>NW_025421321.1:1971000-2628000 GCF_011764305.1 Mustela putorius furo
GGAACTCTACAGGAAGCATTCAGGGAACAAAAGCTCCTGAAAACGAACCTGAGTGGATTAATTAGCCCGGCCCCTGGTAAGGGCGGTGCAATTCCGCCTGGGGCAAAGACACTTGAGAATCACTACAACAGGCCCCTCCCCCAGAAGATCACAAGATACCCAGCCAAGACCAAGTTCATGTACCAAGGAGAACAGCAGAATCCCAGAGAAGGAGAAAGCAAAGCATGGAATTCATGGCTTTCTCCCCATGATTCCTTAGCCTTGCAGTTAATTTAATATTTTTTAATTTTATTATTTTTTCTTCTTCTAATTTTTTAAAATTTTTACCCTTTCCTTTTAACATTTTTTAACTAGTTTATCTTAACAATACCTTTCATTAAAAAAATAATCTTTTTGAACCTTCATTATTATAGTCATATTTTATCCTTCATTGTATCTAACTTTATTTTTTGTATACACATAGGGTTTTTTTTTTCTAAAAAATTTGGGGTACAACTTCTTCTAATAGATCAAAATATGTCCTAAATCTAGCTCTGGGCTTGTTCTAGTTCCAGCCCAAGCAAAATCTCTCCACTTTCTTTTTCTTTATTCTCCCAATGAACTTACTTTATCAACTCCTTTTTTAGAAATTTAAAAAAAAATTTTTCATCTTTATAGGCATATTCCATCCCTTCATTGTGTTTACTTATATATGTTTTTCATTCTTTTAAAGTTTTGGGAGGTAGTTTCTTCTAAGAGACCAAAATACTCCCAAAATTAAGTGAGCGACCCTGTTCTAGTCACCAGTCTAATATATAATTTTTTATATTTTTTAAATTTGTTTTCTTTTTTTTGTTTTGTTTTAATTTTTTTCCCTAAACTTCTTTTTATCCCCTTTCTTACCCCCAAATCTTTTCTGATTTGGCTAAAGCACATTTTCCTGGGGTCTTTGCCACCCTTTTAGTACTTTAGTTGCTCATTCATATATTCTTATCTAGACAAAATGACAAGGTGGAAAAACTCACCACAAAAAAAAAAAGAACAAGAGGCAATACCAAAAGGCTAGGGGCCTAATCAATATGGACATTGGTAATATGTCAGATGTAGAGTTCAGAATGAGGATTCTCAAGGTTCTAGCTGCGCTCTAAAAAGGCATGGAAGATATTAGAGAAAATCTCTCTGGAGAGATAAAAGCCCTTTCTGTACAAATAAAAGAACTAAAATCTAACCAAGTTGAAATAAAAAAAGCTATTAATGAGGTGCAATAAAAATAAAATAATGGAGTCTCTTTCTGCTGGGATAAATGAGGCAGAAGAAAGAATTGTGATATAGAAAACCAAGTGACAGAGAATAAAGAAGCTGAGCAAAAGAGAGACAAACAAATACTGGACCAAGAGGGGAGAATTCGAGAGATAAGTGACACCATAAAATGAAACAACATTAGAATAATTGGAATTCCAGAAGAAGAAGAAAGAGAGAGGGGAGCAGAAGGCATATTGGAGAGAATTATTGAAGAGAATTTCCCTAATGTGGCAAAGGGAACAAGCATCAAAATCCAGGAGATGCAGAGAACCCCTCTCAAAATCAATAATAATAGATCCACACCCCGTCATCTAATAGTAAAACTTACAAGTCTTAGCGACAAAGAGAAAATCCTGAAAGCAGTCCAAGAAAAGAATTCTGTAACATACAATGGTAAAAATATTAGATTGACAGCAGACTTATCCACAGAGACCTGGCAGGCCAGAAAGAACTGGCATGATATATTCAGAGCACTAAACGAGAAAAACATGCAGCCAAGAATACTGTATCCAGCTAGGCTATCACTGAAAATAGAAGGAGAGATAAAAATCTTCCAGGACAAACAAAAACTGAAAGAATTTGCAAACACTAAACCAGCTCTACAGGAAATATCAAAAGGGGTCCTCTAAGCAAAGAGAGAGCCTAAAAGTAGTAGATCAGAAAGGAACAGTAATAGTCACCTTACAAGCAATACAATAGCACTAAACTCATATCTCTCAATAGTTACCCTGAATGTTAATGGGCTAAATGTCCCAATCAAAAGACACAGGGTATCAGGATGGATAAAAAAACAAAACTCATCAATATGCTGCCTACAAGAAACTCATTTTAGACCCGAAGACACCTCCAGATTGAAAGTGAGGGGGTGGAAAACAATTTACCATGCTAATGGACATCAGAAGCAGGCTGGGGTGGCAATCCTTATATCATATCAATTAGACTTTAAGCCAAAGACTATAACAAGAGATGAGGAAGGACCCTATATCATACTCGAAGGGTCTGTACAACAAGAAGATTTAACAATTTTAAATACCTATGCCCCTAACATGGGAGCAGCCAATTATATAAACCAATTAATAACAAAATCAAAGAAATACATTGACAATAATACAATAAAAGTAAGGGACTTTAACACTCCCCTCACTGAAATGGACAGATCATCCAAGCAAAGATCAACAAGGAAATAAAGGCCTAAAATGACACACTGGAACAGATGGACATCACAGATATATCAGAACATTTCATCCCAAAGCAACAGAATACACATTCTTCTCTAGTGCACATGGAACATTCTCCAGAATAGATCACATCCTAGGTCACAAATCAGATCTCAACTGGTATCAAAAGATTGGGATCATTCCCTGCATATTTTCAGAACACAATGCTCTGAAGCTAGAACCCAATCACAAGAGGAAATTTGGAAAGAACCCAAATACATGGAGACTAAACAGCATCCTTCTAAAGAATGAATGAGTCAGCCAAGAAATTAAGGAAGAATTGAAAAAATTAATGGAAACAAATGATAATGAAAACACAACTGTTCAAAATCTGTGGGACACAGAAAAGGCAGTCCTGAGAGGAAAATATATAGCGGTACAAGCCTTTCTCAAGAAACAAGAAGGGTCTCAAATACAATACCTAACCCTACACCTAAAGGAACTAGAGAAAAAACAACAAAGAAAGCCTAAACCCAGCAGGAGAAGAGAAATCATAAATATCAGAGCAGAAATCAATGAAATAGAAACCAAAAAAAAAAAAAAAAAAACCAATAGAACAAATCAAGGAAACTAGGAGTGGTTCTTTGGAAGAATTAATAAGATTGATAAACCCCTGGCCAGACTTATCAAAAAGAAAAGAGAAAGGACCCAAATAAATAAAATCATGAATGAAAGAGGAGAGATCACAACCAAAACCAAAGAAATACAAACAATTATAAGAACATGTTATGAACAACTATATGGCAACAAATTTAACAATCTGGAAGAAATGGATGCATTCCTGGAAACATATAAACTACCACAACTGAACCAGGATGAGATAAAAAACCTGAACAGATCTATAACCAGTAAGGAGATTGAAACAGTCATCAAAAATCTCCAAACAAACAAAAGCCCAGGGCCAGATAGCTTCCCAGGGGAATTCTATGAAACATTTAAAGAAGAATTAATACCTATGGTTTGTCTCCCTCCCAATCCCATCTGTATTAATTCTTCTTTAAATGTTTCATAGAATTCCCCATAAGTGACTCTTAATCTCACAAAACAAACTGAGGGTTGCTGGGGGGAGGGGGTTTGGGAGAAGGGGGTGGTATTATGGACATTGGGGAGGGTATGTGTTTTGGTGAGTGCTGTGAAGTGTGTAAACCTGGTGATTCACAGACCTGTACCCCTGGGGATAAAAATATATGTTTATAAAAAATAAAAAATTATATTAAAAAAAAAGAATTAATACCTGTTCTCCTGAAACTGTTCCAAAAAATATAAATGGAAGGAAAACTTCCAAACTCATTTTATGAAGCCAGCATCACCTTGATCCCAAAACCAGACAAGGATCCCATCAAAAAAGAGAACTGCAGACTGATATCCTTGATGAACACAGATGCAAAAATTCTCACCAAAACACTAGCCAATAGGATCCAACCGTACATTAAAACATTATTCACCGCGACCAGGTGGGATTTATTCCAGGGATGCAAGGTTGGCTCAACATCTGTAAATCAATCAGTGTGATACAATACATTAATAAAAGAAAGAGCAAGAACTGTATGATACTCTCAATAGATGCTGAAAAAGCATTTGACAAAGTACAGCATACCTTCCTGATCAAAACTCTTCAAAGTGTAGGGATAGATGGTAAATACCTCAATATCATCAAAGCCATGTATGAAAAACCCAAGCAAATATCATTCTCAATGGAGAAAAACTGAAAGCTTTTCCACTAAGGTCAGGAACACGGCTCAGATGTCCATTATTGCCACTGCTATTCAACATAGTACTAGAAGAGCTTAGCAAACTCAACACCCAAAGAACAAATAATCCAATCAAGAAATGGGCAGAGGACATGAACAGACATTTCTGCAAAGAAGACATCCAGATGGCCAACAGACACATGAAACAACAACAAAAAAAATTAAAGGCATCCAAATCGGCAAAGAAGAAGTCAAACTATCACTTTTTGCAGATGATATGATACTATATGTGGAAAACCCAAAAGACTCCACTCCAAAACTGCTAGAATTTGTACAGGAATTCAGTAAAGTCTCAGGATATAAAATCAATGCACAGAAATGGGTTGCATTTCTGTACACCAACAACAAGATAGAAGAAAGAGAAATTAAGGAGTCAATCCCATTTACAGTTGCACCCAAAACCATAAGATACCTAGGAATAAACCTAACCAAAGAGGCAAAGAATCTGTACTCAGAAAACTACAAAGTATTCATGAAAGAAATTGAGGAAGACACAAGGAAATAGAAAAATGTTTTATTCTCATGGATTAGAAGAATAAATATTGTGAGAATATCTATGCTACCTATAGCAACCTACACATTTAATGCAATCCCTATCAAAATCTCATCCATTTTTTTCAAAGAAATGAAACAAATAATCCTAAAATTTATATGGAACCAGAAAAGACCTCGAATAGACAAAGGAATATTGAAAAAGAAAGCCAAAGTTGGTGGCATCACAATTCCAGACTTCAAGCTCTATTACAAAGCTGTCATCACCAAGACAGTATGGTACTGGCACAAAAACAGACACATAGATCAATGGAACAGAATAGAGAACACAGAAATAGACCCACAACTCTATGGTCAACTAATCGTCAACAAAGCAGGAAAGAACTTCCAATGGAAAAAAGACAGTCTCTTCAACAAATGGTGTTGGGAAAATTGGGAAGCCACATGCAGAAAAATGAAATTACACCACACCCGAAAATAGACTCAAAATGGATGAAGGACCTGAATGTAAGAAAGGAATCCATCAAAATCCTTGAGGAGAACACAGGCAGCAACCTCTTTGACCTCAGCCGCAGCAACTTCTTCCTGGGAACATCGCCAAAGGCAAGGGAAGCAAGGGCAAAAATGAACTATTGGGATTTCATCAAGATCAAAAGATTTTGCACAGCAAAGGAAACAGTTAACAAAACCAAAAGACAACTGACAGAATGGGAGAAGATATTTGCAAACGACGTATCAGATAAATGCTAGTATCCAAAATCTAAGCTAAGAGCTTAGCAAACTCAACACCCAAAGAACAAATAATTCAATCAAGAAATGGGCAGAGGACATGAACAGACATTTCTGCAAAGAAGACATGCAGATGGCCAACAGACACATGAAAAAGTGCTCCACATCACTTTTGCTTGGCATCAGGGAAATACAAATCAAAACACAATGAGATACCACCTTACAGCAGTCAGAATGGCTAAAATTAACAAGTCAAGAAATGAAAGATCCTGGTGAGGATGTGGACAGAGGGGAACCCTCCTACATCATTGGTGGGAATGCGAGCTGGTGTAGCCACTCTGGAAAACAGCATGCAGCTTCCTCAAAAAGTTGAAAATGAAGCTACCCTATGACCCAGCAATTGCACTACTGGGTATTTACCCTAAAGATACAAACGTAGTGATCCAAAGGGGCACGTGCACCTGAATGTTTTTAGCAGCAATGTCCACAATAGCCAAACTATGGAAAGAACCTAGATGTCCATCAACAGATGAATGGATGAAGATGATGTGGTATATATACACAATGGAATACTATGCAGCCATCAAAAGAAATGAAATCTTGCCATTTGTGATGATGTGGATGGAACTAGAGGGTATTACGCTTAGCGAAATAAGTCAATCAGAAGACAACTATCATATGATCTCCCTGATATGAGGAAGTGGAGATGCAATGTGGGGGGTTTGGGAGGTAGGAAAAGAATAAATGAAACAAGATGGGATCGGGAGGGAGACAAACCATAAGTGACTCTTAATCTCACAAAACAAACTGAGGGTTGCTTGGGGGAGGGGGGCCGGGAAAGAGGGGGGTGAGGTTATGGACATTGGGGAGGGTATGTGCTCTGGTTAGTGCTGTGAAGTGTGTAAACCTGGCGATTCACAGACCTGTACTCCTGGGGATAAAAATACATTATATGTTTATAAAAAAAAATTAAACAATGCAATTTAAAAAAAGAAGTCCCCTACTAATAATGTAAAATTATTAATGTGTTTCTTTAATTTTGTTATTAATTGGTTTATATTTTTTCCTCCTAAGTTAGGAGCATAGATATTTATAACTGTTAGATCTTCTTGTTGACTTGACCCTATCAGTATGATACAGTGTCCCTCTTCTTCCCTTACTATAGTCTTTGGTTTAAAATTGGACTTTGAGGGGGGTGCCTGGGTGGCTCAGTGGGTTAAGGCCTCTGCTTTCGACTCAGGTCATGATTCCAGGGTCCTGGGATCAAGCCCTACATTGGGCTCTTGCTCCGCAGAGAGCCTGCTTCCCCCTCTCTCTCCCTGCCTGCCTCTCTTGCCTACTTGTGATCTATGTCTGTCAAATAAATAAATAAAATCTAAGAAAAAATAAATAAAATAAAACTAGACTTTGATATGAGGATTGCTACCTCAGCAGTCTTTTCATGTCCATTGGCATGGTGAATGGTTCTCCTCCTCCTTACTTTTAATCTGGATGTATCATTAGGTCTAAAATGAGTCTCTTGCAGACAGCATATGGATGACTCTTGCTTTTTTATGCCATCTGATATGCTCTCTTTTGATTGGAGCATTTACCTCATTTACATTCAGAGTAACTATTGATGGATATGAATTTAGTGCCATTGTATTATGTGTAATGTCCCTGTTTCTGTATATTGCCTCTGTTTCTTTCTGTCCTATGTTACTTTGGGCTCTCTCTTCACTTACAGGATCCTCTTTGATATTTCTTGCATGGCTTGTTTAGTGATCATTAATTCTTTTGGTTTCTGTTTGTCCTGGAAGCTCTTTATCTCTCCTTCCATTCTGAATGACAGCCTTGATGGATGAAGTATTCTTGGCTGTAAGTTTTTCTCATTTAGTACCCTGAATATATCATGCCACCCATTTCTGACCTGCCAGGTCTCTGTGGATAGGTCTGCCACCATTCTAATGTTTCTGTCATTGTAGTTTAAGGGGCTCTTGCCTTGAAATGCTTTCACTATTTTTCTCTTTATTGCTGAAATTTGTGAGCTTCACTATTACATGTTAGGGTGTTGATCTATTTTTATTGATTTTGGGGGGATGTTCTCTCTACATCTTGGACTTGAATGTCTGTTTCCTTCCCCAGATTAGGGAAGTTCTCAGCTATGGTTTGCTCAAATATACCTTCTACCCACCCCATCTTTTGTCTTTGCCTGGGGCCCCAATAATTTTAATATTGTTTCACTTTATGGTATCACTGATTTCTTGAAGCCTCCCCTCATGGTCTATTAGTTGTTTTTTCTCTTTTCTTCAGCTCCCTTCCTTCCCTTCATATTGTCTTCTGCAATAAGAGATTCTCTAGTGTTTTTTATGCTTCTTTTGAGCCCATTTAGTAAGTTTATAATCATTATCCTGCTTTCCAGCTGTGGCTTTTTACTTATATCCATATAGATTATTTTTGTGGCAGAGAGTATTACTTCTGGTTCTTTCCTTTGTTGTGAATTCCTCCTTCTAGTCATTTTGTCCAGAGAATAATAGATGAAAGATGTAACAAGATAAAAAATATCAACCATGGCTCAAGCTAAATAAACACTAGACAAAGCCACATAGGTCAGAAACCAAAAAAGGTAAGCAAAAAAGGGTGGGTGGAAGAGGAATGTAATCTCCCAGGTGGACAAAACAGGGTGATCCACTTGGTCCTGGGTGTATTTTGGTCTGTTTGTTAGAAGACCCTAAATCCCAACATTTTAAAGAAAGCAAAACTTATATATATGTAAAAATAAAACTGAACACAGTGAAAGGAAGCCCAAAATGAAGAATATATCTCTAAAATGTAAATGTAAAAGTGGAAGTTAAAAAAAGACTTAAAAACCAAAAGTTGATAAAATAAGGAACTAGTTGAAAAGGAAAAAAAGAAAGAGGAGGAAATTTTTAAACTGAAAGATAGAATCATGAGGAGAAAACCCTCAAATTCTATATACTATTTTTCCCTAGGGCTGGGTATTTGAAGTTTTGTGTATTGGTAAGCTGATGTTACAGCTGGTCTACTGGGGGAAGGGTTTGCTGTGCTGATTTTCAGGTGTCTTTGCCTGGACAGAGTTGCACACTCCTTGCCAGTAGGCCAGGCTGTTTAAGCTGCTTTGGGTTCTTCTTTCTGGCTTTTGTTCCCTGATGGCTTTCCATGCTGCTTCAGAGGTTGAAAATAAAAATAGTGTCACCCTGATCTCTGGGCCTGGAGCTAAAAGATCCTGTCCCTCTCTCTTCAATAAACCCTTAGAGAAAAGCAATCTTCACTTTCATAGGCATCAAATGCTGCAGATTCTTCAAGGGAGGAGGGTCTCCATGTTTCTGCCCTTTGCAGGGCCACCACACAGAGAGCAGTTACTGAATCCTGTGTGGGATCCCAGTTTATGGCAAACTGAGCAGAGAGCTCATTCCCAAGCTCACTGACCATAATCAGTTTCCCCTCTCCAGTGCTTGGGAATTCTGCTGGGTCAGGCACCCATGTTCTTTCTGTGACCCCGGGGAACCTGAGACCACACTGTCCTACCTAGGATTCTGTCCCTCTTCACCACTTGCTTCATCACCTGACCACCTTTCAGGCAGGGACATCCCTCACTGGTGCAGATTTCTAAAGGTTCCAATTTTGTGCTCTGCTGCTGTATCATTTTCTGGTAGCTGGCTTATGGAGGCTCCCTCCTCCTGCTGTTTATCTTCCCATGTATTCCTCCAATTCACTTCTCTGCACCTCCTACATTGTGGAAAGTGGTTGCTTTTCTATTTGTAGAACTACAGCAATTCTTTTCTTACATCTCAGGTTGAATTGGTAGATGTTCAGAGTGAGTTGATAGTTATCTAGCTAAATTCAAGGGACCAGATGAAATGAGGTCCCCTACTCTTCTGCCATCTTGCCTCTGTCTCATTGTTTCTTTTTTCTCCCTTTCTTCCTAACTCCTTTGAATTAATTTAGTATTTTTTTAATTTTTAAAAATTCTTTTTAAAGGTTTTATTTATTTATTTGACAGAAACACAGCAAGAGAAGGAACAAAAATAGACAGAGTGGAAGAGGGAGAGGTGGGTTCCCTGAGCAGGGAGCCCAATGTGGGGCTTGATCCTAGGACTCTGGGATCATGACCTGAGCTGAAGGCAGATGCTTAATGACTGAGCCAACCAGGCACCCCTAAATTAGTATTTTTTAAATATTTCCATTTTATTTACTTTTTTCCCCTTAAGAAAAGTGTGTTTCTTTGTTTTAGGATTTTGTAATTGCATTAGAGTTTACAATATACATCTTCAATTATCCATGATAATTAAATTATCATGATATTAAACAGATATTATACCACTTTACATATTTTGTAAGCATTTTATTACAGCGTGCTTCCATTTTACCCTTCTCAGCCACTGTGTTATTGCTTGCCTATGTTTTACTTCTATAAGTTATAAACTGCATATATCTTTTGATTTTCCTTTAAACAATTGATTATTTTTTAAAGTGTTTTTTAACACACTTTAACACTGAGAAAAACAGTCTTTTATGTTACATATTTACCATTCCCAGCACTCTTTATTACTTTGTCTAGATTTGAATTTCCTTTGGGTGTTAGTTTCTTTCTGCCTGAAGAGCTTCCGTTACTAATTTTTGTAATCCAAGAATGCCAGCAACAAACTTTTTTTCAGTTTGTCTCAATGTCTTTTGACTTTGCTTTGGAAAGATATTTCACCCAACATGGAATTCTAGGTTGACATTTTTTTTTAACTCAGTACTTAAAAGGTGTCATTGTTTAATGGCTTGTATTTTTTAAAAAAGATTTTATTTATTTGAGAGAGAGAGAGAGAGAGCATGAGTGGGGAAAGGGGCAGAGGGAGAGAATATCCAAGCAGACTATTGCTGAGCATGAAGCCTGATGTGGGGCTTGATCTCATGACCCATGAGATCAGGACCTGAGCTGAAACAAAGAGTCTGATGCTTAACTGACTGAGCCACCCAAGTGCCCCTGGCTTATATTGTTCTTGATGAGATGTCTTCCTTAACCTTAACTTAGTTCCTCTCTATGTAATGTGTTTTTTTTGTTTTGTTTTGTTTTTATTTATTTATTTTTTGTTGTTGTTTTTTCTCTGACTGCTTGTAGCTTTTCTCTTTGTTACTTGTCCCCTGGAGTTTGATCATGTTTTGTGATTGTATGGTGTGTGAATGTGCATGGGGGTTTCTACTGGGGACTTAGTGAGTCTCTTATATTTGAACATTTGTAGTTTTCATCAGGTTTGGAAAGGTTTTTTTCATAATTTCTTCAAAGTCTTTTTTGTCCACCTTCCTTATTTTCTAGGATATACAGTTATACATGTGTTAGGCCAATTAATATTGTTTCACAGTTCACTGATGTTTTCTTAATATTCTCTCTTTCCTCTTTATTCATTCTAGATTTTTTATACTGCTATGTCTTCAAGTTTATTGATCTTTCTTATGAATAATCTAATCTGCTGTTAGGAGTATAAAGTGTATTTTTCATTTCAGATATTGTATTTTTTTCATCTGCAAAAACATTAAGTTTGTGTCTTTTACAAATCTGTCATTTTTCTTTCCATCATTTTCATGCTTTCTTTTACCTTTTTAAACTTATGGACTATAGTTATAATAGCAGTTTTAATGTTTATGTCTACTAAGTCTATAACCTGTGTCTTGTCTGTGTCTATTTCTACTGATTGAATATTTAAACATTAAAAATAATATTTACTATTTTTGGTGTATGATGGTGATTCTTCATTGGAGTCCAGATATTGTGAAATTTATATTATTAAAAATGGAGTGTTGGAGTTTGTGGTATTCCTTCAAATAGTTTTTACTTTGTTCTAGATGCAGTTAAAGTCCTTGAAATCAGTTAAGTTCTTTTGAGACTTGTGTTTAAGCTTTGTCCAAGCAGCTTCATTCTGGAGTTAATTTGGTTGCATTATTGAGACCATACCCTTCTGAGGGATCTAATGGTTTCTTGTATTAGGAGGTTTCTCCTTGCTTGATGGTGGGAGCACAAGCCACTGGTTGTGTTAGTTCTGGGGATTATTTTGCTTACCTCCTCATGCTGGTGGTGTTCCCAGATTGCATCATTCCTTCACATGAATTGGTACTCTAAAGGTTTGAGGGGTCTCTATGCAGACCTCCACAGCTTGTTCACTCTGTAAAGCCTCCTCCTTTTTGGTACTCTCTCCCACAAATTCTGCTTATTTTGGCCTCTGTCTCCAGTAACTCAGCAGGCTCTCTTTGGGTCTCCTTCCCTTGTGCTCAAGCTTAGAAACTCTCCAGGCAGGACCTAGGCATTCACTGGGCACACTTTGTTATGGGCTGAGCTGTATACCCCTTCCCATTCATATGATGAAGTCCTAACCCCCAGTACCTCAGAATGTGAATGTGTTTGGTGTAGGACCTTTAAGAGGTAAGGTTAGATAATGTCATTAGGGTGGGCCCTAATACAATGTAACTGGTGTCCTGATATGAAGAGAAGATTGATACACAGACATGTGAAGGGATGTCATGTGAAGACACAGGGAGAGAACAGCCTTCTCAAGCCAAAGAGAGAGACCTCAGAAGAAACTAACCTTGCCCACACTTTGATCTCAGACTTCTATGCTCCAAAAGTATGAGAAAAGACATTTCTGTTGTTTAACACACCCTGGCCACCCCAGCCTGTGGTACTTTGCTATGGCAGCCTGAGCAAACTAATGTACCTCATTTGGTTCCCTTCTCTTAGGAAGGGAACTGTTCTAGAATGTTTGTGTTCTAAAGTCCTGTATTCACTTGATTTTCTAGTTATGTAAGCTGGAAGGTAAATTCAATTCTTGCCTTCCGTTATGCCCATAAGCAGAAGAGGGAACTAGCTTTACACACTCAGCAACTCCACTCCAGCTCTAGTTTGGGATCCAAGAAGAGATGAAAATTATAGAATGTCAGATTAGAAAGAAGTTTAGGGGAGACTATAAACCACAGCTGTAAGAGGAAAAAAGCATGACTACTATAATAAGAAACTCAAAGTCAAAAGGTCTTAAACAGATAAAAGTTTATTTTTTTTTTCCCACACAATACCTTGGGCAGGCAGCTTGATGAAGTCAGAGCTCCCTACATCTTGCTTTCTTGCAGTCTGTAGAGTTTGCTCCTGTCATCATGGCCAGAGCTGCCTTCCTAAATAACCATGTTCCAGTTGCAGAAAGGGAGAGAAGTGGGAGAGTGTGTATAGCTTTCCATGCCTACCCTGCTCATGGCCAGGCTTGGCTGAAGGGCAGTCTGGGAAAAGATTTAGGGAGGACATCCTGTACTCAGATAAGACTTATATTTCTATGGAAGAAGGGGAGAATGATATCAGTCTATGCGACTCCAGTAATATTTTTGTATTTGATGAGGTGAGAAGTTTTTAAATGGGATATAAGAGTAACTTACCCTCACACAACCCTGTGTACCAGGAAGCATCAACATAGCTGGGCACTTCAGGAAGTGACCAGTGAAGATTTATTTAGAATAGTGCATTTCCACTTGACTTATGGCTGTGAAGTTTCTATATAGCAATGCCTCTGGACAGTAGTCTAATGCCTGATACTGAGTAAGAGGAGAGGAGGAATAAGCAAGCCTGAGAGATCTGGCCCCAAATCAAATTCTGGAGGTCTCTGGGGATATAATGTGTGCTGGTATAAAATGTGATAGCTGAACTGTTCAACTTACCTTTGTGATATAAGTCTGGGTATTTTTAAGTCTAAACATCCTTATAAGCTACTCTAGGAGTATGTTAGAACATCATGCCCCAACAGAACTGACAGCTTGTCAGTTGTTAGAGAAATGTTAGATTACAAAAATGTTTTATTTGAATTGAAATAAAAAGAGTCAAGAGCACATATGGTCCAAGGCCTCTTTACCACAGGGATTTGGGGTTTATCTACAGAAGAGTGTTCCAGGGTGTAGGGGGCATCCATAAAAATGGTGTTCTGGCTTCCCACCTCTGTTTCAAGAAGACTAATCCCATCTAGTTTATATGTTAGGCTTCCAGATGATATTTCATTTGAACAAAATGTTCTAGGGTTTTAAAAATATGAAGTACAAAATAGTTCATTTATAATTTGCTTGCTTGATGCAACTCGAAAGTTTGTATTAAGGGATCATTCCAATGCCTGGAAAGTGATCTAGTATATCATTGAAGAGAAACCTACCTCCCTTGAAAATTCTGCCTGTTCCTCATGGGAGCCCCTCACAACAGTCAGAGGCCATTCCAACCCCAGAGCTCTGACAGCATTACTGTGTTACCACTAAACCTTCTCTAGGCTCCAGAGCTGCACATCGTTGGTGGTTTCCCACATGCCCCTACAGCACGCCAGCCCCCAGCTGAACTCTTGGGGGGCACGTAGCCAGAGCAGGGTGGAGCGGGACACTTTACATCCACCCACACATGCGGTTTTGGATTTACTTATATCATATCATCCTTTTGGGGGAACTCCACTCACTCTGAAAATGATCTTTGATCAAGTGCAATGAATTGTTCGTTTCTATATACAAGGTTTTACAATTATTTAGCTTGGTGCATTAATCTCTTCCCTTTAAGGTAATTGTGACCTTGATTCTGCCATCTGTTATATCCACCTGTCCCAGTGAGCTTAGGGTAATTGATAGATGTGATATTTATTCCTTGATGCCTTCACCTAAATTATAGAATGCTTAACTGGGCTGAGCTCTGTGGTATGCCACTAGGGACTCCCCTTCACATTGATAGTGATTTGACTTGGCCCCACAGAAAATTCTGAAGTCTTTGATTAAAATCTATGTCCTTTGATGAGTTAATTGAAAAGAGTATAAATCAGTGATGCTCCAGACGAACAACTGAGAAGTCATTCCCAGACTGATTTACATTTATTAAGGCTCTGATGCATATTTAAGAGTCACATTAAAGGGCTGGGTTCAGGGTAATGTGTTGGACTTGCCATGATTTTAATAACTCAGCAGCATGGAGGCTGTGCCCCCTCCTTCCCTTTACAAGTGCTCAACACCACAGCAGCTGGTAACTGAACAGAGAGAAATAGCCAAGAGGGAGGCTTGCAGATTCCGCATTTCTGCAAAGCACGTCTTGAACATTTGAAAGGGCTGACATCAAACACGGAACCAGTCTGGAGAGTAGGATGTTTTCACATCAGAAACCAAGTGTCAGAATTGCAGCTTTGAACATCAAAAAAGAGGGAAGGAAAAAAAAATTCTGACAGCATTGATATCTGAGGGACAAGCTCTGAGACCAAAGATAGAGGCACTTGTGCCAAATTTTCAAAGATCCTGGTTGAAAGGTCGTCTTCCTGCATCTGCACCCTGTTTGTCTCCTCTGCTCACATGCTCCCTGGCTGGATAGGAAGAGGTCCAACCAGGCCTTGGGTTTGGAATGGGAAAAGACATGGAGGCACTGGCCTCTGGGGTGGCGGGATGCTGGGGGTGGGTAGGGGCTCTGAATTCTCTCTTGCAAAACCGTTATTTCCCGAGACGCCATTTCTGTCCATGTCTGAGGAGGGCTCAGCCCTAGCTTCCGTGTCTCGGGACCAGCAGACAGCTCCCAGGACTGCTCCATGAGGAGGAACTGGCCTTGGCCCAGCCCTTCCTCCCATGTGCCTCGGGGTGTGGTGAACACTAGACACAGTGATCCCCGCCAACTAGCCCAAGAGACAGGTGGTTGTTGTTCAGCTCAGACTCCAAAATAGGTCATTTGAATTTAAAACTGGAAACTATGTTTTGAGGATGCAAGATATTTATATGGGTAAAAAGTAAACACTATATAGAAAGGTATACCCAAAGCTGTCTTGTGCCTGCCTCTGCTATCAAAGTCTTATTTCCTCCTATTCCTTAACCATTTTTATTAGAATTGTGTTTATCATCAGTTTTTTAGTATTGCATATGCAAAACCAAGCAAATACAAAGAGTGTGTGTGTATATACTTACTACTATTATATATACACTTATTACTTAAAAATGTACATTTCTACAAAAGGTATCGCTGTTTATTGTTTTATGTCTTGCTTCCCTCATGTAACAAACCATGGGGAGACATTTGCCAAGCTGCGCTCAGCTCTTCATCCAGTTTGCAGCCCTGTAGGCTCTCTGGTGGGGATGTGCCATGTGTGTTCACCCAGTCCCTGGGCGGTGCACACTTGGCTGCTTTGTGTCCTCTGATGTCACAACAAGGCTGCAATGAATACCCCGCTCCACATGTCACTCATGGTGCACAGGTGTGTCCAGGAAGCTCCATTCCCCTCCCCGGTGCTATGCTGCCTGCATGCACACTAGCAGGTTGGGGAAGCCTGCCCCTTGAAGACAACCAGTTTGTTTTTCAGAGTCACAGTCTCTCATGGTTCATCTCCCTCTCCAATCTCCCCCAACTCCCTTCTCCTCCACATCTTCCCATGTCTTCCATGTTATTTCTTATGCTCCACAAATAAATGAAACCATCTGATAATTGACTCACTCTGCTTGACTTATTTCACTCAGAATAATCTCTTCCAGTCCCGTCCATGTTGACACAAAAGTTGGGTATTCACCCTTCCTGATGGAGGCAAAGCACTCCATAGTGTATATGGATCACATATTCCTTCTCCATTTGTCCATTGAAGGGCATCCTGGTTCTTTCCACAGTTTGGTGACTGTAGCCATTGTTGCTATGGACATTGGGGTACAGAAGGCCCTTCTTTGCACTACATCTGGGTATTTAGGGTAAATACCCAGTAGTGCAATTGCAGGGTCATAGGGAAGCTCTATTTTTAATTTCTTAAGGAATCTCCACACTGTTCTCCAAAGTGGCTGCACCAACTTGCATTCCCACCAACAGTGTAAGAGGGTTCCCCTTTCTCCACATCCTTTCCAACACACATTGTTTACTGTCTTGTTAATTTTAGCCATTCTAGCTCATGTAAAGTGATATCTCAATGTGGTTTTGATTTGAATCTCCCTGATGGCTAGTGATGATGAACATTTTTTCATGTGTCTGTTAGCCATTTGTATGTCTTCATTGGAGAAGTGTTTGTTCATGTCTTCTGCCCATTTTTTGACATGATTATCTGTTTTGTGTGTGTTGAGTTTGAGGAGTTCTTTATCGATCCTGGGTATCAGCCTTTTGTCTGCACTGCCATTTGCGAATATCTTCTCCCATTCCGTGGGTTGCCTCTTTATTTTCTTGACTGTTTCCTTTGCTGTGCAGAAGCTTTTGATCTTGATGAAGTCCCCAAAATTCATTTTCTCTTTTGTTTCCTTTGCCTTTGGAGACATATCTTGAAAGATGTTGCTGTGGCTGATATTGAAGAGGTTACTGCCTATGTTCTTCTCTAGGATTCTGATGGATTCCTGTCTCATGTTGAGGTCTTTTATCCATTTTGAGTTTATCTTTGTGTACGGTGTAAGAGAATGGTCGAGTTTCATTCTTCTACATATAGCTGTCCAATTTTTCCAGCACCACTTATTGAAGAAACTGTTTTTGTCCCACTGTATATTTTTTCCTGTTTTGTCAAAGATTATTTGCCCATAGAGTTGAGGGTCCATATCTGGGATCTCTACTCTGTTCCACTGGTCTATGTGTCTGTTTTTATGCCAGTACCATGCTGTCTTGGTGATCACAGCTTTGTAGTAAAGCTTGAAATCAGGCAATGTGATGCCCTCAGTTTTGTTTCTCTTTGTCAACATTTCCTTAGCAGTTCGGGGTCTCTTCTGATTCCATAGAAATTTTAGGATTGTTTGCTCCAGCTCTTTGAAAAATACCAGTGGAATTTTGATTGGAATGGCATTGAAAGTATAAATTGCTCTAGGCAGTAGAGACATTTTAACAATGTTTATTCTTATGATGCATAAGCATGGAATGGTCTTCCATCTTTTTGTGTCTTCTTCAGTTTCTTTCATGAGTGTTCTGTAGTTCCTCGAGTACAGATCATTTACCTCTTTGGTTAGGTTTATTCCCAGGTATCTTATGGTTCTTGGTGCTATAGTAAATGGAATCGATTCTCTAATTTCCCTTTCTGTGTGTTCTTGTTAGTGTATAAGAAAGAAACTGATTTCTGTACATTGACTTTGTATCCTGCCACATTACTGAACTGCTGTGTGAGTTCTGGTAGTTTGGGGGTGAAGTCTTTTGGGTTTTCCATATAAAGTATCATATCATCTGCAAAGAGAGAGAGTTTGACTTCTTCACTGCCAATTTGGATACCTTTTATTTTTCTTTGTTGTTTGATTGCTGTTGCTAGGACTTTTAATACTATGTCGAACAAGAGTGGTGTGAGTGGGCATCCTTGTCGTGTTCCTGATCTCAACGGGAAGGCTGTGAGCTTTTTCCCATTGAGATGATATTTGCGGTGGGTTTTTCATAGATAGATTTTATGAAGTTCAGGAATGTTCCCTCTATCCATGTACTTTGAAACATTTTAATCAGGAACAGATGCTAGATTTTGTCAAATGCTGTTTCTACATCAATTGAGAGGACCATGTGGTTCTTCTCTCCTCTTATTGATTTGTTCTATCACATTAATTGATTTGTGATGTTGAACCATCCTTGCAACCCAGGGATGAATCCCACGTGATTATGGTGGATAATCTTTTTAATGTGCTGTTGGATCCTATTAGCTAGGATCTTGTTGAAAATCTTAGCATCCCTATTCATCAGGGATATTGGTCTGAAATTCTCCTTTTTAATGGGGTCTTTGCCTGGTTTGGGGATCAGGATAATGCTGGCGTCACAAAAGACTCTGGAAGTTTTCCTTCTGCTTCAATTTTTTGAAGCAGCTTCAGGAGAATAGGTGTTATTTCTTCTTTGAAAGTTTGTTAGAAATCCCCAGGGACTCTATCAGGTCCTGGGCTCTTGTTTTTTGGGAAGTTTTTGTTCACTGCTTCAGTCTCATTACTAGAATAGGTCTATTCAGGTTGTCAATTTCTTCCTGGTTCAGTTTTGGAAGTTTATAGTTTTCCAGGAATGCATCCATTTCATCTAGGTTGCTTAACTTCTTGGCATATAACTGTTGATAATAACTTCTGATGATTGTTTCTACTTCCTTGATGTTAGTTGTGATCTCTCCCTTTTCATTCATAATTTTATTAATTTGGGCTTTCTCTCTTTTCTTTTGGATTAGTGTGGCCAATGGTTCATCGATCTTATTGATTTTTTTCAAAAAAAACAGCTTCTAGTTTCATTGATGTGTTCTACTGTATCTCTAGTTTCTATCTCATTGATCTCTGCTCTAATTTTGATTATTTCCCTGCTTGTGTGTGGAGTTGGCTTAAGTTGTTATTGATTCTCCAGTTCTGTAAGGTGTAGAGACAACTGGTGTATTCTGAATGTTTCCATTTTTTTGAGGGAGGCTCGGATGGCTATGTATTTCCTCCTTAGGAACACCTTTACTGTATCCTATAGATTTTGGACCAAAGTGTCTTCATTCTCATTGGTTTCCATGAATTGTTTAAGTTCTCCTTTGATCTCCTGGTTTATCCAAGCATTCTTAAGCAAGGTGGTCTTTAGCTTCCAGGTGTTTGAGTTCCTTCCAAACTGTTCCTTGTGGTTGTGCTCCAGTTTCAAAGCACTGTGATCTGAGAATATGCAGGGAATAATCTCAATCTTTTGGTATTGGTTGAGCCCTGATTTGTGACCCAGTATGTGGTCAGTTCTGGAGAAGGTTCCATGTGCACTCGAGAAGAATGAGTATTCTGTTGTTTTAGGGTGGAATGTTCTGTATATATCTTTGAGATCCATCTGGTCCAATGGGTCATTCAATACTCTTCTTTATTGATTTTCTGCTTGGATGATCTCTCTGTTACTGAGAGTGTCGTATTAAGATCTCCTCCTATTTTAATGTATTCATATCAATATGACTCTTTATCTTGATTAACAGTTTTCTTATGTGATTGGCTGCTCCCATATTGGGGGCATAAATATTTATAATTGTTAGATCTTCTTGGTGGGTAGTCCCTTTAAGAATGATGTAGTGTCCTTCTGTATCTCTGACTACAGTCTTTAGTTTAAAATCTAATTTGTCTGATATGAGAATCACTATCCCAGCCTTCTTTTGAGGCCCATTGGCATGAAAGATGCTTCTCCATCCCTTCACTTTCAATCTGGGTGTATCCTTAGGTTCGGAATGGGTCTCTTATAGACAATATATGGGTGGGTCCTGTCGTTTTATCCCATCTGCAACCCTGGCCACTTTATGAATGCATTTAGGCCTAAAATGGTCTTTTTTTTTTTTTTTTTACACATTTCAGCATGGATGTTTTCATGGGTAATTCCCAGAGTACCCTTGCTCTGCTTTGGGTCTTGGAGAGAGAGGTAGGGGGGCATTCAGGATGGAGCAGGGTGAGACTGGAGGGAGGGTAGAATATCTGTTTTACACACCACTTAACTGCTAAAACTTTTGTTGGTGACATGGTGTCATCAAATCTGTCCTTGCAGAAGTCCTCCTGGCCTCAACCTATGCTGACCCTTGTCAGCTTCATCCTCCCCAG
Organism: Mustela putorius furo; assembly: GCF_011764305.1. Taxonomy (NCBI): domain Eukaryota; kingdom Metazoa; phylum Chordata; class Mammalia; order Carnivora; family Mustelidae; genus Mustela; species Mustela putorius. The sequence goes on from NW_025421321.1 coordinate 1,990,928, forward strand.
CTGTGCACTCTGAGGCTGATGAACTTCCCTGTGCTGTGGTCAGAATACCCCGTTGGTATATATTCTCAGGTTTTTCCAGAAAAAAGCATTCAGAGCTTGTCTATGCTGATGGGTTTTCTTGCTCTGCTCCCATGACCTCAGCCCCCACCTGGATCCCCAGCAACCCAGAGACTTCTTCTTCACCCAAACACATCACTTACTTCTCACTACCATCAGATCCTCTTCTTGCAACTCAGTTATGGCTCAGGTTTGTCTCTCATACCCTAGCCTTTCTCACTGTCCCATCTTCCCCTCCCCACCTTCCAGTCTCTGGAACTTCCTGCCCATCTTAGAGTCCTTATGTCATGTGCATTCTTTAGCTTGCTGGAATCATCCTTAAAGATGGTGATCCTTAAATCCCAGAGGGACCCAAACTGGGTCCCTCTCTTCTCATCAAGTTGACCTTTAGCCCAGATCAACAGACAGTCCACTAGTCCCCCTGGACGGGCTTTGGGGAGACCTCTTCCACTATCATCCTGCACCCTCCTATTTCCCCTGACCTTCTGCTCTCCTCAAGGATCCCTCAGCCAGTTATTTCCACTCAGCTCTCTATGGAGCTGGGAAGGTGGCTTCAGGACTGATGACATCTTGAGGTCCTTTAAAAGGAATTGACTGCAAAGCAAATTTGTTAAATTAGCAGCCTCTCAGCCACATCTGCTTATTTTCTTTAAACAAATCTTTTATTTTCAGATAATTTTAGACTTACAAAAAAGTTGCAAAATAATACAGAATTCTCATATACCTTTCACCCCATTCCTCCTACATGAATGCCTTAGATAACTACAGCACAATTGACCAAAATTAACATTGGAATGCTACTATTTGACCTCATTCAGATTTTGCCAACTGTTCCACTAATGTTTGTTTTCTTGGCCAGGACACTATTTTGCATTTGTCCAGCCTCTTTGGCCTCCTCCAATCTGTGAGAGCTCCCTAGTTTTTCTCTACTGTTTAGGACCTTGTCAGGGCACAGGTTGAGAATGGGGAAAGGTGTACGACATTTCTCTCTCTTTATCTTACTCTATATTCTCTCTCTTTTTTTCCCCACTGTGGGGAGGAAGGAAGCAAACACCATTCTGCCTCAAATATGCCACATTCTGTTTAGTATCAGACTTCCTGCACCCCTGGGTGGTTTCCCATGGATGTGGATGCACATGCCCTCATCCTTACTCTCTTTTCCCCTTCAGAATCAGCTCAGTGCTTGCATGTGGCAGCTGATCAATAAATGTTGACTGAGCTGGGTTTAGACACTTAAGAGAATTTAGTGCTTGGGAGCCTGTGCGGGCTGTGGCACATGTATGTAAGCATTTGTAGAAGTGTGTCCTCTATGAATATGCTATGAGTTATTTCTGTAAGCCAAATTAAGCCATTTAATTTTTCAATTAAAACTTTTGAGTGTCAACTCGGTGGCAAGCACTGTACTGATTAGACCCTTTCCCAAGTCCTAGAGAAACAACCAATAAATCAATGAGGCAGAGTCCCTGCCCTGGGTGGGGCAGTCTTTTGTTGGAAGCAAAGGCTCACTGATTGGGGCAAACAACAGGGCTCTGGGAACACAGAAGTAATCAAGGAGGACTTCCTGGAAGAAGTGACATCTTAATTGAGGCCAGAAGGTTGAGTGGGAATTAACCAGGAGTGAGGGGGTGATGGGGACCGAGGTGAGGGAGAGGATGCATTTGGGGAACCACAAATCAGAAATAGAGTCCCTCTGTACCAGGTCCCACATTAGACACCTTCTGCACATCTCCTTTAAGCCTTACACCCCCCAGAAAGTAGGCATTATTGTCCTCATTTAAAGATGAACTGAAAATAACTCAGAGAGGTGACTTGCCCAAGTCCACAAGGTCAACGGGGGGTCAGGGGGGAGTCTCTGAGGTCTAAACTCAAGAAAAGGAAGCCTGTGCTTTGAATTTGAGGTCTCAGAGGATGACAGATGAAGCCTTTGTGAGACGTAAAAGAAGGGATCTATAATCTGTAAAAAGACACAATAAAGCATACATTTGTACCCACTTCCCTCAGTTCCCTGGCTGCCAGGAGCTTGGATCTTTATTGGCAGTGGGAGTGCAGAAGCTGTGGTCAGTAGGCAGCTCCTCCCTGATGGACACTCATGGCCTTGTACACTGAACTTGGACCTGTGACCGGGTTGCAGACACAGGGTGAAGCAGGGGCCTGGCATGGCTTCCTTCCTGCGCACTTAGCTGCCCAGCACAGTTGTTCTAGAGATTACCACCAAGGCTTCTGATTAAACTAGGAGAATTAGTAAAAGCAGCATCTGCTTCAGATGACAAGTGGTCAGACCAGTGGGGCCCCGGATACCTGAGCTAACGCAGAGCCATAATGCAGACAGGCAACTGTGGTACTGGGCACATAGACGTGAGTCAGGCAGGCCCGACAGTGGACGAGGAAAAGCCTTTAGTCTTTAGAAAGGGTGCCTCATTTTTAGAGTAAGTGCAATGGTCAGTCATGTGACCTTTCTCCCTGGCGTTTTATGACTGATGGATCCTTAAGCAGGCTAACCTGAGCTATTCCAACATGTGACCCAGTAGTCACTGAAGGACTTTTCATCTTCTGACTGCCAGAAACAGACTTCTCTGAAGACCAAAACCACTGTGCTTCTTTGGGAACCTGGCACACTGTGGGGGCCACATTACCAGCCCAGCAACTGTCCCACCAGCATACACCTGCTGCTCTCTTAAAACCCGACTCTCATGCACTGCTTCCAGAAGATAATTTGGCATTGGAGATGGTTACTTTTAGACATTTGTAGGCCTGGGCTGAGCGGCATGAGGGGAAGTGGAGAGCAGCAGCTGCAGAGGGTCAGAGACACGCCCTTATTTTCCCAAGAGCTCAGTTAGGGGGTAGATAGAGCAGACATCTGCCAGAGAACACCTAGAATTGGGGACTTCCAAATATGCACAGCTTGCTGTCCTTCCAGTGCCACTGGGGGCATAGTTTCCTGCAGGCTGTAACTACTATGGCAGGAGAAATAGGGTCAGTTGATTCCACTTTGCCTTTTCCTTAAAAGGGTGCTTCTCAGGACTCCGAGTTGGCCCCAGAGAAGCCAGAGATGGGGGTGGGAGAGCTGCAAACTCAGTACATGATTGAAGCCAGTGTGTAGGTGGAGGTAACCTACAGAGAGATTTCGCTGTCCCACTGGCGGGTCTCAGGCAAGCCCTGGGGGAACTGTCCAGGCTGGAGGATCAAGTGACCAGGAGGTGTCATTGCCAGTTTGTGAGGGCGGTAGGGATCTGCAGATCCAGCCTAGGAAGGTGGGAGGCATTGGGATGGGACAATCTTGATGGTGGTGTGAGGAGGCCACAGATGGGTCTCTCTGGTGTGGCCTGGGGGGTCTACTTCCCTCTGGGGCGGACGTGGCCCAGGGTTACTGAGGTGCTGAACTCTTCTAGGAGGTGAGTGTTCCTTTACATTCTGGTCAGAAAAGGCCTCCTGGAAGGCTCTGGGGGTGAGTGGGAACAAGAGAGGCGGGCAACATAGCACAGTTCCCAGGTCAAGTGCCAGGGCCGCATTCCAGAGGAAATGTGGATGGGGGTGAGCATGACTGGCCCCACTGTGTGGCCCCTGTTATAGGTGGATGGGTCCTGTGGGACCAGAGGGGGCAGGGCCTGTTTCAGCAGGGGACCTGGTTCACAGAGCGGCACATACTGCCCCCACCTCGGGTATAAGACTGCACCGGCTCTGCCATGCACAGGTGCTCCCCTCGGGAGCTGTGCTATATGTAGATGCACACCATTCCATTGAGTTCTCTAATTCAACACTCACTCCGTGGCAGGCACCCTATGGGCATAGTAACTCTTTAGAATGACCTGTGGGGCAGAAACCTCAGCGGCCTCCCCCTTGTAGCCTCCTGATCTGGGACCACCCATGCTGCCCCAGGAGCTAAACAAAAACCATGGGCAGCTGCCTCCCAGGCCTCCTGTCTCCCTGAGCTGCTCAGGCATGTTCCTAGCAGGGCTGGCAAGCACTGATGTCGCCATCGTGGCTATGGCCTCAGGGACTGGGACGCGGGCTCCCATTCACTGGAGATTTATCCTATTTCGAGGTTTTCTATTTATACTGCACAGCTCTGCTTCTCTACTCTAATTTCTGCAGTTTCTACTGAGCCAGCGCCTGTAAGTAGCTGGGGCCCACAGCCCTGCTGGGGGAGCTGTTTTCGTCACAGCTGGTGGCCTGCAAGGGCTGCAATAGCATAGATCCCCACCCTCCAAGGACAGGGGCCTTGGAGCCCTCCTGCTTTGGGATGAGACCAAGAGACAAAAGAGCTGTTCCATGTGCACCTGCCTGGTCTCCCCAGCCTTCGGGCCTCTGTACTCCCACACAGTGCCTAGGCTCAGCAAATAACACCTCACACTCCACCCCAGCAGTAAGTGGAGGATTTGATCTACTTTAGTTGCAGTAGATACTAGAAGCAGTACCACATCTAATTTAGCAATGGTTAAAAACATCCACCATTATCTGCCCATGAGACTCCAGTTATGCTGCTGGCTTTGGGGTCCCTGGTGGGGTAGGGTCTCTAGCTGTCAGCTGGCCTGTGTCCCCAGCAGGGTTTTCACCAGGTGGCAGATGAGATGCTGGCAGAAAGAGAAAGTGTACCCTAAAAAGCAAGTTCTTTTCAACCTCCGTTTGTATGATACTGGCTAGTGTTTTCTTAGACAAGACCCCAGCTGGATGTGGTCCTGGGACGTGTGGGTGACAGGCCACCACAGTGAGGATGGTCCACACTCCTCATAGCAAGAAGTAAAATAACATTGCTAAACTGCTTGTGGTTGCCTGAAGGTTATTCACGTGAGTCCCCTTTGTAGCTAATGACGTCCTCTTTCTGAGCAGGTGTGTCTAGTGGCCATGCATATCACTTTCACACTAGGTAAAGATGCCTTTTGCTTTTAAAATTATTATTTTTAAAATTTTTTGGAGATTTTATTTATTTATTTGACAGAGAGAGAGAGAGCACAAGCAGGGGGAGTAGCAGCAGGAGAGGGAGAAGCAGGCTCCCGGTCAGCAGGGGGTGCCTGAATGGCTCAGTCAGTTGAGTGTCTGACTTTGGATTTCAGTTTGGATCATGATCTCAGGGTCCTGGGTTCAAGCCGTATGATGGGTTCTGCACTAAGTGCGGAGTCTTGGAGATTCTCTCACATTTCCTCTGTCCCTCTCCCACTCATGTGGTCTCTCTTTCTGTCTAAAATAAATAAATAAATCTTTAAAAAATTATTAAAGCTTTCTAAATCAGAGAAAAATTCATAGAAAATGGGGGAAATAAGGAAAAAGAATCAATAAGAAAATGAAAACTACAAGTGAACCTCAAGCTGAGGAGTGAGTTTTTTGATGTTTATCTTCCATTTAGTGTACTGTAAGCATGGTTTTCTCTATCTGCCTATCACAGGGTTTACCCTCACTTTATTATTAAATCTTGAACCTGACCCTATAGACAGTGGCTGGTGGCTGCCTATTACTCTTGCATATCACGGATAGTTAAACAATTCCCTGCGGTTGGACATTCAAGTTCCTTATCATTTCTTTCATTATTATGGATAATGCTTCAGCAAGTATCCTTTGACACAGTTTTTTGTGCCCATCTGTGATTACTTCTTTTGATAGATTTCCCAAAAGGCCAAAGAATATGAACACCTCAAGGCTCTGGATATGTTTTGCTCTACTCTAAAGCCACTCCTGTCATCACTCCTGATCTCTCTCTCTCCCTGTCAAATAAATAAATAAATTCTTTAAAAAAAAAAAAAAGAGGTGCAAATGTCGCATTTTGTGTCAAAAGTGTCCCTGGAGACCAGCGCGATCTCCCCAGGCACTGGAAGGGCCCTGCCGGTGCAGAGTTATGAAGGAGCCCTGGGCAGTTTCTTGTGGCAGGACGGTACTTTTAAAGGTAGGAATCGCATATGAGTCAGTGATCAAATCAAGTCTGAATAATGTATATTTACTGGAACACAAAACACTGTGAGAATACATTTTTTAAATACCAACAAAGTTCAGTGGGAGATTTTCATTCAGTGTATTTGCTTGACATACAGTTCACTTACTAATGTTAATCATGAGAACACATATCAGAAATCACAGTGATAATTCTTAAAGCAGACACCTTCCCTCGCGGGGTGGACAAACTATGGGTGCCTCCTGTGTGTGTGGGTCTGAATGCACGGGGTCTGGAGGCTGCTAGGAGGGTCTGATTCTCAGCTCTGCTGATTGTGGGTTGTGAGACCTCTGAAAAGCTAGCAGGCCTCCCTGCTCCTCCACTTTCCCATCGGGAAAACAGCGCAAGAGTACTTGTGTGCAGAGAGCTAATAAAATTAAATGAGATCATTGGTAAAATGCTCGGAGCACAGTCGCTGACGCTAAGGTCATGTGTAATGCTAAAAAGGGGAGGAGTAGCTAATGCTCCCCTCCCTCTAGAGGCATACTGCTTAGCAGGAGAAATAGACTTGTATACAAATGACTCTTGCATAAGGGTTAGAAAGAGATGGATCGAAACTGGAGAAGTAACACAATTGCCCATATTTATTTTTCTATCCTGGAAGTTATTTGTTAGGCATTTCGTTTAAGGATTCTAATGAGGCCAATTAGAGAAACAAACTGTTGGGTTGAGAATGCGGGTGTAGACCAGGCGTGGTGAATTTGCCACTCAGGGGGACAGCCCACTTGGCAGGAGGGCCTCAGTGCGTCAGGCCACTCTGTTTTTAACTTCTTTGCCTCGGAAGTCATCATGAAGGCATAAAGCACAAGACTCAGTGCCAGCCTCCTTGATCCAGACTTCCTCGACTTCTCTTGTGGACATATATGTGCTTAGCCAGTGTTTGTAGACTGTGGAGCTGCAACCATGCCAACCTCCCCCCACACCCCCCACAGAGAATCTGAGACCCAACCCTTGAGTTCACCCCAGACATGGCACAGTTTGTGTGGAACATCTGAACCCCTGTTTGCGAATGCATCCCTGGGGCTGCTATATTTACGCAGTGGGTGTCACCCCGAATGCACCTTAGGTGGTCTGGGATGCTTCCACCCCAGACCTTCTAGTTTCAGGAGCTCAGGCAGGGCACAGTGTTGGGACCTTGGGAAACTTCCATGTGATTCCAGCCCATGGCCAAGGTGCAGAATTGGCGCATGAACGGACAGGTGCCAGGTCCTCAGGGCACCCTTATAGTCTACTGGGGGGCTGGGGAAGGACAAGACCCAATGCCCTGTCAATGCCTACCTCCTGCGAGCTCACTAATGGACTTCAACAAAGCAAACGGCCAGGACCTCCACACTGAGGGCACCAAACCTGCGGGTTTTGGTTTCTATTGACCTGTCTGGCCTTCCTTGCTGAGGTAGCCCTGAAGCTGCGAGGAGAAACATTCCAGCAGAGGTACCTACAAGCCCTCAGATTGACCCATTAATAATCAGTGACCCCCATTAAGCTTTTTTTTTTTTTTAATATTTTATTTATCTGACAGAGAGAGAGGGTACACAGGGGGAGGAGGAGAGGAAGAGGGAAAATCAGGCTCCCCACTGAGCAAGGGGCCCGATACGGGGCTCGGTCCCAGGACGCCCGGGATCATGACCTGAGCGGAAGGCAGATGTTTAACCCACTGAGTCACCCAGGTGCCCCTCCCCCATCAAGCTTTATTGAACATAAACTGAATTCCAGGTACTGGGTGTTTCCCTGCTGAAGAGGGTGGCGGGCACAGAAACCAAAGGGACAAGGATAACTTCCGGGGCAGGGCAGGTGGGCTGCAGGGGGCACCAGCTTGCAGAGGGAGGGTGGGACCATCAGGGCTTCTGCAACTCTTTGTATATGAGGGAGGGTTACACCTTCTAGGGTAGGACAGAGTGGTTCTGGCTGGTTCTGGGCCTGGGGGGCCGGGGGTGGGGCTGGCATTCCTGGAAGGCCTTTGCTGGTGAGGTCAGCTCAGCTGCGTCTGCCACCACTCTTCCTTGAATTGTGACTGTCAGGGTTCGGGCTGTGATTCATTAAGCTGAGGCCCGGCACTTGGTGAGGGAAGCGGCCCACACCACCCACAGCAACCAGGGTCCATTTTGACCAAAGAGGAGCAAGGGTGAAGTATTTTTTGCACTGAAGGAAGTCATTATGGGAAAATAACTGGCCTGTCTGTTTTGGAAAATACAACCACTGTTGAGGGGATCATCATCTGAAGGCAGGAGACAGGGACTTTGTATTAATTGTTTGGTGAGTTGCCGTTCGCTGCACCTCACACTCCTGGCCCCGTTTCGAATTTTGGGGGCTCCTGTAGGGGCCAGCTGTGATATTCACCCACGGACGGCTTTGCCTCCTTTCTGCTGCCTCAGTGTGCTGAGGCGTGAAAGCCTCATGCCTCAGCTGTCCCCGGGGTGGGCCCCGGGGCAGGGGCGGGAGCTGCAAAGCTGTAGGCAGCCATCCCCAGGAGCAGACACTGGGCATCTTCTCTCCTGAGCAGGGGCCAGGCTTTCTGAGCACACGGTGGCCATAGCCTATGAGCCTGATTATCTCTGTCTGACCAGTTTCTGTTCTGGGCCTGAATTTCTGGTTAGCCCCAGCTGGGGGTCCCGTGGAGAGGACCAGAAGGGCCTGGGAAGCCTCTCCTGTAGGAGGCACTTGGCAAAGACTGCCACTTCATCCTTAAACCTGAGAGTAGGTCTGTCATATCCACATTTTCTAGATGAAGTATCCCTGACTTGAGAGCACATTGTCAGTAAGGACTCAGCCCTGGAACTTAACTCTTTTTAATGCAGGAAACACCGGTGAAATGAGCCCTGCAGTAAGGCTGACCGTGCAGGCTGACAGCCCAGTGCAGGACAGATGCTGGGAGGCCAAGTGGGCTCAGCAGCCTGGGGCTGCTGAAGCTCCAGGGCTTCTGGCTCAGAGTCTGCCTCCCCAGATGTTGGCCTTCCTCTGCAGGGGAAGGAGGAGGCCCAGAGGACTGCTCCCACATCCCGTGGCCCCAGGGAAGACCCCTAAATCAGAACCATTCTATTCAGCTAGAGACCTTGGAGCCAAGAGTGTGGAGTATGAAAATAGGCAATTAGGCCAAAGTACACCTTGCTCTGAGTAGGAATGTCTCTGATGCTAACGGCCATGTTGGGGCTCTGGGAGTCTGGCTGATGGGACGAATAGGGCTCTTGGCAGACTCCATCCTTCTTAGGTCCCACGGTGGGGAGGTGGGCACGAGATTGGGGCTCCAGGAGAAGATGAGAAGGCTTGTGCCATGCTGCTAGTTACTCCTGTCATCCAGGGAGTGGCCATGTCCACGTCGGCTCAGGGCTAGGGGCATGACAGCCCACATGGTGCGGGGAGTCAGCAATGAGCAGGGTGTGCACCCACTCCAGGCCCAGGCAGGAGGCACCAGATTTGTCCCCATGCCTGCTGCCTGCAGCAGCTCTCTTTTCTCAGCCACTGTCTCCAAAACTTCTTTAATCTACATTTAGATTGTCTGAGGCCAAGAGTATGGAGTCCCAGGTTGTGCCAAGCTCGCGTCACTGGCCGCTGCATGCTGCCAGCTTTCCATGCAGGCTGCTTCCAGAGCTTAGAGAACATCTCTTGCCTTGGGCTGCTGCCCTGAGCCAGACATCAAGGCTGCGCGCAGATCCTGGTCCAGGGACATAAGCACTCGGTCTTGGAGGCCATGGTGATTTGCCGGGTGCCTGTCAACCCTCAACTCACATTCTAGCACCAGGCATGGCACGGCGCCCAGGAACTACCCAGGAGCAGCTGGCTCAGCATTCTGGGTGTCTCTGGGAGTTGCTGTATGTGAGAGGGAGAAGTGGAGACCAGAGAGGAAGGGAGGGGGCATGTCCCAAGATTGGAGAGGAGGAGGCCAGATGAGGAAGTACGACAGCATCTCTGTGAGCAGCCTGGCTCAGGAGGCCCGGGTCCGGGGCCCAAGGCCCCCACTGTGACTTCACATAATACAGTAACACTGCAGGGACTTCCAGATGCCAATCGGTCCTATGGTGACAGGAAGGGGAAAGCATGGGGAAGAAAATGCCAGTCCAGCTGCAACCTGCACAAGCCCACTGTGGGACACTGGTGTTTGTCCACTCCAATTGGGAGCACAGATTCTGGGCCTGGACCTGAAGAACATTCCACGCCAAAGGCCTGTGGGTAGAGGGAACTGTACATGGTGGGGAAGGGTCCACCTTCAGGAACAGCCCCCCTGACCTGTACCTTCCTCCCAGTGGTCTGGCTGGCCCAGATACAGGCTGGCCTCCAGACACCACCAGGCATCCTGAACACAAGCTCATCAGTTTCCTGAGCGGTGGCCTTTCACTGAAGCAGTCAGAGCTGTTTGCAAGTCTTAATTCCCTTGAACTGGGGGTGGTATGGATGAATGGGCGGCTATGGGTGGTGGACACCCCTGGAGCAGCCTCTTCCCAACAGCTCCGGTCTGTGCATGGCTCTCTGAGTCCAAGGCAGATGCTCGCATTTACCAGCTCAGAGCCGCATGGAGGTTCTGCATCCAGAACCAAGCTATGAATCATAGTAAGATTCTAGGAACAGCCAGCCCAACACATGGGAATTCCCAAGGAGTTACATAAGCTCGGAATCTGGCCTGAGGAGTCTGAGACAGTTTAAGTTTCAAACCAATCTCAGAACCCTAAGAGCATTTGATGGAGGAGACAGAAACTGGGCTTGTTGCCTTCCTGAGGGACGTGGGGCCATGTCCATTTGAAGGCACCTTCTCGCTCCAGGTGGAGCTGAGAACCCTGACAGGGGCCAGTGACTCCCTGGAGACCAGCCCTGAGGCTGCGAGGGCCTCAGATGGGTTACCCGCATCCAGGCATCCCACAGGCCCCTGGGGTGGTGAGGGAGTGACTGCAAGTTGGGCTGTGTGTGAGGGCTTTGTCTGCTAGTGATGCTTCCTTGCCCACACCTCTGGCCACAGCCTTTGCTGCTCTGGGTTGGCCCTAAGCAGGGGAAGGGCACAGACTACAAGCTCCTTGGTTGCCCGGCCTCTCCTCTTCCCATGTGGTCCTTTTCCTCCTAATCTTCATCCAGTACAGGATTGCTGGAAGGACACAGGCTGTATGTGTGTTAGAGGGCGGGTAGGCTTTGTGCTGGAATGGGGCAATGCTAGACGGGCTTTCTTTTGGGCAGTAACTCTGGGGAACAGGAGTGGAAGACATGGATAGCCAGGAAGAAGGGATGTGTCAGAATTGTCCCCCAGAAAGGGGATTCCACAAGTCATCTGTCCAAGTGTCCCCTTCCATCCCCAGCTTTCTGAACCTTAAGTGCCCTGGAGGTTCCCTCACTGGGGTGACAGGAAAGCTTCTGGACACAAAGCCAAGGGGAGGCACAGCCAAGTGACAGTCACCTAAGCTGGTTGCCATAGCAATGGCTGCAGTAAGTGGTAGGCCTGGAAGAGGCAAGGTGGGAACCAGAGGGCTATTTAGCTTTCAGGGAGGGGGCAGTCATCCTGGGTGGCTCAGGGAAAGAGGTAGGAGTGAGACAGGGGCATTGTCAGTGGGTGGGATCTCAAGGACACCCACAGGTAGAGGGCTGCAGAGAGATGCGCGCGCCCAAAGCTGGCAAGTCAGAGACCGAGGGCCTGAAGCCTCCATGCACGCCCAGCTCACTCACCATTTCCTACAGGGCTGGCTCCTCACCTTCTCTCCATCGGCCTCTGCGCACTGACGGGCAGCCCAGCACACCGCTCCTGCCTCACCTCCACATGGCCCCTGCAGTCAAGTTTCTTGAAAAGCCCCCGGCGTGGAGAGAAAGAGATGCACAGCAGAGGGTGAGGAGAACAGGGAGGGGACTGCAACAGACTGGGAGAGAGACTGCACAGGGAAGATATGAAAAATCTGTAGCAACCAGGCACCGAAGAGAACAAATATGCTGTGTACACTTGGTAGGACCACACAGGGGCACCCCCCAGGGCGGCGGCAGATGGATGGAGCGGGGGCTGTGCATTAGAAGGGGGAAGTTGCAGCAGAAGGTGGAGAGTGACCGCACTTTAGGAGGAGGAGGAAGGATGTATGGAAGGAAGCCCCTGGAGCCTGCCTGGACCCTACTAGTTGAGACTGGGAGGGTTGATCCCCTCAAGATGTGCAAGGTTCCTAGGCCGTTGTGAGGGGATGTGACGAAGGATGACAACCAGCAGTCATCCAGCAGTGAGGCTCAGGAGAGCGAGAGGCACAGCTGTGAGAGCCTCTTAGTCTCAGGAGGCCCTCAGACAGCAAGAGTGCGTGAGGCCATCAGGCACACAACAGGGAGAGAGTAGCTATGGGAGTTTAAGTTTCAAACCAATTTTAAGTTTCAAACCAATTGAAACTTAAGTTTAAGTTTCAAACCAATTTCAAACCAGGCAGAGAGTGTCATAGCCAGAGCCAAAGGGAAACAGAGCTTCCAGAACAAGGGGGTTGGGCACATCACAGAGCCAAACGAGGCAGAGCAGGCTAAATGAAGTCAGGGCAACTGCCCCTAGAATTGGTTTGTATGTTGAGACTCATGTCACCCATTTTATTGTCACATGAGTGAGGCTTTCCAGAGGGGTGGGGTGGACATGGGCTCCCACCTGGCTGGGAGGCAGGCATGCCCAGGGGCAGGTCCTGGCCCGTGGAGCCCTCCTCACTGCTTCTGAGGGGCCTGGTGACAGTCAGGTCAGAGTGGCCATGGACACTGGTTCATGAATCAGCTTCAGACTGAGGCCGTATTGCCTGGAATAGGTCTACTCTTTCTCTGCCCTTTGTAGCTGAGGACCCAGACTCTGTCCTAAGCCCTCCCTTGGCAGCCAGGGCCCCGGGCAGCCTTGGGCAGCCTCCTACCTGGTGATCTGTGGCACTAGTGGCCACAAATACCTTTGGGTGGAAAGCCAAGACCTAAGGGGATGAATATCGAGCCTCTGCTCTTCTCTTCCGTGTCACCCTCAGCTGGGCCGACTGACTTGGGTTGTGGTCCTGCTTTCTAGACACGTAGAAAAGATGTGTCTTTCTAGACACCACAGACAGGCAGATGGACAGCCAGCGTCTGTCTGGGCTTACTGGGTGGGAGGAGTCTGAGGGCTGTGTCCTCCTAGGAGGAGTCCTCAGGCGGATCCCAGTGCCCCCTCAGGGCATCCTCTGGGGTGATGGGTAGAGGTATGAAGGAGGAGCCAACATGGGTCCTTGAGGCCCTTTGATGGAAGAAACCAGGTCAGCTTCTTAGAGCAGAGTAGAAGGCCCACCTGAGCAGATAGCTGCTCCCCTCTGGAGCCCCATGCTGTGTGCTCTCCCAGAGGGTGATGGGCTGAGTGTCTGTGTCAGGAAGCAGTGCCATGAACAGGGCATCCTTCTAGCACCTGTGAATCTCTCTGGTCACTCCTTCTCTGCAGGGCAGGGAGGCAGGCATCCAGGTACAGTGCTGGTATCAATTAGGATGTCTGGTGCATTGGACAGAAATGAATGGAACAAAGAAGACCCCTGGCCCCAGCTTCACCCAGAGTCACGAAAGTCAGTGGGGACAGATCTGGGGATAGAACCTGGCCCCTGACCCCCAGGCTTCCCTGCTTTCCGTTCTGCATCCCCTCCTCCCTCCCATTCAGGACCTCTACCTCCACACGGGTGCCATAGCCTTGTCTCAGTCCTGAGCCCCGGCAGAGTGGCGGTTGGCTGAAACTAGTCAAGGTATGGAGAGCCGTGTCTCTCAGCCCGGTAGTGAGGACACAACTGCCAGGCCACCAAGTACCAGCCTGGGCCCTGAGCCGAGGCACTCCTGCAGCGGGAGGAGTTTTCATTCTTTTTCACTGAAAGAGATAGTTGTCACCCAAGTGGGAGTGACTCTGGGCCATCGGGAGCTCTGTCATCCGAGGCCACAGAGGGACAGCCAAGAACCCACTGTGGCTGATGGGACCTCATTCTCCAGCTCTGCCTTAGGTTTTGGGGAGCAAAGAGACACATGGGAGGAACCCCCCCCCCGCTACCGCTTGTGTGCTGTTATAGAATGTGGGAGGTCAGATGGGGAGGCTGCCAATGGCCCTCGGTCTGGAATGTGGTCTTTGGAGCCAGACTGCCTGGGTTTGAACCCTGGCAGCACCACTTCGCTTTGGCCTCCATGGAGTTGTTTAGTTGCTCTCTCCCTCGGTTTTCCCATCTGTGAAATGGTCATGGTAATAGTTCCTGCTGCATGTGAGGACAAAAATGAGCAAGTGTGTATACAGCACTCCGTGTGGGTCAGCAGACTGAACACTTGTCCTTTGTATGCACTCACCATCCTCACTGCCAGGGATGCAGCTGAATTCTGGGATCCAGGTGTCCACACCTCCTACATCAAACCATTCTCCACCTTTGTCCCCTCTGCTTCCCGGGTCATGACTATCTCCCTCTGTCTTGCATTTCATTCCCCCAGAGGGAAACTTCTTGTTTTGGTGGCTTGATCAGTAAGGAGCCCCCACTGTTGTTGCTGGAAGGGCCCAGCTCCTGGTCAGAAAGGCTGGGGTCCAGATGGCAAGGAGTGTCACCTGGCATACAGCAGTCTGGCTGCCACGGAGGCTTTCGCTGATTTGCTCAGGAGGGACTGTGGGCAGTCCAAGCGTCTGTCCTGGCCGGGAAGAGAAATGAAGCCTCGGATCCCCATCAGCATCACCGGTGTCAGCCAAAACGTGACCCAGAGGAACAACAGGCGAGAGGCAGAGGCTGAGGGATGGAGTCTGGCCTCTCCTTTCAGCAAATGTGCCCACCATCTCATGAGCAGGGTCCTGAGGGGAGATGGTAGCTGGGATGATTGTTTTCCTGTGTCGCCTCGGCTGGGAGAAGGGAGAAAGAGCTGATAAAACAATATTTCTGGTGTGTCTGTGATGGTGTTTCTGGAAGAGATTAGTATTTGAATCTGTAGATGAGTAAAGAAGTTCTGCCCGCATGAATGTGGGAGGGTGCCATCCAATCTGTGGAGACGGAATAGAACAAAAAGGCAAAGGAAGGGTGAAAGTCTTCTTGAGCTGAACATTCATCGTCTCTTGCCCTCAGACACTGGGGCTCCTGGTTCTCGGGCCTTCAGACTCAGATTGAATTACACCACAGGCTTTCCCAGGGCTCCAGCTTGCCGACAGCAGATTGTGGGACTTCCCAGCCTCCACCATTGTGTGAGCCAGTTCCTGTAATAAAGCTCCATAGAATGTCTATATGTACCGGGCTGGCTTTGATTCTCTGAAGAACCCTGACTGACACATAGGCCCAGAGTTGGGAGGGTTCCCAGGCATCCTCCCTTCCCTCCCCCAACCTCCCCCAACCTCCCAAATCCCAACCCTCCCCCAAACCCCACCAAAACCTCCTCTGGTTTTCTTAACAGTCTTATAAAGATATAACTGCAAATTAGAGAAGCGTTACCAAAGAGCAGTCTTCCTCAGGGACATGTGGACAACTTCCTCCTTGGCCTTCACCAGGACTTAGCTTATTGGAGAGGACCTTCCAGTCTGCCCATTTCTTTCCACGTCCTTGCCAGCACCCTACGCCAGGACATCACCACATCTTTTCTGGAAATTTGTGGCAGCTTCCTCATTGGCTTCCCTATATTCATACGATCCGTTCTCTACCTTGCCCAAGGAGTTTAAAGCACAGATATGGTTCTGTCCCACTCCTTAGACTCCTCAAAGGCACACTCTTGCCCTTGGCCTAGAAGGCTCACCCCTGCTTGCCTGTCCCTTCTCATCTCAGTTCCTCCTTCTCCCCGCTCTCCTCTCCTCTGCCCTGGCCTGCCCTCTGTTCTCCCTTCCCCTCCAGCTTGGCCCAGCTCTCTCCTGCCCTCTGGGTACTTGCCTATGCACGTCCTCCCCCAGAACAACCTTCCCAATCTCTAAAAACAAGCTTCCATGCTGCTTCCCCAGCAACAGATGAGACTCTCTTTGTGATCCTTCTGTACTTTGTACTCTAATAATCACTTGCCTAGTAGCTATTAATCTATGCATTTCACTTTTGAACTCTTCACTGCAACATGGTCTCCATGAGCATAGGCTGAGTCCTGTCCCCCACATTTATATGTGACTGTACTTGGAGACAGGTCCTTAAAGAGGGGATTAATTAAAAGGAGGTAGTGAGGGTGGGTCACCCTCCAGTATGACTGTGTCCTCATGAGATAAGAAATCTGGACTCATACACACACAGAGGAAGGCCAGTGAAGGCACAGGAAGAGAGTGACCATTGGAAGCCAAGGAGAGAGGCCTCGGAAGAAAGCACTCTGCTGACACCTCAGACTTTCAGCCCCAAAACAGTGAGGAAATAAGTGTCTGTTGTTTATGACCCCTCTGTCATCCTCTGTCACAGCAGCTCTAGCAAGATGACACGGGCATCATGGATTTGCTCACCTCTGTTTCCATAGCACCAAACACAGTATGTTCCGACCCACCCACCAGGGCCCCACCAGGCCGAAGCTCTGGGGGTGCTTGGCCTCTTGAGAGGGATTGTGTTGCCTCCATTCTTCTCTGTGATGCTGGTGTCTGGCATAAGGAGTCTTAGGAAACAGCTGTAGCATAAATGAGCACACGTGGGAGGGATGGGGAGAAGGTGCACAGACGCAGAGCAAACGTCCTAAAACGACCGTGATAAAAATGGGCCACATGCTCCGATTTCTCTGGCGGAAACGTGCTTACCCTGTTCTGGGCAGGAGAGAACTTCTCTGCTATCTCGGCACTGCCCATTCTTGCCAAGAATCTCCAGGCAGGAAGCAGCTTGAATCTCGTCCTTGAGTAGGCTGTATCCCTCTGCCATGTGCTACCAATGCCTGTTCTCCTCAGGCACAGGGCTCTTCGTGTTTCTAGTTACTCATTCAACACCGGTCTTCCTCTCCAGACTGCAAACTCCATCTTTCCTCACCCTGTCTGTAGGGGCAGCCTGGCACCTGTGAGTGTCTCCTCACCATGCATGTTCCAGGGAATGAGGGAGGGAGACTGGAGCCAAAGTGCACCGATGGGTTCATTTCCTCCATGCTGCTTCCTTTCTGCCTCCTGGCTTTCAGCTAGTTCTATTTTTTAGGACATTAAAGAACGTGACTTCCACCAAACTGAGAATTTTACTCCATATTTATGTCCAAGTCTGTCAATCTTTCCTATGGGATTTGATATTTATTCCTCACCTTCAGAAATATGGTGCAGTCTCTCTGATGGTCCACTTTCTCAGACTTTGCTAGGTTGTTTCTAGAGGCAGTGTCCTGGAGTAGGGTATAGCCCTGTGGGGTGGGCATCTGCTGGTTTTAGCTGGTCTGTCAAAATCTCCTTCAGTTTTGCTCCCAGAATTGTGTGTGTTGGGGGGTCCTCTTGCTTTCCTCTTTGATCCGTGTGGTTTGGCTGGATGTCAGCTCAGGGACAGCCTTTATCTCAGGTCCCATCAGTTAGCAAATTCCTGCCCTCTCTTCACAATGGCCGAGTGAAGGAGATAGGCACGGGCCCAGTCTGAACTGGTAAGGTCAAGCCTAAGATTTTGTCTGGGACCGCTGAGAAAGAGACACTTTCTTTCTGTGGGGATGGTGAGGTATTAGTCATCTCAAACTTGTTGGTGATGTGGGGACCACAGCCTGCCTGAGAGAAGGGAAACAGCATGGAGGACAGCAAACCCAAGAGATACCTGAGAAGGGCATATGAGTACCTGGATCCAGCTGTGCCTGAAGTAAGATGTACCTCAACCAGCTTCTTCTTCTTCTTCTTCTTCTTTTTTTTTTTTTTTTTTTAAGATTTTATTTATTTGGGAGAGAGAGCCTGAGAGGAGGGTGGTGTCAGAGGGAGAAGCAGACTCCCCACTGAGCAGGTAGCCTGATGTGTAATGCAATCCTGGGACTCCAGGATCATGACACGAGCTGAAGGCAGTCACTTAACAGACTGAACCACCCAGGTGCCCCTAAACTAGCTTCTTAATGAATATTCAACTGGCATTTTGGGCATTCTACACATTGTAGGTGTTTACCATTGCAAGATGTTTACCATCCCCAGTTCTCACCAGCAAAATGGAGGATGTTTCGCTAGTCATTATAACAACCAGACCCCATCTTTTTCACATATTCCACATGGTTGCCCTTGGCTTTTCAGTTACTTGAGTCAAGAATTTCCCCCTTTTTATTTATTCCACTTGGTTTTATGACATTATCAAATAATGACTAATGACAATCTGTTTACACTTTTGAGTCTCAGGGATTAATCTTTAGCATGTCCATTGATCTTGGTAGAGCCTATCAGAGGCACAGCACGAGTTCTGAGAGGAGCCAACGGCCAGCACAGGCACCTGTCAACATGGACCAATGAAAAGTTGTCCAGTTCTAGTCCTGGGACAGACCTCAGCATACTGGGACCAGCCTTGAATATTGGGTGACAACAGCTCAGCCTAAATCAGGACACCTGCAGGTCACAAGTCCGAGATGCACTCCCTTGTGGGCAGCCAAGTGTAGCCCCCTTTGGGAGATTAAGAGAGACACTTGGAAGGGTAATACCAAGTGAAAATGAGATGAGAACTCCAACATGTTCAAATCAATAAGGATTCGTAGAAGATCCACAAAGATGGTGACTGGGTCTGTGAGACCAGGCTAGTGGTGGGAACTGGCTTAGCGTGGGAGGGATTCAGGCCTCAGCATTTTCTCTGAGCAGCACAGGCTTTAGGAGGGGGTGCTGTGTCCTCCACATGTCTAAGTGAGAGAAGAAACATTTATCTCAACATTGGAAGGGACCTAGAGCTGCTCTAGTCCTTCTTCCCTCTAGTATGGGCCCAGGGTGTGTTCCCTCAGGCACAGCTCAGAGCAACTGCTAAAAGCCACCAGTGGCTCCCCTGCCTATGGGACTGAGCCTAGACTCCTCTTAGCATTCAATCCTGTTTCAACCACAGCTTGCCCATGCACTAGTGTGTGGTCTTACATCAGGCCTTGCGTTGCCTCTGATTCTCCATCTATAAATAGCACGATAGCAGTGCCCACCTCCGAAGGTGGTTCCAGCTGATAGCAGAGAGAGTGTTGCCTGCTACAAACATCATTTCAGGGTTTCTGCCACATTCAGTAAAGAGCTGGAAGTTGGACATCAGAAGTCCTGGCTCTGCCACTCATTGAATTCAGATCCAATGGTGTAGTTTCTTAGAGTCTTGATTTCTTCATCTATTAAAGGGGAGTAAGGACCCCATCTCAAGGAGATGCTGTAAGGATGAGGCAAGATGATGTTTGTAAATTAAGTATAAGGCAAAGTTCATGGATCGTGTGTCAGTCCCTCCATTTGGAAAAGCCCCAGGCCCTGGCCTCCCCACCCTCAAAAAAGCACAGTTTCAGGACAGAATCCCAGGGAGGCATCTGAGGGGCTCTACAGTCAGGGTACCTCTGCCCCACAGACTTGTCATTGTCCAGCCGGGCACCCTTTCCTGACATATTGTGGTGGGTACTGCCTATATGTCCTCTGTCCCCCTCTTCTCATGCTGTCATTCTTGACATTTCATTTCTGTGGAGGGTTTAGGGTCCAGCTTCTGGTGCTTCAATAGGCTTGAGTCTAGGTCATAGTGTTCTGTGAGCAATGTGACCTGAGACAATTCATTTCACCTCTTCTAACCTTCGTTGCTCATCTAGCAAATGAGGATGAGTAAATTTCACCGAGGGCGGGAGGACTAAGTGAGCATATAATATACTTCCTTATTATAGTGCTGGGCCCTCACTATACTCCCCACCCACAACCTGTGCTCATATACATTCCTTTAATTTTTGTAGAAGGAAAATGTCTCCTTGCTAAGCTTCCTTCCAGCTCAAGGATATATGTGATACTCAAAGAATATGGTGGGGGGGTGTCTTGGTTACAAAGGCAGTGAGATCTTATCTCAAGAAATACCCCAACATATTTCAAGCTGGGGCAACGCTCTGCCAGGCATTGTCTATCTGGCTGATGTGGGGACAGTCCCACTTTTCTGGAGGTTGGTGGTCTCCTGAAGGCCCTCGTGTTGGTGGATTCCAGGCACTCTTCTCCTTGTGCTTCAGAAAACGGCTCCCCACAGCTTGAGCACTGTGAGAGCAAGACACACAAGGGCAGGGTGATGAGTGTGCTGGTCTGGGAGGTCAATTCCAGGCACTTCTGGAATTGATGGACTTGAGTACTGACACGAAACCCTTTCCCACAAGGAAGGAAGGAAAGTCATCGGGAAACAGTCGCTCTACTTTCTAGGCAAACCAGCCACTGGAGGAGAGCTAGTGGTCCTGCACACTCACCAGCTCAATCCTTACTGCCCAGCCAGTGGCTCTCTGGCATGTGCTGGATATGGCAGTCTTGAAATTCCCAGTATCCTTAATGGCCAACCACCCTGTGCTCCCCACATGGAAGCATTCTGCGGTGGTGGATGGGTGAGTCAACATGCTGGCCTGCAGGGATGCTGTGTGGCACCGGCCCCCTCATGCTCCTACCCACTTGGACATTTTTGCTTGGGCTCACTCAGCCTCTGCCCCCAACCTCACTACTCACATCATCCAGACACAAGGCCTCTCCATGTTCATTTTTATTTAAAGACTCAGAAACACAGGCATCATAGTTTGTCATCACTGTCAATTCTTCCAAAATCACACGCTGACATTTGTGTGTAACAAAAACATTAGTGTGTGTGTGTGTGTGAACTGTGCAAAGTACAAAGAACATCCCAGCCAGGCAGCTGAGCTTGTTTGGAGTGCCAGAGCCTGGCATTCACACGGTGAGGCTGCCAGGGAATTGCCTGCTCACTGTCTCCCCACTCCACTTCTGAGGCTCTTTGGTGGACCAGATGTCCCTGTCACTTCAGTGTCTGCTGACCTTGGTAGTGGCTATGAGCTCTACTGCATTGCTCAAAGCAAGTCACTTTGGCTGCCAAATGCCACTGATAACCAAGATGTCTAAGTTGCTGGGCCAGGGTAGAATGTGAGCATTCAAACAAGGTGTTGGTTTCATCTTAGTAGCCAAAATGAGTTGGTTATTTAGAACAAGTTGGCCTAATTCTTCTTTTTCTCTTGTCTGTGGGCTAAATGGTCATGAAGGCTGATGGATTTGGCTTAAATGTGTTTGAAAACAGCCCAGAGCGTGATGGCTGGCCTATGGCATTGCTTCCTTCCCGAGGTCATGCCAATGCCTGCCCCAACTCTGCCTCAAGAGAGGTCAGCTGATGCCTTGCAAAGGCACTGGCCACCAGCCCCAGCTCTCTGCTCCTGCCTCGCCCACAGTCACTAGGCTGTTCAGCGATTCCTACCTACCACGAGCATCGTGTGGGCGGTGGCTGGGAGAGGAAAGAAGGTCCAAGTTAGTCTGTTCTGTTGCTTGGTAACTGCCTTCATTTAAAAAAAAAAAAAAATTCCTTATTATCTGGGGATTTGTTAGTTCTGGTCTCCCTGGGGGCACACGTGTCTCAGCACATTCATCTATGCACAGTTTTGGTGATGGCGTGATTCTAAACACGTATGTGATTTTTGTGCATTTCAGGCAACTAATTTGGCATCAATGGCAAATGGATACCTTCTGGTTGTCATTAACTCATGTATAGGGCTCCCTGGGTTTAAGCAGGATTTTGTCTTTCTTTGATTCAGAACAATTTCTCAAGTCTATTAAATCTATGACCATCTGGAGAGAGGGGAAGAGCCTTTGTTGAGGCATGATCCCACCCTCGTGGTGACCACCGGGTGGTAACAAATAGCCAAGTCACAGCCCCAAATAGGAACTCTGAAAATAAGTGCTTCATATTTCAAAGGTATCACATCATATAAGGGAATGTGTTTCTGGATTTTGTTGCATCTTTGAAAATCAGGCGATGCTATGTTACCAAAGGCTAATTTAGTCTGCCTAATTTAAACCTGAGTGGGTTTTGAAAAAATAGAGAGAAGGGGCTTATCAATTGTGACTTTGAGCTGATAGGAATGTATTCTTAAGGTCTGACTCTCTAGAGAATGAGATGGCCTGATGACAGGGCTTCTCCCGTCTGTGTCTGTGGGAGGTCTGGGCTGCTGGGCTCAGGAAGAGGCCTTGATGGACCCCATCCAGGGCAAGGTCCTAGGATCAAAGGTGCCCCTTCTCTCTCTCCTCCTGGCTCCCTTGGATTCTGTCAGTCTGCAGCAATGCCTCAAATCCCTTTCTCCTCATTGTATTTCCAGTCTCTAGACCAACATTTGTACTGCCTGATAGGGAAATACTTATTTAAAAAAAAAAAAAAGACAGAACTGTCACAAGGTGGTAAATCTGAACTGTGGTTAAAAACTGCTTCAGTACCAAGAAATCATATCTTGATAATGCTAATTGTAGTCCTTTTCCCTACAGCAATAAAAGGAAAATTCTGCCTTCCTAGACTGGGGTTGACCTTCATGTTCTTTTTACTGCCACACACAAGGCAATTATAATGACCCTTCCTTGAAATGGTTCCAGTTCTTGAATAATAATTATCACTGTCTAGACATAGCAATGAGGCTTTGGTAAGGGTTTAAGGAAATTGACTTTTTCCAAACTCCCTCTAACCACTTAAATGGATTCCTTCTTCTCCGTGGAGCAGTAGCCAATACTGATGTTGAGTATGTGGGCTTTTCAGAGTTTTCCAAAATTCATATGGTATGTATCAAAATTCTGCCCACTTGATATCAGCTCAGACATTTTTTTTTTCTCTCAAGCTCAACCAAGTCATTACTGGTTTACAAAAAGGCAGCACCAGATGTATGAAAAATAGGCAATGTATGACCTATTAGAAATATAGAAAGTTTGACAGCTTTACTTTAAAAAGATGTTGTAAGAAAGAAGCAATGCAAAGGGACAGTGGCCGCAAAATGAAATGTGTGGCTTATAATATGGGTAGGAAACAAAGCCAAGTGCGATCTCACGCCTCCTGCATGAGCTGCGTGTGGGGTTGCCTGGGGGACTCTGGCGACCCAGCCACACCCCTGGGCCGGAAACACCCCTGCTGAGTGGCCAGATGGCAGGTGACTGAGGTATATAGAGAGGTGATGGAGCAATCTGGACCCCACGCAAGCAGCCCGGGGCAGCCCTCAGATCTTCTGCTGCCGCCCCGGACCCCGTGCCTGCCATCCAAGCCCTGCAGCCCTTCCGCAGCGCCCAGGCTCTCGGGGGCAACAAACAAGAAGGCTGCAGCTTAGCAGTCCCTTGCAGAGCCGATCAACCCGCATCAGCATCTTCTCTTTTCAAAGATAGTTCTTTAGAGTTTACGCAGAGGGAAGCATTTTGTGGAAGAACAACCCCAAGGTGCACTCCTGGTGGGTGGCTGTAAGCGAAGGCACGACCTCCACATCCCCCAGCTCCCATCCCCGTCCAGGGTGGCCTCGCAGGAGCCTCAAAAGGGACCTGGGGCCCTCGGTGGCCCTGACTGCTTCTCTTTGCCCCCTGGGGATCCCGGGGAGCCTTTGTGACTGGGGAGTGGGGCGTGGGGAGCGTGTCCTCAGAAACTCTCCACAAAGCTGCCCGGGAAGAGGCCCGTGCGGCCGTTCCTCTGCAGGGTCCCCTTGTACCAGCCGTCTTCTCGCTTCTTGTGCACAAAGACTATGTCGCCTTCCTTCAGCTCAATCTCTGCCTCGCTCTGGGGAGGATATGAGACCACCACGCGGTACCTGGGGGGAAACAAGACACCACATTGGGTGAGACTGACCTTAGGCTGGAGGACGACCCCCAGGGCCTGCTCTTCACTCCACCTTTCCTTTTCCATCCGGTGTAAATTATTATAACTTAGGGCTACTTCCCCCACTTTAAAAAATCTCTACTTTGATTTTAATTTTTATACAACCTTTTCATTTTTTTATTAAAATTAAAAATATTCCCTATGTTGTCCTTTTGGACCCTGATCTATGCTTCCTGCCTGAAATGCTGTCCCTCCCTCCAGCCCATCTGGGACGGTGGCCTCCTTGAGGGGAGCTGCAGCTGGAGGAGGGCAGCCTCTGCTGCCGGTGGGAGCTGGGCAGACCTGCAGCTCTGCAGCCGCCACCCAGCAAATAGCCCCTCATCCCAGCCCAGAATGTACACTGCAGCTCCTGCTGCCTGCCACTGGCCACAGGAAAGGAATGTCAGCCAGACTAGGGGCCCAGGTGCAGAATGACCGATGGCCTCCAGGGATTGGGTCACCCACAAATAGGAAATGAGCTGGGGAGGAGCCACGGACTGGAGGGTTGGTGATGCTGGGCCTCAAAGACCCAGGGCTTGAGCTGGTCTAGAGGGGCCACCCCTGGGAGGCACTATCTTGCTGCTCTTTCCTTCTTGGCAATGCCTGGGCTGTGATCCTGGCTCACTGGCTGAAGAGACAAGGAGGGGATGTTCCTTCACTCTCAGTCATCCTGGGCTATGAAGACCTGTCCTCTGGGTCCAGCCTCCCCCATTAGCCACAGCCACACATATGGCCCCGGAAGGAGGTCATCCAGGTGTCCCCACAGCTGGCTGTCCTGAGGTCAGTTAAGGGGCTCTCTATGCGGAATCTCTGACCTGTATATTTTGGCTTGGGAGAAATCAGAACATTATAAAACAAAAGAATTTCTTAAAGAGTGGCCGTGGACTTCATGACCCCGGGTCAGATTTTCCTGGCTCTGTCCTGGGCCTACTGATGAATCTCTGTGGAATGGGTCTAGGAGTGTGGCTTTTCAACATGTTCTAGGGGTCAATATTTGCTTGCTGCCGTCTGAGAGTCAAGGTCAAAGTGCTGAGCGAGTCTTCATTTTTCAGCCACCTGTGCAGAGGGCCTGGGCGCTGGCCCATCGGGGTTAGGATAGGAAAGCCATGGTTTGGGGCAGCTGGGGTTGGTGCTCTGGAGACGGCGGGGACAATGCATAGGCAGAGAAGACCCAGGCCCCTCTCTGGAAGCTTCCAGCCCCAGCTTGTTCCAGGCTTTGAAAGTAGGGGGCAGAGAGCATGGTGGCTCCCAAGGCCAACTTGGCAGGTAAGCAGGGGGCTCCTGCTACTGAGGGAGCAAGTCCGGCCAGGCAACCTAAGTGCTTCAGAACGTCTGTAGGTGTGGGAGGGTCAGGCCCATTCTTACTGCTGTTCCTTGGCTTCAGATGCTGGCTTTGGGATTATAAAGGAGGAGAGAAAGGACTGTATGCCTCTCGCCCTCCTCCCCGCCCAGAATCTCTACAAACGGCAGCCTGCAGCCACTCCCCAAAGGACAAATGGCCTCTGTGTCTGTGAAATCCATGAGATCGCCCAGTGCCGCGCAGGCTGCTTGATTCCCACACCTCCTGCCCCAAGGCTGTGTGCACGACCACAAAGACCAGTGCTGACCTTCCCTGTGGCTCTCTGCCACCCTCCACCTCTTTGTCAAACACCTGCCTCCTTCTCTTCCCTGAGGAAGAAAAGGCAAAGAGTGAGATGATTTCTCAGACTTCAAGACAAGTTTTGGCTTTAGCCTCCACTGCCAGATGTGAAGCAACAAGCAACTCTGAAAATGTAATTTGCTAGAAAAAAAGTAATTTGGTGCTTCTGAGCAATTCAATGACTTAATGAGCCCAGATGGATGATGTGGGCCTTTTGTATAAGAGTCGAGCAGTTAATGTTCCTGTCCAGATCATTCCAAGATTCAGAGCTATTTTTCCTGCTGCATGAAAGTAACTGATACTCCCTGTTACAGACACAAAGGGCCAAATGAACAGTTAAGGACAGTATAACTCTCGTGTTATGACTGCGGCATCATAGATCAGAAGAGACTTACTTCCCTGTACTGTGTTAAGGTTATGTTAACCACAGATAATTTTCAGACATAAAACTCAGGAAATCAGAAGGCTCAAGATCAGCATGAATTCCTACCATTGCCTATTGCAATTAGCATCACATGTGAAGGGTGATGTGTCTTCCTCCTGTCTCATCTGCCCCTCCTCCTGACAACGGGGGTCCCAAGGGGGGCCTGTGAGTGCCCAGCTCTTCAGAGCACTTTCTTCAGTGCTGTTGAGCACGTGTGATCCCCAAGCTGGCAGAATGTGCTCATCGCAGAGAAGAGTCCTTCTAGGCTCTTGGAAATAAGCATATGTTTATATCCTAAACACTAAACTCTGATAGCAACACATGTATTACTTGCCTGTTGCTGCTGTAACAAATTTCCACAAACTTGGTGGCATAACTCAGCATTAATTTCTTACTCACAGTTCTTCAAGTCAGACATCTGATATCATCTCCCAGGCTGCACTCCTTCCAGAGGCTCTAGGGGGAAGGCACTCCTGGAGGCTGCCTACATTCCTGGCTGGACACTCCCTTCTGCGTCTTCAAAGCCAGCAACGCTGCTTGAGTCCTCACACCTCATCACCTTGACCTTCTCTGCTGCCTTTCTTTCTTACTTACAAGGACTCTGGGGTCATACTGCGCCCAGCCAGATAATCCAGGATAATCTCTCAATTTTAGAGTTAGCTGGTTAGCAACCTTTGTTCTGCCTTCAGGTTTCATTCCTTGAGACTATGTGAGGCCTCGAAGCCATGGTTTTGGGGAGTAGAGCATAGACATCTTTGGGAAGCCATTACTCTGCCTACCATGACACATGATAGATCAAAGCCAAAAACCTTTTAAATCCTAACAAAACCAAACAATTCACAGGCTGGTAAAAGAGGAGGATAAAGACATGGTGTGTGTGAAGACGTGGGCAAAACGACATTGCCAATCAAAGGTTGAGGAGGGGGTGACAGGCAGCACTGGGGGCATCATCAGATCATTCTTCTAAAGGTCACAGCATTTCACAATATTACATACATCATTTCCAATATTATTAATGTTCTTTTTCATGCATTCATACTTTCCCATGTATTGATCTCTGTGTTTTACAAATATTATAACCCTCAGACAGGTATATCCCTAGTTTGTAGATAGGGAAATGGGGACTCGAAAAAATGAAAACACCTATTTGGGTGAACACTTATTTGGGTAAGTGGTCAGTGCACCTATCTCTCAGAGCTACTTTGTAACCTCCCCGAGATATGAGAGAGCTGGGAGGCAGGCATCCAGAGGATGGGTGGTGGGGTGGCTGGCCCAAGAATTCCAACGCACTTGTCCAGGGTTGGTATATCCCTGCCAGGGAGCCAGGGCATTGGACAGTATTACTGGGTCCCGTAACTACAGTGCTCTTCTGTGTTCCCCGGGTACCTTCCAGAAATGTGGCTCCCTGTACACACTGTCCATAGGACTTAATATATCTAGATGGCCGAAGATTAGGGTCCCAAGGAAGGGGTAGTGATGGGCACCCTGGTTTATGCATTAGGCCTATGAGTTTGGCTCCTACAGGTCTCCTGAGAGCCGGGCCTGCCACTAAGTGAGATGACTTGCAGGCCTGGCCTGGTGGGCCTGGAGGATGTTCTCCATGGTTCACTCCCCTGGGAGGCCTCACTCCAGCCCAAAGTTCCTTCCTCTGTGAGAGTTTGGAGAGCAGCTCCCGGTGTCCCCCCAAATCCTCTGATCCTCTGGAGAAAAATGGAGAGATCCGAGGGAGTATGGACATAGGCGACACCCCAGACATGCAGCAGCCACAGTCCAGCTGCTCCGCTCAAGGTAGAGAGGCCCCTTCCTCAGCACACTGGTGGTAGAAACCTCCTGGAATCTGAGCCCCAGCTGCCCTTTGCCTTTCTCCCACCTTTGAGCCTGTAAAGTGGCCTTGCACACAGCTGGCTCTCAGCAGCTCTGTGGCCTGTGGAGCGAATGCCGGGGCCTCTAGAGAGGTGAGTCTTACTAGGGCTGCTCCCCTCCAGCTGCTAGCTAAGTCTTATTCACGAGCCTGCAGGGTCCTAGGCCAAGTGCTTTCGGGAGCTGCCTCAGCTCAGAGACTAAGCCTTTCCTTTGTTAAACCCTCGCTCCAACCTGCTGGGGCTCTCCAGGACACCAGGCAGCTGATGGGCTGCACAGGGTGAGGGAAGGGGGCATCTGGGGGCTCATTAGGCAGTAGTTTGGTTTCAGGCTGTATTTTGAAAACTCTCATCACTAATGAGCTGCACAGTGTGCTGGGAACAAGCAGGGTGCCAAGAGTCTCTGGGTACAATAAGCCCTGATTAGATGGAATATTCACAGAATGAGAGTAATTCTCTGAACTTTCTAGTTAATCATAGACTCCCATGATTTTTTAGAATAGGGTCTTTTAAGACCTTTTATGAAGGAGTCTGGAAGTAGAGGGATCTGAGGAGAATAGAAACCTAGGGGAAATATGAGAGCAGCTTTGAAATATCTAGGTCTGTCACTCTCAGGAGTCACCAACATCATGACCTGAGGCAAAGGGATAGGGAACCACATTCAGAAATCACAGGCAGCTGGGGGTTGGTCTTGTGGAAGGAAGAAGGTTCTGACATGAAAGCACTACACAAAGTTGGAGGAGGCTCCCTGGAGGGAAGTAGAGGAAGAAAGAGAAATTGTGTGTATGTGGTATTTGTGTGAGATGTGTCTGAGGTATGTGTGTGGTATGTGTGGTGCATGTGTGTATATGTGTGGTGTGGGGTGTGTGTGTGTGGTATGCTATCAGGTATGGTGAGTGTGTGTGGTGTTTGTGTTTGGAGGTATACATGTGTGCCTATGTGTGGTATGTGTATGTGTGTGGTGTGATATGTGTGTGATGTGTGTGTTTGGGGGTACATGTGTGCATGTGTGCAGTACGTGTGTGTGGTGTGGTATCAAGTGTGGTGGAGTGTGTGTGGTGTGTGTGTCCTGTGCGTGTGTGTTGTGGTATCAGGTGTGTGATGTGTGTGTTTTGTCTGTGTGTGCGGTGTGGTATCAGGTGTGGTGTGGTAAGGTGTGAACTCAGTCTCCTCAGGGCCTGGGGATTTGCTGTAGGGGAGACACGTCATGCTAACGGGTCCTGCACTGAGTGAGTCTGAACGACAGTTGTATATTGAATACACAGGGGGTGGTGACCAACTGCAGAGGACCCTGAAGCATATGCTAATATCCTGGCAGGGCTATGACATGGTCCATAGTGTCTGAAGACCAGAGACACCCAGATCCCTTGGTGGGCAAACTACATTGGCACGACTGCTGACCATGCTCCTCAAAGCGGTTCAGAGCCCATGCTCCGTGGTTGGAAAGCCCTCACTTCAATCACTGGCTTGGCAGCTAACTTGCTGTGTGATCTTGAGCAAGTGGCTTAGCCTGTGAATAACCTCTGTTTCCTCAGCTATAAGATGGGATACTGAATTTGAAGGGTTCTTGCAAGGACTGAGGTAACACACACAAGACACCTAGAACATGCCAGCAGATGGTAAGCTGATGCACAGCATGGCTGTGGTAGGTATTTTCGACTGGAATCCATGCTGGTTGTTGGGTGTCTGAATGTCACTCCCCAAACGCTAGCTATAATTCTAAATGCAGAATTACAGAAATCCATACCAAGCTCACGCTGTCACTCCACCACCTGGGGAAATTGTCCTCTCCATGCCCTGGATCTCAGTACCACAGCATCAACCCTAAAGCCCATCGTCTGGGTATGTCTTGGCAAACTGGCCTGTGGCTGGTTTGTGTGGTCCGAGAACAAAACATACTTTTACTTTTTTAAATGGCTGAAAACCAAATCAAAACAAGACTATTTCGTGACACAAGAAAATCACATGAAATTTAAATCTTGGTTTCCGTGAGTGGAGTTTTACTGGAATACCCACACCCGTCATTTCTATGTTGTCTATGGCTGCCTTCACGCTGTCATGGCAGAGCTGAGTGGTTGCGACGGAGACCTTATGACCTACGACGTCTGTGGATTTCCCCACCTGGGCCTTGACAGAAGTTATGTCATCCCCCATTTACACGGAACCTCAGCTAGCCTTGCCTTGGTGCTGGAGGTTAGTGGGTGCTCAGGACAGTGTTGGCCTTCTCAGGCTTCAAGCACCAGGAGACACAGGAAAGGGCTGGCTGTCAGTCAGTGTGGCTGAGGGGAGGGGCATTCTGACAGAAATGTCAAGTTTGCTCTCTCAGGAGACTGCTCACAGTTTTACTATTTAAGCAGTGTTCCAACAAGAAGCCACTTAGAAGGGGAAGAGTACTTCCCCCCTGTCTTAATTTGACACCATCCTCTCTCCCTGCAGTGCCTTCCAACCCTTATTCGAAGCTCTTGAAGAACTACCTCAAATGGGCCCCTCCACTGAACAGGACACCAGTTTCTGACCCCTTGTAAAGTTCAAGCACCTGAGGCCACCCTGTAGATTGTTCGTTGCTCTGTAAAACTCTAAGCTTAACTATGACGTTTCTGGTTTTGGTAAAAAACAGTGAATACTGGCAATTTTGTATGGTTCAACCCAACAGACTATAAACCTTGAAGCCAATCTGGGGGTAATGTTTTATAACTTTAAGATGTCGTAGCTGGCTTCCGGGGTAGGGCACTCCAGGTTTCCACAGGGCTGAGGGGGCGTAGTCTCTCACTAACATCATTGCTTTCTTTGGGCTCAGTACCCCATCAGTTCTGCCAAATGTCCTGATGAATCCCTTGCAAATCCCAAACTCAGGATCCAGGTGGATTCGGAACATGAAATATGCCCCCCTTCATTCCCAAATGTGTTTTATCCGATGGTCACCAGCCAAGCTCAGGAGCCAGGCTCAGGAGGAGATGTGGTAAGAGGGATGCTGGATAAATTTATTCCACAGAAAATCCCCTTTGTTACTCTTTCCCTCAATGGCTCTAATCTCAGAGACCAGCCCACACCAAGGTGCCAGAGGACGTGAGCCCACCCTCCCCCCTTACCTCTCCCTGGACAAAGGCTTGGGTTCGGGACGGATGGCAGCCATGGAGAGAGATGCTTGCCTGGAGGGGGACGAGGAGAAGTTCAGATCCAAGGAGCCCGCCTTTCTGTGCAGCGGTTCCATGCCCACGGCACCCTGCATCTCGCTCTCTATGGGGCAGGACCCTGCCCTGCCGTGGATGGACAGTGAGGACACTTCAGGCCCCACTGCACCCTGGAGTGAGGAGTCCACTGCCACCTGGGAGTCGTGAGTTGGAGAGACGGATGGTGGGGAGCGAGATTTCTTCTTGGTGGATGCCCCAGCGAGAAGCTTCAGCAGCCCACTCTTCTTCTCTTTCTGGAAAGACACACAGAATTGAAATCCCGTGGGTTAACACTCCTAAATGCCTTTGCTGTTGACAAGTGAGGAGGGAAGTATCATCTTACTTAGAAACTTTAAACAAATCTAGTAAAGCTGGTTAGAGGAAGAAAACAAAGTTAAGACTGAAAGTTTCTCCAACTCTTGTTTTCCTTTCTTTCCCAAACCTGGTGCAAGTGACCCAAATGGACCCAGGAGGCCCAGAGGCAGCCCAGAAGGCACTACTCCCAGGAAACGATTCTGTCGGCAGGGGGGGCCTTCCCGACAACACCCCCCACCTCGCCATCACAGGACCATTCCAGATGGGCAATTCACTTGCTGTGATGAAGGAGCCAGCAGTCAACATAATTTGCTTTTTTTTTTTTACCTAAGAGGGGAGTGAAATGACTCTACATCACGCTTCCTGAGATTAGCTCCTTCAACCAGTTTATAGAACCAGAGCCCATGTAGCCTGGACGCATCTTTGTTTGGAAACCCTGGGCAGCGCTGTAGGCAAACTCTTCTCTGCACAGATTTCTTTATACCACACAGGAAACCAGCAGTGGTGTGTGTGTGTGTGTGTGTGTGTGTATACCGCATAGATTCCCTGAGAAAGTTCTTTGCAGGTGGGAAGGACCACTTGTCCCAGAGCCCAGGGCAACTCCCCAGTGAGGGTGACTTCTCTCTCGGTGAATTCCCTCAGTGGGAAACATCCTGATAAGACCTCTTTCCCCAGCAGGTAGCTTCCTTATCTTAAGAGAAAGGGCTGCTATGGGATGTGACAGCTAGCAGGTCATGGCTCTTCACACACAACACCTGTGACATAATCAGAAGGATCTGCCCTTATAATCATGGGGCCATCAATACGCTGTCCCCCTAGGATGTGCAGACTGCTCTCCTGCTTCAGCTTACTCCCAGTTCCCCTGGAGGACTGCACAGCGCCCCACAAAGCCACCGGCTGGCAGGACCGTGAGCAGAGTCTCCCCTGGGGGCCCTGCTCAGTATTCCCTTTGTACTGAAGGGGCATCCTAGGGGCTTAAAGCAAGATCTCAATAAAAAAACAGAGAACAGGCTGGGGTGGTGACACAGACCTAGAGAAGGATCTGGGCAATGCCCTCGGGTGACCAGGACCAGCCACCATGGCTGCCCTGAATTCTGCATATCACTGTTAGTGAATGGGCATGTCAGCTTCAGCATGTGCTGATTACATGGAAGCACGGAAGCAAGAGTGAACCATTGCCAATGAGCGAGGTACGTGTGTGAAAGAGAAAGTGTGTGCATGCAGAAGTGCTTTTAGAACAACACCCTTGCTCTGGGATTTGACCATCTTTATGATCTTACTTGAATTTTATTTATTTTAAAGATTTTATTTATTCGAGAGAAAGAACACTTGAAAGAGAGCATGCACGAGTGAGGTTGGGGGGCAGAGGGACAAATGGACTGCCCACTGAGCAGGAGCCCGACTTGGGCCCTTGAGATCATGACCTGAGCCAAAGGCAGATACCTAATCAACTGAGCCACCCATGGACCCCAAGAGTTTAGTTTTCTAATGTTCAGTGGAAATCAGGTGGCAGGGGGATATGGGCACATGGTGTAGGACAGCGACAGCAAAAGGAAGGCTGAAGCTAGAGCCACTGAGTCGGCGATGACCATCAGAAACTGCTTTGGTCACAGGGCTGAGAAGACCTTGAGGTGGTCTGATGGAGGATTTCCTTTTCCCAACCTACTTGTCTGCATGGTTAGAGGCTTCTGTGGGAGGGCGGGCTAAGTGGTCCCGAAATATTCTTAAAATGCACATATCCAGAGATGTGCATATCCTTAAGCTAAGCCAGTAACACTTTAGTATGAACAGGTCTGTATGTTTTTCTCTACTCTTAGTATGGATGTTGATAGAAAGAATGGAAGTAGATGTCCTGGATACTCTCCCTGGTGAGGACTGGTGAGTATGGGTGAGCCCCAGGCTAGTGGGGAGCAGGTGGGTGTGGGGTAACACAGCGAAGGGCAACCCCCTGTCTTTATGTCGCCCCAGCTCTGTCCTCCTTCCACATCCACATAGTGGTGACACACTTGGGAGAACTTCATGAGTTTGGCCACCAGGGGGCACCACAGAGCTGGCTCAGAGGCGTCCTTGTCTCCCAAGTAGCTGGGGCTCTGAGGCCACAGCCACAGCCACAGCCATGGCCACAGAGAGGTGTGCACAGCTGGCCAGGTGTGTCTGCTCTTCATGATGATAGTCTCCTAACCCGAGGTTATGAAGGGGAGGGCATTGGAGGTGGGACACGGTGTAGGCGTGAGGGGTGGCGTCTGATGGTTCATGGCCCTCTGGGGGCTGCAGAAGGACACCCAGACACAACACCCAGACCCTGCCAGGCCAGGCATCACAAAAGCTATCTGCTATCAAATGCTCACATTCCAGTCACTAACCCTGTGGCAGGGTGAAGCTGAAAGTGACCAGTTAAAGTAATTTAATTGCATAAGTACACATAGAATACATATACAGTGACATAAAATTATGCAGAGTGTGCATGGGATTGGCAGCCCCGCCAGCGCGTGGAGGCAGGAGGAGCCACCGCCTGCCCTCACTGCTATCCCTGAGGGGACTGACTTAGGCTGGGCCCAAGGGGCAGCCCTAGTGGTAGGCCAGTGGGCTCCCAGGACCCGGTGCGAAGCAAACACACGGAGAGCAGTTTGACAGGGTGGACCTCTAGGCCATGACACTGGACTATCAGACGCTCAACGGGCATGGGGTTCCACTAGCAATCCATGCGTCAGGAGGCACACACCCAGTGGGGCATCACCTGCCGTGAGAGATGCCAGCCGGAGTCCCAGCCAAAAGGGCTCCAGGTGGGAAAAACTTTCCACAGTGACTGCCCCCATCACCTGGGAACAAGCACTGGCTCCACTATATCCAATTATCTCACTGCCATTCATAGCCGTGTCCCTGGCCTCTGCTTCATAGGTGTTAAAAGCAGAAGGAGACAGAATGAGGATGTGCCCAGGGCAAGTGGGGAGCTGCCTCTTAGAGTTTCAGGGGTGAAACCACAGCCCTACCTGACACACCATGTCAACCAGCATGACAGCACTTGTGACTCTTAGGGTGGTGTCCTTCCGCCACCAGCAGAGAAGAGGTTTGATCAACAGAAACTCTTTTACAAGGTGCTGTCTCGGGACAGAAACCCCTGAAGCCTTGAGCCACGTCACCATAAGGCATGCTGTGCAGAGAGAAGACAGAGCCATTGGGTCACTTAGCGCGTTTGTTGGGAAGTATGGCCTTAGCAGTGGTTTGGAAAGAGATACACAAAAGTGATGGATAATATTCTTGTCTCAGCTCTCCACAATTGAATATGATAGATGATTTTCTTATTTTGACTTTGGCAAACACGGATATCACGACTGGAAAACCCTCTCCTCCGCTGTCCATGACTGAATTCTGCTAATGCCTCCAGTACTTGGTTATTACAAATTGCTGTGGAATTTGGTGACCTGGCAATTACCACGCACACAGAATTCACAGATGTTCCAAGCCCTCCCCCTGGCGGTCGCCCTATTCTGGGTGATGCAGGTAAGGATCCGCCGATGGGCACTTTAATGGTGGTGGGAACAGACCTGCCAATCAATTTTAGGAGCAACACCACAGGCAATGAAAAGTTTTAGAGGACACAATTTCATGTTAATCTGGACTAGAAGTTTGTTAAAAGATGGATTTGCCTGGGTTTCTCCTGGGAAAATAACTAAATTAGGGATTTCCTGAGCCTGGTCAGAAGCAGAGAATGGTGACCCCCCTTATAATTTTGGGGTTGTTTTAGGTATGTTTTAGGAGAGTCATTGCTGTCCTACACCGTTTCTGGCCAGCATTCCACTGCCTCCATCTGTGGCCTCCATCCCCCTCTCCACAGGAGGGTCACTTTCTATCCCCAGGCCATGGTGCAGCCATTTCAGCCTTGTGGGGGGCCCCCAAACAGTCTGAAGTGTGGGGACAAAACTCCTCCCTCTTACAAGTCCTGCGTGTGGAAGGCACATATGCAGAGAAATGTGCCCTCATCTTTCCAAACGAGTGATGGGATGCTCCTACTCCTCTGCGAGGCCCTTCACTGCATCCCATGCAGGCAACCCTCCCTCGAGGCCTGACTCCCTCCCCTTCCTCTGCCGCTGGAACAGGACAGAAGCGCAGGGGCAGCCCAGGCCAGCGGCATGAAAGCCTGGCTCCGAGTCCTGGCTCCGCCAACACTGGGTTGTTAAGATGACAAATGGAAGAGTCCTTTTTAAACTATGAATGCATGTCACAGGTATTTGATTGTGTGGCTGCTTTTATGATGTGTTTATATGATGTGCTATTTTTAGGTTTTTGCAAAACACCCACCACCTACTTAGCTTCCAGTATGTTTTTGCTCAATGAATAAAAGCAACTTCACTTCCACCTGAGGCAGGTGTCTCACTGAGACTCCTCATCTTGCCTTGAGAGACCCCAACAGGCCAACACGGGGTCCCTTGGCTCTCCGACTTCAGGTACAAAGAACCAACAAGGAAATTGGATAAAGTGTCAATGTTGGCTCCACCCTCAAAGATTCTAACCAAGCAGGTCTGAAATGGGGGCCAAAAAAAGTGATTCTGATCTAGGACCCGCAAAAGGATCAATTACAAGCCAATGGTCACGTGTCAACCTGCTGAAATCATCAGGAGACTACAGATAGTGCTGTAAACACCCAGAGAAGAGACCGGATTCATGGGAAGTGGAGCAAACAAGGAAACTGGTTTGCTGAGCACCTGCTAAATGCCCAGCCGGAGGAACAGGTATGGATTTTAAAGCTGTGCTTTGCGGTGTTGGCCTACGTGGGTGTGCTGATTCTAAGCTGAGGGTCTGAGCTGTCTACCAGCTTCCAGGTGGGGTCATCCTGCCTAGTCACACTCTCAGAGGCACAGGCTGATGTATGAATAGAGGCTCAGCAAGCAAGACAGGCCACACCAGGCCCAGGAACAGGCTTGAGCCAAGGGCTGCGGGTACTGGATAAGGCAATTCTGGAAGCTCTGGCTCTCGAAATACGCATGCAGTTCTGAAAGCCTCCCTCAGCATCTAACCAGAGCATCATCATGTGAGAGAAGAGCTTATGAGTTGCATTAAAAAAATTTATGTGTGTACACACACACACTAACACATATGGACACATACACACTCTAAAATAAAGTCATACCCTACTTTGAAAGAACCATCTGGAAACATAACATTCAAAAGAAGAGTTATTTGAAGGTGTTCATTCATTATAGGAAAACTGTACAACATTTTACAAATAATAAAATAATAGCTTTTCTGTTATGGTTAAAATAGGGGCCTCCCTAGGGGCCTTAACTGTTTTACGGAACATTAATGTAAAAACTTGGCAAAAGGGAAAAGAAATTGAAAGTTCAAATTATGAACTTCTGCCCATTAAGAATCAACCAAAAATTATGGAAAATTCTCTGTGAAATTATACAAAGCCAAAGGGAATAGAACTTGATTTATAAAATGTGAGAGAAGAGCTTTTAGGGATACAATTCATTTCGTTAAAGTGAAGTAAATCCGTAAATGTGACCTATAAGTACCACGTTATTTGATCAAGTTGTCTCCTTTGTTAACCTATGTTAAAGAAAGTGGCCACAGCCTAGTTCCCCTCAACCAGATTCTTAATTTTTTTTTGTGCAGGGAAATATTTAAAATCTCTGGTCAGGCACACACTGAACACTGAGCCACCTATGGTGGGTAGTATGTCAACTCAGACTTGATTGCAAGGCTTAGCCCTAACAGTCTAGGAAAACCTCAGCCTGAAGAAGAATCCCTAGTTGATTGGACCCGGGGATGGGTGCACACTCTGTTCAAAGTCAGAAGGATGACTGAGAACTCTACCTTTGAGAACAAAGGATCAAACACAATCACACATTTTCACTCTGTGTTTGCATGAGCTGAGACGCAGGAGACAGTGGTCACAAGTCATGGGTCATGTTCAGATGATGTGTGGACACTCAGTGACCTGGGAGCATCTTCAGGCTGAGAAAAGCATAGAAATACTCCTTCCAGATGGTTAATATTAGTTACAGGATTGAGCAGGCACAGGAGGAAGGCTCTGGGCAGTAGTAGTTTTTGTGATGCGATTTTGTATTTGTTTGAGTCAAATGTGTATTTCTTTCAGTTTAACGGGGGAAACATAATAAAGGAAAAAGGTGCCACCTGTTGCTTTGAACATAATGGTACTAGACGTGATGAGCCAGTGAGAACTTTTGCTATTAGCTTATGGACGAGGTGGTCTTATAAGAGGAGGCTCTTGGGGTGGTGGTCTTGAGGACTGGGCTGATTGGATATAAGAAAAGGGAGAGGGCCTGGGGGTGATCTGGCATGAGAAGGTGTGGAAGGAGGAGAGAAGATGTCTGTGAGATGAGAAAGGCAAGGGAAAGCATATCCTGGGGCCATGAGAGCAAGCAGAGGTTACTGGAAGTCTGCTGGGCAGACACTGGGAGCTGCCAGGAGCTGTGGTTGGGGGCAGAGGTGTGGGAGGGAGAACGGCAGGTGAGCGAGTGACTTGGGTGGCAAGGTCATCAGTACGCAGCCATGGATGAGGAGACAGAGTGGGGACCATGCGACCAAAGACAGGGATGGTGACCATAGCAGGGCATTTGGAGGGAAGGTGATACTAGCTCCTGCCAGCGGGCAATAGGAGGTGGGGGGCGTGCGTCCTGCTGCAGCTGTGCACTTGCTCTGTGCCCGTGTGGCCATGGCAGACTCTGGCTGACACAACAGAATGAAAAAGAAAACAAAACCAATTTAGAAGATGGTCAGATAGTTCTCAGATGCCACATCAACTTACGGGCAGTCAAGAACATCTCAGGGCAGGCATCAGTGGCCTCCAGGAAGACCAGAGCTTGGAGAAGTGGGGGCATTGGTCCTCACACCTCTGAGAATGACTTGCAGCTGTACACTTAGGATGGAACTGTGAGACTAGGGTATACTCAGAGGCCTGGGGCACATGGTTTGGGCATGACAAACAGTGCTGGGGGCTTTGAGGAAACTTTAGATCATCAAAATAAGAAACCAAGGGACATGGCACATCCTTATCTTTAGCTACTAAGTCTGGCTCCCAGACAGCAAGGGACCACTTGGAAGACTTTCAATTAAAATATCATGTTTGGAAGGTTTCCTACTGGAGGTGGGGAAAGGGTAATTAAAAGTTATGCCTTGTAAAAATTTAGGTGGGGAAAGGCACATCTCTGCCTGAAATACAGTTACTGGAAGAGCAGAGAAGGGGTTATAACAATATAAATTTGTAGTGCATCTTCAGAAAGGGTAGAGAAATGCAAGATCTATAATAAATAAAAAGGAGGAAGTTCACAAGCTAATTAAGAGAGAGGAAAATTGTGCATTTAGCTATTGGCTATTTTAAACATGGAAACACATCTTCAAAAATACAGCCCTCACAGGAGAGCAAAGTTGAAGACTGAGTCATGAAAATAATGGGGAAGGGAAGCAGCAGATAA
Source organism: Mustela putorius furo (assembly GCF_011764305.1). Taxonomy (NCBI): domain Eukaryota; kingdom Metazoa; phylum Chordata; class Mammalia; order Carnivora; family Mustelidae; genus Mustela; species Mustela putorius. The sequence goes on from NW_025421321.1 coordinate 2,029,336, forward strand.
TAATGTGCCAATCTGATCGTGCTTTCTCTGGCTTTTGTTTTTGATGGGAGAGATGCCTGCTATAGTATGCTGCTTCTCTTGCAGAGAAGCCAAGAGCTGCCAGGTCACAAGGGTGATGGGTACAGGAGCCACTTCCTTCTCCTTGGTCACAACGGTGATGGGTAGAGGAGCCATCACTTCCTGATGGGTAAAGGAACCACTTCCTGCTCTTCCGAGGATTGGAACCATTAAGTGAAGCCTTCGTTCAGTGCTCTGCCTGTGGCACTGTGCTGGGCATTCTGAATGGACAGAAGAGGAAGCAGGAGTTCAGGTTGACCAGTCAAGTTCAGTGCAGCAGGAAAAGCTCCTGGAGTACAAGATACTGTCTCCCTGAGGAACCTCAATTAGATGGCACATCATGACAGCTCTGGAGATTGATGGAACTAGGTGTCACTGTCATTTACCAGCTGACCGGTCTTGAACAAGTCACTTGACTGCTCTTAGGCTCAGCTTCCTCATATGTAAAATGGACAATATGTATATATATATAGATAACTAATTATACGCAGACTACTTCTTGAGAGCTCGCTATGAACCAGGCACTAAGTCTTGGACATCATTAGCTCTTACATTCTTGAAACAACCCAACAGAAAAAACACAATCTCTGAGATTGTAATCAGTGGACACAGGGCAATCAACTAGAAAGTCATGCCATCTGGATTTAAACCCAGGATTCAATTCCAAATTTGAATGCCAGCTTTACTGCTTTGTCCTGCAAACTGAGGTACAACCTTAGTCGGTAAGTGGGAGGCTCACTGCTGAGGTTTCTGTGTGTTCAGGTCACTTCATAGATGGGCACCAAGGTATTTACACAGAGCAATGATTACAGAACACAAGGGCTGCATGATGATAAAACAGAGGGTTGGCCAGTTACCCATCACTCTTGTGACCCGACAGCTCTTGGCTCCTCTGGGCTGCTTCCTCAGGAGCGGATATTGGCATTGGCCTCAGTGCCAGTGATCAGAGGACTGGTGAGGATGGCAGGTAAAGCCCCAAGCAGAGTGCCCAGCACTGAGCAGGCTTTCGGCAGGGAGTAGCTGTCAAGACTCTCAGCGATGGTGGTTGTGTATGCCTATGGTCTTCATCTATTCGCCTGGCCCTCAGCCAGCACTCATGTCCTGGGAGCACAGCCTGAGGTCAGAGGAAACCTATCACGTGCAGTTACCCACCACAAAAAAAATCGAGTAGGACTCGGGTGCCAGCCACCTGCCTCTGAGACTCTGGAAGCCCCTTGTGCAAAAAGAAGTTGAAAAATATGCTCCAAGTCCCGGAGACAGTACACTCAGAAGCTCCCAATTTGCAGAAGCACCCCAGTCTCTGTTTGTAGGGCAGGAACATTGCAAGAAGCAAACCATACTAACCACGTTGTTTTTCCTTGTTTTGTTCGCACTCAGCTTGCTGGCTGGAAAGCACCAGGTGCCCTTTCCAGCTTCCAGAAAACACAGTAAATAAAGATGGTGGCAATATGGTGGGGACTAGAACTTGAGAGCAGACAGACACCAGGGACCCACCTCATTTGGGCCTCTGGTCACCCTGAACCTGACCTGCCCAGGGCACCGGCATCTCCTGCCCATTGAGAAGGGCCCTCTGCTGGACTCCTCGACCCTGTATCACGGTTTCTTTCCACACCCTTCTGCTCAGCAGCTGGGTTCTTCCTGTTGTGCCGCACCTTCTCCCCAGCCCCAGGTACAGACGCTGCTGGACTCGGTCCCTTTCATCACTCGTTCATGTTCTCTTGCCGGAAGCTGTGACACATGATTGGCTCTTCAATTCTCTCTTCTGCAGGGGAAGCATCTCTAGCCCCAAGGTCTCAAATGAGCTCTAGGTCTCTCATCTGCAACTTCATCTAGACACTTCTTAAAGGTAGAAATCACACAAATAAAACCATCAAAATATGCCTGGAGCTGTGAATTGTAGGAGTGGGGAGGCTCCCTCTGCCCAGCCCGTTGAGAGAGATGCAGAGGTGATCGTGTCCCCCGTGCCCATGCCTGGGTGAGGGGCCGGGTGAGCCCAGAGGATCAAGGGGCACAGAAAGAGGGAATGAGGTAGAGCCAGGGGCTGCGGGTGTGTCCTCCCAGCACCCTCTGCTGACCAGCGCCTTGGCACCATGCCGCCAATTCCTGTCCTCCTCCTTGGCAGAGGGCAGCAGCCTGAGGGTCCCCCACCTGCTTGGGGCTGTGGGGGCCACATCAGGATGAAGGCCTTTCCTCCAAACTCGTAAGTCATGGCAGCCCACACTCACCCACCCCTGATCTGTGTTTATCACTCTCGCTCATGTAGCAGGTCTTGCCCCTTTCCAGAGGCCTGACTCTCATGCTTTTACTTCCTTCTCTGTCAAGGAGGCAATGAAACCCCCCCCCCACACACACACACTTCTGATTTACAGAGGAGGACAGAAAGCTGAGCATTGATCACATGCCTGGGGTTGCGTATACCATTTCTACTTTAATGTACCTTGTCTTAGTTGGCTCGCGTTGCCCTAAAAAATAACAAATACTGGGTGGCTTAAAGAGCAGACATGTATCTTCTCCTAGCCTAGAGGCTGCAAACCCATAATCGAGGTGCCAACATGGTCAGGTTCTCAGTGAGGGCTCTTTTCCCAGCTATAGATGGTTGGTTTCTCTGGGACTTTCCTTGCTGTGGGGGCCTGCAGAGGGAGCCCTCTCTCTTCCTCTTCTTCTAAAGCCACTTAGTAATCCCATGACAGGGCCCCACTCTCATGACCTTTTCTAGTAATTACCTCCCCAAGGTCATCTCTACCTGTCACTACATTGGGGATTCATCATATGCCCATTCATTGGGCAGGGTACCCAAGTATTCAGTTCATAACATTCTGCCCTTACCCTCCAAATTTATGTCCTTCTTATATGCAGAATGCATTTATTCCATTCCAACAACTCCCAAAGTCTTAATTAATTCAGGCTTCAACTCCAAAGTCCAATGTCCAAAGTATTATCTCAGTATTCAAATCAGACCTGAGTGAGGCTGGAGCTCTAGCTAGGAGCCTGTGAAGCCAGACACACCATGCAACCCCAGGCACCATAGGGCACAGGCGTAAATGAGACATTCCCATTCCAAATGGCAGAAATGGGAAAGAGAAGGAGCTACATGTCCCAGGCAATCCAAAACTTAGTAAGACAAACCCCACTGGAAGTAAGACAAACCCACCCTGAAGTTTGAGAATACCTATCTGGTTCACTGTCTCCCTTGTAGACCTGCATGCAAGGCTTCCATCAGGCCACCTGCCTGTTGGAACTGAGGGTTTGGCCCTCATGATCTCTGAATCACCTTAAGGTCCTTCGTCACCTTCTGTGAAAAATAGTGCACATTTGCAGCCAGATAGCTCTATGGTCTTGTCCTGTAGGATCCAAGAAGTCCTACAGCCACCCTTCATTCCATCCCACTTGCTCTGTTCCTGCTTGTTCAAAGTGGCAGTGTCCCTACACTCCTGGCTCCTGTGGAGATGGCTAGTCACCTCCACGAGCCACACCTGACATCTCAAATCATTGTTCAGGCTCACATTTACATTCTTCTCAGAACACGTGTTCTGATTTTTTTTTTTTTTTGCAATTTGGATAGCCTAAGAAATTTCCTAAGTGCCCAAGTTCTGGTTCCTTTTTGGTAAACAATTCCTTCTTCCTCTTGCACTCTACTCTAAGCAGTCAGGAGCTAAGCCAGTCCTAAGACACTTTGTTTAGAAATTTCCTCAGCTAACCAACAATGGCATCACTCAAAGGTCCACAGGAGAACACAGTTCAGCTAAATTCTTTGCTGCTTTATAATGGGGAGTGCCCTCCTTCCCGTTTCCAATAATGCATTCCTCATTTCCCTCTGAGACCTAAGAGACACTATTCTTTAACATTTATATTTTCCACCAATGTCCTGTTCATGATTATTTAGGTATTCTCTAAGAAAAGAGCCTTCACCAGAACTGTCTTCAATGTCCATAGATCAGGCACCTCAAATTCTCCCAGGCTCTACCCACCATCAGGTTCCACAGCTGCACCCACATTTTTAGGTATTTGTAAGAGTACCACCCCACTTCCTGCAACCAAAATCTGCATTAGTTTGCCTGGGTATCCATAGCACACTATCACAGACTGGGTGACTGAACTAACAGAAACTTATATTCTCACAGCCTGAAAGGTGGAGGTCTGAGACTAGACTGTCAGCTTGTGAGGGCTCTCTTCCTGGCTTGCAGAAACCCCCTCTCCTGTGCTAACGGGGCCTTTCCTTAGGTGTGCATGTGGAGAGGGAGGGCTCTCTCTTCCTCTTTTTCTAAGGCCATTGATCCCAACAGGAGGGTCCCACCCTCATGACCTCATCTAACCCTAATTACTCATCAAAGGCCCCACCTCACACTGGGCGTTCATGCTTCAACTTATGAGTTTTGGAGGGACATGAACATACAGTCCAAAACAGTCTTTTACATAACTGCTGGGTGAGGGTCATAGTCACCTCATTTGCAGATGAGGAAATGCAAGTTCAGAGAGATGAAGTGGGTGGGACTGGGCTTTGGATCCAGGACTCCATGGCGAATCCCAGGCCTGCCATTCCCCCTGCAGTTGATGAATGAGTGAATGGAGGGAGGGTTTACCGTTCCTTCGTTACTGGTGTCATCAAGGCCTCTGGGCTCGGCTCGCCCACCCTGATCTATCCTACACACCAGAGCCCGACTACAGTTCTGGAACATTACTCAGTGTCTGCTGAGTCTAACCAGTCTTCACTTACTGAGCCTGAACACAGTCACAACTCCAGGGCTGAAGTGGCCCAAATGCCCCCATCGGTCCTGCAGGCCCTTGAAACTTTCTGAGTGATGGATATTGGGTGCTATCCCCAGATCAAACACAGCCAATCTACACAGGACAGCTGAGTCATGTCGCTCTCTTTCCTCTTGGCCCCATTGTCACCAAAGCCTTCCCCAAGGCAGAGCTCACTGCACACATGCCCAGGCCCACCCCAGGCCAGCACTCCACCAAGGCTTTGAAGAAGCATGATCTGAGCCCAGTGGGCCTGTGGAAGCCACACATGCCACTTCTTCAGGGTGGTCCCACAGCACCATCCCTCCACACAGCAGGCAAGGCTAGGGTCAGGGAACCTGGGGCACATGCAACCCACTACCAGTGGCTACCGAGTGAAGGAAGGACGTGCCTAGCTTGGATTGCATGCGGCAGGCTTGCTGGCCATGCCCTGGGAAACGGCGGGTCATAGGGCATGAGGATGCTCATTATGGAGCTGTGAGAGCAGACTGAGACTCCAGACAAGGAAAGGAAAGAGAGTCAAGGCAGCACTGCAATAAGGAGCTGGATGCAGACCTCCTGGCTTGTCTTCAGCTCCTACTACCTACCCCTTGAACAGGAGACCTGAATTTTCTATGCGTCAGAAATGGGGTAACAGTAGGACCTACCACAGAGGGTTGTCATGGGAACCAAATGAAACCATGCATGCCAGACGCCTAACACCTGGGAGATGCACATCTGCCTGTGCTCACCATGACCGTCGCTCTCAGTACGGCTACTCCACGGATGTCTGGGGCCATGGAGACATTGGATACAGGCTTTCCTTCTGCAAGAATAAGTCTTGGTATGGATGACACTTCAGTGACACTTCATGGCTGGTTTTTACTTTGTTGGAGAAGAAAATATCAGCTCTCAGCCAAAGGAACAGTGCAGGATCTAGTCTTTTCTCCTAAATCAGTGGTCCTCGCAGGCAGCAAAGTTGAAGTCACTCTTCCTACAGGCTGTGACAACACGTTTGGCCTGAGCGGACACATCGCCTGTGTAGCACTGAGCTTCAGGGCGCTGTCAAGTTTGCAAAGCAGTCCATGCTCCTCTCCTTAATATTAAGAAACTGACAATCTATTTCAACTGAGAAATGAGGAGGCAGAGGGTATGTGTGGATGCCTAGCTCTGTCAAGTGCATACCTGGATGGGGCTATGAAGTTTCGTAGTAGGGGTCCTGGCACCCCGGACCAGTGTCTTCTGTGCCCATGATGTCAGTGGGAGCCGGAAAGCAAGACTTTGTGGAATAGCATATTCAAGAGAATTTATTTTTGCACTTAATTAAAAAGTACTGAACCAGAGGACAAGCAATGTACCAGCGGAGCTCAAGGAAAAAGTGAGAGGTCACAGAGCTAGACCTTGGGTAATGTGGCAGACTGAATTTTCCAAATATGACCGCAACACTGTCTTCCCTCTCACTCACCCTCCTTGCAAAGTGACTTCGGCACTCTCCTTGTTCAGTGACAGGAGTCGTGTCCCACCCCCATGTGCCGGAAAACTTGTGACAGCCTCCACTGATAGAGCACACTGGAAATGCCACTCGTGATTCAAGGCATGAAGGCGCCATGTGCTCACTCCGGAACCCAGCCAGCACTCTGCAAGGAAACCCAAGGACGCCCATGTGCACAGACGATGGAGAGGCCACACTGATGTTTGATGAACAGCCCAGCTGCCAGCCTCCACTGCCAAACCTGGGAGCGAGTGCACTTGCAGGTGGCTCTGGCCCCCACCAGCAACCCCCCACCCCCACAGCCTCACAAATTCAGCTGAGGGCCCAGACCTGGCAGAGTAGAAACAGACCCCTGGGTATGCCCTGCCCAAGGTCCTGACCCACAGAACAGGAGATAAGCATATCAAAGTGAATATCATTTTACACCATGGAGTTCTGGGGGTTGATTTGCTCTGCAGCCAGAGTAACTGGGGCAAATTCACTTTGACCTGTCGTGAGATTTCCCAGGCCAGACCAAGCCCACACAATGAGAGTGTTGGCATGGCTATGGTTGGGTATAAAAATCTCACATATGAGTTTCAGATACACACACACACACACACACACACACACACACACACACTGCATTTGTGATAAACAAGTGTGGGATAGAAAGATGAAAACACATCCCAACAGGCTTTTTTGGAAAATGTTACAGAAATATTGGAAACATGTACGACTGAAGGCTAACCAGGCATCCAAATAATAAATGAGAAGAATTCTGTCAGGAAAGATGCCAAGATCTGAACTTCAATACAGTTTTACTGGAAATATCAAGAGTTCTAGATAACCTAATACAACCAAGTCAAAAAGCAGGGTCATTAAAAACTGAGAAGGTGGGGTGTTTAGAAGCTCGGAGGCCTCATCCTCATTCCCAGGCTGGACTTGAAATTGGGGTAGAAGGGTTTTCCCCAGAGGTTGCATTTTTCTGACAGCCCACAGAATCCAATCCATGCAAGTCTGAGTGTCACAGAGACAGATAGGTGGCTTTACAGGAACAGAGAAGAGAGAAGAAAATAGAGACGATGAAAGTTAACGAGGCTGTGAGGATATAAAAGCATTTAAATTGCTTTCCCAAAATGCTGCCTCCAACCAGGCAGCTCTTTTTCCTCTGAGAAGACACTGCTCAGCTAACTTAGAGGACTTGGTGGGTCCTTTTGTCACTGTCAGTGGACAGGATGCTCAGGGGACCTTCTCCCCTAAGGGCCTCTCTCAGCCTTGTAGTCCCTCAAGGTGTGTGGCATTACCAGGGTGGGAGAGGTGCAGAGGCAGACATTCAGAGACCCTGCAGGAGGAAGCAATCACCCCCGTGTGGGTCTACACTGAAGGGAGGACTCCATTGTCATCCAATCACTTCAATTTCCCATCTCCTGCTGGGAGCACCCAAGTAGAGGGTAGCTCTCCCCTAGCCACACATGTCTGCCTGGGAGAAAGACTTTCTGATTTCCTGATCTCCTTTTAGGGGTTTCAGGATTGGGCTGGGGAGAGGAGCATGGGGATAGCCAAAAGCCAAGGCTAGAAGGAATGGGTGACATGCCACTGACTGGCTTGCCATTTCTTCCTAGGAGAGTAGAGAGTGACATGGTTTTTGGAGGTGAAGGCTGTGCCTTTGTAGAAATGTGGGAGAGATATTCTCTCCTTGGGGTCAGTTCCTAATAATCACCATGTGATGTAAGGTTTATGCTCCCTGCTAAGGGGGAAGGAAGTATAAGCTTCCTGGATTTCCAGTTTTCCCCAAGGCTATGGTCCTTCAGGATCAATGTCTTCATTATCTCCTGTTGAGGCTCATGGAAAGCCCAAGGTCACTTTCAAGGGTATTTGAAAGACCAGTATGTCTTAGTTCTTGATATAGTAGAGTCCAGCTTAACAAGAAGACTCAAATACTTTGTATATGAGATCTCACTGTAATGACCTGCTTGAAGAGTCTAAGATGATCTGAGTAAGGGTATTTCACCTTCGGGTTGTGTCACAGTTGTCAAAGGCTCACATGCAGGTGATCATATCTGCTCTTCCCCCAGTCCCAAAAGGCACTATGCCAGCACCCTCGGTGTCCCCCAAGATGTCACCTGCAGGATGTTAGTAGGTCCGGCACGGACAAAGGAAGGGAACAATAGGCTTTGCGACTAGACTAAGATATTCTCGAACCTTCACTATGCTAATAAGCTAAATTTTCAAAATTTTATTTTGATAAGAACACTTAACACAGGATATACCCTCTTAACAAATTTTTAAGTATCCAGTACAGAACTGTGTACAACATAGTTTCGATGACCATAGGTACAAGGTTATACAAGATGTCCAGAATGAAGTCACCTTGCTTACTGGGAACTTATCATTGGGCATAAGTTCAGCTTAAACAAGACGAGTAAGTGTTAGTAAGCTAAGTTTTACTGTAGGAGTTCTTTGGTAGGCCTGGGCTCTTCTGAAAATGAAGAAAGGAATCTGATGATTTGAAAGACAGTGAGTTGCCAAGATAATATCAACATAACCAAGGGTCAGAGCCAGGCCTGGGCCCTAGGGGTCCAAACATTGGACTCGAGGTTCTAGAGACACAGCTAGTTTATACACCAGTGGTTCTCAACCAGGAGTAATTGCGCTCCCCAGGAGACATGGGGAACATTCCTGGCTGTCACAACTTGGGTACAACATGCTACTGGGATCTGGTGGGTAGAAATCAGGAGCGCAGGGCACCTGGGTGGCACAGTCAGTTGAACATCCGACCCATTTTCGGCTCAGCTCATAATCATTCCTTCTTTAGGGTTATGAGAGTGAACCCTGTGTCAGTCTCCACACTCAGCATGGAGTTGGCTTAACACTCTCTGTCCCTCTCCCTCTGCTCCTTCCCAATGCCCCACCGAAATAAATAAATTAAAAAAAAAGAAACCAGGGGTGCTCAATACCCCACCATCAGGAATTGTTTGGCCCCAAGAGTGTGAAGGCTGCAGTGTCTTGGTTGGTATGGCAGGTGGCAGGCACTCTGTGTGGGTCTGTCCCTGTCCCTTGCCGAAGGCCACTGTAGTAGAATGGATGCAGATGCTGGCCGTGGGTGGGATGCACACTAGCTGCCACTCAGCACCACACTCCTCTCTCCACATGGGCTCTGAGACCCAAGCAACTGTGGGAACGGAGCTTGCACGGAGCTCCTGGGGGCCAGGGGCCAGCTGTCAATTTCTGAGGGCTTGCTTTGGGGAGCAAGGAGGTAGACAGAATGATCCAGAAGCACTTGGATAGTTACAGGTGACACTGAAAGGTACTATTTCAACTTCTGTGATCTGGGGAGGGCATTATTGCCCTTCTTGGTGCCAAACTGGGCAGGCTGGGGCTGACTTCTAGAAGGCTGCTGAACTCTCCAGCCAAGAGTGAGTGTGGCACATTTATGCTCACATTAGGGACAGGGGGCCGTCAGAACCATCAGTTCTTCCCCCAGTTTGCTGTGAAGGCCAAGAAGGATCTGTTGCATTCTGGCTAGTAGACAGCAGCGGGCCCTGATATGGTCCAGGAAAGGCCAGCAAGCAGCTGGCTCCTGGTTTCCACACGTGGTCTCCTCCCGGCAAGCTGCCTGTTGTGGTTCTGAAGCTCTGACAACATGCCTGCACACGCTGGTGGCTGGGAACCTTTGCTGTTCTGACTATAACCCACCCCTAGGCCAACTGGGGACCTCCCACACAGCTGCGTGTGTCCCCAGGGGGACGTGTCCTGCTCTTGGTCACACCCACGTCTTCCTTCAACATGGTGCTACCACCTTCCTCTCCCAGAGCTCTGCTGGGGCACCAGCAGGCACACATCCACGGTGAGCTCACACTTGTAGCCCAAACAGCACACAGAAACCCAAGGGCCTTCTTTTCCCACCCAACCTGACAGGTGACTGTCAAACTCATAACTCAGTCTCTTCTTCCGATCTCAAAAGGACAGCTACAGAGAACTGTGCCGGCACTCACCTCCACAAGGAGCAGCCACGGGCCTGCACCTGTGCGGGTATGAGCACGGGCTCTTGTGCATCCGTGTGGCCATGCCTCCCCGGCACCTGGACCTTCTGGACACCTGCCAGCTCTAAAAGCCACCATCCCCCAGACCCCATCCTACATCTCAAGGGCAAGCCACTCCCCCCACTGCCACCAAAACCAAGGTGATGAGGCCAAACAGAGACATGAGAACTTTCTCCCAGCGCCACGGCCCACTCTGTGACCTTGGTCTCCACCTTAGAGGGAAAGACATTATCTACATGGATTTTCTGGTCTTAAGTGGGGGCTGCATTCACGTGTGGAGATGTGTTACTCTCTGGGCTGCTGAAAGGGAGGCGCACAAGAGAGCAGGTCAGAGACCCAGCAGGAGAGCAAGCACAGGGGGCTGAGGCAGCCCATGTGCCCTGAGGGGGCCCGGGTACTCGGGGCGGGGGGCCTCTCAGAAGAGCTCACCCCAGCTTACCTTGGGGTAGGCTCAGCAGTGAAACAGGGCTTGTGGGGGGCGGAGTGGGGGCTATGAGGCAGGGAGGTCTGTGGACAGGCCGGCAACTACAGCAGAACATGGGCACCTCCCTCCACCCACCCACCAGGAGCCCTATTCATGCTTTCAGGTTCCATTTGCAAAACAGCTCCCCTCTGAAACTCTGATGAGCACTTCTGCAGGGTCTATTTCCCTCTCCTGTGCTCTGCCCTGTCACATGTCTTCGTGGTTTAGGCCCTCTTTGGCCTCTGCCCTTGCTGTTTTGATCTCCCCCCACAAAGAACCACGAGGGCACAAACCTCATTATAGTCACCCTGGATCCAGGGCCCGATACAGATGGAGTCCCCAGAGTCCCCCATATGCTGAGTGTGGAGCCAGCCTGCACTTGATAATTGGCCACGGCCCCAGTGTAGGGCTGCTCCCATGGCCAAGGGGGTGGGGGGTTAAGGCACAGGCAAGGCCAAATCTCACATCCAAGTCCTCGGAGGAGCCTGGATATAGAACGGGGACCAGACCGGACCTCTGGGGGCACTGGTATGCATAGGCAAGCAGCCCTTCTCCCGAGGCAAGCTATCACAGAGCAGACAGAGTGAGCCTGGTTTAATAAGGAGAAATGAGGGGGTTAAAATGCTGAGGCTTCAGTTCTTTACAGATTCTTCTGGACTCAGCACCTGAGAAGCTCTAGCAACATGTGACCCTGTGCCTTTGACACCTCATTCCAATGCCATCATCTTTTCACTGGAGTAGGAAGGCCCTGTTAATTCAGTAGAATTCATAGCATCGCATTCCTTTCCTTAAAATTGCTTCAAAGGAGATTGGGCCAAAAGGCAGATGGGCAGGGATAGGAAACCAGAACGGCCTGCTTGCTCTAGGACGTCTAGTCTGTGATACTGTTTGGTCCGTTACAATTCTGCCTCACATCTGGATTTCCCACAGGCCTCTGGCTCACTTTCTATAAAGCCTCTACAGAACTACCAAAATTATTAGATTAAATAAAATGAATTTGGATGAAACCTCTGTAAAATCTGGCATCCTGAAAGATTTCTGGAATGGAATGAGACAAATGAAACACTTTATTATTTACTCAAGTATGCCAAGCTCATGTGCTTTCTGGATTTTTTTTTTTTTTTTAAGCAAATCAGATGGCTAGAAATCACTTCATCTGCCCTGAAAGGCTGTAGCAGGATGCAGGATGGTCAGTTATGTGTGGAAGGAGCACATGCTTCATCACGTGGACGCAGGATTTCTGAGGCTCGGTTATGAGTCAAAGCTATTTCCATTAGCGCTTCCCGGGGGCCCACGGCATCCCAGGCCTGGCAGAGAGCCCACATGCTCTGCAGGATGATTCGAATTTCCTTCCTGTCTTTGTGTGCTTCTTAGGACACACTGCTTCCAAGAAATCCGAGATGCACAGCCCACCTGGAGTGCATCCTCATAGATGCAGGTGAGGAAGGGGTCCTCTTCCGCCGCCGCCTTGCTGGGAACAGTGCAGGCCCCCGCCAGGAAGCACCTCCCTGAGCAGGGGCCCAGAATGGGGCCCTGCCTAGGGCCTAGTCTTCAATTGACAAAAGCTCCTAACTTTCTCCAAGGAGCCACCATCATGAGGCCATGTGTAGCTGTTATTATCACATTAAAATGATTAGAAAAAGAAATTTGGAAGAAGCTGAGGTATCAGAATCCAGGTGAACTCAGTTCTATGGGTCTACCTGCCTACCATTCAGCTCTCACCCGAACGAACTGTCTCATCTTGGAGGAAAATGGATTACCTCCCAGACCAAATTACATGGCTCGCTGTCTACATGGTCCTGCGTTCTGGGGAGCGACCAGGCATCCGCTTTCCCTGGGCCCGAGGAGTCTCAGCAGGAGAGAATGTGGGAACAGTTTAGGGAGAAGTGTTTCATGAAAAGGGCAGGATAAGTTATCCATGCATGCAGGGTTCCTGTATCTTCTACAGCTTAACTTTGGGCACTTTGTGGATGTGGAGGCTGAGACGGAAGGGGGTCTGTGGAGAAAGAAGGCCCTCAGCCCCACACCAGCTATGCCCTGGAGCAGGTGACTCAGAAAGCAGCCCCACCACATGAGTCCCATAGCACGGGCTTCCCAGCATGGACCGCCAGGATGAAGGAAGGCAGTCAGTCAGAGATCCTGGCCCCACACAGGCCATTTCTGGGATGGATGTTAGACCCTGCTTCTCCGCCAACACACAAGTGTTTTCTTGTAATCAGCAAAGAGGAATGAAATAGCAGTATCTTCTACTTGCTTTGAGCTTCTCCTTGTTTAGAACAAAGACTTCACCGCTAAGTGTGTCCCTAAGCTGCAGCCTATGGAGCAGGGGACACAGCTCAGAGCCTCCTCTTCCAGCCATTTTTCCCACAGGTCTGCCCTCTCACCATCCCAGTGGGGATCTGCTTCTGGGCTTGCATGGCACCCTTTATGGGGCATGATCAGAACAGTCCACACAGCCCCACCAGGCTGCCTGTGCAAAGGTGTGTCTCCTCGAGACGGCCTTGTTTGGCTCTGGGCCTGGCATGCTGTGCCAGGGCTCACGGCAGAGCAGCTCCCCAAGTAGTTTGTTGTCAGTGGATGAAAAAATAGTTGAATGACAACTGCACTAAAGGTGGGCAGCGTCTCCCCAGATATGTAAACCGGCAAAGGCTGAGTTCTGGAGCCCCATACTGATAAGGTTCTTTCTATGGATTTCCTACGGAGATCCAGCAAAGCTCTGGAAAAAATGATCTTACAGATACAGTGTGACTAGGCGGGAGTCTTTTGGAAACACGAAGCTGAATTCACAGCTCCTCTTTGCAGAACTCCCTTTCAAATCCTCCATTCACTGAGGAGGAAGTAAGATATCCCAAAGGAATATTGTTTTTGTAATAAGGTCCCTGGGCTCCTCGATGAGGAGATGCCGTTAACCTCTTAGACACGGCCCTTCCATGACAGAGGAAACAGAAAGACTCCTGTGTGTGAGAGTATGGATTTGCCTTTCCTAACTAGAAGACAGCTCAGGTTGTTGCCAGCAAGGGCTCAGCTACAATAACCACCTGAAGTGGGAGCCTCTAATATTACAATCATTACCATCAAGAAGCAGGATAATTCACATATCTTTTCATGGGTTCATTTTGCTGCTCACGCTTCCAGAAAATGCTTTGAAAACTCTTGTTGTTTATACTCAGATGCTCCATGGAAACACAAATGAGGCTGTCTACAATCACGTGGACAAGTGCCCGGCCCCAAATTTCACACATAAATAACTGCGGGAGGCTGTTCCAATGTGCTTCTGAATAAAGTCATAGGTCACTCCTGATCTACTTCCCGAGCCTCAAGAACAAGGGGCAAATAAAACAAACTGCCCAGAGCTTTAAGATGCTTGAATGTTACATGCATCTGGCAGCTCGGGAGATTGCCACTAAGTGTGCAGGAAAACCACAGCCTTAGAGGATTGGGGTCATCAGAAAAGATAGCTCCTGAGTTCCACTTCTTTGCCGTTCTGTGAGGTAATCATTTGTGTTCTCTGCTTTCCAGGCACATGGTAACATTTTCTTCTCTGGCCCCCTCGGGACTGGGTGGGGCCATGCATCTAGATCAGAGCAGTGAGCTGTGGGAAAATTTGTGAGCAAATGTGATGGGTGTCACTTCTGGGCTGAAACATTTAACTGCTCATGGAAACCTTCCAGGCATCTATTTTCCTCAGCAGTCAGCCGTTGGGGGTGGGGAGCAGGTCCATTTGCCCGATTCCTGAGTTGGGGGGACCTGGATTAGTGACTCCAGCCAAATGACAAAGCAGACGAACTTTACATGAGAAATGATCTGCTATTTAGGCTGCTCCTATTTCGGATTTGTTCCACCACATGATAGATACAAAGACAGACTGTATGATGGTCAGATCAGGAAGGGAAGTGGTGATGTGGTATCCTATCATAGTAGATGTACGGTTTCTGAAATAGATATAAAAATCATGCTCTCTCTTCTGGCTCTATGATATGTATTTTCACAAAAATACACTAAGTTCTTTTTTAAAATGAAGAGTTGTCTTAACTCTTTCTTTATAACTTGGGTAGATTCTGACATAGGCATACACCTGTGAAACATCACCACAGTCAGGGTAATATGCATTCCCATCACCCCTAAAGTTTGCTCACTCCCCTCTGCAGTCCTTTGCTTACATATCTCCTGACTCTAGGAACCACGACCTGCTGCTTCCTGTCACTATAGATTCGTTTGCATTTTCTGAAATTTTACATAAATGAAATATCCCATATTGTGTTTTTTCTCTCTCTGGCTTCTTTAATGATCTTGTGATTCATTTATATCATGGCGTGTATCAGTAGCTCATTTCTTTTTCTTGCTGATTTAGTATTCCATTATATGCCTGTGCCTGGCTGTTCGTCTGTTCAGTAGTTGATTGACATTCGGGTCGATTCCAGTTTGGAGTTGTTACATTTAAAGCTGCTATGAATGCTCATGTAGGAATCTTTGTAAAAGCCTGTGTTTCCATTTCTCCTGGGTAAATATCTAGGGGAAGAAAGGCTGGGTGCCATTTTATATTTCCAATAGCAGTAGCTGAGAGTTCTCTAATACTGGAAATACTCAGCCTCTCTCTCCCTTCCTCATGGAACATGCACACACACAGACACACATACACATGCATTAAGGAGTAAGTTTCTACATAAACATAAACATGAGTCTTATAGGAAAAATTCTAGTCTTGTCTTCATTGCAGAGTAACTTTCTTGTCTCTATGGCCAAGTCAGTTACATTACTTCCCTTTCCCCATCTTTAATGGTAATATAATTATTCACATCCTATACTCAAAAAGAGTGCATTATGCTCCACACTGGCAGAATGGTCTCATCTGGTCTCATCTCTGAGACCTGCACCTACTTATACCACTGCCTGCCTCCCCTAGTGGACCCACTGGTCTTTCTAAAAACATACATAAGATCCTCTCACTCTCTAGTTCAAAATGACTCAGTACTGCATTTCCATTAGGATCCAGACTCCCTGCTGCGGTTCATGAGGTTCCTTGGATAGCCTACTGATCTCCTGTACCTCCGGTACTCCCATTCACCCGGTTCATGCCACATTAGTCTTTCCAGCCTTCTTTAAATGTCCACACTTGCTGTCCTCAGGGCCCTGGCCCTTGTAGTCTCCTGGTCTAGAATGCAATCTTCTCCCTTGCGTGGCTCTAAAACACCATACCCCTCCCCTGCTGCCCTGCTTATTTTTCTTCATTTTGCTTAAAAGATCTGAAAGGATATTTGTTAATTCTTTGCTTACATGTTTGTCTTTCCCCTACTACAAGTCAACTCCAGCAGGGCAAAGACCTTGTTTGCCTTGTTCACCACTGGATACTGAAGCTAAGAAACACACCTGAGACACAGTACTCACTGAACAGTTCTGGGATAAATAAATATCTAGGGTGCTCAGAGCCCCACTGCATGAGGACTGTTTTGTGATCTGCATTTGCTTAATCTAGATTTTTAAAAGTCTTTAGTTGGAGCACTCTCGTATCAGTAACTGACAGATCCAGCAGGCAGAAAATCAGTATGGACATAGCTGAACTCAACCACACCATCCCCTGACTGGATTCAATTGACATCTATAGGCTATTTCATCCAACAATAGCAGAATACACGTATTTTTCAAGCTCACATGGAATATTCACTAAGATAGATCACATTGTGGGTCATAGAACACACCTGAACAAACTTAAAATAAAAATCGTACAATGTCTGCTCTCAGACCACAGTGAAATTAAACTAGAAATTAATAACAGAAAGATAACTGGAAAATCCCCAAATATTTGGAGATTAAGCAACACACTTCTAAATTACACAAGGTCAACGAAGAAATCTCCAGAGAAATTTAAAAATATTGTAATTAAATGAAAATTAAACTTATCAAAATCTAAGCAAGGCCTAGAGGGAAGTTTATAGGACTGAGTACATATATTTGAAAAGAACATCTAAATCTAAAATCAATAATCTAAGCTTCCACCTTAGGGAACTTGAAAAAGAAGAACAAACTGAATTCAAGTAAGCAGAAGAAAAGAAATAAAAAAATTAGAGCAGAAATCAGTGAAACTGAAAACAGGAAGTTGATAAGACTCTGGCGGAGCAAACTATGAAAAAAAGAGGACACAAAATACTAATGTCAAAAATGAAAGAGGGGACATCACCACAGATCCTACAGACATTACAAAATAATAAAGAGTATGAATAATTTTATGCTTACAAATTTGATAAGCTAGATGAATTGGACCAATTCCCTAAAAGACACAATCTGCCAAAACTTATCCAAGAAATACAGATGATCTGAATAGATCTTTCTCTATTAAAGAAAGTGAATCAATCATTAATAACCTTCCAAAACAGAAAGCATAAGCCCCAGATGTATTCACTGGTGAATTCTGCCAAACATTTAAGGAAGAACTATACCAATTCACTACCATTTTTTTCAGAAGATAGAAGCAGAGGGAATATTTCCTATAGAGTATTTTCCATTCTTCAAGGCCAGCATTATTCTAATAACAAAACCAGATTTAAAAATTATAAGAAAACTATAGATCAATATTTCTCATGATCATAAATGCAAAAATTCTCAAAATATTAGTAAATAGAATCTAACAAGGTATAGAAAGAATTCTATATTATGACCAACCGGGATTTATCCCAAGTATACAAGCCTTGTTCAATATTAAAAAATCAATATGCGGGGGTGCCTGGGTGGCTCAGTGGGTTAAAGTCTCTGCCTTCAGCTCAGGTCATGATCCCAGGGTCCTGGGATGGAGCCCCGCATCGGGCTCTCTCATCACCCGGGAGCCTGCTTCCTCCTCTCTCTCTCTGCCTGCCTCTCTGCCTACTTGTGATCTCTGTCTGTCAAATAAATAAACAAAATCTTTAAAAAAAAATCAATATGCGAACCATCGCATCAACAGGCTAATAAAGAATAATCCCATGACCATATCAACAGATGCAGAAAAAACATTTGACAAAATCCCAAACTTATCATGACTAAAACTCTTAGAGAACTAGGACTAAAGGTGAAATTACTCAATCTGAAAAAAGAACATTTCCCCAAAACCCTACAGCTAACATTATACCTAATGGTGAGAAACTAGAAGCTTTTCTGTTAAGATCAGGAACAAGGCAAGGGTGTCTGGCCTCTCTTACCTTTCCTGCCACAGCATACTGGAAGTCCAAGCTAATGCAGTAAGATAAGACAAGGAAATGAGAGGTATACAGATCGAGAAGGAAGTAATAAAACTGTCTTTGTTCATGGATGACATGACTGTCTGCATGGAAAAATGGAAAAAACTGACAGAAAAACTTCTGGAACTAAGATGCATTATAGTCCATTTATAGGATCCAAAGTTAATTCCTTTCCAATATACCAGCAACAAACAACTGAAATTTGCAATTAAAAACATCATACCATTTAGAGTAGCACCCCCCAAAATGAAATATTTATGTATAAGTCTAACAAAATATGTCCAAGGTCTATGAGGAAAACTACAAAATTATGATGAATGAATCAAAGAAGAATGAAATAACTGGAGATTTATTCATGTTCACGAATAAGAAATTCAATATGATCAAGATATCAATTCTTCCCAACTTCACATATTGATTCAACACAAACCTGATCAATATTCCAAAAAGTTATGTTGTGCATATTGACAAACTGATCCTAAAGTTTATATAGAGAGTCAAAAGACCCAGAATAGCCAACACAATATTGAAGAAGAAAAAAGTTGGAAGATTGATATTATCAATGTCAAGACTTACTATAAAGATACAGAATCAAGATAAATTGCTGGAAAAAGAATAGACAAATAGATCAGTGGAACAGAATACAGAGCCCCCAAATAGACCTACACAAATATAGTTAACAGATCTTTGACAAAGTAGCAAATGTAGTACAATGAAGAAAAGACGGTCTTTTCAACAGATGATGCTGGAACAACTGAACGTCCATGTGCCAGAAAAAAAAAAAAAAGAATCCAGACACATCCTTATGTCCCAAGGAAAATTAACTCAAAAGGTATTATGGACTTCAATGTAAAACGCAAAACTATAAACCAGAAGATAACGTAGGAGAAAATCGAGATGACCTTCAGTTTGAGGATGACTTTAGATATAACACCAAAGGCATGATTTATGCAAGAAACAGTTGAGAAGTTGTACTTCCTTAAAATTAAAAGCTTCTAACTGGTGTAAGGTGATATCTCAATTAGTTTTAATTTGAATCTCCCTGATGGCTAGTGATGATAGAATGGCCAAAATTAGTAAGACAACATGTGTTGGAGAGGATGTGGAGAAAGGGGAACCCTCTTACACTGTTGGTGGGAATGCAAGTTGGTGCAGCCTCTTTGGAGAACAGTGTGGAGATTCCTCAAGAAATTAAAAATAGAACTTCCATATGACCCTGCCATTGCACTACTGGGTATTTACCCCAAAGATACAGATATAGTGAAAAGAAGGGCCATCTGTACCCCAATGTTTATAGCAGCAATGGCCACGGTCGCCAAACTGTGGAAAGAACCAAGATGCCCTTCAACGGATGAATGGATAAGGAAGATGTGGTCCATATACACTATGGAGTATTATGCCTCCATCTGAAAGGACGAATACCCAACTTTTGTAGCAACATAGACGGGACTGGAAGAGATTATGCTGAGTGAAATAAGTCAAGCAGAGAGAGTCAATTATCATATGGTTTCACTTATTTGTGGAGCATAACAAATGCATGGAGGACATGGGGAGTTAGAGAGGAGAAGGGAGTTGGGGGAAATTGGAAGGGGAGGTGAACCATGAGAGACTATGGACTCTGAAAAACAATCTGAGGGTTTTGAAGTGGCGGGGGGGTGGGAGGTCGGGGTACCAGGTGGTGGGTATTATAGAAGGCATGGATTGCATGGAGCAATGGGTGTGGTGAAAAAATAATGAATACTGTTATGCTGAAAATAAAAAATAAATTAAAAAAAATAAAAGCTTCTGCGCTGCAAAAGACAGTGTGAAGAGAATGAGAAGATAGGCCACAAACTGGAAGAAAATATGTTCAAAGACAAACATGATAAAGGACTGTGATCCAAAATATATAAATAACTCTCAAAAATCAGCACAAAGAAAACAAGTAAGCTAATTGAAAAGTGGACAAATGATCCAATCACCTTACCAAAGAAAATATACAGAAGGCAAACAAACGTATGAGGAGACGCTCAACATCCTATGTCATCAATGAATTGCAAGTTAAAGTGACAATGAGATACCACCACACATGTGTTAGAGCAGCAAGGATCCAAATACTGATGACACAAAACGCTGGCAAGGATCTGGAGCAACAGAAGCTCTCATTCACAGCCAACTTTGTTTTGTTTATTTTTTAAAAATTTTATTGTTTTTACTTTTAAGTCCAGTATAGTTAAATAGTGTTATATTAGTTTCAGGTATACAATATAGTGATTCAACAATTACATACATTACTCAGTGCATTATTTACAATAGCCAAATTATGGAAGCAGCCCAGGAGTCCATCGATTGAAGAATGGATAAAGAAGATGTGATACACACACACACACACACACACACACACACACACTCACATACATACAATGACACAGCCACTTTAAAAGACAGTTTTGACAGTTTACCAAACTAAACATGTTCTTGCCATATGATCCAGCAATCACACCCTTTGGTATTTACCCAGAGGAGGTAAGGCTTATGTCCACACAAAACCTGCCCATGCTGTTTCCAGCAGCTTCTTTTGTAATTGCCAAAACTTGGAAGCAAATGGATAAACTGTGGTACATCCATACAATGAAATATTCAAAAATGAGCTATCAGGCCAAGGAAAGACAAAGAAGAAACCCAAATGTATATTACTAAGTGGAAGAAACCAGTCTGAAAAGGTCACACAGTATATGATTCTAGCTAAATGACATTCTGAACAAAGACAAAAACATGGAGACAGTAGAAGATTCAGGGGTTGCCATGGGTTGGGGGGGAGGAAGGATGAGTGGGCAGAACACAGATGATTTTTAGGGCAGTGAAACTATTCTGTATGATATTATAATGGTGGATACATGTCTATGCATTTGTTTAAACCTGGAGAATATACAACACCAAGAGTGAACCTTAGTGGAAACCATGGATTTCAGATGCTTATGATGTGTCCATGTAGGTTCATCAATTGTGACAAGTGCACCATCTGGGAGGGTTGCTGATAACTGAGGAGGCTGTGCATGCGTAGGGGTGAGGGTACATGTGAAATCTTTGTACCTCCTGTTTGATTCTGCTATGAGCCAAAACTGTTCTAAAAAATACACTCCACTTAAAAATCCTCTTTGGGAGGGTGACTTACAATATCAGAGGGGCTATTTTTAGAAGAGAAAATGGACAGTGAGGTGGCAGAACTACACCAGTGTGTCTACTCCACAGGATGTGTATTTGTGTATGAGAGTGCATGCGTGTGTGTATTTGCATGGGTGTGTTTATATGCATGGGATTGTGTGTATCCATGTGTGTATATGTGTGTGCATATTTATATGAATGAAAGTGTATGGACTCTAGATAGTGACTCAACAAGAAGATGGGGTTTTTAGCAACAGGTAGTTGAGTCATACAATAGGCTTCTTTGCTCTAGAGTAAGTTCCCTGTCCCTTGAGGCCTCTTAGCTGAACCTGAGTGATCACTCTTTAGATATGTTGCAGACAGGACTTCTGGGTTGGTGGGTCCATTTAGTTCTGATGACATCGAAGCTCCCTTCTAGTGTTAAGTGTGTGAATCTGGGACCCTCTTGCATGAGGGTCTCTGCATCTTCTCTTAGTGACCTCTTGCCAGGAGCACTTTCTACAGGTGCCTCTTCCCGAGAGAAGACTCTTGAGTGTTCACTTCCTGCCTTATGTACATTCACCCCCAACTCAGAGAATCCTGAAAGCTCAGCTTGGGGAATAAGAGAGTGCTGAGGAAGCCCAGGGGCCCCAACTGGGGAACAAGAAGCTGTCGGGGCTGAGAAATGGACAATTTTCTTGCATCTCTTAAGTAACCCTTTGGGCATCCCTCTTAATATTTTCCTAATATAATCATCTGAAGCCTTGTCTCTCTGAGGTATTGAGGGGTTTAAATAGCTTAATTGCCATGGAAACAAATGGTAACACCCTCCTTTTCTGGAAGTCCTGGAAAATTCATGGCTTCCTCCCCATTGCTTCCTAAGTACTGATTTGTTGCACGTTAATCAGAAATTTGAAGTGATTTATATCCCATCCCCCAATAGGATGCATTTTACTTTACTTGTAGCTTCACATAATAAATTTAAACCCTACTTCCCAAATCATTCATTGTGAAATCTTGGAAAATAAAGCACCAGCCCTGGCCACATCTCTCATAGTCTTATTTAAGTAATACTACCCTTGGAAATTTTTAGTAATGCCCCAATATGGCACCATTCTCTTGTAATAGTTTTTCATTGATATTAACCATTATGGTTACTTTCAGGTGTCAGTCTGACTAGGCTCTACTAGTCATTTTTTAGGTCAGATCTAGCAACATGCTGCTGTGAATGTATTTGTGGATGTGGTTAACATCTGCAATCATCTGACTTTAGTGAAGGAAGTTGCCCTCCATGAGGCAGGTGGGCCTCATCCATTCAGTTAAGGGGTTTTAGGGGCAAACATGGAGGTTTCCTGGGGAAGAAGACATTCTGCCTCAAGGCTGCAGCATCAGCTCTACCTGAGCCTCCAGCCTGCTAGTCTGCTCAACAGACTGCAGACATTCCAGCCCCCACAATCACATGAGCCAATTCCTTTGGTTCTATTTCTTTGAGGAACTCTGTATGACAGAGATTTTGGTACCAAGAATGATACTAGAGGAGAAGCAGCCTAAAAATGAGTTTTCTGAGTTAGTTCTGTGGTTCTTTAAGCTGACAGATATAAAGGCCCTATGACGCTATTTTCAGTGGTAAGGAGGATAGTACAATGTGCCAACAGGAACATACAAAATATCGCCATTGGACACTCTTAATCAAGTATGTTTAACAGGCAAGGTTCTGGGTGATCTTCTGTATGATACTTAGAACATTTTTGTCAAACCTATGAGTATAAGGAGATTAGCCAGTTGCTCTTAACTGTGCTGGACAAATGATGAGTTTGGGATTTCAAATTCCCAGCTTAAAGAACAGGTAAATAACCTGTTTCTATGTCTTCCCTGAAAGAAATGCGTAACTTCTGTAGCTGAGAAGAGAGCTGAGACTTCTTACCACTAAATCCAGAGGTTCATCCTGTGAGTGGCTGAATTACCATGCAGATTGAATGCCTATGCTCACAGTAGGTCCATTGTTGCAGTGAGGACATTGAATGGAAAGGAATGGGATCCTGGAAATCTGGGAACATATGACTCAATTCTGATGAGGCTTGGGACACTGAACCCCTAAATTTTGCCAAGTCTTCTTTGCCAGTAGACGCTGACTGTCCAGTTCTACCTGACCAGGTGAACCTTCCTTTGATGGAGGAGCTCACTATTGCCTCCCCTCAGGTACTTGCCTTGTAAGAAACTGTTGATCCTCAGGACCTACCTCTACCTCCTCTCTTTGCTTCTAGACCTAGAACTAGACTTAAATCTGAGAGGACCTCAAAGGGTGAGGTGTAAAGTGTGACCCATGAGGAAGTGTGCCATGGAACTACATGATTGGCCAGTTGCTCTTAACTGTGCTGGACAAATGTGCTGTCATGATGGAACTACATGACTTTTTCAAATTTTCCAGAAAGAAATCTGGGGAATATGAGTGGGAACGAATATTGAGAGTGTGAGATAATGGAGAAAGAAACAGAGTTAGAGTTGAATTTATTCATGTGGGCCAATGAACAGAGATTCTTGATTTAATGCTGTAGCTCACAGGATTAGAAAGGGATTCAACTGGATGGTTGGTTGGCTGGCTGAAATATGGACCAAAAGATGGCAAATAGTAACTTAGGTTGAAATGTTACCTGCCTTGATATATTCTAGAGAAATATATCCCGAAACTTTGGGAGATTGGAGTGTTGAGTGTATGTGTCATGGAAGACCTGATCACTCATTCCAGAATGACACACACCTCATGCCCACTGTAAGGAACATACTTGCTGTGAGAAGAGCTTCAGAATCCTTAAAGCTCTCTGTGGTCACACTTCCACACTGACTGAACCTTACAGTGAGAAGCGTGGTGCAGAATTAGGAAGCCTGAATGCAATGAGAGGATGAGGATACTGAGCCGACAAGAGCCAAATGGAGGCACTTAATTGTCCAAGCCTAGATGGTCATGGCTGCTATGATGGACGGCAGAGTTCAGGTGGCTGTCAGATACTGTGGTACTCAGTAGTGGATCAGGGCATCCCTGCAGAGGAGCAGCTGGGCATTCTACTAAATCCTGACTTGACTTGTAAGCGGAAGAGTTCTAGGTTTAGTGAACAGAAGTCTAACTAGCGTCATGATTTCCCTATCAATTCCCAGACTGAAGGTCTTCAATGAAGTGGTAAGCTGGGTCCTCTTGAGCAAGGACCCCACTACACTGTCAATAATTTACACTGTGACTCTTTTCCCTAGCTCTCCCCCAAAGGACCTTTTTACCAGGCTAACTGTGCTTTGGGGAAAAGGACATAATCAGACCTGTCAAGAGCTCCTGGATGCTGCCTCTGAACTGACACTGATTCCAGGAGACCCCAAATATCACCATGTCCCCCAGTGAGAGTGGGGCTTATGGAGGTCAGGTGACGAATGGAGTTTTAGTTCAAGTCTGTCTCTTAGGGGGTACCAGTGGGTCCTCCAACCCATCCTGTGATTATTTCCCCAGTTCTGGAATGCACAGTAAGAATGCACATACTTGGCAGCTGGCAGAATCCATCAAGTTTGTTCCCTGACCTGTGGCGTGAGGTCTTCTGTGGTGGCAAAGGCCAAGTGGAAGCCACTAGAACTGCCTCTACCCAGTAAAATATTAAACCTAAAGCAATACCACATTCCTGGAGATATTGCAGAGATTTACACTATCATCAAGGACTTTAAGGATGCAGGGGTGGTGATTCCCACCACAACCCCATTCAACTCTCCTATTTGGCTCATGCTGAAGATGGCTGGAGTTTGCAGAATGATGGTGGATTACTGTAAGTTTAGCCAGGTACTAACTTTAATTGCAGGTGTTGCACCAGACGTGGTTTCCTTGCTTGAGAAAATTAACACATAGTCTAGTATCTGGTATGTGGCTATTGACCATGCAAATGCTTATTTCTCCATACCTGTTCATAAAGACCAGCAGAACATTTGCTTTCAGCAGGTAAGGCTGGCATTAGACCTTCACTGTCCTACTTCTGGAGTATAGCAGCTCTCCAGCCCTATGTCATAATTTAGTCCACAGGGACCTTGATCTCCTTTCCCTTCCATAAGACACCACACTGATCAATTACATGGGTGACACTGTACTAATTGGAACGATCGAGCACTAGGCTTATTAGATATTAGACTTATTGGTAAAACATTTGCACATCAGAGGATGCAAAATAAATCCAACAGAAATTCAGTGGCTTTCTACCTCAGGGAAGTGTCTAGGGGTTCAGTGGTACAGGGCATGTTGAGAAATTCCTTCTATGGTCAAGAATAAGTTGTTGCATCTGGCCCTTCCCACAATGAAAAAAGAGGCACAATGCCTAGTGTGCTTCTATGGATTTGTAGGCAATTCATTCCCCATTTGGGTGTGCCTTCCATCCCACTTACTGAGTAAGCCGACAGAGCTGCTAGCTCTGAGTAGGGCTCAGAACAAGAGAAGGCTCTGAAACAGGTCCAAGCTACTGTGCAAGGAGGTGTCAAGGAGGTCTGGAAAAGTGGTGAAAGGAGAGACCTCAATGAATGGGCAAAAATCTGAGATAAAATTGTGTCCTCCATGAATTCTCACTCAAGGCTTCACTCAGCAGAGGATGATTTAATGACACATTCTGTGGATACCAGGTATCCTCTTTCCCCAGCCAGTCCTGCCAAGTGGCTATTGTTACAAGGCGGAGGTCATATATGGATTTAGTATGGTAGACTTCCACTCACCAATGATGACTTGGTTATAGGAGCACAGAGACCAACACTGAGCCCCCAATATGGCACCATTCTCTGGGGTGAGCAGCCAGCTATCTGGTGGCAGGTTAAGGACACTGCCCTGCTTCCATCATGGAATGGGCAGCATTTTGTTCCCACTGAAAGAGACACTTATTCTGAATATGGATTTGCCTTCCCTGCATGCAATGCTTCTGCCAAAACTACTACCCGTGGACTTACAGAATGCCTTATCCATCATTGAGGCATTCCACACAGCATTGCTTCTGATCAAGGATCTCTCTTCACAGTGAAAGAAGTATAGCAATGGGTGCACTGATCTTACAGTGTTCCTTACTATCCTAAAGCAGCTGGCTTGACAGAATGGTTTTTTGGAGATCCTGTTACAATATCAGCTGGGTGGCAACACATTGCAGGGTTAGGGGCAAGGTTCTCAGGAGGATGTACATGCTATGAATCAGCACTCAGTTTATGGTGCAGTGTCTCCTATAGCCTAGTTTCATATGTCCAGAAACCAAGGTGTGGGAATGGGAATAGTACCATGTGCTATTACCCAGAGACCCACCAATAAAATTTTTCATGTTGGTTCCCATGACTTTATGCTCTATTGGCCTAGAGATCTTAGTTTCAAAGGTAGGAATGCTTCCACCAGGAGACACAATAAGAATTCTATTGAACTGGAAGTTAAAACAACCACCCAACAATTTTGGATTCCTCATGACTGAATAAACCGGCAAAGAAAGTAGTTAGTTACATTGCTGGCTAGAATGACTGATTCTGATTGTAACTATTTCAGTCAGAAATTGGGTTTAGTTTGGATGAAATTGGGTTGCACTCCACAATGGAGGTGAGGAAGAGCATAGAACATGGTATGTTCCTCAAGGCATCTCTAACTACTACCATGTCCTGTGATGAAGGTCAATGGAAAGCTATAACAAGCCAAGTCAGTCGGTATTCTAGTAACCCAGACCCTTCAGGGATGAATATTTGGATTACCCTACCAGGTAAGGAACCACAGCTTGCTGAGGTGCTTGATGAAATCAAAGAGAGTATGGAATGGGTAGTGGAAGAAGTAGTTAAGAATACCAGCTATGATTAGGTACAGAAACAAGGATTATAATTGATTTTGTTACGATTATGTTTGTATGTGTATGTGTATAATCTTTTTCTTCTCTCTCTTATCCCCTTATGATGTTATGTAAGTTGTACTGACTTCCTATCACAGTACTTAAATATTTTTAACTTCATATCACAGTATTCAAGTTATGGGGTATCAAGGAGAAGAGTGAACATCACCTAAGGACTTTAACCCTTTTCTGGAGAAAGGGTTAGTATATTTTCAGTTGTATACAGCATAGTTGTATTGGATTAGGCAGAAGCATGACCTCACTGTTGTCTTTATTTGGAGACTAATATGCTTTACAGAAAAGGCCATGAAGGCCAAGTTGACAAAGAGTAGATTTTAACAGTTAGCTCTATGTGTCAACTTGATTGGCTATGGTGCCCAGTGTTTAGTGAAGTACTACTCTAAATGTTGTTGTGAAAATACGTAGTAGACATAATTAACTTCTACACTCAGTTGATTTTATTTATTTTTTAGTTGATTTTAAATAAAGATTACTTAGAGTATCTTCCTGGATATGTAGGTGGGCCTCATGTAATCAGTTGAAGGCCTTAAGAGCAATCAGGTTTTGTGGGGAAGAAAAATTTCTGCTTCAAGACTACAGCATCAACTCTTGCCTGAGTTTTCAGCCTGCTGGACTTCCTCACAGATGGTCTTGCCATATCTGTATATCTATATGTTGTACTGGTCCTCTTCCTCTGGAGAGTTCTGACTTATACAACCAATTATTGATGGTTCAGTGGAAGAAGATATTATTCCTATTTTAATATCAAGCAAACTGAAGTCCAAGTGATTTGTCTAAGGCTATACAAAGTGAAGCAGAGAACCAAGAATCAGAAGGAAGTTGATGTAAGCCAGTAAACTAGTCATTACTGCTGGTTTGTACAAAGAGATTAGAAGGCAATAATGTTTTCATTAAATTGACTCATTAGTTCTACTTGAGAGGGACAGAAAGAGTAAGAATCCACCAAAAAGATTAATGGACTTCATTCTCCTGCTATATGCAAATGTATCTTGTAATTTACCAAGACATGGCCTTGAAATTACTAAGTGCATAAGGTATTAGGTAAACAAAAATCAAGTCTACCCCAAGAGTGACTTCACCCCAGAGGGAAAAGGTGGTATAAAGTTATCTGATCTCAAGGAGCTGGTATAATGCCCTCACCTCTGCCACCACTGCCTGGGTAGTGAGCGCCAACAAAACAAAATAAAACCACAGCAAACAAAATGATGACTGCAGCACTCTGTTCTTTCTCGCCATTGTCTTCAGTTAAGTGGCAAAATGGAAGAGCACTCACAAGTTTTCTAGAACATTAGAGATGCCCCAGCAAGCTGACACTGTCTGCCTTCTAGGAAGGACAGCCTTTGGGTCCATTCTGCAAGTGTTACCTTCTGGTGTGGTTTATGGGGTGCATGTGTATGTTTTTCTTTTTAATTGATTTCATCAGCTGAGTTTTTCCCTGGGTAGGGAAGACTAGAAAAAAGTTCCTTGTCTTTAAGAGCAGGGTGAAGCAACATCATGAAAAAGAAGGCAGTAAGCAAAAGAATTTTGCAGAACAGAATCCAAACTTCTTGTGGGAATCAAGTGTGCTCCATGGCTCCTGGGCACTCACATGCCTGCAGTCCACATCACCAACCTTGCTACCACAGTCCGGGAGGGCCAGGTCATATGCCACTAGGGTGTAAAAATCCCCCAGCAATCTTGATGTGTTACAGTGGGCTCTGCCCTCTGGGGAGAATCACAGAACCCCCATGTGTCATTACCAGTACTCATAAATTCTTCTCCATTGCTAGTTTATTTCTATTTTATTTTATTTTATTTTAAAGATTTTATTTATTTATTTGTCAGAGAGAGAGCGAGCGAGAGCAAGTACAGGCAGACAGAGTGGAAGGCAGAGTCAGAGGGAGAAGTAGGCTCCCTGCGGAGCAGGGAGCCTGATGCGGGACTCGATCCCAGGACACTGGGATCATGACCTGAGCCGAAGGCAGCTGCTTAACCAACTGAGCCACCCACGCGTCCCGCTAGTTTATTTCTATTTTAAAAATGAATTTTGGTTTAATGTTTTGCAGTTGAAACGTGACTTCTGACTAAAATTGTTTTCTTGCACTCTCATCCATTGTTTAGGCTGAACATCGGGTAGAGAACTGACACCTTAAAAAACTGTTTTATAGCTACGTTTCTCAGTGGACATAGGAAAGAGAAACCAGAAAGTGGAACTGCCGGTGGAAGAGGAGATGAATAAATCCTGCTAAGAGATTACACTGATCAGTTCGGGTTCATTTTTGAGTAGCCCACATCTCTCCATTTGGCCATGTTAACTGTCTTTTTTTCTAAAACTACAAAGTCAAATGGCCTTTTAATCTTTTATTAGAAGCCTTCAGGATCTAAGTTTTATATCTGTATCTGTCTCCTAATTCTTATGGAATCTGGCCTTCCCTTCCCTATCAAATGCTTAATAATGATTTCTAGTATTTTTGTTCCAAATACTAGGCTAAGCATTTGTGAGATTAACTGATTTTCTCCTCCCCAAAACTCAGGGTGACCAGTGCCACCGTCCTCATTTACAGGTTAGGAAACAGAGGCACGGGAAGGTGAGGGATTTGCTCAACGCCACAGGGTGGGTGGACAAATAGAAGGTCCCTGATTTACACCTGGCAGCTGCGCCCCAGATACAGCCTCTACGCTCATTAAGCAGTCTGAGCCTTCTTTCATCCGGATCCTACCCTGACTGCTCTGTGGCAGGAGCCCCTGAGCTCCCAATAGGAGAAGCTGGCCAACAGAGGTAGAGGAGAGGAAGTGGCACCTGCATAAGCACCAACGGGTCTGGTTCTATTCCCAGTAATGACTAGCTGCATGAGCTTGGGCAGGCCACCTGGCTACCAGGACTTTGTGTGCACATCTGTGCCCTGAGAGGGTCCCCAGCATACTAACAAGTAGTCAGCCAGAAGTGCATTGGATAGAACCTCACCTCAGAACAAAAGCTGGGGATTTCTATGGAAGACCTGGGGGAGTGGCTTGGCCCTGTGCTGCCTTCCTGGGAGATAGTCAACCCCTGCAGAAGGTCTCCAGCTGCCTCTGAGCTCTCCACAGATGGAGTGGGGCCACTGTCCTACCCCGCCAGGGGTCCGTGCTCTGACAGGCATGAGGAAGAGGCTCTGTCATTGTCATCAGGGACGTGACACTCCAGCAGCATGCTCCCTTCCAAAAATAAGTTGCCTACAAAACTTCAGAATGGCTTTGTTTTGACAGCTGGGATTCATTCGTGCTTTCAGGATGGGTTCAGTTTCAGCCTAAAAATTACTCATAAGCTAAATGCCAGCTTTCCTCATCCCACAGGAGGCAGCCCAGCCACAGGGAGGAGAGGAGTTCTGAAGTTGGGGCTTCTAGTGGGGCTAGAAGTTGGGGCTCCTCGTGGCCCACAGCAGTCAGAAAGGGACCCATTGCCCAGCCAGACTGCTAACACCAGTGCCAAGGGGGATAGGAGCTGCCCAGCAGGAGTGTTCCTGGAAGGAAGGGGGCTTCCACAGCCCACAGCTGACCAACTGAACACCAGACTCCTAAGCAACTCATTTATGGGGCACACGGGGTTCCCAAAGCCCATGAAGACATGCCACATGGGTCTGTGGGCCCACACATGCTTCACAAGCCACCCTCTTCTGCTGTGGCCCCATCAGAAACACCACACCACTTGGAGGCTCTCTGCAGGTTTGGGCCTGACCTGCAAGCGAGTTGGGAGCAACTCTCCCTGCAAGAGCTCAGTGTGAGGACCAGGCCTAGAGCAGAATTCAGATCTGGTGAGGTCAGCCCCAGCCCAGCCCAAGCCCTGATTAATGTCGTCCAACGCAGCAGGACACCTCCTCAGCACTGGTTTGGTTGGTGGGGTTCACGCAGCTAATGCGTGTCAGCAGGAGGGTGTCTGCCTGCCTCGAAATTGGGAACATGCTGGCCGCAACTGAGATGTTGCTTACAGAGCCTACAGTAGCCCCCCTTCCAGTTCACATCTTAGAAACAGTGCGAGTCAAGACTTGCTTATTGCCGAGAGCCCAACTGGAGAGAAAATGATTCATAAACCAGTGATTCTTCAATTTAGAAAAAAACCTGCCTGGTTGTTCTAAAGAGCTTTACCCTCAAGATTTCTTTCTGTTGAACCTGCCTGGGTTTCCACTGAAAATATAGTTGTAACCCTATATAATGCATGCCTTGCTATCCTCTTAAATGGGTGGGACGTGGGTAATACAGATCAAGTTCAAAGTTCACCTGCAAACACCCATAGGTCCTGCCCCCACTACAGGCCAGGCCCAGTGGCTGCTGTTATCTGTCGTTCTGTCAGGTCTGCTCTTCCTCTCAGACCAGCCCCCCAAAGCCTTCATTATAAAGGTCGTGCCAGCCATGTGGCTTTGATCACACGGCTCACTGCCACGTGGGCTCTGGTGGCAGGTGAAGGACTTTTCCATTCCTGAGGTCTTGTGAACACTCCGCACCAGATGATATGGGTCAGTTATCCCTTTATCCCAATTGCCTGTTTACCAGCCTGCATCCTGGTACTAGACTCAGTGTCCCTCTAGGCTGGAGCAGAATATTCTCTCACTATAGACTCCCAGGGCCCAGCATTCTACCTGGGCCACATAGATGTTCCTTGTAATAAAAGGAGAGAGAGGGGTGACTTGAATGACTTCTCGCCAGATGGTTGGGGAATGCTTCCTGGCTTCAGGAGGGCTATGATCTTCTACCTCCTTCCTCAGCATATCACTGCTGCTAGTCTCTGACCGTGGCCTCTCTCCAGGGGCACAGTGCTCTCTTTACGATGACTCTCCCACGGAGTTGACCCTGAGGGATAACTGACCCATATCATCTGGTGCGGAGTGTTCACAAGACCTCAGAGATAGAAAAGTCATGGATGGACAGGTGGTATTTGATGGTTGTTTCAAGCACAGAAATGGATTTAAGCATAAAGGGGTTAAGTTAAATACCCCAGATCATCTGAAAATTCTTCCAAGATTTTCTTTCCACTCTGCAATCTGTGGGCACCAAAAGATGACTCCAAAAATTATATCGAGTCCCTCCTTCAGAAACATTAGGCCCAAGTCCTTGGTGGGAAGACCTCCAATGACGCCCACAGCTGCACCTTCTGAAGACTGTAACCTTTATGATTTCCGTATTCTGGGGCCTTTCTCATGCTTTGGGGTCTTCTCTGTGCCCTGGGGTCCTCCCCATGCTGGGGGGTGCCTCTCCTGTCTCCAACCTGGGAGACCAGGAAGGGATCCACCCAGCTTGGGGTACCCTGAAACTATACAACACACATCCTTCTTATGTCTTCTTGGGCGGGGGGGCTCTTCCATGTAGGGCCACCTCCAGCAGATCTGTCCGCAAGCAGAACAGATCCCCAATCAGCCCAAATGGCTCCAGATGCTAGAAGAGTCCCTAGTGCTGTCCAGGGCTCTAAGAGAATCCCTGGGTCCGAAGTCCCCCATCTCAGACCTGTCCTCTGTGCACCCTGTCCTGTCCAGGCTTCCTCACTGCGGGCTTCAGGGCTAAGGCACAAGGGCACAACT
Organism: Mustela putorius furo; assembly: GCF_011764305.1. Lineage (NCBI taxonomy): Eukaryota > Metazoa > Chordata > Mammalia > Carnivora > Mustelidae > Mustela > Mustela putorius. Next base: position 2,061,836 of record NW_025421321.1, read on the forward strand.
CTGGAGTGGGCCCTGCTAGCAGAAGTGGGCAGCTCTCTAGGAGGCTGGCAGCCGGGCCATAGGGCAGCCCCTGCAGGCAGTCATAGGACCAGAAAGATGGGCAGGAAGAGCCTGTGGGAGAGAGGGTGGAGGCTGCACACTCAGGTCGAAGTCCTGGGCCCAGAGAGGAGCTCTGGCTCAGGATCCAGTCTACTTCTAGAAGCGAGCGCCCATCCTGTCAGCCCTTGAGTCTCTCTGGAGGCCTCAACCCAAAAGTGGGCCAAGAAGGGCCAATGCACAAGGCCTGCCTGGAGCAGAGCTTGAGAAGCCCAATCCCCAAGCATAGGACCAGCAGAGTGCCAGCCTCCCAAGGGTCTCCACAGCAATCAGTTCCCACAGGCCACATTTGGGTCCTCTTTGTACCCCGCATGCCGGGATGCCTGGGAAGAAATCTCCCATGCTCCTAGGAGAGAATGCCATCTGCCACTACCTCAGGGGCCAGGAGCCCCATTAGTCATGGTCTTCTCTCTTGTGCCCATGCTTAGAAGGGTTTGGATCAAATTTCAGAAGAGCCTGGCCCTGTGAAAACTCGCAGGCGCTTTGGTTTGGGTCTCCATGGACAGCATGGCTGGGAGCTCTGCCTTTTTCAAAGCAAAATTCACAACAATAACAACCTGGAGAATATGGCAAATTACTTAAAAAAATTCCTTCCACTGGAATTCGACATGGGCACGTCTGTGATAGGTTTACCCAGAAATAGATTTGAAGCCAACTTCTGTGTTTTCAAAGTGGGTGAAATCTGTTCGGCTGTGGTCCCGGTGGGGGCAGGGGGCAAGGGGCACAGCCCAAGGGCACCAAGGCCCCCTGGCCTGGGGGCAATCAGCTGGCTTGGGGTACACTGCACAGGTTTGCGGGAACAGCTACTGTCTTGGCGCTTCTGCTAGAGATGGCAACTGAATGGTTTGCACTTCACTCTGAAGTAGAAGAAATTCAACTGGGAATACAAAAGGAAAAACCATTAACAGGTGGTTTTTTTTTAGACAATGCTTTTTTTTGTTTATGCTTTGTATGAGAGGTGAGAAGTGAAAACCACACATCACACTCGGAAGGACGATATACAGTATTTCTCCTCCTGGGTCTGACATGGACGGTTGCTGCCATACCTACGAAGATGTGCTCGCTTCACCCCGCCTAGTCCATTTCACCTCCTCCTTGAGAGCACAGCATGGACAGCCCCCGGGCCATCAGTGCCCAGCCCCGCGCATGGCCTCTACAGGCAGCAGCTGGCCCGTGCATTTCTGCTGCACATGTCTGCTGCTTTCCTTCTGTGAGCAGGCATTCCTTCCACAGTGCCGTTTAGCAAGAGGGACCCTCTGGGTGTCCCCTGGACTCAACTCATCCTGCTGATGTAGGAGAACTGTTAGCAGAGAGTGAACCCTGAGTGAGAACAAAATGCCTGCTAGGTATCTAACAGGATGAGAATGCTGAGAGCAGGTCCAGCGCTGGACTTCCTTAGCAACATGCTTAAGAGGGCAAGATGGTGAGTAATATCGCTTTCCTACAAGACTGACTCTAATGTCATGAGCCCTAGCCCTATCTGTTTTGCAAACTAGAGAGAGGGAATTTTTTGGTAAAGAACCAGAAATGTTTACAGAATTATTACTGCCTTTCCCTTTCCAAGTCCATTGCTTTTTTAAGGCCCAGAGGAGCTAGTCTTGCAGGAAGTATTTCCAAGTGTGAGGGGGCCTTATAACCCCACTCTGCCCCCTGATGAGGCCCAGCTACATCTCCCAACCAGGCTGCAAGGGAGCAGGCTGAGACCAAAGGATTTGCAAACAGACATGGACACAAACGGCAGAGCAATGATTTCACTTCGTGCCTGGGACCCTGCCGGTCTCAGGGGGGCTTGAGCTCTGCTGGGTGAGAGCACAGGAGCAGTGGCTGTGACCGAGTCTTCTTCCACACCCCTGAGCATGGGAATAACGTTCTTCCAGACCAGATGAGACAGGCGGTGATGAGGCCTGAGCACCACTAATCTGGGGGCCCTGAAGAATTTGGTGTGCACAGTTCCAAGAAGCCTCTGTGCTCCCTCCAAGCCCAGGAAGTGAGCTAGTAGGTGTGCCTCCAGGGTCCACTGGACATGCGGCCTGGGCAGTCAACACTGGTTTTGGTACTGTTCCTCAAGAGACAGGAGTGGCTATCCTTGCCTTGAATATACCATTCTGTGTTGCAGGGTTCACCCCAACTCTGGCTAGCACACACTCATTGGAAGACTGGTTTTAAGGGCATCTGGGTGGCTCAGTTGTTAAGCGTCTGTCTTCAACTCAGGTTATTATCCCAGGGTTCTGGGATCGAGCCCCATATCAGGCTAACTGCTCAGCGAGGAGTCTGCTTTTCCCTTTCCCTCTGCTGCTCCCCCTGCTTGTGCTCTCTCTGTCTGTGTCTAATAAATAAATAAAATCTTTTAAAAAAAAAAGAGACTGGTTTTATATAGAAAGGTTCTAAAAGATCCACAGCCTGTTGTAAAGCCAAGAGGGAATGAGAATACATTTTTCATACAGCAAGGCAATGAAGAGAGGAGCTCCCAGCTAGACATGTGGGTCCCAGCTAGACATGCAGCAGGACAATAGTGGGCAAGGCAGTCACCTGTGAGCATTGCAGATGTCTCCCTGGGTTTTAAAGACTGAATGTAAAAAAATAGTAAAATACCTCATCAACATTTTTCTTATATAGATTACATGTTGAAATGATAAAATTTTTAGATATTGGGTTTAATAGATTATACCATTAAAATGAATTTTACTTTTTAATTTTATTTTTAAAATTCTTTTAATTTATTAAAAATGTGGCTACTAGAAGATTTTAAATTAGATAGGTAGCTTGAATTATACTTTTATTGGGCAGCACTGATTTAGAAATCTGATTCTAACACTGACTAAATCCAGTGTCTAGCTGGGTAGTAACAGAGGCAAGCCCACTGGACTTTTGTGAATAAGCCCAATTTCCTTCACAAAAGAATAGCTGAAAGTGCTATCTACATTAACTGTCATTCCAGCATCCACTCTTGTTTCTCCTCAGAAAACAGCCTTTCCCACGTGGTTGAACAGGTTGTACACTGCACAAGGATGACACATTGAAAGGAAGGGAAGCTGTTCACTTTGTATATAAGTAGATCTGTATATTTATTATTATAATATCCTGGTACCTGGCAATCAGTATCTTGTTCTAACAAAATGAGCATATTACAGTGACTTCCCAACAGACAGAATTAAAGCATTCTGAGGAAATGACACTTTTTCTCTGATTTGCATAAAAGGTCTATCTGGGCTCAGGTTAGCCCTACTTGAACCTGAGGCCTACCTGAATTCCACTCCGAGGAAAGCTGCTTTGCTTGTTTGGCCTCCATCTCTGTCACAGGCCTGAGGCATCTGAGGGCAAGAACTTGGGGCCCTAATTCACGCCTTAATTTTATAAAATGTCATTGGTGTCTGGTACCAAAGAGTTACAATAATGCTGGGCCACAGCCAGGGCTCGCTCAGAAAGGCCACTTACCTTTTCATTTTTCTTCTCATCTGGTTTGCATCCGGTGTTGGTGGGGCTGGACGATGACAAGCCACTGACAGACCCCCCTCCAGCCTCCCCGTTGAGGTTGGCAGCACTGACGTTGGGAGGTGTGACGGCAGACGCTGCAGATGTAAGCGGAATGGCTGGTCGGGGGCACTGGGCTCCGATGACTGTCTGCATGGGGGGCTGGTGCACATGCTGTGGGGACACCACCGAGTGAGGCCTGAGGCTGGCGGCGGGCAGGCGGGATGGGGAGTTCTGGGTGCGCAGGGGCGACACGGTGGCAGTTGGTCGGTCCTGGGCCTGGGCTGAGGAGTGGGCAGCTGGAGCATGGGGTTGGAGAGAGAGTAGGGTTGCGAGGTTAGTTTTGATACTGCAATGTAGTCTCCACCGACTCTTTCCTCAGCCTTCTCCCAGGGCTCACAGCCTCTCTCTGTGGTCACTCCACACCCAGCCACTCTCCACAGGAGAGAGACTGAGCCCGGGTGACCAGGGAAACACATCCCATCTCCTGAGCCCTGCCATGGCACAAAACAGCTCACCTTCAAAACAGCTGACCCTCACAAAAAAGAAAACATCTTTTCCAAAGTTGCCACAAGCATGGGCATATTCCTAGGTTCCCATGAAGCCTTCTAACTGGTTTCCTCTGCTGTGATGAACTAATACACGCACAAGTTCTCTTATAACATCTTTGTGGAAAATGTTCATAAAAGTAAAGCCTGTGACAGAATCCTGAAGAAGCCCTAAGATGCCTGGGGATTATTAGACCCCTCTCCCTCTAAGGTGATCACTGCTGACAGCTTGACTCTGGTTGGTCTCAACCCCAGAACTGTAACCCGGTCCCCTGTTCACACTTGGTATTAGAGCCAGCCGAGCTCAGGCTGAGCACGTGTGGCAGCTTTAGCTGGTGAAAGTCATAGGAGGAAGGCAGCTGCAGTCTTGAGGTAAGCCGTCACCCCTCTCACTGCGACCTGCCTGTGGCCATTGCCTTGCCCGCACCCCGAAGCAACAGTTCCTGGATTTATAGAACAGGAACCTCACAATGACGACTCTGGCCCCTACTGCCAGCAAAAATGCTTCCTAAGGATGGTAAGGTTCTGAAGGCCTAACATTGGTAACAACCCACCATGTGAAAACACAAGTTCCTTCTAAACACAACACTGAATTAAAATGAATCTTGCTGCAACTCACATTAGTGATTTTGAAGAATTGTCTCCTTACTAATCACAGAAGAAACATACTGAGCAACAGAGTGAGCCACACCAGAGGGATGGTGACTTGTGGCCTGGGCTGGTGACCCAAAGGGCATGTGGCAGCCCATGTCACTTCATGCCACATTAGACAACTCAGATCACATCATTTTTGCACCGTCCCCCAGAGAAGAATTACACCTCACACTGTCCTTATTTCCCACCACCAGAATTCATGGCATTTGTGACTTTGCAACATGAAAAAAATACACGTCATGAAACAAAACAATATTCTCAGCCACTAAATATGCCTTAAATAGATAACCTACTCATAAATCCTCAGAGCATTTCCCTGTAACTCGGCATGACAAACCAAAGCCCCTTCACAAGCAAGCCAGGCCTCTTCCCTCTGACAGTGCTGTGTGGGAAGAGCTGGTGAGATCTAATTATGTGATCCTGGGTTCTACGGGACTCTGGGACTCTGGCTGCGGCCTATTTCTAGGAGGTGAAATAAATAAAGGCTGATTTACGGTTTTTGAAGTATTCAGGGTTTGGGGTGGGTTTGAATCGTCACTGAATGTGGCCCCAAGTTTCAAAAGACCAGGTTAATCAACTGCAGATCAATGAACCCACTGCGGTCACTCAATCAGCCCGAGGTAACCCGTGACTTGGATAGTGCTCCTGGGGCCATTTGTCTGCCTCTCTCCAGCTGTCTGAACTCTCCTTCACCCCAGCCCCCCAGCCCTGGAATGAGAATTGGCAGTTGGGCCAGGCAAGAGCAATCTCTTGGGCTCAAAAGCCTGCAGGGGCTGCTCCAGATTCTTCGGCTGAGTCCCATACCACTCCCCTCTACCTCTGGCTGGCTTCCACGTGCCTGCCACATCACCCTGCCAAACCCAGTGCAAAAGAGGAGAGGGTGTTCCAGAAAGTTCTAAGCCTGCCTGCCAGGCAATCTCTTTGACATGCTCCCCTGTTTTCTCCCTTGCTCCTCCCCCCAGCCACTCCAGCCTCTTGGCTGTTCTCCCAACACAGGCTCTCTCTCACCTCAGAGGCTATGGCACAGAACCCTCTTCCCCAGAGTCACACGTCCCCTGGCCTGCTTCAGTCATCTCAGACACTGCCCTCCTAGAGAGCTCTGTTTTTGCCAACCCACTGAGCAGTGCAGAGTGCCACTCTGCAATCCCAGCCCCTCTTGCTCTGCTTCAATTTCCCTCTCCTCCCACCACACTATCTGCTCTTACCCACCTGTAGGATACCCTCTTCATCGTGTGTTCACTGTTCCCTGCCTATCTGCCCCCACTACAAGCTGAGCTAGCTCCACGAGGGAGCTCCACTTGCTGTAGAGTTCACAGATCTATTCTGAACAGCTGGACTGCTGCCCAGCATGCAGCAGGTGCTTAATAAATTTCTTGAATGAATGAACAGGACTTTGAGAAAAGAAAACCTCAATTAAAATATTTCTCCAGATTTTACAGAATTGAACCACTGGAGAAGATAAAAATCCTCCGGGAGAAAGAGGAGCAGGCTGGCTGGTAGAAGAATGTGGGATTCCACTGATCCCCAGGGGGGATTTATCCTCGGGATCACCCACCCTGTGCCACCCAACCTTGGACTGACCTGGACTGCTCTCACTCTGATCATCCTACTGGTTAGCAATACCAAAGCAACCTGCCTCACAGAGGCAGGCAGTCTGAGAAAATGTTCTTACTCCATAGTCTCTGTTCCCCTCTACCTCTCCTTTATGAATCTTTGGCGTGCTTCAGCAACTGTGGAGTGCCTAAATACTATTGGACCTCACTCAGTTCATCACTACATCATCCCACATGTGCTTTCTATAAAGAGTAGTTGAATGAATAATGATCTACTTTACCATCAATGTTGCTCTTTTCTTTTATTTTTAATTGTGTCATGTTAGTCACCATAAAATATATTAGTTTTTGATGCAGTGTTCCAAGATTGTTTACATACAACACCAAGCACTCCATGCAATACGTGCCTCCTTAATGCCCACTACCAGGCTCACCCATCCCCCTACCCCCTCCCCTCTAAAACCCTCAGTTTCTTTCTGAGGGTCCACAGTCTCTCATAGTTCATCACCCACTCCAATTTCCCCCAATTTACTTTTCCTTTCCTTTTCCCAATGTCCTCTATATTATTCCTTATGCTCCACAAGTAAGTGAAACCATATGAATAATGATCTACTTTACCATCAATGTTGCTCTTTTCTTTTATTTTTAATTGTGTCATGTTAGTCACCATAAAATATATTAGTTTTTGATGCAGTGTTCCAAGATTGTTTACATACAACACCAAGCACTCCATGCAATACGTGCCTCCTTAATGCCCATACCAGGCTCACCCATCCCCCTACCCCCTCCCCTCTAAAACCCTCAGTTTCTTTCTGAGGGTCCACAGTCTCTCATAGTTCATCACCCACTCCAATTTCCCCCAATTTACTTTTCCTTTCCTTTTCCCAATGTCCTCTATATTATTCCTTATGCTCCACAAGTAAGTGAAACCATATGATAATTGACTTTCTCTGCTTGACTTATTTCACTCAGCATAATCTCCTCCAGTCCCATCCATGTTGATGCAAAAGTTGGGTATTCATCCTTTCTAATGGAGGCATAATATTCCGTTGTATATATGGACCACATCTTCTTTATCCATTCATCTGTTGCAGGGCATCTTGGCTCTTTCCACAGTTTGGCTATTGTGGACATTGCTGCTTTAAACACTGGAGTACATATGGCCCTTCTTTTCACTACATCGGTATCTCTGTGGTAAATACCCAGTAGTGCAATTGCAGGGTCATAGGGTAGCTCTATATTTAATTTCTTGGGGAATCTCCACAGTTTTCCAAAGTGTCTGCACCAACGTGCATTTCCACCAACAGTGTAAGAGGGTTCCCCTTTCTCCACAACCTCTCCAACATTTGTTGTTTCCTGTCTTGTTAATTTTGGTCATTCTCACTAGGTGGTATCTCAATGAGGATTTGTTTGTTTGTTTTTTAAAGATTTTATTTATTTATTTGATAGACCAAGATCACAAGTAGGCAGAGGCAGGCAGAGAGAGAAGGGGGGAAGCAAGCTCTCCCCTGAGCAGAGAGCCCGATGCAGGGCTCGATCCCAGGACCCTGAGCTCATGATCTGAGGCGAAGGCAGAGGCTTAACGCACTGAGCCACCCAGGTGCCCCTCTCAATGAGGTTTTGATTTGAATTTCTCTGATGGCTAATGATGATGAACATTTTTTCATGTTGTCTGCTAGCCATTTGTATATCTTCTTTGGAGAAGTGTCTGTTCATGTCTTCTCCCCATTTTTTGAAATGATTATCTGTTTTTTGGGTGTTGCGTTTGAGGTGTTCTTTATAGATCTTGGATATCATCCCTTTGTCTATACTGTCATTTGCAAATATCTTCTCCCATTCTGTGGGTTGCCTCTTTGTTTTGTTGACTGTTTCCTTTGCTGTGCAGAAGCTTCTTGTCTTGATGAAGTCCCCAAAGTTCATTTTTGCTTTTGTTTCCTTTGCCTTTGGAGACATGTCTTGAAAGAAGTTTCTGTGGCTGATGTTGAAGTTACTGCCTATGTTCTCCTCTAGGTTTTGATGGATTCCTGTCTCACATTGAGGTCTTTCATCCATTTTGAGTTTATCTTTGTGTACGGTGTAAGAGAATGGCCGGGTTTCATTCTTCTACACATAGCTGTCCAATTTTCCCAGCACCATTTATTGAAGAGACTGTCTTTTCTCCACTGGATATTTTTCCTGCTTTGTCAAAGATTATTTGACCATAGAGTTGAGGGTCCATATCTGTGCTCTCTACTCTGTTCCATTGGTCTATGTGTTGTTTTTGTGCCAGGACCATGCTGCCTTGGTGATCACAGTTTTGTAATAAAGCTTGAAATCAGGCAACATGATGCCCCCAGGTTTACGTTGCCCTTTTCTTACTCTCAAGTTGATCACTTCCCATTTCATGGATGAAATGGAACATTCGCAACTCCCCAAACTTCAGGCCAGGCTAGCTCCTCTCTTAACTCATCCACATCTAGACCCACCCTGCGCTCCAGTTTCAAGGACAAAGGGTCCCAAGAGGTCTACCCGTCACACTCATCTTGATCCTTTCTTCTGGCTCTTCCCTTCTTGCCTGTATTAAGTATCTCCAATAACTTTCCTCCTGTTAATTTACTAACCAAGTTATAGCTCCCATTTCAAAAACAGTCCTTTTTTTGGTCAGTACCTCCTTTTTCGGTTTTACTTTATACCTAGTATTCTTGAAATAGTGTCTGCATTGGTTCTTTCTTACTTTTCATTCAGTTCTTTGCACCATCTGTATTTGCTCTCATGGCAGTTTTCATCTCTGCTCTGTGCTCTGGATACACTCCCTCTACAGCTTTCTAGTGTCACCAATTTCCATCTTCAACTGTGTTCAGGCTAGAGTTCATGGTACCTGTAGAGATTCTGTATTTAAATAAATCTATTTTTCCCTTTCCAAAATTTCAAGTTGGTTCTTTTTCATACCCATCAGTTTCTGATTCATAGCTATCCATCCAATTTTTCCCCTTTATAACACCCTGTTTTTTTCTTTCTTTCTTGGGGAAGGCGGGGGAAGTAGATGTTATTCTTTCTTTTCCCTTTTAGAGGATCTTTTATTTTGTATTTTATTGTATTTTTTTATATTTTATTTTTATTTATTTTTATTTTTTAACTAGGCCCCATGCCCAATGTGGGACTTGAACTCATGACTCCAGGATTAAGAATCAGATGCTCTCTGACTGAGCTAGCCAGGCACCCCTAGAGGATCTTAAATATACTGATAGCAAAGTCTTTTTCAGATTGCTCTCTTATTTCTCTCCCATTTCCTCAGTTTATTGGCTATCTTTTTTGCCTTAGTGTTTCCTTTGTGCTTCAAGATTTCCATGTGCAAGTTCCTTTTGAGCACAACTATCTTATTGTCATTGTAGCCTTGTCACTGCTTTTTTTTTTTTTAAGATTTTATTTATTTATTTGACAGAGAGAGAGAGAGAGATCACAAGTAGGCAGAGAGGCAGGCAGAGAGATAGGGGGAAGCAGGCCCCCCACTGAGCAGAGAGCCCAATGCAGGGTTCAATCCCAGGACCCTGAGATCATGACCCAAGCCGAAGGCAGAGTCTCAACCCACTGAGCCACCCAAGTGCCCCTTGGTCACTGCTTCTGCATGGTCCTCTGCGACCTCCTCTCAGAACCAGGTGTAGCTGGATGGTTTGGGCTCTGGTCCTCAGGCCATAGCTGAACTCAGCTCCATGTCAAGATGGCCTTCTCTCTCTTTTCCTATACCCCAGGCAGCAGCTCAGTACCAACCATTCCCCAAAAATGGAAGAGACCGCAGCTGTTTAAACCATTGCATGTGGCTCTGGTCCCCTGATACTCACCAGAGACTTCCTGTCCATTTTCTCTTGCAGGAACTGAAAGTCAGCTAATACTGCCTGCTTTTCATCCCACTAAGCCATCCTACTTGCTATCATGTGTTCCATTTTGTTTCTATCCATAGAGTTGACTTTTCAAAAATTTAAAAACAAAGAGATCTGTGTTTAAAACAGAGATAATAGGGGATTTCCACATGAACTCACTATCCCATAGTATTCAGGAATCCTTCACTCGGTTCTCAGTCACTTCTCGGAAATATGGTTTCTCGCTTTCATTCCATCATATATTCTCTGAACAGGATCAACCTGTCAGCAAACTTAATGGACAGTTCTGTTTTCAGAAAAAAGTATCCACAGATCTAGTTGCTCATCTTTACACCAATATCACATGGACTTGATTACTGTAACCTTATGTCTTTTTTAAAAGATTTTATTTATTTATTTGAGAGAGAGAATAAATATAAATTTTATTTATTTAGCATGAGAGACAGAGAGAGAGAGAGAGAGCATGAGAGATGAGAGGTCAGAGGGAGAAGCAGACTTCCCACCAAGTAGGGAGCCGGATGTGGGACTCCATCCAGGGACTCTGGGATCATGACCTGAGCTGAAGGCTGTTGCTTAACCAACTGAGCCACCACCCAGGTGTCCCAATAACCTTAAATCTTGAAATCAGTGTTAGTCTTCCAACTTTGTTTTCTTTTCACGTTTGTTTCAGCTATTTTAGGTTCTTTACATGTCTAAATGAATTTGAGAAATAGATTTCTAATCTCTACAAAAAAGTTGAGTGGGATCAACATTTTACCAATGGAATTTGGTATTCCATTGAATCTTTAGGTAAATTTTTGGAGAATAGAGCCCTTAACAATATTAAGTCTTCTTACTTAAGAATAAAATATACTGCTCTACTTATTTCAGTCTTATTCAATTTCTCTTAGCAATATTTGGTAATTTTCAGTGGACAGGTCTTCCTCTTCTTTTATCACCTAAATTACATTTGTTCTTACTAAAATTACTATCAGTTTTTAAAACATCAATTTCTAATTATTCACTGCTAATATGTAAAAGTGTAATTGATACTGTATATTAATCTTGGATCCTGCAACCTTGCTGCACTCATTTATTAACTATAAAGAAAGCTCTTTTGGTTAGTGTGGATTCTCCAGGGCTTTCTATATTCAAGATCATATTACATGCAAATAGACGCCACAATTTTACTCCCTCCTTTCCAATCTGCATGCTTTTTATATCTTTTTCTTAACTAACTGCTCTGTCTAGAACTTACAGTACAATACTGAATAGAAGTGGCACGAGTGGATATCCCTGTTTAATCCTGATCTCAGGGGGAAAGCTTTCAGTCTCTCACTATTAAGTCTGAGGTTAGCTGTGGTTTTCATAGATGCCCATTATCAGGTCAAGCAGCTTACTTCTATTTTCTCATTTTCTGACAGTTTGTAATCAGGAACGTGTGCTGGATTTTGTAAAAAAAAAAAAAAAAAAAAAAAAATTCCACATCTATTAAATTGATCATATTATTTTTATTCTTTAGGTTTGTTAATACAATAAATTATATTGACTGTTAAATGCAAGTCAAACCTTGAATTCCTAAGAGAAACTCTACTTGGTCATGATGTATTATCCTTTTTATTTATTACTATAATTGACTGCTAAAATTTTGTTTAGAGTTTTTACATCTGTGTTTACAGTTGATAGTTGTAGTTTGTAGTTGACAGTTGATAGCTGTAGTTGTAGTTTTATTTTCCTTCAGTGCCTTTGTCTGGTTTGGGTATGAGGGTAGAGTAAACCTTATAGAAAGAGCTAGGAAATATTCTCCCTTCAATTTTCTGGAAGTGTTTCAATGGAATTGTTGTATTTTTTCCCTTAGCCATTAGGTATAATTTAACAATGAAGCCACTCAGGCTTGGAGATTTCTTTGTGGAAAGTTTTTAACTAATTCAATTTCTACTTCAATTTTAATAGACATAGGCCTATTCAGGTTATTTATTGTTTATTAAGTATATTAATTTCTGTTTTTTAAGATATTTATGTTTTGTCTAATACATTGAGTTTATTGGTATAATTTTTTATAATACCTTATATTCTGTAAAATCGGAAGTAAAATAATAATCCCTTATTATTCCATAAAATCTATTATTCCTGGTATTGATAATTTGTGTGGTCTCTCTATTCTTTATTTCTCTGTCTTGATGCTTACCAATTTTATTACAGATCTCAACGAAACAAGTTCACTTTCATTGATTTTCTCTATTATTTTTCTGTTTTCTATTTCATTTATTTCTGCACTGACTTTTTTCTGCTTCTTTTAGCTTCCTTTGCTCTTTTTTTCTAGTTTCTTAAAGTAAAACTGAGGTGACCGATTTGAGCTCTACTTTTCCCTACCATCTGTGTTCAGTGTTTATACGCTGTATTTTCATTTTCATTCAGTTCAAAACACTTTTTAAAATCCTTTTTGATTTCTTCTTTCATCCATGGTTTAAGTGTGTGTGCTATTTAGTTTCAAATATTTAGGAATATCTCTATGTTATTAATGTCTAATTCATCTGTATTGTAGTCAGGGAATATAATATGTGAGACTTAAATACCTTTAAATTTATCTAGATTTAAATATTATGGCCCAATATGTGGTCTATGTTGGTAAATGTTCTGTGTTCACTTGAAAAGAATGTGTATTTTGCTGTTGGTGTAGCACTCCATAAATGTTAAGTCAAATCAGTTACACCTTGCTAAAATGTTCTATATTCTTACCAATATTCTCTGTACTCGTTCTGCCAGTCATTGAGAGAAGTATTGAAAGTTTTGACTCTAATTGTGGATTAGTCTATTTATTTCTCCTTGCAGCTCTACCAGTAACTGCTTATATATTTTGAAGTTCTGTTATTTGGGCATAAATATTTAGTCTTCTTGACACACTGACCCCTTAATCATTATGAAATTGCCATTCATATAGTAATAATATTCTTTGTTCTAAATTGTACTCTGATATTAATATCACCATTTCAGATTTCTTTTTAGTAGTATTAGCACGGTACATTTGATCCTCATTATCCATAGATTCTATCTGTGCAAATTCACCTACTAGCTACGATTGATTTTTAACTCCCAAAGCAATACCTGTGGTGCTTTTGTGGTCATTCACGGACATGCTCCTACTAGCAAAAAACTGGAGTTGCTGACACATTTTCCCAGCTGAGGTGCAATAAAATGATGTTCTTCCTTCTTGTTTAAGTTCATGCAAAGAAGCCCAGGGACAGAGATGGGAGGGGAAAGGGCAGGGCAGTGCAAGATGCTCCAGCTCTGGGACTGACTGGACAGGCTTGAACCCTGCTTTTCACATGTTAATGGGGTGGCCTTGGGCAGTCCCTTCTGAACCTTATTTTCTCTTTTGTAAAAGAAATAGAATCTACCAGAATGACTTATTTTTAGTATTTAAGATTATAGTCTCTGTGAGATATACATGCATGTATTTCACTTAGGAGTAATAGTTTAGTGTTCACTAATATAGTGTCCATGAAAACTTTATACAGCGTAGCTACTGTGGATAATGAGAATCAACCGTATATCTTGATCCTTTCTTTACTATTTTTACTTTTGTTTTTGTATTTAAAGTATTAAAATATGTTTCCTGTTCACAGCATATGGTTAAGTTTCATCTTTTTAAAAAATAATACTTGACAATCTCTGCATTCTCTTTAAAGTTGTTTAGACCATTTATATTTATTTTTATGACCAGGATTAAACCTACACTTTATTACATGTTTACCATTTTATTCATGCATTCTTCATTTCCTTTCCTCTCTTTTTATGCCTTCTTTTGGATTAATTAGAAGTTTTTGTGATTCCATCTTACCTCCTTTGTTAGCTTATTGCTGTAATTCTGTTTTGATATTTAGTGCTTGCTTACATCTTTAATTTATCATAGTCTACCTACAAGTGACTCCATAACTCTTCACACATAGTATAAGAGCATACTTATAATAGTATAATAATTTATAATAGTATAGTATAATAGTATATTTTTCTATTCCCAACGTCCAAATGCACCCCAAATGGTACATTTGCCATTATACATTTTAATTTTAATTTTACTTCTTTATTGAAGTTTACTTTATTTAACATATACCATATTATTAGTTACTGGGGTAGAATTTAGTGATTCATCAGTTGCATATAACACCTAGTACTCATTCCATCAAGTTCCCTCCTTACTGCCCATCTCCCAGTTACCCCTCTCCCCACCCATCTTCTCTCTAGCAACCCTCAGTTTGTGTCCTAGATTAGCATCTCTTCTGGCTTGCCTTCCTCTCAATTTTCATCTTATTTTATTTTTCTCCCTTTCCCTTATGTTCATTTGTTTTATTTCTTAAATTCCACATATGCGGGGTGCCTGGGTGGCTCAGTGGGTTAAGCCTCTGCCTTCAGCTCAGGTCAGGATCTTGTGGGCCTGGGATCGAGCCCCGTGTCAGGCTCTCTGCTCAGCGGGGAACCTGCTTCCCCCCTCTCTCTGCCTGCTTCTCTGTCTACTTGTGATCTCTATCTGTATCAAATAAACAAATAAAATCTTTAAAAAAATTCCACATATGCATGAAATCATATTGTATTTGTCATTCTCTGACTTACTTATTTTGCTTAGCATAATAACCTCTAGTTCCATCTCTGTCATTGCAAATGGCAGGATTTCATTCTTTTTGATGACTGAGTAATATTCCATTGTATGTACATGTATGCGCATGTATACATACATACATACATGCATACACACACACATATGTGTGTATGTACACACACACACACAAACACACACACACTGCATCTTTACCCATTCTATTTAAATTCATCTGTTGATGGGCATTTAGGCTCTTTCCATATTTTGGCTGTTGTGGACATTGCTGCTATAACCAGTGGGGTACATGTATTTTAAATGAGAAACTACATTGTTTTTATTTTTGTTTCATTTGCTATAGATTAAAGATATTTAAATAGTCAGTAAAAGTTATATATTTATATATGCAGTTATCATTCCTTGCATCTTTCACTCCCTTTTACAGATCCACATTTCCATCTGATACTATTTTCCTTCTTCCTAAAGAAATTTGTTTAATATTTTTCATAGTGTGGTCTGTTGGTAATGAAATCTTTTAGCTTTACTATAAGAAGAGAAGGGAGTTGCGGGAAATTGGAAGGGGAGGTGAACCCTGAGAGACTATGGACTCTGAAAAACAATCTGAGGGTTTTGAAGGGGCAGGGGATGGGAGGTCGGGGTACCAGGTGGTGGGTATTATAGAGGGCACGAATTGCATGGAGCACTGGGTGTGGTTCCAAAATAATGAATACTGTTTTGCTGAAAATAAATAAAAAACAAATTTAAAAAAAAAAGAATGATTATTTTGCTTTCATTTTGAAAGAAACTTTTGCTGGGTATAGAATGCTATCTTGGCAGATTTCTTTCTTTCTTTCTACTACTCCACTATTTTCTCACTTAAGAGTTTCTGACAAGAAATATACTGTCGTCCTTATTTTTTCCTACTTTATCTATTATATTTCCCTTGTTGTTTTTTGAAGATTTTATTACAGATTTTGTACAATTTGATTGTAATTTGCCTTGGTGTAGTTTTCCCCGTTTTTCGTGCTTGGGGCCCACCAGCTATCTTTGATCTATGAGTTTGTAGTTTTCGTCAAATTTAGAACAATCTGATCTATTATTTCTCAAATAATTTTTCTGTTTCACCTTTCACTCCTCTACTTTGGAGACTCTAATTACACATATATTAGGCCATGTGACATTGCCACTGATCACTGATGCTCATTTTAAGAAGTTCTCTTTTATATTTGTGTTTCATTTTTCATAGCTCCTATTGCTACATCTTCAAGTTCACTAATATTTTCTTTAGCAATGTCTAATCTGCCATTAATTCTATCTGCTGTATTCTTGATCTCACACACTGTAGTTTCTATTTCTAGCATTTGACTTGGGTTTTTAAAACATCTTCCATATTTCTACTTAATTTTCTGAGTATTTTATACTTATTGAGCACATAATAATAAATGCAATTATAATATCTGTTTTTACCTTTATATGCTAATTCTAACAACTGGATTAGTTCTGACTGGTTGACCTCATCATTATGGGTCATATTTTCCTTTGTGTGCCTAGGAATTTTTTACTACTATCAGACATTGTTATTTTTATGTTGTTGAGAACTGGATATTTTTGCAGCCCCATCAACTCTTCCTTTTTGCAGTCTTGAAGACTCTTAAAGTCAGTTCTCCATCACAGTTAAATGAGTTGGAAACAGTTCAATCTTTTTGAGTCTTCTTTTAAGACTAGTTGGGTAGAGGGGCACCTGGGTGGGTCAGTGGGTTAAAGCCTCTGCCTTCGGCTTGGGTCATAATCTCAGGGTCCTGGGATCGAGCCCCACATCAGGCTTTCTGCTCAGCAGGGAGCCTGCTTCCCTTCTTCTCTTTCCTTCTGTCTGCCTCTCTGCCTACTTATGATCTCTGTCAAATAAATAAATAAAATCTTAAAAAAAAAAAAGACTAGTTGGGTAGGACTAGGGCAGTGGTTTATCTAGGGACTGAGGCAGAGCCCTTCTGCATAGAGTACTCAATGTTCTGTGAACAGTTTTTTTTTTTTTTTCATCTGGGTGGTGGAACATTTTTTTCATCTGGGTGGTGGTACTATTTCCAGCACTTTGTGAATGGTGGGCACTGACAGCACTGATCCTTTCTCTCATAGTTTCCCTGGATTCGCACAGTTTCCTCATAGATATATGTTGATTACTCCTTGGTCTACTTCTCAAGAGGAGACCCTGAATCCTCTGGGGTTTTCTTTCTGTGCAGCCTTCTCCTCTCAAGGCTCTGTCCTTCAAACTCCAGCCACTTCGATCATCCAGACTCTCACATCACATCCTCACATCTGGAAGCTCACTGTGCTCCACTTTGTTACTCCTCCCTGTGCCAAAGTCTGGAACCTCTCTCCAGCCAGTAAGCTGGGGCTCAACTCCTCGTTTCCTATTCTCATGGATCACTTTCCTTGGTTTTCCATTGTTTGGCATCTTGCAAACTGTTGTTCTTTTAAACTGTTTCTGGCAGGTTGATAAATCCTGCCCTCATTATTTTAGGCTGGTCATAAGTAGAAGCCCAGCTTTATCCTTTAGACATAAAAATCCAACTATATCTATTATTTAACCCCTCTGATGTGTCCCTTAGGATATAAACCAAAATTGCACAACATAGTTTAAAGGAACCTCCATGATCTTCCCCTGTTTACCTTTCAGCTTTGCCAGTGGCATTCATCCTCTCCTTTCTTCATCCTTCCACCCTGACTTCATCTCAGTTTTCAAGTGCACTAGTCCTCTGCCAGCTTTGGAGCTTTCCTCATGCTTCCACCCTGCTGCATGCCAGCCTTGAGACCAAAAATTAAATTTTACCTCTGCAGAGAAATTGTCACCAACACCCTGGTCTTCTCCTTCCATGCCTTTTGTTTCAGTCACAGCAAAATAAATAAAGTTACCCAAAATAGAAACTCCGGTATTTCTCATTGCCATGTCCTTGTCCTTGCTAGTACTTCTGCTAGAACTCTCTTTGTGCTCTGTCTGCTCAGATAGTTCCTATTTGCACTTTAAGAATCAAGGCAAAATCATCACCTCTTGAAAATTTTTCACTCTCTCATTTTCCTCCCCAATCTGAGTTACATATCTCTCCTCCATGCTTTCTTATTACCCTCTCAATACCTCTGCTACAGTGCTTTTCAAACTCTATTGCAAGAATTTGTTTTCTTGTCATTCTCTATAACTGAATGTAGAACTGGAGGTTATGTGATTCTTCTCTGCATTTCCAGGGCCTAGCAGAGTATCTACCTTTTTTTCAGTGATTTGCTTGCTCGCTCACTCTTTTTTCTTTCTTTTTTTTGCTGTTGAATAAATGGCTGGGCAAGTCTCTTGGCCCTGCTAAATACCCATATGAGGATGTGTGGACACTGGCACTTCACAGGGAGAGCTCTGCCCTTGGAAAAAGGAGTTACATTAATCAAGCAGAACAAATCATATTGGATGCTATGGCCAATGCAATTAAGCCTTTGTCAAACTGCCTGACTTTGGCTCAAGATGAGAACATTGATGAAACGCCTCTCAACTGCCTGGGTTGGGGTCTGCTGAAATGGGCAATTACTGCAGTGAACAATCCATTACTTGTACTGTCAACAGTATGTTTTTTTTTTTCCTCTCTAAATGCAGAATGAAGTGGAAAATGCTATGGGAACTCAGTGGCATTTAATTTACTGATATGATATGGTAGGAGCCATTCTTTAACTTGACTATGACAGCAAGAGTGTGGGGATAAGCATGAGGTTGGAATGCATTGGGAAAGCTGTTTTAAACATCCTGAGCCTCACTCTTCCCATATGTAAAATTAGACTGATGGAAGAGAATGCTTGTCACACCATGGTGGTTACTATGGTGATCAATGACTGAGATGAAACGTTGTACTGCCCCTGGCCATGCCAATTTCTTTCAATTCTGCTTGCTATTCCATAGAGGGAGAAATAACTGGCAGGTCTCATTTTCTTCTTTGAACTGGGAAAGTTGCTATCAAGGCATGGTTTAGAAAGGCCATCATTCTGGCATTTTGTGCAGATAACCCAGGGCTACTGTGCTGGAATATTCACTCCCAGTGAAGACCTGGGTTGCCCAACCTCTCCAAATTGTGGTACACATATCGTGCATGTGGCACACTGGGGTGAATCGATGAGTTGGAACCTGACCTGGGACTTCATCTGCCCCAGGTCCTGCCTGATTGCTCCAAGGGTCAATGAGGCAATGAGGTCAGGATCTTGGGTACTTCTGACCCAGTTATGGAAAACCACTCAGGAAGCCCTGCTGTGGGCTCACTTAATCACTTGGCCACTACAGTGGCTGTATATCTAGCTAGAGGCTACCAATAAATACCACCAAAATAACTTCAGCCATGCTACAAGCATGGCTCATTAGGGAGGTCATTGTTGGGGGCAAGATGGCTGGCACCAGATAATATTGTTGCAGAACTCTTGTACTATAAAGATAACTAGTTCTCTGTGGGCCAGAGTTGCAAAAACATAACTCATTCTTGGCTAATACAAGCAAAAGAGACATATATGAAAGACTATTAGGCACTTAAAGAGTCTCTGGAATGGCACAGTCATTCTTGGACACTCTATCAGTGCCAAGCCCACCCATGAGGCCTCCCTGGTGCAGATCCCATCGCCACAGGAAATGGACACTATCCAGAATGAGTCTGGACATACTGATGACCGGGCAATGGACACCAGAAGCCCACCCTGCACCCACAGATGACTGGGTATTAGACACCAGAAGTTTACCTTGAATGCACTGATGACTAAGCCCTACACACCAGAATTTTATCTATACCCACTGATGACCGGCACCTGACACCACCAGATGTCCACCCTGTTGCCCCCTGAAAAGCTAGTTGTTTCACCACTACCTTCTCTCCCAAAAAGGATCTACAATGGCCCTCATGAATGGCCGCTTCTGAATGGAAGTCACATCACATGCAGGTATGCCTATTCCCAGCAATTAGGTCACATGTCTATTCCCAGCATCTGGGTCACGTGTCTGCACTTACTACAAGGTGAGCTGAACCAGCAGGATCAACCTTCTATCATGGCGAGGCGAGATTCACACAAGGGATACCAGCCCCACGTAAGGACAGGGATGCAAATCAGCATGGGGGCCACAGCATGACTAGCGCATTGTACTCAGCAAAGTCACATCACTGTCTTCCACCATAAACTAGTTCCTGGTGGTATCTTCCAGACCAGGGATGCCATTGTCATTCTCCCAGTCATTGACACAGAAACCCTGGCAAGTGGACTTGGTTCCTTGGTTTCCCTGAGCATCAGCCCATTTCCAAGTCATAACCATTCTGCCTCCTAAATATCCTGTCATTCGTCTCAATTCGGAAGCCCCATTCCTTGGGTCTGGGCCCCTCTGACCTGTCACACAGGGACAGCAATACCATTCTAATGGCTCCCAGTTTTGGGCTGCCCCACACCAATTCTTCCTCCCTACCGTGCATGATGGTATTTGATAAAGTGCTGTCCCTCTTGTGTAAAATCCCTCAATGGGTTCCCATGGCTTTCATGAGAGAATTCAACCCCCTAGATTCTTCATAATAATTTATTTTTACTTTTTGGACTTTCATGCACTGAGTGCTGCAGTGATATTCTTCTTCTCTAACAGAAGAATAGAAATAGCTACATGTACTGAATACACACTCGATATGCCACGGAAGACAGTCCTCACACAATGCCCCAGAGGTAAGTGCCATTTTACAGAGGGAGAAACTGAAGCAAGCAAAACCAATGGCAGTTCAGCCTCCAAACACAGGTCTCAAGCTCATGCCTTCAGCCAGACCTGTGTTCACTCTGTCTTCACTGAACTGCTGCGAGCTTAAGACACGCTTTCTGTCACTTGTTTGACTACTCCTTTCCTTCTTCCTGCTTCAAATGGTGCCCTTCCTTGTTCCCCGACCCGAGTGTTACTTTGCTGTTTAGTCTGGGATCAACCTCCTCTGAGGAGGCTCTCCCAATCTTCCCCCATCACCAATGTTCCACACTGGACTCTCCTCCACCAGCACTCAAAGCCTCCCTGCCTGGCAACATTGCCTTTCTGCCAGTGTGTGGGAGCTTAGAGCAGGAACAGGGTCCTGTTTTGTCAGTGAGCATGCTGATGGAAGTGGTCCTCTAAAACACTCAGGATGATCATGTCACATTCCAGGACACCTGAATGGTCTCAGAAGTCCTTGCTGTCGTATGCAAGCCCGGACCAGCGGCAGCATGGGAATGTGCAGGCCAACTTCCCCAGCACAGATGGGCAGGCGGACATCATCCTCCTACCCTCTAGTCCCATCAGCCATCACTTGGGAGAAAATATGGCCCCTGCTGTGCTAAGTATTATCTTGACTTTTCACACTTGAGAAGGTGCCTCCTGGAGCACTTCTAATGGGCCATCTCCTGGCCGGCTAGTTTCTTAAAAGAAATTGTGTATTTTATTGCTCCAGAGAGTACAACACTTTTTGTCCTTTAAGCCTTACTCTGAGGAGAAGAGAGATGATTTCTGAGAGTAAGCTTGGGGCTGGAGCTGGAATTCTAGCATTTTAATTCACAGCTCACTGTCCTGGGTTCCTGCGCTACATCAGCGACATCGTCACTGGCTCCACAGTCTGGGAATGCGACTGGTGTGGGTTCTGAGGGGTGCCATGAGCCACACTTCAGCAGTTCCTAATATCTCAGGGCTAAGCTACCAAGCCAGACGTGCTGATCTTCTTTATGCCTGTAAGATCCACCCCATAATTTCTCTACATCTCACACTGTCCTCGGATCAACTGGATTTCCCCTTAACTATGTCAGCCTGGCTATTGATAAAGCTGGCCTAAACATGAAGGGTCAATGACCATCATTGCTTCCAGCCTCAAAGCCTTCCCGAGGAGGAGCATGCTGGCTCCGTCTGGTGAGCAGTTGCCTAGCTGGGGAGCACCTCAGTGCCCGGCATGTGGAGGGCCTGTGCAATAGGCCCACATACTGGTGTCAGTGGGTTAGTCCTAGGGGTCCATGCAGTCCTCTTGCTACAATGAAGTGTATCAATATTTGAGAATTCTCTAATCCATTTCAGTTGCCCAGACAGGGTAATATAAGTTAATGTATTTCCTGGCGATTAGCAAAAGCTTATGATCATGATAGGCAAATATAACTTGCCCATCATGGACAGCTTGAAACCTGGGTCAACAAGTTTCTCATGAGAACCCCTTGTTAAATTTTCCTACAGAGTGAGACCTCAGGGGCAGCACATACCTGTGGGGACAGTGCCCCGGGCTTGGCTGGTGGCGGGCTGGGCTGTGTGCCGCAGGCAAGTGGCCATCGGGGGAGAGGCTATCTGGTGCTGGGCCTGGGGTGTGGTGAGGGGAAGGGACGGCCTTATGGCAGTGGCTGGGCTGCTCAGACTTCCACCACCTGGGTGGATGGTTGTGGCCATCCCTTTGGCCAGCGGAGAACCTCCAATGACATTATTCCGGGGTGGCCCAGCCCCTCCTACAGGAGCCCTGAGGAAATAAAACAGAATCGTTCAGGTGAGGTCACAGAGGAAACCATACAATACAAGCCATTAATAAAGGTCCACTCCTACCTCCTGGCTTTGAAAGATGAAGGCCACATAACCCAGGGCACAAATACTAAAACAATGCCGAGAGAATCCTGTAGGTAAAGGATGCCCAGAGCTCAAGCCTGGCAGCGGAGCTACCTTTATGAAACCTTCATGGGGGCAAATTTTCAATGTAAATAGGTAATAAACACCCAAAGAACCCTAAAAATCAATACCATTCAAGTATTTTGTAGCAGAGCTACTGCCCTGATTCATTCTAATAAATAGCTGTGTCTGTCTCCACACACATCCAGAAAGAGTGGATGACTCAGCCACATCCCACAAAGCTTGGACGTATCTGGCACATGGTGGGAAGCAGTGGCAAGAACCCATTCCCCTCCAGACATGGCCGCCTTCTCATTTCCGCCAGCCTTTGGGAAAGGGTGTAGACCACGTCCTGCTGACAGATGTCAGGGAACGTGTAGTTCATAACAGAAATAGATGCCCTTTCACACCAGGTTTCCAGATGAAACCAGTTTCCAGCATTTAAGAAATGGAAGAGGAACACAACAACTCTGAAAATAGGTTGTAGCCCTTTGACCTCCATGCTGCAAATTTGTGCACTGGTGGTGAGTATGCCCCACACAGCAGAATATGGGGACTTGGAAGTTTCTGTGGGTTCAGTTTTAGGGATCAAATGTCTCCCATTTGTCCAAGAGCTGGGTAAAGTCCCCTTCTGTGCTCTCAGAGTCTTAGTCATGAGACACCAGAAGCCATGGGAGCATGAGAAGAGGTACTGCCAGGTGCTTCACCAGGTCAGGGAGCTGTATCCCGTGCGGCTTGGTACCGTTGGACCAAAACTTTAGTCAGGGATGGGCTGTGCCCCACTAAATCAGGGTTTCTGAAGAACCACCATGGGAAGAAGAGCTTCCTGGAAAAGGACTCAGCTGTCCAGGAACCACAGGCAGAGCCTTCCTTTCTCAGCCCCTAGAATTACCCTGAAATTCACCTGTAGCAAGGCACCTTATCAGTGGACCAGCCAAAACCATGACGATTTTAAAAGATTTATTTATTTGAGAGAGAGGGAATGAGTGGGAGGGGCAGAGGGAGAAGGAGAGAGAATCTCGAGCAGACTATGCGCTGAGCATGGAGCCTGACACGGGGTTCGAACTCATGACCCTGAGATCATGATCTGAGCCAAAACCAAGAGTCGTATGCTCAAGTGACTGCACCACTGATTTTTTTTTTTAATCATATCTGTTACCTATTGAACTCACTTTTACCCTAGGAAACAAACTGTAAAGCTTGAACAAAGCAGACTCACAAATTATGGGCCTTTCTAGCAAGGGTCCGATGACATACAAGGAAGCCCATCACAGGGCCAGCACCACTCCTCGGGGTGCTTTGAAAAGTATGAATCAGTCGAGTCATCAGTGCAAGTCTAGGCATTATTTAATTGTATTCCTGTCAGTCTTGTCCCAGAGTGAGCAGAAACCTAGGGGCCATGTCTTCAGCTGATGTTCTTGTGCTGTAGGTAACCCAGAGTTCTGCCCGTGAATGGTTTCCGCAAGGGAGACGGGTGAATAAAATCAGCAGTCAACCCCTCCTCTTAGCGGGAAATTCTCAGGCAACTTCAGAGAACTTCTTGAGCAAACTTTTAAAATTATATTTTGTTTTACAAAAATAATACAACAGGAAATTTGCAAAAATAGGAAAGAAGAACATTTTTAATTACTCCTAATGCCATCACTCAATAACACTTGTTAGCTTTTGAGAATGTTTTTCCTTTGTGTGTATGCATACGTGTGTTTTATGCAGAACAGATTTACATGTATCTCTCTCTCTCACTCTCTCTCTCTCTCTCTCACACACACACACACACCCCAGCTGTACTCACATGGGACAGGACAGGGACATGCGCACACACACACACTGGAGAGCTCACTCTCTTGAGAGAACTTCCATTGCCATTTAGTGCCATTGCCCCGACTCCAGCTCATTCTCCTCCCATCTTCTCCCCTCATAGCCATGTCTGCTGAGGGAATGACAAGCAAAATCTAATTCATAAGGGGAAAAGCTTGCCATGTGGAACCCTCACCCAAGGGGAACTCTGAGCTCATGTGGCCAAACGCTGTGGGCAGGGGAGCCCTTGCTGACTTCTGGACTGTGTGGTTTTTGGCTTGCTCAGGCCACAGCGTGCTCTCCAGGTGGTAACCTGGTGCAGGAGAACGTGGTGGGTGTGCGTCCTCCTCTCCTGGGCAGCGACACCAGCCTCACCTGGAGACGGGTGTCACGTAGTTTCCTGGGAACACCCCAGAAAGCCCAGTCCTGAGGGATGTCCCCTTGAACCAGCCATCCTGACACTTCTCTAGGACACGGTACATCTCGCCCTTCCGCAGCTCCAGCTCGTCGTTCTTCTGGGGCTTGTAAGCATAGAGCGCCAGGTACCTATGGGAAGAAGAATGGGGCCAAGGAATAAATGATGGCTCACAGAAATGGGCATATGCCATCTGGCATCACCTAGGTCACAGCTAGGCTCATCTTTGGATGAGTCCCCCCAAAAGGAAAAGCTGATTCCTACAGGGCTTGTACCCACCGTGCCTGACCTACTCTTCATGATAAATCACTACAGTGGCACAGGGAAGGGGGAGGACCCAGCACTCTGATTGCCCATCTAAAGAACCAGGTCCTGAGAGGTACAAGCAGGGCCTTGTACTCCTAGAGCCCTGTGTTGGCTGACCGGGGCAGGCAGGCTCTCAGCGCCAGCCTCTCGTCCAACAGCTCAGTGAGCCTGTGTGATTCATCCAAAGTCCTGGAGGATGGGCCAGAACTAGATCACAAGTCTTTGGATCCCACCTTCTAAAGCCTGATGCCCCCAGCCAGAGAAAACTCTAGGGAAAACCAATAATGAACCATCCAAGGTTAGGGCTGGATTTTCCTCATTTTATCTAACTAGACCCTGGCTTACCTGCCTGGTTCATTGACAGTCTGAGCTAGAGGAGACCCCAAAAGCCTTTTTAAAGAAAAGGCAGTCTAGTTAGGGAATTCTTGGTTGCATCCTTCCTTGCAATATTTGTGCCATGACTTATCATTTAAATTCTACTTTTCTCTTAAGCCTATTTGAAGACAAACCAAGAACAAACTCAGTGGTGTAAATCCTGGCCTAGGGTTTAGAAGCTGTGCCTGTAAGTTAGCGCATGATCCTGGAGGATGCCTCTTTTGTCACATACCTCATGATACCTCAATATCCAACCCCACAGGGCACTTAGTTTGGGATCTTGGGGAAATGATTTTAAATTGATGGAGAGAATGGTATCAGGCAACCATGTTGCTCACAAGATCCAGGGGAAAAGCTGGTGAGACTTCAGCCCAATGAGAAACAGCAGATGAATTTTAAAGAAGTGTCATCTCTCAGGTCTCCTCCCAGGACGGACGGCTTGGTGGGCATATTCACCCCTCCCAGGGCCATGGGGTCTCAGGTCTGGGGATCTCAGTAAGGCCACCCAGAGCACTCTCCTGAACCTGGGAGAGGTCACCTCTCAGGAGGTGAATACAGAAATGGGAATGACTCACTAGGGTTCAAGCAAGAAGAAAGGAGGCCTCCTGAAGTCTCAGAGTCCGGCAAAGGAACATGCTACAAAGAATGAGAACTTGTAAAGATGTTCTCTCCCTAGCATAAAGTCAAATAAGGTGAAACAACATAAAAGCTGACCCCCCCCCCCAAATCCCGACCCTAAACAATGCAGGTGCCTTTGCTTCATTCAATGGAGGCCTTGCCTGGTTAATTTCCTTTGTTTATAGGTCAACCCCCACTCCTCCCTCTTTCCTTAGGGATGAAAGGATGACTTACATCTTGATATCTCTCTGTTTGAAAAGATAAACACCAATGGCCAAGAAGGATTCAGAGCTTCAGGAAGGATAAAGGAAGCCATCACTGGAGGGGGCCCCCTTGCTTGTCATGGACAGAAAGATTCAGGTTTTTGAAGCAATGCCCAGGTAACAAAGAGAACCCAGGGTGTCATCTGTTTTCACATCTGATGACTCGCAGGAGCTCTCTGATGGTGACAGAGGATGACCACAAACAAGAAAGTCATGTGATAATTGCATTTGTGCCCCAGACCCCGGCTTGCCCTTTAACCTCTCGGGGGTGGCCTCATGTCGGGAGGCAAGGGCAGGATGAACACAAGAGGAAAGGAGAGGCAATGGCTGGGGCCGTGGGAAGCTTGTGAACAACAGCAATGCATGCCTTTTGTGCCTGCTCTGAAGGAAATGTAATTGAAGCATAATCCTGTGTGCTTGCCTCATTCTGTCTCTTCATGGGGGGAGAACAATCTCTTTGATTCTGTGAATACACAACAGCCAGGAGCACAGTGCCAAGCTGGGGGTGACGGCACCTTGGGGTGTGTGTGCACGCAGCACAGACCTCAGCAAACAGTCACATTTCCTTGGTCAGGCAGGGAGGAAGAACTGCTGCCTTTGTTCCCTTCGCCCAGCAGGGGTGACAGGGGCCGGGCTCTCATCCCTGGCTTGGTCAACAAGGCATGGGTACCAGCATCCACTGCAGCCATGCCTGGAGGCCCCCGGAGAGCCGTAATGCCACACGAGGCCCACCACTGGCCTGTGCCCTGCCAGCTGCCTCCTCGGACCCCAGGCCCAGGAAGAGACGATGTCCCACACACCTCGGGCACATCCTCCTCCTCCCTCTGGGCCCACTGGGTGTCCAAGGACGGGGCTGGCAGGCCAGCACCTGTGTCCTCAAGTGGTGCTCCACAGCTTTCCACCTGCCTGGACTCTGCCTGAACAAAGACTCCTTTTCCAAAGGCTGCTTTCATGTGTGGAGGTTCAAGACTGGCTGACCTCCTCAAAGAGGGCATCATGTTGGAGAGTTTAAAGGCCCCACTCTTCCACTCTCATCTCGCCAGTCGCGGGGGATATGAGGACTCCTAAACAGTTGGGTCCTCCAATGACAGATCATCCTGTCCTCAGCCAGGATCCTGGTGCAAGGCAGCCAGCTGCCACTGGGAAGCCAGAGGACGGTGACAGCCCCGGCAGAGAAAGCCCAGACCAGCCTGGAGGATGGGGACCATGAGTATCCGTCTCCAGCTGGGGTTACCAGCAAATCCTGGCTCAGGGCAGCTCTACACCAACGCGTGTCCCCCGATATGCTAAACTTGCCCCAATGCTCCCCTCTATCTGGAGCTCTCCTCTGTCCCCCTGCTGCCCTCTACTCCCCGCTACACTGTACCCTCCACGAGGGTAGAGGTTTTTATCTGTCTCGATCACTACTCTATCCCCAGGATCTAGAATGTGTCTGGCATCTACTCGACTCCCAATAAATTCTTGTTTTATAAAAGAAGGATAAAACAGGGGCTCTGGTGTTGAGATGAAGACGAAGACTGCTGAAGGGAAGTGTGCCTGTGTGTGCCACTGCATGTGTGTGGGCTCATCCTAGAAACAGGTCTGCTGGCTGACCTCAAACACAAAAACAAGCGCAAACAGGTATCAGCTTTCCTCACTGGGGAGGCCGGTGTGGAGATGGGACTGTGCCAGGAGGGGATGGGTACCATGGGGAGGCAAGAAAAGGCAGAAAGGATGGGGCTGCAGTGTACTGGTGTCTCAGCAGTGAGGAGAAGAGTGAAAAGGAGAAGCAAAGGGTGAACTACAGGGCAAGAGAGCAGAGAGACCTGAGTCTGTCCAGGAGGGAGCTGAGCTGCCCTAGAGAACCCAGACAGACAGAAGCCAGCAGAGAAGGCAGTGAGCTGGGGGAGGCAGGGAATAGGGGAGGAGAAACAGGAGTTTGAAAACCATTGTTTCCAAACCGGTTTGACCAGCTCCTGGGGAATCAGGGAGCCCTCTGAACAGGGGCCTGTGGGTGGCCTAGGGAATGGAGCTTTGATGAGGGACTGACTGTCTCTTCGCCCCTCCACCTATCCTTGCAGCCCGTGGGATCCGGGTGACTTCTGCATGCCACCTGCACCTTCCACCCGCTCAATGGAGTTTGAAGCTATGGACGGGGGACACATGCCCAGTCATGTGCGGCCCTCCCAGTGAGTGGACAGACCCCAGGCAAGCATGTAAGGCTCACGTTGGCTCAGCAGCCCAAGGCACTGCACTGGCCCACAGCATTCTCGGTAAGTGACATGCATTAGCACCCAACTTCCGCAGTGGGGGAAGCACACTGCAGATCTTAAAAACCAAGCAAGTGTTAACAAGTGCAATAAATACACCAGGAGCCATCAGAACTGACAATTATGTTTGAGATCCTGGGGGAGCAGCCATCAAATAATTGAAAGTTAACTGTCTTTTGGGAAGGAGGCGATTCTCATTCCCTGAACATTTTGAGGATCTCCATGACATTCAATAGAACAAAGACTTTGCATTCAACTCTCAGCACAAAAAGGGAGTTTCCATCCTTCCCCATCAAAACAACAATGAAAAAAAAAAAAAAAAGATTCTTTACATCATGGGCCTCAAGCCACCCTGATCAAGTCTCTTAAGTCAGAAAAGTCTTCTATCAAACGTCCATTGTTATTTCTAAGGAACACAGAATAGTTCCTGATGACAAAAACAGGAAAAAGACCAAACTTGGAGGTGAATGTGGCGGGACACCGCTGCCCCGTCTGTCCGACTGGGCTAAGCGTGTGGGCCTACAGAGCCCTGGAGCAGGGGTACCGGCACCAGCCCCACAGCCCGCCTGTCACACGCTCTGGCATGGGACCTGCTGACAGACAGCATCATGGCCATTAGTTCGCAAACAGACAGGCTTGGATCTTGCGCTGCCTTGAGTCTTCACATGGGAGATCTGGATTCTTAGCTGCGGAAGCTGATGTTTCCTTCACAGTTTCTGGTTTTCTACTCACTCAACGTTCAGTGGGCAGTCCTCTTTGGGGGTGTCATTTCCAGGAATGCCATCACCTCCAAGGGATGACAGACTACTCTTCTTCAAAACATGTCTTTAACTCTCAGCTGTACCTCAAAAACTAACTGCACCTTCTTTATAAGAGGTCTGTCTGGGAGTCCTAAGAACAGTCATGCCGTGGGCCACCAGCCCGGCTGGATGAGGGCAGGAGCGCAGGTGTCAACATCTCACAGGATCTTGCCTAAGCCCCATGTGAACTTGTGGCCAGGGTGACCCTCACGTCACAGCTGAGAAAACGAAGGCTCAGAATGGCAAGGACCTGTGTTTCTGCAGTGACTGGGAAGCAGGCGGGGCTCTACGGCCTGCGGATGGGGCAGGGCACCACGAGAGGCCGAGAGGCCGTAGGGGAGGCTGGCGGGCCCTGCCGAGGTCAGGGCGGGCCAGGCGGGGTTCTGGAGCCAGGAAGCTCCTGCGGCCACGGCACCGGGAGGCACTGCTCTGGTCTGCCTCAGGACACTGATGTGTGTGCTCTTTCCATCTTTATTTCCAGTTTGTTCTGCGGATGAGTAAGCTCTCCTCTGGTCTCAAAACGTCAAGTCTGGCCTCTAGGTGTGCGTTGCTGGGGGAACTGGAATGTAAATAAGTCTGACTTCACCTTGAAAAATCTCTGCCCCTCCCACTTCTTTTTCCTTTGGGATCCTCAGAGAGAAAAGCAGAAGCAGATGGCTGTGTAGGTCCTCACTTCTGCACAAGGTGTCTGTAGATCATCTCTGGCCTGGGGCTCATGCTGGGGAGGGGCGCTGGGAAGGGTGGGGGGATGAGTTTTCTTTAGGGATGGCCCTGCCCACAGCGAGCGAGACACCTCCCGCCCTCCTGGTCTCTGCTCTGCGCACCAACAGCCACAGCAGTGCCACTTCCTCACTCCCTCTCCACCCGTGTCCCCTCTGCAGCACACAGCCATAACAGCCTTGCTGACGGTCTCTGAGCCGGCTGGATGCCCACACCCCAGTGCTCAGAGTGGCAGGCCGGTCCTCCTGGAGCCTGCAGGGGCCATGCAGGCCTGGCACGGAAGAGGCAGTCCCCATACAGTCCTCATCCTTATGGTTCCCAGGGCCCATGCTCATTTTTTATTGCTTCAGAAGGCCTCTTCAGCTCCACACAGACTTCCACGACGGCTCAGGGTCATCTCAAAAACATGTGTGGGTCAGACAGGGATGGCTCCCGCAGGCCCAGAAGTCACTTCACACACAAAGGTTGATACTAAAAATATCTTATTGAAGACAATCGTAGAAGAATGTGGTTCAGAGAGCCTTCTTTCCCACCATCCTGTGGGTTATTTGGGGCTTTCAGGTTATACTCCTCCAGCCTAAAGGTGTGAGCCTGAGGGTAGGCATCAGGCCCCCCCACAACCTCCCCCGGGGTGCTCTTGGATGGAGGGCATGCACATGGGAACATCCATCGGTGGTGGCCCCTCAGCCTAGCATCACACCCTGTCTGCTTTTACCAGCGGCTTCCTGGACATCTCCAAGGACACTGTCACTCACCCGCATCGCTTGCTCATTTCTGTAGCAAGATGTTCGCTTGTGTTAATTATCTATAGTTTTCTTCAGCTCTAATCAAGGAGTGAATTGAAATATTTTAGTGCCTTCATTAATTTAAAACCTTTCTCCTCTATATGGCTTGCTCATGTTTCTCCTAGAATAAGTAATAGATTCTTTTCAGTTACTCCTGTGAAGCGTTCTGCTCCTGCCCTTCTGGTTACCAGGGTCGCAGCAGCTCAGGTTAGCAAGTTGACTGTACCATTTGATGGATGTCTACAGAATGACTGCCATGTGCGGCCAGGTGGTGGAGGAGCCTGCCCCAGGAGCACCCACTCTGGGGAAGGCGGAGACAGCACAGGTGCATGTCAGGGTCTGCAGGGGATGCAATGGGGTCAGGGAAGAAAGCCACTGAAGTCCCCCTGTAGGAGGTGGCAGCTGAGCTGGGGAGGAGTGGCAGCTGAGCTAGGGAGGAGTGAGCTGATGCCAGCTTGCTGACGAAAGGCTGACTGAAGGTGCACATGCTCCGGGGGGAGAACAGGGAGCATCTGGGGAAATGTCGCAAAGCCATGGAGTGGCCAGCCTTTCACCCAGGACTTCCAGTCAACAGGCAGTCCCACTCCCTTCGCCCCAACATCCTGGGCTTTCTCTGGCTCCCATGAAGCGACTCCCAGACCTCACAGGCAGCATACAAGCAGTCACATACTTCAGGAGGCTCTTGGATTTCCCCCAGGGATAAACTGTACCCCTCTGTCTGTGGAAGTTTCCTTCCCAGATGGTGAGCTACGCTCAGGTCTCTGAGCGAGGAGGCTCTCAGAGCCCACAGCTCTGCCTGCCCTTGGCCCACAGGCATGCAGACCCACAGGCACTGGGACAAACAGGGAGCAGCGTCCGGCTTGTGTTGGCTCACCTGATACCTGTGCATCCGCCCCTCCAGCAGGAGAGTCCTCAGCACAGCCTCCAAGAGACTGGGCCAAACTGGTGAGACCTTGGAGCTGGCTCAGTCCTCTCCCTTCTGCCTGCCCCTTTGGTCCTCACTTCCCTGTCTGGCTCTGAGACGCCTGCATTAAAGTGGAGGGGAGAATTTTAAGCCCCAGTCTGAGTGGGCCTAATCACAAGCGTACTGTAATGCTGTAGCACTTCCAGATGGGCCTTCCCTGACCTGACACTTGTTTCAGTCCCTGGGAGGCACGGTGGCTTATGCAGACAAACACAGCAAGCCCAATAGCCGGGGTGGACTTTGGGTGGCTTCGCAACACTAGAGAAGTTAACAGGAAGGGCACAGGCCCCACAGATCTGAAGACCAGCAGCCACCTCCATGCACTGCATGGGCAAACTGAGACCCCTTTTCTGTGTTTCAGGGCCACTGGGTCCCTGAAAGGCCGTGCCAGCAGACACCTTTCTATGCTAGGAGAAGGACACAAGACCTTCCTGCTACCTAAGGCAGAACTTAGGGGTCTGGTTTTTTAATCACGTGGGCTCGTGACCCGAGCATAGGACCTGACCTGTGGTGGTCAAACCCGCGTGCTATGAGGATTACAGAATGAGGGCCCCTGGGAGGGACTGTAGCACTGACTGACCTCAGCCCACACCGTGGGGTGCTCCCGAGGTCCTGGGGTCGTTCCCATGTGCACACTCCCCAGCTCCCTCCCTCTCCAGCTCCCTCCCTCCCCAGCTCCCTCCCAGCAGCACACTTGTTGCTGCAGCTGTTTTTTCAAAGGCAGCTCTTCTCACGTTCAGTCTCAAACTTTTGCACATGACCTGTGTTCGCTTTTGGAATAACAGTCTGATAAAGAGCAACCATGGTCCCCCCAGAGACCAGTCACCATACCCGTGGGACAGCTGACTTGTTGGAGCTAAGGAGGATGGGCAGGCTGGTGCCCTACTTGCTGGGCTGAGGTCAGCATCATCTTCTCCTCCCCGGGAATCAAATTAAAACATGTGATTTCAAAGGTTACACTCTCAAAATAGATCCTGTGGAATGCTGTATGGGGTGCCCCTGCCCCGGAGCTAGTTCCATAGCCACAGTGAGCTCACGTTTAACTCTCAACAGACAATCCGGGTCACACCAGTCATGACTCATCTGTTGCTCAGACATACTTGCCATCTTTTCAACGACGTTATCTGACTCATCAGTTTCCCTTCTGTTACTCAGATGAAAATCTCCACCCAAACAGGAACTCCGTGCTCTGTGGGGAGGCGGATGGGGAAGGGGGCAGGGGGCTGGGAACTACAGTGGCCTCCTCACCTTCCAGGGCAGAGTAGGGACAGGAGAAAGAGATCACTCCATACTTATACCAAATTAAAAAGCCTCCACGACACAGAAGGGCTGGGCGTGGCTGAGACCTCCAGTATACACTCACAGTACTCTTGGACTGTGTTCATAACCTTTGGGTCTCAAAGTCAGAGCAGCCTTCTTGGTGGCTGATCTGATGTGTAAGAGCCGGAGGCTTTGGGCTGATACCAGAAGCCCTCTGCACCCTGGATGGGAAGGCATTGGCCATCAGAACAAGGAAAAAGTTACTGAAAGAGCCTGTGTGCCAGGCATTCTTGTGGGGGAGAGGGGCCCCAAAATGAAACACCTGGGCCTTGTCCTTTAAGAGCTTCCTGTGTCCTGCCCCTCATTTGGGCAACCACATTAGTGCCTCACAGTCTCCTGGGGATGCTGGTCTGCTTCCTCAGGGATGGGGTCCTGCATCCAGTTTTTCAAGAAGAGCAAAGTCCTTCCTTGTTCCTCCTTGCCCCCCGCCAGGTATGAGTGGAAGTCACTGGTGCTTATTAGGACACCAGGACAGAAGACAGCACCTTCTGTCCAATGATGGTGAAAAGTTGAATTTCAACCTAGAGACACCTAAACGTAGCTTACTAATTTATATTCCCTTCAGGAAGCTAGGTAAAAAATAGGTAAGTCTTGATTTCCTTTTGTTTCCTTGGTTGTGGGAATAACGCAGTCACAGCATGGGCAGATAAAGGGAGATGCTCAGGGATTTCCTATCTGCCAGAGCTTCTAGGAAACCTTCCGAAGCTTTGCAACTTGCTTTTTCAAATGGCATTTTTTGGGTTTGTTTGTGTTTTTCACTTGGAATACCTTCTGTTCTGCAAAAGGGCAGGTTCTAAGTGTCCTTTTGACCTGCACTGGGGCTGTGGGATGATCTACTTTGCCAAATTGTTTGCCAGAGTCATATTCTCCACCTCAAAACATTCATTCAAGTAACTGAGCTCATTGCCAAATAAAAGAGTAGAAGGAAGTCTAATTTCTCAGCACACTATTTAAATGAAGAATTTTTAAACGGCACGTAGCTCTTAAGAGCTGTGATTTAACAAGAGCAAATTTTCTAAACAAGATAAGCGTCTCGCTTCCTGGCACTGATTCATCTGGTTCTATTTGGGGATGACATGCAGCTGCAATGATATAAGTTGCCAGAACCATGGGGGTC
The DNA here is from genome assembly GCF_011764305.1 of Mustela putorius furo. NCBI lineage: Eukaryota > Metazoa > Chordata > Mammalia > Carnivora > Mustelidae > Mustela > Mustela putorius. The sequence goes on from NW_025421321.1 coordinate 2,095,953, forward strand.
GTGGCTGTGAAACACGGAGCTATGTCTGAGCACTGGGTAACTAGCCACTGCCCCGAGCTGACAAGACTGCCTGCCTCTCGGGCCCCCGCTGCCCCCACACCCCATCCTCCCAGCCCCCCGAGAACTTCCCCATGCTATGGCTGGTGAGCGTGCTGGCCAGTGTCTGCGCCCCTCAAAATCTGAATATCCCCCTTCTTATAAATGTCCTGGGGACAGTGACATTGAAAGAACCTGCTAGACTTTTGTTTTCCACACTCTCTTGTCAGCAGATTGCAGGATGCAACTAAACTGACTAGTTGACTAACTGACTAGTTGACTAACTGACTAGTTGACTAACGGACCGGTTGACAACAAATCCGAAATCCTCCAGAAACCATCCGTGTACATGCTAGCAGAGGTGGGAGGGAGGAGCCAAAGGCACAGGACCCCGAAAACAGAAAGGGCAGCTCACACATTGAGGGGCAGCTGGACTTTGGGTGCGGTGCCTTGCTGTTCAGCCGCTGAGGTGGGTCCGGGCGAGGAAGAGGAGTCCTGGAAACAGACAAGAGAGGACAGGAATGAGTTGACAGGAGGCTCCTGCACCAGGGAAGAGAAAGGCAAAGTCAGGCTGAAGCCCAGAGGCACCTATTCTCCCCTCACTGGCCTCAACTTCCAGCCTTCAGAACTCTCACGTCCCACATGTCTGGGTTTTTTGTTAATAACATACTTTTTTTTTTCCCCAGCCCAGTGAAGGAGTTTGGTGGCTGCGAACACCAGTCCTGAACCAGCTTCCAAGTGCCCCCCAGGAATGGCTCAGAGAGTCACTCTTTGGGTTGGGGTCTGAATTGGGCAGCACTGCACCATGTGTCATGTGGGGACAACTGTTTTTATTCTTATAACTTAAATTAATTGCTCCTGCATTTGCCAAAGAACACCCAAACAAAGCATGATGATCTCGCTGAGGAGATTTTTGCACAGAGAATCCTGGAGACCCAGCTGCAAGGGGCAATGCTATCCCCAACCCCTCAACACCTGCCTTGCCTGTCCTGCCTCAGCCCTCCCCAAGCAGCACCCCTCTTCCTGGGGAGAGGTATTAGATGCCACAGTGAGCCAGGGGTCTCCTCCCTTCCTAGAGGGTCCCTTTTAGGCCCCCCCAACAAGGGACAAGAATTCTAGAGGGAACTGCATCCAGAGGAACGGGGAACCAGGCAGACCTAGAATAAGCCTCAGGAGCAGCCCATGCCTCAGAAGAGGCAGGTAGGGGAGTGGGCTGCGGGGGGCCTGCCCATTGCTCTGACTGGCAGAGATGGACATGACAGCAGGTGTAGTCCTCAGGTGGGTGAAGGTCACTAGAAGCAGAAATCACCAACATGGAATGAGAGAGGCCCCAGCAGGTGCTCCGGGCCAGCAGGACCACTGTACAATGCAAGGGACCCTTTCTTGCTTGCGTGGAGGGCTGAGGGCCGCATTTCTCATGAACTCGCTGACCAGTTCTGACCTTGTTCAGCTGATGAGCTCTGTGTGCTAACGGCAGCATTGCCAGACAGTTAGCTTCCCTCCTCAGCAGACCAGGAAAGGTGCACAGACCACAGCATATCCACACCTCTGAGAAGCCAGAAAGTCTACCTCTTCTTCTTGTTTGGACAACGGGGTGCTAGCAGAATGAGAATGTGCATGCAGGAGTGTAACTTTTTCACATCTCCCAGGCAACTCCAAGTCTCACAGGAGTCCCTCCTGTGAGAGATCACTTTGATTTTCAAAGGCAGCCCCTTCATGGATTGTGTCCCTACCGCTGACGCACAGGCACCATGTTTCCAGAGAGCTGTGTGGGAGCTAGGCTGAACAGAGAGCGACTTCTTGCTTGCTCGGCATACCAGCCGGAGGAGACAGACACCACTAAAGGCTCAGAACCATTTCCTTTCAGGAAAGCTGCCTGGGGAGCTCACCACAGCTGGCCAGACTCCACAGAGCTTCAGGCAGGGACCAGAGGCCCTCCACAGGTGTGGCCCCCCAGCTCCAGGTCCCCCCAGGTGTAGAGGACCCACAGCTCTCCTTGAATGGCCCTGGGAGGAAGGTCAGGGCCCTTCGTTCACTCCCTAGAGCGGGTGTGGGGCAGGGGTGGTGAGTTCATGGGAAACGCCCCTCTCGCCCCTCCATGCAGGCAGAACTGTGTGTGATGGGCAGCCAAGGTGTAGGGTTGCTATGGCCGGATGGAGCCTGTTCTCAGTGCTCACTAAACTCGGCTGACCACCTGTCAGGACCGGCTCAGGGCACAAATACAGCCTCTGGCCCCAGTATGGTGCTCATACCGGGGGACAAGCTTTGCACGTGTCATGATAGAGGCAGGGCCACAGGAACACACCACAGGGACGTCACGTGGGCGCTGGGGCCAGAGAGGGCCTCTGTGAGCGGCACGCAGGCCTGTGAGGTGTGGTGGCGAGGGTCGGGCAGGTGAGGGAGGAGCAGAGGCCTGCCAGGCAAAGGCTGGGAGAGGCAAGCTTGGCCTGCTTGAAAAACTGGGAAGAGGAAAGCCTGGAGGAGGGACAAGCGGGAAGCACCTAAGGATGGTGGAGCCAGTCTGTTCATGGATCCCTGGGCCAACATGAGGGTTCTGGTCTTTACCTTGAAGGCAAAGAGAGGCGATGAGAGAAAGGCTGAGGTGAGACCAGACCCATGTCTTACAGGGGCCCCACAATGTGGCAGAGCAATTGGCCTCAGGGACAGAAGGAAAACCTTGCTGGCGTCTCCAGGCCCAGGGAAGCAAGTGTTTCTTTCCAAGGGGAAGCCATCATCAGCCATGCTGACTGCTGCCCACAGGACAAGGAAACTGGAGGGTGGGAGGATCCCTTCAACATGGGGATGTAGGCACACCAGCATGCTTAGAGGGCCGGCGGTGGTAGCTGTGGGATGCTCCCTGCCCCTGGCTTCCCAGGACACACACATGACCTGGGTCTGGAAGGATTCATATTCTCTGCAGCTGAAACCAAGAGTCGGACCCTTAACCAACTGAGCCAACCAGGCGCTTCCTCTCATTTTAAAAAGTTTTCCATCATTTTAGTATCAATAAGGGACTATGGTTTTCTGATACATTTTCTAAGTAATATAAAAAGAGTTAACAGGGCTTAATCACTTGAGGTCTGTTTTAAGAACACACTGGTTTATGGTGATTCCATGATTCCCTGGATTGCATTCCCTGGATGCCATCTATGTGGTGATGCCAGGAGTGGACAAGAGAGGACCCTGGGGGTGACCCTTCAGATTGACCATGGGTGACTGATGGCAGCAGCATGCAGGCAAAGGACAATCAGCTGAACCACTGAGGCACCTGGTCACTGGCTTAGGTGGAGCCCAAAGCCAGGACCCTGCTTTCACCAATGTTTCTCCTGTCCAAATAAACTCTCCTGAAACAGCCAACCAGTCCAAACCAGCCCCTCACATGCAAAGTACTGCTGACCCAGTGTGGGGATTGCTCTGAGTGGTGCTGTACCTGGAAGGCAGTCAGCCCGGGGCTCTACTCCCCAGGATCCTTGACCAGCTCAAGCCCGAATCCAGCAGGAAGCAACAATGCATGCAACCAGGAAAGACAGAGAAGAAGAGAAGATTGATTTCCATCTGCCAGGCAGTGGGGAGGCTGTCTGGGACTGTGCTTGTGGCATTCAGGCTCCAGACCCTATCTTTGTTGGCGTCTGCCAACTCCTGGGGACCAAACATAGGACGCTCCATGCGGCAGAGGCTCAGGAGGCTCAGGGAGGACTAGGGGGCTGCCCAGGTACATGGAGCCACCTGAGACATGGGTCAGCACCTCAATAAAGCCAGAGGGGAAGGGCCTTCTGACAGGTTTGCTGGAAACCTGGTCTCTAGTTGAAACTCGGTATGTCTAATGCTATAAAGCAAATATGTGGGATCGCACAGCAAACCAGTACTTGGAGCTACAATGGAGCAACCAAGAGAGATCACACTTGTGAAAATGGTTTTTCTCAAAGGTCAAGATGGAAAGTATCAAGGACTGATATGTAGCAGAGTGTGTGTTCCTGTCTCCCTCCTCTGTGCAATGCAATGCAGAGCCCAAGGGTACACGGTGTCCACCGAGTATTGACCATGCCCGTTGGGGCTTGGTTCTCAGGGTCCTAAAAACTGAATAGTGTGACTTTCTGATCAAGATGGGGTTTCCATCCATTCTACTCTGAATCAGATCTTCCTTTTTGTTACTATTGGTAGGAGCTGATGAGAAATGTTGCTGGGGCCAACGGGTGGATAGGGTGACCCCCACTGACTGCTGAGCTGTGGATGACTGAGGACCACATGCCCAGCGGAGCAGAACGTAACTGATGAGATCTTTTTTTTTTTTTTTTAAGATTTTATTTATTTATTTGACAGACAGAGATCACAAGTAGGCAGAGAGGCAGTCAGAGAGAGAGGAAGGGAAGCAGGCTCCCCACTGAGCAGAGAGCCCGATGCGGGGCTTGATCCCAGGACCCTGGGATCATGACCTGAGCCGAAGGCAGAGGCTTAACCCACTGAGCCACCCAGGTGCCCCGTAACTGATGAGATCTTGGAGCCACTTGAGGAGCCCCAAGAGGCAGCCAGGCCACTGCTACCTGCTGGCAGGTATCACAGCAAGAATGGGCTCTCCTTTAAGTGATTTTGAGTAAAACTTCATGAGCACAGTGCATCCCACCAGGTTCCTCATCATCAGCATCCTCCCAAGGACTGGGAGGCACAGTGTTCAGTGGAGGCACTGCTACACCTATAATAAGTTGCTCCTTGAGCACACGGCACAAATGAAGTTGAGTTTGAGACTGATTTAATGCAATACCAGGGGGTCCTGTGCCTCTTGCCCTCCAGCTCTGACCATGCCGGACTGGGCTTTCTGGGTCTCGGGACTGAAGCCTGGTTCCTCCTAGCCAAGAGCCGCATTGCTGATATTGCTTTGATTTTTAATGGCTTAATTTAAATGATTCTGGCCTTAAGGGATTAGTGAAGCCTTGGCAGGAGTGAGAGAAATCAGGCAGGGATAAAAATAAGGAAGGAGAAGCCGCTACAGCTGCTTTCAGATAAAAATAATTGGGAGAACAGCCCTCGAAAAGACATTCTCCCCATCTCAGAGGTCAGCAGGTGGACATCTCTGCTGTGACTTCAAAGCACAGCCCAGCCTTGCGTACCATGGAACCACGCCACTGCTCTGTCTCAAGGAAGGTCTACGGCTCTGATAAAACAGGTTCACGTCATATTCTTCTTGGGTGACTCTAGAAGGGACATGAGCTGGTGTTCAGCCCAAGCAGGTGAGTGCACCCCAGTCTGGGGATGCCAGCCAACACCACCAGGGACCTGGTAGTCCAGCAAGCCCTTTGGGCCTAATGTTAAAAAACCATAATCCATGACCTTTGGACAGGAGCCCCGTGTATATAGGGTCAGCCGGCTGGGGCACAGGTCAGATATGATGCCCCATCAGATGGAACTGACCACGGTGTGAGCAAAGAGCAGGACAGCATGCCAAGGGGCCCAGTGCTGTTGTTCCCTGGAGCCACACACACCCAGTGGCCCCCGAGGACACATACCTGTTGGGAGGCCGGGGCCAGGCAGAATATGTAATCCCATAAACAAAGTGCACTTCCCCCCTTCCTGGACTCCTTTTGCAGCTGATAAAAGACAGACCCACTGGGACTGCACGGGTGAGGAGCTCACACACCCCTGCAGCAGAGAGTCAGTAAAACCTGGACTGTTGCTTCTCATGGTGCCCTGTGCCCCGCACAGCTTCCTGTGGTTTCTGGCCTCTGCCACTTGGAAGCCCAGTGTCAGGTTCTGGCTGCTGTGCTGTGGCTGTGGATCCCTGATTCTAAATTGTCAGGTTGTTACCAGACACTCGAGGCCCAGAGCTGCATTTTAATGGGGCCCCTGAGCCGTACTGGAAAGCGGGCCATTTTATTTTCCTGTCGGGACGAAGAAGAGGGGAAAGGGGGGTCTGCAGTTGGCAGGCCATATGGGGGCTCCACGTCGCTTTCCTGGCCACACTGGCACAGAATAAGACCCTGAGAAAAACATCTCCACGTTTTAATTTTTAATATGAGTCCAGAAAACACTGTCATCACCCCAAGGAGCCATGAAATAAGCATGTTTTATTCATCACACGTTACCACTCGGGAACATGGAGTGTAAATCAGACTCTTAGGAATGTGCTTCCTAAAGAAAACTTTAGAATGAAACATTTATGGCCTGCTTCTCCTGCTTGGCTCCAAAAAGAGCTGCAAACAGCTTGCAGGGCCAGAGGGCCTGGGGTGCCTCTCCAGCTCTGGCCCAGGGGACTCGGGCTGGGGAGACCCAGCAGGGCCAGGCGGCGGGGGTAGGGGGAGCTGTGGCTGGGCTGGATGAGCTCACGCTGGCAGCTTGGGGTCAGAGGCTAAGGAGCCTGAACAAGATGGTTGGTCCCAGGAGAGAGAGCAGGACATGCTTTGTACACACATAACCTCTAATGCTCTCTTGCAGGCACTCGGGAAAGGTGTCTGGCAGCCCAGGATGGAGGCCTCCAGGAGGCCTCCCTTCACCTCAAATGCAGCCCCCTGCTGTTCTCTCTGCAGGAGCTCTGATTCACTCACCAGCATCTGCCTCTAGCATCCAAGCTGCTGACTCCAGGCCTGGGGTTCGGCCCCTCACTTCGTCTCCATGATCTGTTCAGGGGTCAATGGACTCACCTGCAGCTCCAATACGGCTACCCCCTGCTTTTGTGAATGAAGGTTTAATGGCACCCAACTATACCCATCCATTTGCTGCTTGCTCCCAAGGACAGAAGTAGCTGTGGCAGAGACCATATTGCCCACAAGTCCAAATACTTATTATCTGGCCCTTTCCTGGAAAAGAGTTTGCCAACCCCTGCTCTAGGTGGGGTAGGAGGAAATTCCAGCTTCTGCCTTCATCTTACTGGGCCAATATTAGGGATCAAAAAGCCACAGCTGTGCCAAAATATTCATAAGGCATCCCAGAACCTTCTTAAGGGAAAAGACCAAAAAAAAAAAAAAAAAAGGTGGGCAGGATATGGGAGAATAGTATCCACAACATGGCTCCAGTTTAGCAAATGAAAATCAGCTTGCTTGATGGTCTTGAGCTAGGAAGGTGCTAAAGCTCCTGTAGACATAGCTCCTTTCTCTGTGTGTCTTTAAGACCCAAGACATCTTTATCTGGCTTTGCACAAAGTGAACATTAGTCATATCCTAATGACCTATCTGTTCTGCCTTCAAACAGAAGGTGCCTCCTATATAGGGAGAAGCTACAAGAGGGACAGGCTTTGAGAAACTCTTCTGTTCAACTCTAATTCAGTGTGTCTATCCATCCATCCATGCCTCTGCGAGCCCCTGCATAGAGGCTCTGTGCCAGGCACCAAGGGTGCAAAAGGGACAAACAGACCTGTGTTAGTGAAGCTCACAGGCTGTGGTGCCATTAAGAGCTGGTGGCTATCCCAGCCTGGCTTTGCAAGCTCAGGGTACAGGAGGAAGGCTGGTCAGGGGAGACCACAGGAGTCTCCTGCCCCTCACTGGGTCTAGACGATGCCTGGGGTGAGGTGTACTCTGGGAAGTGTCTGGGCCTGGATGGGGCGGTGGGTGAAACAGCTAGGAGATCAGGGAGGAGGTGGGAAGGTTCTGACCATGACCCTCCTGCTAAGAAACCATGTGCCTTTGTATCAGAGCCTTGAGGGGACATGGAAGACCCTGGAGGAAGTTGACCTCAGTGAGCCTTGGTGCCTGTTCTTTCCTCCTTTCATCTTGTTCCCTTCTAGAAGCAATGTCACCCTTCCCCTCGACCTGCCATGCCCTTCCCTTGGGCTCATCTGTCATGCTTCCTACTTTCTAGCCTCCATGGCATGGATCTATGTTCTGGTCTCCTGGTGGGCTGGGTGGGTCCTAGAGGCTGGGGTCCATGACGAATCTCTCTTGGAACCTGGCATGGACTGCTGCTGTAACAAAAGTTCACCAAACTTGACAGGATAGACTGAGGGAACCAGCAGCTCACCTGTATTCCTGGACCAGCACGTGCCTACCCAAAGCTCATGGGCACTCAGCAGGGACCTTCCCTTCTCTGTCCCTCCCTCACCCAACAACAGATGGCCTGAGGCACAGACAGAAACTGTGGCTTCAATTCCTGTCTTGTCAGAGCAGCAAGAGAAGCCTGGTTGGCACCTGAGACCACAGATGAAAAATCTGACGAGAACAGCCAGGCCACGGTTCTCTGTCCCCACCTTGAAGGCACAGCTGTATGTCATGGACACAGCAATTCTCAGATTTGCAAAAGAAAGCTCTCCTCACACAAGGTCCTCAAGGATGGGATTTTTTAATTCATCCCATGTTCCCTTGTTACTGTTTTTTTGGATCCTTCGAAAGGCATGGAGTTCAATGTGTAACTTTCTGAAAATGTTAACAATAAGCATCAGTTCTCTGACCTGTGGGAGGGGGTGTGCCGGAGCTGGAGCTGGAGATAGGGGTGGGGGTGGGGGGCCTCCAGGCTGATCAGGAAAGCAAATACCATCACTTCCTCCAGGCTGCCCCCAGCGCTGCCTTGGGACAGAGATGAGAGCCAGCCAGCAAGAGCAGCTGGCAGAGTGTCTCTCGCCTGCCTCTCTGATGGCAGGTGGGGTGACAGGGGCATCTTAAAGATGCCCTGGAAGCTTCCAAGTAGAGTTCTCCTAATTACTTCTCAGATGCAGGAAGGCACTTGAGGGGTGTTCCCTTTTGATGTTTTTCCTGCTCAATTTCAAACACTTCCCCGTCCATGGATTTCAAAGGGCCTTTTCCGAATCTCTGGGGTTTCTGTTTGCTTAAGAGAAGTTGATTTGTAAGCCATCCAGCTCCGACGCTGAGAAACACTCGGGGTCTGGGGAAGGCACCTGTTCCTGGCTGGACGGGGTAAGCCTGCATGGGGTCCTGGCCCTGCATGGACAGACAGAACCCGCTGGGGAGCCCTCCCCAGACATGGGGTGCTAGGCCATGTGTGCACCCACAGGCAGCCCCACAGCCACGAGTACCAGAATGCTGGCTTCAGGACTTCAAAGGGTCGGCCTTTCCCATTGTCACTATCTGCAGAGTTCTGCCTCTCAAGCTTCCCAGCCTCCGTGTAAACATTTGCCAACAGAGGTGGGGGTTCTGGGGCTGTGGGGTTATGGGGGCTGGTCTCCACTCCTTCTTATGAGCAGACTCTGTCTCCCCACCCTCTGCAAGGACAGGGGGACCTCTGCTCTGGTCACCACACTTCCTACCCCTGCCATAGCGACAAGACAGTCCAGGCCAGAGGGCCCCAAGAGTTTTCCCTACAGAAGAGGAGTATCTTAGGTGCTGTGAGCCATGTGATCTCTGTCATAGCTCCTCAGTATGGCCTGAAAACACTTAAAGATGGGGAATAAATGAGCAGGGGTGGCTGAGTTCCACAAAACTGTAACAAAACAGGTAGAGGACCAGACTTTGCCCAAAGGTGTCTGTTGGTGCCCGGGCAGAGGGTGCCATGGGCCAGAGCCCTGCGCTGCCTGAGATAGACATGCAGAGTGGCCGAGAAGGAAACCTCTGAGAGTGCGGGGCTGCTTGTTACCGTAGCATAATCTGCCTCACAAGGACCAGTCTGGGGCACCCCAGACCTAGAGGAAGCCATGGAGTTTCCTCAGGCACTCTGGGGGTGACCTGAGCCATTCTCTTGGTTTTCTGTTTGGTCTATGAGGGAATGGTTCTAAAATGCAAGCAATCGTCTCTTAGTTGGATCCAATGATCTCTCTAAGCAAATAACTGGGTTAAAAAAATGGGAGTCAACCTGCATAGCCTGGTCTCCATCCTCTCCTATGGTAACTCTCCCTCCCCCAGCAGAAAGGAGACACGTTGAGTGCTGCTTCATTATTCATGAGGAGCTGAGCTGACCTCTGACCTCTCCAAATGGCAGGGAGAAATAATTCATAAGGGTGCAAATGCAAGCAGGGCAGGCCATCTGAGGCTCAGCCGACCATGCACCCCCGGGAGCCCCTCCGCTGGTCACCTTGCAGCTGTCCCCTCTCTACAGCCCTCAGGGAACTGCTAACAGAGGGGAGGCCCTGTAGCATTTCAGGCATCACATTGTTAAGTGTGCAAGGCCATTCAGTCCACAGTGCAGAGGACATATACCTCATGCCCACCCTAGAAGAAATCGAACGGGCATGAGCTCTGCCACAGGTCAGGTGCCAGGATACAGGAGTGACTGACACCCGTTCCCACCCTGAAAGATGTGAGGGTCAGGGAAGTGGCCAGATACACAAATGACAAAGGCCACACCTTCCATGATAAAAGTATGGAAAAAGTCCCGCAGGCACAGAAGAAACAAGGGAATGAATTTGGTTGGTGGAAGGGTGTCCTGGAGCCATGGAAACCTCCAGAGGGGAAGAGACCACTTCAGATAGTGCTTTAAAGGGTGAGCAGGAATTTACTACACACTGCAGTGTCTGTGTGTCATGTGGGGGGTTAGGATGTAAGGGGGAAGAAGGTGAGCAAGAAACACAGTCAGGCTGGGCACAGGCAGCCTTCTCGGTGAGGGGGGCGCCAAGCTGTGCTGGTGTGAGGCACACAGGGACAGGTCAGGGCAGCCAGTGCAGGAGTGGATGGAGCCTGGGAGAGGGAGGCTGGAAAGCCAACCTGGGGCTAAGTCTGAAGGGCTCTGCAGGCCAAATTAAGGAGCTTGGACTTTATCCTAAGGCAATGCAAAGTCTCCAGAAGCATTTGTGGAAAGATCAGCCTTAATACAGATGGATTCCAGAGGAAACCCCAGAAGCAGGGAGCTAGGAATCAGTCAATGCCATGTTGCTGAGGGTGCAGAGAAGCCTAAAGCAAGGCAGAGTGGGTGCCATGGAGAGAGGGACTCCATGGACGTGGCTGATATCGAAGTGCTTCACCATGTGCCCAGCCCCTTGCAGGAAAGCTGGGGTTGAGTGACCGGTGCTAGCAAATGACCTGTGCCTCTCTTCTTGCTGGAGGCCATGTGCCGTAAGTGGCAGAGCTATAAGAGGAAGGAGGCGGGACGCCATGAGCACGCCATTCAGGAGGGTGGCCTGACCCACAGCACCGGCCCCTGATGAACGCTCCCTGTGTTCAACCATACGGTGTCAGGAGTTGTTTGTGACTAATGCCATGGGAGAAATGCTTGGGAACTAGAGCTGACACCAGGATGGAGGCTGAGGTGACAGGGAGAGCAGACTAGGGAGGATATAGGGTCTTAGCTTTGGGAGTTCGGATCAGATGGAATGAAGAGGAAGGAGGTTTGAGGACAGAGAGAATGGCTGTCCTCTTCTGACATGGATTAGAATGAGGTACCTCTCCGGGGGAAGCCATCAGGCAGCAAGAGGAACGAATTGATAGTTGAGTAAAGTGTAGGAAGGCAGAGTTTAGACAGTTTGGTGTTTAGTTGTTGGTTAGATGAGAACAGCCGGGGGCAGGCATAGGACAGAAAGAAAAGCCCAGGGGAACGCTGATGTTCATGTGGGAGCTGGGGGAAGAGAGTCCAGTGCAGGGGCAAGGGAACTGCTCACAACTTGGAGAAGGGTCCCAGAAGCACAGGGAGGAGAGGCTTGGGAGGGGAGGCTTGCCCACAGCATCCAAAGCTGCTGGATGTCAAGAAGGAGGACACAGAGTGGGGACACAGGTCCTAGCTGGCTGGGTGTGGGCAGCCAGGGAGGAGGCAGTGGTTGGGACTGCAGAGCTGGGCATGTCCACTATGAGAAGGGAGAAGCTGGAAGAGGGAAGAATGGGTGGAATTTGGATGAAACAGCCATGTTCCTTCCCTGGACAGTCTCGTAATATGTCTTCCACAGGTCAGTCTGGGAATCTGAGGCCTATGGGCTTGTTATTTAGGTCATTCTCTTTTTGAGGTCCAGAGGAAGCATTTCTGTGAGGTGGCCATCCATCCTATGCAAGGTCCCATGATGAGTTTTGTGGGACCTAAGGGACCCACGTTTCCCATATAGGAATTAACCACAGTGGTCTTGGGTGATTGAAGGCAGGAAGAAATAAATGGACTACTGGTAGTAATAAGGACAAAAAATAAGAGTAAGAAAGGCCTCCATGGGCAGTATGAGAGAAGACAAGCAGGAGGGAGAAGGGCTGACTCCCTTGCACCTGCTCTGCACCTCCAGGAGGGACAGCAGGGCCGGGAAGAAGCAGCCACGCGGCCACCTTCCCTCCAGTTCCTGCTTGCTCTGCCTCGTGCCCGTGCCTCTGGTTCTCTAGAACTCATCCCTGGGGTCAACTCTAGAGCCTTTGGGTTCCCACATGGTGAAACCTCATGAGAAGGTTGTGTCCGAGAGCACACTCCATGGTAAGAAAGGTCCAAGGATTCCAGAACCTCCCAGGTTCCCCACCCTCCTGCTAAGCTCCTGACCAGGGCAGGACATGGAGTTGGTGCCTTCGAACTTCGGGCCAAGGTCAAAGCCTTCTTCCTGTTCTGTTTGAGGACATCCTGCTCCAGACCTGGGCCAACCCTATATGACTGCAGGTTTCTCCTCTTCTCTTCCTCATGGCCTCTTCTGCCTCTCAGGGCCAGCAGCAAGGGGCCTCAGCCGCAAGCTTCTTTTTGTAAAGGGCCAGAGAGTGCGTACTTCAGCTCTGTGTTGTTTCTTTCTCTCCTTTTTGAAAACAACCCTTAAAAACATGCAGATTGTTCTCAGTGCCAAAGCCCTAGAGAAACAGCCCCTGTGAGTGTCACTGGCCAGCCTTGGGCCCAGCATGGCGTCTGGCTGCACAGCTGACACCCCGGAGAGCTTCAAAGAGCTCCACTGATAATAAGACCCCTTTTTTTTGGCCCTCTCTCCCCCCGCACAGGTGGACGCACCCCCTGCCTGATGCCGGGCCCATGCCTCGGCTTTGATGGGGGAGGCAAGTACTTCAAGCCTCAGGGAGCCATGGTCTCTCTGGCAAGGGCATAAGAATGAGGCCTGGGAGAAGACTGGAGCCTGGAGCAGACTGGACCCGGAGCCCAGTGTGGCTTCCAGCATCCCTGCACATGGGCCTGGCTAACACAGCGCAACCACCTTCCCTTTCTGACTTGGGTTTCGCTGATAGGGCGGGCCCTGGGGCCAGAAAATTAAAAGCATCCCCTGGTGGCATGACACACCAAATAGGAACCAGGCGGCCAGGATCCCAGCCTACTTCGCATCTCCTCACTGTTGCCCTACCCTGCTTCCAGGCCTCTGGCACAGGCTCTGCACAGAGAGGACCACATTACGTTTCTGTACAAAGCCTCCACACACCACCCTCTGGAGCCCAGCGAAGGGAACGGAAATGCTCTGGGATGACCTGTTGTGCCTGATTGTCCCATTTTTAGCACTTAAGTCCCTGTGCCCCAGGACTTCCTCAGGGCCAGGTATGATGGGATGCTGGTCACCCTCTGAGGACTCAGAGCCCAGGTCTAGGCCTGGCCAGTGATACAGCCCACCATGTGGGGGAAGGGCGGTGGCTGGGGTCTGAGGTACTGGTGCTTCTCGTTCGACACAACAAGCCAGGAGGTTCTCAACCCCAGACCCAGGCCGTGCCCCAGAGCAGCCACCTTGGCACTGTGGGGCTGGAGCTGTGCTGAGGGGATGTTCCAACCTCCAGGCCTCCAGGTGACAGTGACATGCTGCCAAGGCTGGACCTTACCACCCTGGATTCTGGGCAGGGTCCCTGGATTTCCCTGGTGCGTGCATGAGGCTGGGGAGCACACACAGCCTGGCCTGGATGTCGCTGGGGACAGACCAGTACCCACTGGCTGAGAGTTAGGAGCAGTCACAGGCTTGTGGGGATGCTCACTGAGCCGGCTTCCTTCACAGGAAGTGTGGCTGTGGGCAGCATGGTTGCCACCCACCCCTTGATCCACCTGTGGCCTTCTACCGCTGCCAGGGGCCAGTGCAGTGCACGGCATAGGGGGAATTTTGGAACAGAGCAGTGACCAGAATTCATGAGGTCTGGGCGCCAGTGTCCAATCTAGCACTCTGGGGCTGGTGATTCCTTCCCTGGTTCTCTGGGCAGCAGAGACAACCAACATAGCCAACAACACAGCCACGGAGAAGAGGACAGCTCGTACTCTCATTTCACTGCATAGTTGCTCCATCGTTTAACAGATGAGAAAACCAAGGCTCTGGGGGAAGGGACGGGACAGCTTTTCCAGGGTCAAGACATAACAGGATAGTGTTGAACCTGGCACTCAGTGGCAGCTCTGTAGGTTCACTCACCCAAGGTGCACAGCTAGTGAGTGGAAGAGCCCAGGCCTCCACCCAAGACACTGCCCAAGCCTGCACAATGCCAGATCCCAGACTAAGAGAGAACGGGAAGGAGAGAGAGGGACCTTTACAGAGTCACTCTGGGAATGGGAAGGAGAGAGGGGGACCTTTACAGAGTCACTCGCTGCAGGGCCTGGCGGCCATGTTCCTTCTTCACCTCTCTGGGCTTGCCATCAGTCCTGTATGTTTACACAAGAGGAAGCTGAGGGGTTAAATGACGTCCGTATCCTGGACTCACGTCCATGCTAGTCTTGATGGCTGCAGGGGGAACTGTCAGATGCGCACAGCACTGAGACCTTACTTACACCCTCTGGGCCTCAGTTTCCTCATGTGCGAATGAAGATAATTCAAGCTACTGGCTCACTGGCTCTGCTGCCAGTGAGATGCGCCAAGAAGCCCAGATGAGGGAGGGAGGTCAAGAGAGGGAAGGAGATGAGGACGGAGCTGCTCTCCCAGGGGCTGTGAGAGCGAGCCGCAGACCGCACACATCCCGGAGGCCGCTCCAAGGATAGCGTGCACCCCTCACTGCGCTCTGTGGGGACCCTGCTATCTCAGGCTTACTGGTGCTCACTGCATTCGGGCTCAGAGGAGAAAAACAGCTCCTGGGTTGTGGAGCCATTTCTATAGAAACCACAGCTCCCACACTTCCTTTTCACTTTAAAAAGCAACACAAAGGAGAGCGAGAAGGGTCTGTGAGAGTGATGAGCTCTAACCAGCTATGCGGGGCTCCCTTGTCCACGCATCTCACCCACCCAGAGCACATCAGCCACACTGGTGTGTGTGCGTGTGTGTATGTGCGCGTGTGTGTGTGCGTGTGTGTGTGTATGTGTGTGCATGTGCATGTCCTGTTTGCTCTTGGTTCATCTTGCTCCATAGGGCTTTAGAATCCAGTCAATTAAACAAAGAGCAGCACAATCATCTCACACTGGGGGGCCCTTTCAGATCCGATCTCATCCACATAAGGTATCTGTCACCATCAGAGCCTATCTTTCAGACGGACAGAGCTGAAGCTGCTCACCCAAGGCCATGTACACCAGCCTGGCTGCGAGCAGGACACGGACCCAAACACCTCGTCTCTGTCCACTGAGGCTCCAGAGCACACAGGCCTGTTGATACGAACTTTCTATACAACACCGTGCAATGTTCAACCAGGTCTAGGTAACTGCCAGTGACAACAGCTGCCCTTATTCTCTGAAAGAAAATGCTCTGGGATCCATGACCTAAAGTGCTGACACCTCTGCTCCTGTGGATCGGAAGCCCTGGGTATGCAGGTGAGGGCTGCATCCACAGGGGCAGAACTGGCCTGCGCTCATGATGAGTGGCTCTGTCCATCTCACGGGGGCTAAGAGTCCACCCTGTCAGTGAAAACAGTCGGTGCCACAGCCTGGGTGCACATATTGAGTCTACAGCGGTCCAGGGGGTGGGTAGGGGGCTGGCAGGACATTTGCTGGGGCCAGTATTACTCCACGCATGCCCAGGTACCAAGAGCCCAGGCACTCCTGCTTTGCTGGCCTGAGCCTATCCCTTGATGTCAGCGGGGGCCTCTGTTTGTGGACAGAGGCATAGCAGCAGTGATGTTGGATTTGTCCAGGTTCATGTTGACAAAGCCCAAGCCTGCCCTCCCAAGCAAGAACCCTGGGACTGAGTCCCCCTCCCAGCGTGCCTGGCATGGCAGGGAGGAGGAGCCACATGGCACTGTGGCCAGCTCCAGGACCTGCAGCTGCCCTGGGTGGTCCTCAGGTGGGCCAGGGATGGGCATCTCAGTGTGACATGCAAGGCCAATAAAACCCGCCAACCTGGGAAGGTGGCTGGTGGCTGGCAGAGCTGAGAGTTGGTCTCTGGGTGCATCTGGCCACAGACAGCATGCTGGTCCCTGCAGGTTGGTGCATGTGGCAGCTCGCCCTTGTGGCACATCATATGTGTCCCAATAAAAAGTTCATTTGGGATGGGAGATAGATGGAAACTGCTTTGCTTGACCTCTCACCTTTTTCAATGGCCCTCACGAAAGTCTAAAGCCCAGCCACGACTTTCACTTCAAGTGTAATTGCTGGAAAATGAGACCCAGGTCCCAGTCCTCTATAGCAATAAACTAACTCAGCAGTTAAGGCCTTGTGGAACAAAGGTGGACACAAATTAAAAAAAAAAAAAAAAATCTGTTCCTTCCTATGCTAGGGCTTGTCTACAGTTGACCCAGACTGCAGAACCTGGTTACTTTACCTCTGTTCCATCAACTTAGGAGCTGTGGACAGGAGGGCTGAGAGCACGTGAGGACAAGGGAGACACAGAATGAACATGAGATCCTCTTCATGCGTGCGTGGAGCCCACATTGTAGGGCAGGAGGAAAGGGCCAGAGAGCTCTGCTCAGGTCCAGCGAACACTGGGGAGGCCTGAACCTTAGGCTTAGTACCCATGATGACAGGACATAGCGACCTTCAGGGTGTTGAGACTAGTAATGTGGGCCGTTGGGTACACCCTGGCCTGGTGGCCCTGGGGCCACCTTTGACTGCTGGATTGAAAATGAAGTCCCTCCCATTTCCTTCATCTTCCTAGTGGAATGGAACCAGTGCCATGTCTAGAAATAGAAGGTATCTGTAAAAATAATAAAGTACCAAACAATGCAGTTCATTCTGGTTCTGAGCTCTGCTAAAAGGAAACACGTGTCACAGAGATGCTAAAAATGTACTAGTGCTAAAAACAAACTAAACCCAGACTTTCTGCAAGACACGATCAGATGCGCTGAATGCACACTGAGAAAGGAGGACTGTCTGGAGTAACGAGCCGATGTTATTCAAGGGCCGTGTCATGGGCCAAGGAGAAGCACATCACATTACCACCTAGACACCTCTGAACACTGAGTACCACTCACATGTTTACTCTGGTAATGACAAAACCAAGGATCATGGGGTCCTTGAGGGCAGGCAGGAGAAGGCAGTCACGGTGGCCCCAAAGGGCACTGCTGCCACAGGCTTCCCCATGCAAGTTCAGAGACAGGATGCTGAGCACACAGCTGGGGATGGGACTCTCAGACATCTCCCTGCCCGCACCCTAAGGACCTTACCTGGGCGGGAGCACTGCAGGACAGATGAGCCAGGTCTCCGATTCTGGCCGCAGCCCGGGGATCGCTGGAGCTGATCAAGACCGGAGCGCTAATTTCCATGGAGTGCCTGTGGCTTGTGGCTTGGGAGGACTTGTGTGTCACACTGAGTGCGGTGAAGGAGTGGCGCTTCTTGGCATTCTTCTTGCTGTCCACACGCCGCTGAAAGGCACTGACCGCCCCCGTGCTGCTTAATGCTGGTCCTGGGGCCGCACTGGCTGCCGCGCCAGAGTCAGAGGGCAAGGAGGCGTGGCAGCCCGATGCAGCACCTGGGCATGGCTTGTCCATCTCAATGAGCTGCTTGGCGGAGTCATTGAGCTAGGTGAGAAAGGGAGAGGAAGGCTTTGTTAAGTAGAAGTCACATGGTCCAGCGTGCTCTCCATGCTGACAGCTCGTGTCTCCTATTAAACCCAACCATGTGCTCACAGTCCCCCAGATCTTGCCAAGGGGCCTCCCTGTAAATGGTGCCAGGCACAGACACAGCACAGGCTGTGGTGACATCTGTAGATTTTACTGAGCAGCTCTTTTGTCTGCCCCGGGGTAGCCCTGATCCTTTCCTGGGGTGTCCGTTTCTGGGGTGTGAGGTACAGACCTGCAGAGGGCATGGGACAGAGGAAGAGGAGGAAGGAATGCCCACCTGTGGGCCCCACACTCGCCACGGTGACAGGTTCTGGCCTGCCTGGGACAGTTCTGGCCACGCTGGCAGAAAAAGACAAGGCACATGACCAGAATGCACTTTTTGTCCCCTGAGGACTGCAGGTGGTGGGGAGCATCCAACCTGCTGAGCAGGAAGCACAGATGCTCTGGGCAGGACTAGGCTCCACTCAGTCTGTTAAGACCCAGAGCTGACCTGCACCCCCACGCTGTGAGGAGGCAAGACTGCACTGTTTCCAGTGATTCTGCAAGGACTCAAGGCACAGCTCCTTCCCTTGTCTCTGCACCTCTTCCATAGAAAAGCAGATGCCTTTACAGGAAAAAGTTTGTCTTTGACAGAAGTTTCATCCTAGGTGGTGTTTGTCAGGAAAGGTGTGATGGGCTCGAGTCTGTGAGCAGCCTGTGGTAACTGGGGTCAGCTCTCTGGGTGACGCCCTGTCTGAGGCACCAGTTTAGGGAAGGCGTGAGTCTGCAGAGACCACTGTGGGTGATCTGAAGCCTCACGGAGGAATGGGACTGGGCAGGCTTCACGAGGCTAGGCTGCTGTAGGCTCAGACAGGAGTGGAGGCGGGTAGGCACAGGGAGGGGTTCAGGGGACTCCACAAAGCTGAGAGGTCCCTACAGGCAGGTAGAGAAGAACGGGAACCAGCTGCGGATCTACAGGTCACATGGTGCAGGAGCCACACCCATGCCCTCAACTGAGCCGAGAACAGGGCCTGGAGTTGGGTTGGGGGGCCACGCCAGGAAGGGCCACGTCCCCACCTGCAGGGGCATATGGATTAGGGATATTCCTCAGTCCTGGGATGGCAGAGGAGAAACACCAGGTCCTCATGCACGGTTCATGACTAGCATTTGCCGCTGGTAGCATCTTGATGAGTTAATAATAATATTAGTAAAAGGTCCCTCTGCATTGGAGCAGTGAGAGCCCGGGAGGCTTCATCTCCATAATGCCAGCAGATCACACACGCAGCAGCTGGCCGTCCAGCCGCCCACACACAGCCCAGGCAAGGCTGCAGAGCTGTCAGCATTTCCATTACAAATACCTGCCTTTCCGAGGGAGGTTCTGAAAAACTCACTGTAGGCCCCAAAATGTGTGATCTAAATCCAGGATTGTTTCCTTTGAAACGTTTCTTCCAACCTTCCAACCAGCAGGCTCAGCTGTTTTGCTCTATTTTATGACTTTATTCATTTGCTTCCTCCACAGTGCTTGCCCCCAGAACAGGCCAGTGGCCGGTGCCTCCCATGCCCCTCTGTGGGCTGCTCCGAATGAACACCGCAGGGCTGGCCTCCTGGAGCCCAGTGCTGTGCACCCATGCTACGGAGCCAAGAGGGCCACAGAGAAACAGGAGGCGATAGGGACAGCGCCTTTCCTTTATGGGCACAGATTTGGAGCAGAGACTCCACGCTTTCTGCCCTGTCTCTCCATGTGAGACATTATTACATCGACATGATGGCACCAATAATGGCCAAGGCTCGGCAAAAATAACTCAGCTCTTCCCCAGAGCAGCCGAGCGGACTGTATCAGATGCCCCGTGGTTTAGCTGCATATGAAGCAGTGACAGTGCAGGGGTATACACATGACCAGACAACATGGAGCCATGACCTGAGCCAATGCCACCCTGGTCAGTCCTCCAGACATGCCCCTAGCGGGCTGCTTACAGCCAAGCATGCTTCTTCCTCTCTGATGGATACTGGGGTGGGGAGCAGCGTGCCTTTCTCACCCATGCCCACAGTGGGCACCAAGAGGGAAGGCTAATGAACGTCCATGGAAGATAGGTGTTCTCAGCCAGCTGAGGGAGTCAGGAGGGCGGCTTCCTAGTGGTGACTCTCCACACATCATCAGTGGCCTTAGGGTCCCAGACATCTCAGCAGGAGGCAAGGGACATACCAACGTAAGACCCTCCCAATGAAGAAAGACAGTTCAGTTTTATCTTCTTGACTGAGTCTTTGCTTTTCAAGTCTGTGCCTGAGACTTGAGGTGACACTCATAGTTGGGGGGAGCTGCCATTAACAAGCTCTGATTAGCCACGCTGAATGATCCTCAGGGCTGGGTCTGGCAGCTGGCATCACCAAGGCTAACCCAGTCCACAGGGCCCGTGACTGCGGACACCCCCATCTAGTAGCATCTCCCCTGGACAGCAGCTCCTGCTTTGCACCCCTTGGCTGCAGCCTTGATTTCCCATTTCCTCATACACCAAGTGGGGGCAGTGTCTGCTTGCCTGCTCACAGTCGTCCACACTACAGGAAATCACAGGGTTCTGCTCTCCTCTGCATAGGCTGCAGCCCCACCTCGTTAGCCTGGGGGACCCCGGCCAGTTAGCCTGGGGGTCCTGGGGGGCCGAGGAGGCAGTGAACATTGAAATCAGCCCCTTTCATCCCCCTACAAGCAGAATTCTAGAACATTCTGTGAGTGGCTGCTGACTGCCGAAGGGTGGTATGTGGTGGGGAGAATGAGTGTTTCCTGTTATTCTGCCCCAGGATGCTCCCTGCTCCCCACTGAGATACTTGTCTGGCAATGAAAGAGCTCTGCTTCTCCTTCTGAATGTGGCTGGTCCCCTAATCTGTTTCTCCACCCCCACAGAGACAGAACATCTAGGTATAGACGGGGCACACACACACACACACAAACACACAACTGATGGTTAATGAATGCACCTAATAACCCCCATTTTGACTGTTTTGGGGCAGGAATAGAAGACATTTCCGACTTCCATACAAAATGAAAACAAAGTAGTGGCACCAGCACGCAAAAGTCTTGCTGGGTTTGTACGTGGATCGTGAGGATGAATGGTCACTGGCCTTCTCCCTTCCACTGTGCAGGAGGCCCTCTGCCCTAGCAAGCCCCAAGTCCAAACACTCAACGGCCACACACACTTCCTTCTCCTCGGTCCGGTCTTGCTGGTGGGACAGTACCGGCCAGTCACGGCTGCACCCTCATCAGAGATGTCTGTCTCTGGCTTAAGACCCTCTTCCCAGGACTCTGCCTCACCATCTTCATCAGCTCAGATGTGATCTTCCTCCACACCACTCTTCCCTCCAGCCACAGAAACATTTGGAAATGGAACAACTGACGAGTTTCTTCTTTCCACTGTTAAAACTGTACCATACGAAGTCCTCTTAAATAAGTTACTGATGGAATCCTAGCTGCATGTGAATTTTGGGACCAGGTTAAATAAAGAAGACTTTACCCATAGGCTCATATGAGCCCTGAGGCCCCTTCGGTGAGCCTGAGGCACTTGGCCCAGGAATGTGCCAGAGCTGGGGGCCTAGGCAGAACACGATTACCCAGAAATCCCAGGCTCTGGTCAAGAGAACTTTAAACTGAAGGTAATGGGGGAGGGGATTTTTAAAGAAAGAATAAGATTGGAAAACCAGGCATACAGGCTGATATCAGATATAACATGCAAGAAAGGACAATGGGGTGAGGCGTGCCCTGTGGTTCTCGAGCAAAGTAACAGGAAAGCCCTTCTTCCATCCTAACCTAGACTTCGGAAGTACAGCCGTGACACATCCATACCCCAGAGCCATGGGCTGGGGGCTGAGATCAGAGAGAAGGAAGTATGTCTTCCCTTTCTTGGAAATCCAGGAAGCCAAAGAGGTGACTGTGCTGGAAGGCAGGGGTCACAATTTAAAATGAAGGCAACCAGTGGCTGCATGCGTACAACAAACACTTTCTAAGCACCTGTCGTGTCCCGGGCTCTGCTCTAGGTCCTGGCGATACTTGGTGAGCGACAGAGGCTGGTCTAGTAAAGCTTATACTGCTCTGAGGGGTGAATTATTTAGGGAGACTTGTAAATATGCAGATTTTGGCTCAATAGGTCTGGGATGGCACCCATGTTTCTGACTGTCTACAAACTCCCAGGAGACACCACTGCTGCTCAAGCCAGACCCTCTTTGACTAGAACATGGACAGCTTTGCAACCTTGGCTTCGCAAGGAAACACTCTCTCCACAACAGAGCCACATTACCAGAGACAGCAGCTTTTGCTTGGTGTCTGCCTTTAAAGCATGGCTCCCACCCCTGTGGGCTCAGCAGAGCACAGGTCACCATGCCTTACAGCTGGCCTATTATTCCAGAGAGCTTCATAAATTCAGGAATGGAGGGAGAGTGGCCTTTACCTGCCTTCAGCTTTTGTCAGAAAAAAATCTCAGGAGCCTCCCACTTAACTGAGGGCAGCAGGCACAGAAGGCTGACTGCATTCTGATCTGAGCTTATTTATAAAATACTCCCTTCTTTACGAGACTAGATCAACAGCAGGGGTGAGTGAGAAGAGCATGGTTTGCTTTCAGCTCTGGCACCCCTCACCCTCCTCCTTGAAGGCTCTATCTGGAATACACCTCGGGCCACTGATGAGAAAGGCTGCCAGAAGGAGAGCTCTCGACCACTGACTGAGCAAGTCAAGACAAGTGGCCTGGTGACATCACCAGCCAAACACAAGAGAGACCCACCTTCATCACCACCAGGCTCATCTGACCTTTGTATTGACCGTCCAAGGTCAATACGGCCATTTTACAGAGAAGAAAACTGAGACTCAGAGGAAAAGTGTAAGTGTCTTGTTCCACATCACACAGTTAACAAGTGGCTCACACCCTTTCTACTACATCTCATTGGCTCTACCATCATTCACTTTTTACTGCAGAGTGCGGAGATGCTTTTCTGATCTTGCTATATCATTGGGTTAAAAAATTATTATAGTCATTGAGGTATATCTATGCCTTTGGCAATTAGAGGGGGTTGGGTTCCGTTTAGAGATTCAAACATGGGCCTTTAAAAACCAGACCTTTTTTGGGAGCATGAACATTAGGTCAGGCAAATGCTCACCCTGGGCGGACCCTGGCTGCAGTTACCAAGGGTGGGAGGCTATTTCTGTTTCTTCCCTTTTTATTTTAAATGGGTGGTGACCTCACAGGCCTGTTAACAATGCCAAACTTTTTTTTTTTTTATTTTTTATTTACTGGAATGTTGAACTCTAGACATTTGTAATGTCATGTGCTAACCCTCTACACTGACATTCTCCCATGCACGGAATACATACTTGCTGTGCATCTGCTATGGGAGATGCTTTTTTTTTTTTTTAATTAACCTCTGAAGGGGTCTCCATATCAGAACTAAACATTTTATGACGTGTTGGGTGCTGTAATGGCGTAACGGCAGCGCTCATCCCTGGGTGCTGGCATGCCCTGCGTGCATCCCACCCAGCACAGGGCCACTGCTTGCCTCCCATTCTGTTCTCGCCGTGTTCCCTTCTCAAGGCAACAGATTGGACAGGTGAGCCTGTATTGGCCAAAGTGGGCTGGTGAACTGAAGAAATTATTCAGATAACTGAGGTTTAAAACAAGAAATATCCAGCAGTTAAGACAAAGGTGTGGACCTGAAATTCACAGAGAACTGCCTGACCTTACTCACAAAGACTAAGTGCAGGAGAGGATTTTGGATGAGATAATCCTAAGAATTAACGCACAGGGTGGGGAATGGTACTCATTTCAACATCCCATTGTCACAGGCTGGACAGAGCTCCAACTCTGTCAGAGGCTGGGCTACTTCCCCTGGGTAGGTGGCACCACTGCCCGGGTCCCTGGACAAGCCTCTAGAGCAGGGCTGTTTCCCCAACACCTCCAGGCCCTGGCTGCTCCCAGCAGGGGGCAGCAGGCGTAGCTAGGGGCCACTTGGGCAAACTGCCCCGCCCCTTGCCCTCTTGCAGACCAGAGTGACATTACG
The DNA here is from genome assembly GCF_011764305.1 of Mustela putorius furo. Classification (NCBI taxonomy): domain Eukaryota; kingdom Metazoa; phylum Chordata; class Mammalia; order Carnivora; family Mustelidae; genus Mustela; species Mustela putorius. Next base: position 2,119,643 of record NW_025421321.1, read on the forward strand.
ATGTAACCCTCTGTGGCCTCTGAGTTGCCCCGACCGCACCTTCCTGAGAGTCTGGGGGAACCGTGGTTCTCTACGGACACCAGTGATGTGGTAGTGAGCCCAGCAATGACCTAACCACCACCACCGCCGCCATGTGGGCTCCCAAGCAGTCCTGAGTTAGAAAGGCAGTGTGCCCCTCCTTGGGGAGTTGGTCCCTCCACCAAGATCAGAGCTACACACGCACTCCTTCTTGTCCCTCAGCCTCTGCTCGAAGTTGTCACACGTTTCTTCTTGGGCACTCACCCCAATTACCATGAGGAATGAGGCTACCCCTTCTCTAATCAACCTCTTAATCATGGGTTATGATCCCTGCCTGTGCCAGCCATCAAACTCTTGGTTCAGTATCAAATTCCACAAAAAGGAAGATTCCAAAGAGTCTGATACAAATTAATATAAGCAAACAAAACTTCATTCATTTCTAAAAATGTGTGAAACTCAGCAAAAGGCTCATAAGCAGCAAAGAGTTATGATTAGCACCTTATCAGGGTGTGTCCTGTAAGCAAAGGGACCACTAACTGAAAGTTGGAGATGAGTGTAAAGACCCTGTCATAATTTTGCCTGAAGATAAAACTCAGAAGGAAAAAAAAAAATGGTTGTTTTTCCACCAAGGAGAGGAACACAAAGGCACCATTTATTCTCCATTTTCTGTAAGAACCCCGGAGGGGACATCTCTGCTTAGAAGGTGGCAGGAGGTCAGTCTGTCCCTGCAGGGGGGCGTATGGTCTCCCGCAGAGGTGCCCCCATCCCCAGAGAGTGCCCTGTCTGTGCTGGGCTTGCAAAAGCATTTCTGACCACCTCAGATCAGCACCAGAGGAAGTCACAGATCTCAGGCAACTGAGAAAGGAGGAGGAGGGAAACAAAGAGATGAGGCTGGTACAGAATTCAGAATTTGGAAGGCAGGTGGCAGCTTCACTGCTGGGTCCCAGGGCCAGGCCAGTGAGGTGGCCCATTCCCTGGCCCTGTAACATTTACCCCCAGCAGTAAAGTACTTTGGGGCATGCAGATCCAGTAAATTACATATATTTTCTAGCGTACCACTATATTACATACATTAGAAAACACGCACATAAGAGAAACTGAAATTTAAAAGTCAAAAATATAATAAATTTGAAGAAAGTACTAATATTTCCTTTCTTTGCTCACAGAGCTTCATGTACTCCTTTTTGGTGTGCGGTTTTTTTATTTTTTTATTTTTATTTTTTTTAAGATTCTATTTATTTATTTAAGAGAGAGAAAACACAAATGGAGTGGGGAGGAACAGAGAGAGGGGAGAAACAGACTCCCTGCCAAGCACAGAGCCTGATGCGGAACTCGACAGGACCTCAGGATCGTGACCTGAGCTGAAGGCAGATGCTTAACGGACTGAGCCACCAAGGTGCCCCATCGTGCACCCTACTTTGAAGATCTCTAGCTAAGAGCAGTCATTTTCAAACTGTCAATTTTAATGGGGCCTGGTCAGTATTTTTTTTTAAATGAACCAGATTAAAAGAGAAAATACAGAATGCATCACATGCACTAAGGGTAAAAGTAGTTCCAGGAGATGTTGCTTTAGTTTCACATACACAATGGTGTGCATCCTGGTCGGGATGTACCATGCATTTCTCATCCTGAGTTGTAATCTAAAAAGGCTGAAAGCCATTGGCATCAAGAGGAAAAGAGAGACATTTCCCTGCTGAGAAATAAAAGTCTGCTTTCCCCCATCTGCATGGGTTAAATGTGTGTGTGTGGGGGGTGGGGGACCTGGATGGCTCAGTAAGTTAAGCACCTAACTTTGGCTCAGGTCATGATCCCAGGGTCCTGGGATCAAGCCCCGCATCAGGCTCTCTGCTCAGCAGGGAGCCTGCTTCCTCCTCTGTCTCTGCCTGCCTCTCCACCTACTTGTGATCTCTGTCTGCCAAATAAATAAATAAATAAAATCTTTAAAAAAAAAAAAAGATCTCAGAGCTGATAGAGTTTTGAAATTTGGAGCCTACATCTTCCACTTGTAAATAATCATCTCACATCGCAGATGGTTAATGAGCTTCGTGCTGGGCATGGCAGTAGATGCTCAACAAACACCTAGTCAATGGACAGATGCAACTAACACGTGCATGTGTATGTCATAACAGCTACTCACTGAGTATGATCTCAATAGCTGGTCCCATGCTGTCACCTGGGTGCCCATTCAACCCTCTGGGAGCTGAAACTCACACCCGGCTTTGCATACACCCACCACCCACAGTGGAGGGACATCTGATATGTACGCAGCAGGATCCCCTGACTACTGTGCTGACAGCAGACTATAGGGCCCAAAGGCTTTGAAGCTATTGCAACAATGTCACTGGAGAAGCCGCACAAATCAGTGAAAAAAAGCGAGGTGGAAATACTGATGCAGCACAATCCTAAATACATTCACAATATATGCAAATTTATACATAGAAAAGAATAAAGGAAATAAAACAATATGCTAACAACATTTCATTTCATTTTTTTCCTACACACATATTTATATTTACTGGTAGGATTATAGGTGATTTTAATTTCTTTGTTTGTGTTTTTCTGAATTTTCCTGTTTTGAACAATAGCCTGGTGTTATTTTTACAATCACAAAGTTATTAAAAACAAAACAAAACAGCGGATTAGGTTGGGATATTGACTGACCTACAGTGATACTTCCTGAGTTGTGGCACTGACATACTTTTTTTTCCCGTTTTGTAAAAAATGTGCAAAGTGCCATAAAGCTTTGGTGTTTTTTAGTCTAGTGAGATGCAGTATTTTTCTGGAGTATGACGTTTCAGGAGAGGTCTATCAAAGCTCTCCCTCCCCCCAATAGCTTAGTTTCTGGCCCTGGCTGAGTGGTGGTGTCTTGATGACAGCACAGACCTGGCTGTCACCAAAGCCTCAGGAAGCTTCTCCTGGCACTGTGCTCCCATAGGGGCTTGGAGAGCTCAGAAGGGGGAAAGAAATCCGGGCCCAAATGGGAGAAAAATGGAAGCCGAGAGAGGTTAAGCAGAGGACGGAGCAGGGGCCCGCAAACGAGGCCCACGGGCCAAGCCCCCCTGGTGCTTATCACTGTGTGCCTTGTGGCTTACCTGTCCTTTCTGACCACTTCTACCTTACAAATTAGAGTTGGAGGAAACAAACAAACAAACAAACAAATATGCCAGGCCTGTGCTGGAACAGTGCTCTGCTTGACCTCTGCTCCCGTCACCTCCCCATCTGACTGCTGGGTGGAAAGGTGTGGCATTTGTTCACTTTTTATGCCAGACACAGAAGTAGAAGGATGCTCCTCCGTCATCCAGCTTCAGCAAACACACTATTCTGCTGTTCTTGTTCTATGAGCTGTATGCCCCCCTCCACTGATTTTTCTGAAGTATTTTATTTTATTATTATTTTTAAAAGATTTTATTTATTTACTTGACAGAGAGAAACATAGAAAGAGAGGGAACACAAGCAGGGGGAGTGGAAGAGGGAAAAGCAGGCTTGCCATTGAGCAGGGAGCCCAATGCAGGGCTCGACCCCAGGATCCTGGGATCATGAACTGAGCCAAAAGCAGACGCTTAATGACTGAGCCACCTAGGGGCCCCGATTTTCTGGAGTATGTTAAAACAAAGCACAGAAACCACATAGTTTCATCTGTGACTGCTCAGTGTGTATCTCCAGTGGACAGAGATGTCCCCTGTCCCTGGTTCATCTCCAGGGACTGGGTGGTGGTGCTCCATTCCAAAGCTGTAGGCCCTGGAGGGGGCAGCAATTCCGGGGGGGAGGTTGGTTTATCAGTCTCTACTCTGGTGGGTGTGGCAGTCCCAAGGTCCATCCTCAGTGCCGGGGTTGGAGGGGGTTGAGGAACCGGCAAGTTCCCCTGCTTCCAGAGCTGATCGATGTTCTCCTACTAAGATTTATCTATAATAAAGTTAACCTTTGAGTTTCCATCTCTCAGACATTCATTTTTTCCTCAGCTGCATCCAAGAACAGGGTATGAACACTTCTTATGACCAAAAAAACCCCAAGGATAACCCAACCAATTCTCTCCCAAATTTATATATTTAAGAACATGTTAACATATGAACTGGGTTGTCAATTTAGCAAGAGAAACACAAATAAGAGCAGAGTTTCAACTACACCTTCATCCCCTTCCAAACATAAAAAGGTTTACAGAAGCGTAAATGGGCCCCCTGGGAGTGTTTTTCTGTACCTGGTCTGGCCCTCGCTTCCTCTTCCGTGGTTGGCCGGCATAGGCCTCTGGCCTGGGTAGCTGGCTGGGAAAGCAAGCGGCCTTCCGCTGCAGGTGACTGGTGCATGACTGGTGCAGCCCTGCACTGAAGCACCCACCTGAGACTCCATTGCCCCATTTCTAAAAGCTTGATTATTCCAGACCAGGCTCCCTTGCCCTACCCAGTGCATGGACACCCATTCTCCAAACGACTGTTTTCCTTCACTCTGAATGAAACAGAAGCCTACTCCAGATACATTTTTCAAAGTGTTGAAGTTATTTTTTCCTCATATGATAGGCCTCAACACTTAAGCAGTAAAACACAGTTTTGCAGGAAGACCTGTGTGCTTCCTCTCCCTGCTCTCTACACAAGGGTCTGATGATAAGGTGAGAGGCAATGCCATTTTTAACACCCAATTTGCAACCTGAGCTAGCCTGTGTTCTACGTACTTCACTTACATTCCTGATTTAATCCACACTTGAGCACAGTAGGGTATATTATGCCCAGGTTACAGATGCGGAAACTGAGGCACAGGGAGGGGAAAGTCTGGTGAGCAGCAGATAGGGGCTGAGCCCAGTGGCTTGGTGCTGTGATTGAGCCCCTGCTCTCTGTCAGGCAGGGAGAGGCCAGCACTATGGAGGCAGTGAGCAGGGCTGGGCAGAGGCCAGGAAGGTTCCATGGGTCTGCTGGGTGCAGGGAGGAGTCTGTATTGATTCTAAGAGACACGGGCCCCAGAGGAGGCTTAGCAGGAGTGAGGCCACTAAAGTTACCTTTTTCTGGTCACTGTGTGAGATGGATCTTAGAGATAACATGCAGCACAGCGGGGCTGGGAGAGGTGATGCCCAAGAACCTATGGGTTTCTGACCACCGCAACTTGAAAACTTCGAGTCCAGAAGGTTCTTTCTACATTCATGTTACACTAGCAAAGCCCCCTAGGCTGAGGCAGGAGTGGGCATGAATGAAAAGGACATGGTTAGGGAGAGTCAGTGGACCCAGTGACCAAGGCTGTGTGCACTGAATGGGGAGTGGGTCTCGAAGAGAGATGGACCCCAACCCAGACCCAACCACTCAGAGCAAACACTGACATCTTCAGAGAGGCCTGCTTCCCACTGCTCCCTGAGCTCACTGTATTCAGCCTGCTCTGTCACCCTGGCCATCACTGTCCCTCAGCCACGAGCCAGTTCAGGCCACCACCTGGAACCTGCAGCACTCACCCATAGGTTGTGTCCCCCGTGAGGGCTTCCAAGCATGCTACTTAAAATTGGTCCTCTCCACCTCAGCTTCGCTCTCCTCCTTTGCCAGCTTTATTTTCCTCCACAGAGAACATACTACCCTCTAGAATTTGCTTTTTTCTGCTATTGTTGGTTTCCTCCCACTAGAGTGTGGGTTTCAAAACATTTCTCTTCTGTTTGGTACGCAACAGTATCCCTAGGGCCTGGCACATAGCAGGTGCTCAGTGAATGAATGCACAGAAGGGATGGGTGTGAATGAAGAAATGAACGGTGGTCTGAAAGGTAGAGGCTGTGGAGCGCCGTGGTAGTGGAAACACTTGACAACGACCCTGGCATGGGCAGATGTAGTTCTATTTTACAGTTGAAGTCGGCAAGACAGAATGTGGCTGCCCTTGCTCTTGTTGGAGACACCGGCCAGCGTACTCCTCCGGGCAGGGCTGTGGTGTAGAGGATAGGCTGTCTTCACCTATGAGGGGCCAGCTCCGAGAGTAAGTATTGTGGTGACTTGGAAGCTTCTAGGATCTCATTAACATGAGATTTCCCAGGGAGGCTCACATAGCCCTGCAGTACACTGAGGGTCTCTGGGCAGAGCGGTAGGCAAGAAAGTCACTGAAAACAGAGACATCTGGAAAAGTGTGGTTGACAAACTGAGTCTTTGTCTCTGCTTGCAACAGAAGGAAAGTCCTCAATAGCTTCTAACTGTAACTCTTAATTGTTCTCACTTTGGAGATTGGAAAGAAATAAAAGCAACAGAGAATGGCTTGAGTTTCTCTGAGTAAATCAAGCAGAACCCGAATGAAGCCAGAATAAGCTGCATTTTCTCATTTTGCAATAATCGGTTGAATTGTGGTAGCTATGGAAAGTCCCCTGATGGCACATGCATAGCATGGAGGATTTTACTTGAATCTTAAAAAGGTCCTGGGCACCAGCAATTTACACCCCCTCCTTTCCGAACAGGAAGAATTAATAAAAGGTAACAGGAGAGAACAGGACAGCAATGTCGGAGGCATTTTCCAACAGGCCCCCAGGGTCAGTCTTAGCAATAATTTATTGCCAAGATCCAGAACTAATGGTGAGGCAGCAGCTCGGACCTACAGGCCAAATCTCTCCACTAAAGCTTGGTCAGCTCTGGAGGGAAGACACCGGAGTTCCCCAACAATTCCAGTGACTCCAGATGGGTGTGTTTGCTCCCGCTACACAACCAGACTTGCTGTTCCTTCTGCACTAAACACAGGCCCTGAACCTCAGCCAAGACATATTCCACTGTCACCTTATTAACACTCACAGTCAAATCTTTCCATGGCTAAATATGCGTTCATTGTCACATCTGAAAAACAGCTACCACCATCACGACCCGCCCCAGGAGGAGGGGGGCTCCCACACCAATGGCCCAGGCCCACCCTTGGGACTAAGTGGAATCTGATAAAACAGGTTTCCTCCCCAACTTCTTTCTTAGGCTGAGGCCCACCAGACCTGTTGTATCCATCAGGTTCCCTGTGGCCCAGGGCTTTCCCGGGGATTCTGATGTTCACTGAAGTTTCTGAGCCACGGGCCTGGACTACTCCAAAAGGCAGAAATGAAGAGACAGGATAGGAATGTGAAAAGCTGAGTTCAGGCAGCAGGGTACAGCTGTGCTGGAGGGAAGGTGGCTGGGAGAAGACAGCTCAGGACAGCCTATGGGGGAGCAGCCAGACTCCCTTGTCTCCCTGATAACAGAAGGTGAACACAGAAACAGTCTGAGGTCACAGAAGGCCCCGTGGAGGGGGCCCCAGTTAGGTCAGAAAAGAACCAAACTTCACCTCCTCCGTATGCTGCATTAAGACAGCCCGCAAGAGTAACCTGTGAGGGGAAGGAAGGAAAGCAGCAGGAGCCAGAGGCAAAAACAGTGAGTACAACTGTGGGCATGCCTGGTTTCCCACTGGATGAGCTGGAGGCCACAACACAGGTGACAGGCTTGGACATGGGGGCAGGAATGGCAGCTCTTTACTAATGTCACTTGCGTTTTCAGCTGACCCCAGGTGGAGACATTTTCAGTCCCTACTTGTCTCTTGAAAATGGAAATTCACATAAGCCTTTTCTGCTTTCTGCTTGGCTGGCCGGCAGCTGCACCTCTCAGGTGTGGGGAAGACTGTGGGGTTCCTCTGTGTCCCCACAGACACTCCTGGTGAGACCAGTGAGCAAGAACAGGTGGTTTCACGGGGACCTGCTAAGTCCTATGTGCTGAAAGCATCCCAGCCAAGATCTTTCCAGAAGCAGCCATGGGTCTGTCCTCTTACTTTGATTATTTGTGTGAAATACTGGCTTGCAACCCAGCAACGACACAAATGTATACATTGCCTATTTTGTGCCAGTACCACGCCAAGACCGAGAATGGAAAAAAATTATGTGCTGCAGGGTCTGGCTTCTTACATTTATAGTTAGGGAGACAACAGTAACAACAAACCCAGAAACTATGGAATGTACAATATTATACTATAAGATGCTAACTGCACAAGTAATTCAAAAGAAGTTAGGGAAGCAAGAAAGCAGGGTGTGCTGGGACCTACGCACTTGTCTCTCTTTCTTAGGGACACCCCCAATGATCACACACGTGTGTGCATGCCTCAAGTCCGGGGGTGCAGAGGATGGGAGAAAAACATGCCGACCCAGACCGTGGCTGGGCGAAATGCACAAAACTGAAGTCTTACTCTCCTGGGGAATTGTCTCGTTTCTTTGTGTTATGCCTTCCACTGTAAAATAAGGGAAATGGGGGTGAAGGTAAGGCCCCCTTCTTACTCTCCCTGTGGGTTTAGGAGTTGGCCTCCCAGACCACTTTGCTCAGATGCAGAGAAAACATGGAACACCAGGACCTGCCCTGCCTGGCTCCCAGTCAGTCCTGTCTGCTGCGCCCACAGCCTTTCTCGGCCAGTGCTCTCTTGGGTGACTGCGCGGTACTCTGTTAAGTGCATTAGTTTTCAGGAAGGTGCGGTCCGCACCTGGACAGAAATGCGGGCAGATTCAGAGCCAAGTCCTGGTGGGGAGGAATCCCCACCACGCGCCATGCAGGGCTGTAGAAGCTCGTAAGAAACGGGCTAGCAGCAAGTAAATATAAAACAGACTTTAAACAAAATGGCAAAGCCCTGTCCCCCAACAGTCTCTGGCAGAAATCTCTGAGAAGTTTCTTTCCCATTTCCTTTCTGGGGTCTTGTTCCCACATTGCCTCCGACATGGTGAACTCAGGTGTCCTGAGAGAAGCTGGGTGGGAAGCAGGGCCACAGGGGAAGGAGAAAACGGAGGAAAACACCAGCAGTGTGACAAACACACCCTCTGGCTCACCTTCAAAGCTGGACCACATGCCAGTGTTTGGAACTTGGTCGTCACCAGTATCCGTAGTGAATAATTACCTCAAAGGCTTTCACCAGTTCATCTTTCTTAAAAAGTCCTTGATTACTTACTCTCAGCACTGGAGATGGGGACAGGCAGCACGGACAGCCTCAGCTGACCTCCAGCTTTCCTGTTCTGCCAAAAATACCTCTGTGAGCCTAACTTTCTCAGCCCCATCTACCTTCTCCCCTGTCTTCCCGAGACACAGCTGACATACCACACCATACTAGTCTATAGTACACAACATAATACTTGTTGCCCTTATTTCAAAATCCCTAAAACGTCCCAGGTTAACACCCACTTAGCCAAGGCGGAACAACGATCATGTTTACCTTCTTGCCTGACATGCTGAGAGCAGATCTACAAAACATGGCTTTCAGACATGGGGTATCAGCAGCTCAGGACAGTAGCTGTCGAGAGAGGTGAGGCCTGCCGCGTGAGGCCTCTGGTTCACCTGGGCTCTGGGGCTTCTTCCTGAGTTGGGAAGATGGAGTCTGGGGGTTGGGGAGGCCACAGTGGCTGGGGTCCATGGACCTGAGTCCTGGAAAGGAGGTATCTGTGGAGGGGTGCCCCTGCCAAGTCTGTAGCCCAGTACTGATGAGGACATTCATAGGAGGAAATTACCCAGTGCCAGGGAAAGAACTACCCAAAGGGGAAGACAGAACAATTCCCGAGGCTCACACAAAGCTGGGCACAGTTTGCATTCCCACCTTCAAGATTGAAAAACCTTGTAAATCACGGGTCATGGAGTGGAGAAGATTATAGCTTCAGAAGTAGGGATAATTAGCTCTACATTAGAGGCTGCCATAGTCCTACAGACCAGAGCTTAAAAGCAAGGCTCAAAAGCATCAAACTGTTTGTAAGTGACCTAGCGACATCCCAGGACAAAGCTTAAGCATATTTATAGGAATAAAAAAAAACAAAAACCCAGCATCTGAAAAGGCACAATTTACAAAGTTGGTATCTAATTAAAAATATCAGGAATGCAAAGAAGCAGGAAAATGCAATCTACAAATCTATTTTATAGTTATTTATAGAGGAGAAAAATCAGTCAGTAGAAACAGAACCAGAAACAATGCAGAAGACAGAAATCGTAGACGAGCATATTGGAATATGTACTAGGACTATGGTATATACATCGGTGTTAAGGAGACATACAGAGGCCACGAGAAAGACTCCAGTCAAACTCCGGGATGGAAACACGATGTCTGAGTTAAACTCCCCAAGACACTCAAACCAGCCACCACACTGCCCCAGTCAGAGGCGTAATCTGCTCCCTTCTGCCTGTCTGTGATGGCTCTGCACTTCTTACTTGCCAGTTCCCTTCGCTGAGGCTGCTTTTATCTCCTTCCTCAGACAGCAGGAATTCTAGCACCGTGCTTCAAACGAAATCTCTCTGCAGGAAAGAATGGGTGAGGTTTGGTCAAATGTGCTACATAGAGAAACTATGCCACCTCTGTGGAAGGATCTGGGGTCAGGCCCACCCACTGGCTCCCACAGCAGCAGACCTGGCCAGGAGGGAGGCCCCAAGGGCAGGAGAGCTGTGGGAAGGCTGCGGCCACATCAACTCACCTCATTGCTTCGCAGTAAAATGTGAAGAGGAGGTTGAACATCGTTGGTTTAAGTGTGAATCAGGGTAAAATGTTATTACTGCCTTATCAGGCTGCTAACCTGATACTTGGGGGGCCAGCAAGTACCTGGCATCAGCATCACTGTTTCTAATCCCCACCTGTCCACACACACTCTGAGCTTCTAACAGCCCTGACAGTAGTGCTTGGGGAGAGAGAAGCAGAGTCGGGGAGACAAAAATCTATCCCCGTGTTAGCACTGGGGCGTTTCTGCCAATGCTTCATACAAGTTAGCAGAGCTGATGATCTGTAGACAGTAAAGAATGAGGGAATAAGAATAAGGGAAAGAAATCAAAAGTAAGCAGACAATGCCCTTTATCCATGTGAGCCCCTTAGGCTGGGAGCCACTCACTCCCACTCGCTGGGCAGCTGTGAGTATGGGGAATGGCTGGCTGTGTCCTTGGCAGCTGTCAAGAACCTGAGAAGTCCCTTTTCCTCTCCCATTGCCCATATTACTTCCTGACATGCTGGCTTTCCCTCAGAGGAGCAAGGAGAGCCCTTGAAAGGAGGAGGGAGACACAGAGGCCAAGAGTGGTGACAAAGAACAAGCACTCCCCAACCAGGAACACACCTGTGAGTCTGTCCACCTTGGATCCCAGGTAGTGTAGGGTCTGTGGAGGGCACTGAGGGGAGGAAGAGGGTCTCTGAGCATCAGTGTCTCTGTGGCTTTCCTCAGGAACCTGGGCATGGGCATTCCTTTAGAAGCCACACACCCTCTTCATGTTCCTCCCTGAAAACATGCTGCCCTCCCCAGGCAAGGAGCTGGAGCACCAAGACGAAGTTGAAGAAATCATGAGCAATCTCTTCTTCACATCGGGAGATGGCAAATCCAAGGCATGGAGCAGTACAGAGCACGTACAGTGAGTAACCTCTGAGTTCGCTGGTTCCCAGTGAAAGCTGCCAGTTGTACTAAGGAGTCATTACCAAATGCTTTAATACCATCTTTTGAGATGCAGGGTCAAAATACTATTTTCTTTTTGTAAATTCTGAAGTGACAAGGAGACAACCATGCTACAAACAGAGGTCAACATTGTAATCAACTGAAGCTTAGAACCAAACTAACAATGTGCATTGTAATTGTGCCAAAGACAAGGACTCCCAAGTCAGAAGCTGCTGTCATTGACAACTGCCCCTACAGATTTAGGCATTCATTTATTTGGCTAATTCAAGACTTTCATTTCTGTCTCCATCGGTTTTCCAGGATCTAGAAACAGCATCCCATCAACAATTCTTCCTAACACCATGTAGGATTCATTCAACACCAAGACTGGGGTTTATGAGTACTGGCACCAACAGAGGTCTAGGGTCTGGTTCCCCAAAGTCGGAATTCTCTGGGCTCCCACTGGCCCTGGGATGAGGTTGTCCCCCAGCTTACTTTCTGGAGCCTGGCCCTGTTCCTCCATCTCTCTCACCATCCAGAATACAGCTGTCCTGAGATATGCATGCAGGGGCTCCAGGCCTCTAGTGCCCTGAGGACTGGGACTCCTTCCCTCAGGTTGGTGAGGACCACACACAGTTGTGGGAGGTCACGAAGGATTCATGTGGGAGCAGCAGAAGGGCAGGAAATAGGACAGAGCAGAGCTGTCCTAAGGCAGCAGGATCCAGAGGACACATCCACTATGTGCCCATGCTTCGGCTCCTGGTTTAAGAAATAGGCTTTATGCAGAAGCCACTCTGGGGTGCATCTAGCTAAGTGTGGGGCAATGAATGGCAGAGCTGTCTTTGATGCATTTGGAGTGTCAGAGGGAGAGAAAATGGACTTCAGCACACGTTAAACCTTCAAATTCCACTTTCCAGTCCCTCAATCTGTTTGGATCTGGGCTTCCTCCCATCATTACCCATAGCCCGGGAGCCTTCTCTCCCTGGAGTCATCTTTTCTTTCCAAACTGCCCTCCATTCTGGCTCCATAGTTGGTGGCCAGTGCCTTCAGCCTCCCACAGCACCCTGCAGCCCGGCACACATGTCCCACTAGCACCCCCACATGATTGGGCCCCAACCCCAGTAGCAACTCTCCCATACCCCTTACCCCTCACCATCTTCCCCTGGAACAGCCCCCATGTGGCCTCTGTTCTTAAGTCCCAAACCTTGTCATTCTCAACAAATAATCTGCTGAGTAGCGGAGAGCAGGGCAAATCAGCATAAACTCTGAACATCCCCACAGGCCTCGGTGTGCCAGAACCTTCCCCATTCACCTCCTCCTCCCTCTGAAGGGCAGGTTTCTCTCCTGTCCCTCAAGGTAGGCCCTCGTCCCCTCCCAGCTGTTCTGCAGGGACCACTCATCAATTGTCCCCTGCGATCCCTTGGGTTTTATCTCTTCCCTTTCACTACTCTCCCCTCGGGGTGCCTCATCCAACATAAAACTGACCAAAGCGTTGCCTAGACTCTTATAACCACTTGACATGTATCCCTTTCCTGGCTCTTCACCAGAGAGCTCCCTTATCCAGCCACTCACCCGTCCAGGTTTATCGTGGTTCTGCCACACAATGGAAGATCTTCACAGGCTGGTGGGGAAGGGACGCTTCCACGGAGGAGGAATTTTCCTTAGGGGTCCTCTGAACATGGCCTGTTATTTCATGTTATTTCCTTCTTATGTTAATGAAACACACAGTGAACAAAATTAAACCACATGCTAAATTGGCAGCCCCTCCTGTCAGGAGGATCCACTCTTTCCAAACTCCTGGGTCCCCAGTGACCTTGTGGTCAGGTAGCTATGTGACTGGCCACAGCCTGTGGGTGGTGGTCTGACGTCCATGGCCAGGCCTGACCTATGAAACTCCCAATTTGTCCTCACTCCCACATGTTAAAGATAGCACAGCCCCATTGGAGGGTCTCCCTGGTGCCTGCATGAGCCTGGCCAACCAGAACAGCCAGATACGACCCTCTATTGTGGTTGAGCCGTACGGTCTCAGGGTTCACCTGTCACAGCCGGTACAATACCTCAAATATTACACTCATCACCCCTCTTCCCAACTTCTTTTTCTGCACCACAGCTGGCTTCCAGGTACTCCCTTCCCTAAACTCAAACCCCTAGGGATCTGGTCCTTTTATCTCTGGAGTGTGGGGTCCCCAGGTAAAGTCTCAGAGTCAACCTGCCCCCTTTCAGGTGAGGCCAAGGACAGCCATCATCCCAACACATGTGAGCTGAATAAATTCTCATCAAGACCATGAGCTGGCCCACTTCGATCGACTTGCTTTCCCATTTTTCCCATGCCTCCAGGGAACCCAGAGGGCCTTCCCCTTATCTGTATGTCTAAATGCAAAAGCATAAAACAAGGAAATGCATTAACGTGTGTCTGTTGAATAAAGGTTGACAAGAGACACACCAGAGGGAAGGAAAGAGCACCACTTGCACCCCAGCAGGCCTGCCTGTTGTTGTGAAGATGGAACAGGGCTTCCCTGACAAGTGTGTCCAGCCCTTGGGCCTGGGTATGTTCCACACTGACAGCACAGCCTTCCTCTACCAACGTCACCCCCTGTCCATCAGATGAACAGTCCTCACCTATGCATCTGCATATCTGCATCCGCAGAGCACAAGAAAGCCAGGTTTCCTGGGTGGGGGGCTCCCTCTCCCACTGCAACCTGCCACTGTACCTTCTCCGAATACTAAGCCCTGGGGGTATGAAGGGGAAGGAGACAGACAGAGTCCTGCCTGCAGCACGTCTCAGGTTGAGTGGATGTGAACAGTCCCTACACAGAAGTGAGTGCCGAGCCTGGTGGGAGCAAGGAGGAAGCCCTCACCCAAGCAGGGGCAGGGATCAAACCGGGGCTCTCTCCCAGAGAGGGGTGGGAGATGGCCGAAAGGGTGTGGAGCTCAGCCTCGGGAGCTGTGTGATTGAAGCCTGGAAGTGAGACAAAGGGATCCCCATCCCCTCCTCCACTGTGTCCTCGGACAGGCAGGAGTTGGCTCCACGCAGCCAGGGAGTCCAGGGCAAGTGGGACAGACAGTGGCACACAGCTGTGAGGGGACAAGTCTGTGCACCCTGCAGTCCACTGGGGAGTAAGTGAGACCCAGTAAACGTGCATGGGTGCGAGGGGAGGTGCCAGCTGACCTGGGAGAGGACCAATAAAGGAAGATCTGGGCAAACTCCAAAATCCAGGAGCAAGGCGACCACATTCTTTCTGCTACTTTCAGACAGCCAGTCTCTGGGTTAGTACCCTGCTAAACATCACATAATTTGTCTTTAAAGTTAAGAACCAGTCCAACCCCATTTCCTCCCACTCTTTGCCTCTTCTCAGTGTGCCTCTAAGTCCTCCAAACAGCCTCTGGCTCTGGACCATCACTGCATTTTGTTAGATGCAGAAAATGGCTCCTGGTTGATGCCGGTGCTAATCTCCTGACAAGCTATCACTCCTGCAAACATTTATTAAGCACCCACTGTGCAGTCACTTTGCTAAGTGCTAAGGGTATTAAAAATGGACAAGAGAAGGACCCTGACTCGAAGGATCCTGATCTGGACAGAGGAGGGAACAAGTTTAAAAAAAGGCTGGAAGCCCTGTACGTTGACATGAACAGATTTGTAAGGCTCAGGGAATGGTTTGATGGAGCAAGGACCATTTGAGTTGCGTTTTGAAGAGTGAAGAGGAGCTCTATGGGTCCTTGCATAGGGGTCCTGGGCTAGGAAAGGCAGTGTGTGGAAGTTTGGGTGGCTGGAATCTTGTATGCCTGGAGAGGATCTGGTGCTACCATACTAGGTGGAAGTTGTGAAGCTGGGTCTTGGCATCTGGAGATGGGTTTGGGGATTGCTGTGTTGGAGTCCATGGAGCCCAGGCTGGGAGGGAAGGAGGAAGCTGGGGCTTGGGGTGCAGAACAGGGGAGGGTGGATCTGAGAGAAACACTCTTCAGGTATTGTGTGGGGAGGTGGACTACTGAGGAGGAACCTGGGGCAGGACAAGACATGCCCACTTGTTTTCAGCCACTTGGCCTTTCTGGCTGTTCCTCAAGCAGGTATGAGGGAGGACCCACCGTGACAATGTGGGTAGCCAACCACACAGACACTACCCTTGAAGATCAGCAAATGTTTAAATATCCTACTCAACAGAAGTAGAGCACCATCACGTCATGGTAACATGGAGATCTTTCTTGGTTAACTGCTGGTGATCCACGTCTCCCCATTGCTTGCCTAAAACAACTAATTTTCTAAACCTGAAGGCAGAACTTGACACTTAGAGCATTTCACCATTCTTTTCAACTGTGTTTCCAGACTATTGTGGTCTTTGGGATCTTAATTCTGGCCCCATGGAGAAGTTTTCCTTGCAAACAAGCATCACAGGCAAATCTCCAAATGTATTTTCTAAGTCTCCATGCGACTTCCGCATTGAGGCTCGGAGCAGAACAGTCCTGCATCCTGTCTTTGGATCTCTCTGGACTGAGGCAGATTCCTATGAGCCCTCTTCAGGAATAGCTTTCAGGTGGGCTACCTCTCTTTTCATGTGGCATGTGACTATCTGCATTGCTTGTCTTGTTGACATTACCCAACTGCAAACCTGGCTCAGCTTAGGGAACCATGATGGGGCTGTCCTGCCTGCACAGAAATAGGGGCACGCCTGCCTTGGAAGAGCTCCCACCCCCGCTGCGGAGTGAAAAGGAGCACTTGTGAGAAAACTCTCAGAAATAGGAGGCCAAATACGGTCAATGCCCAGGAATGACACAGAGCTCTTCAGTAAATACATGAATGGACCAATGAGCAGTTATTCACTCAACAAACATTTATAAAAGCAGAGCAACAACAGAGATGGCCCTTGTGAGCCTACCTCATGCCTCGTCTGTGCACTCTGTTATTGTCTTGAGGTCTCGCAACTATGTCCATGAGGGACGTGCTATTGTCCTTGTATGTGAGAGGAAAGAGGCTCAGAAAGGATGAGAAATGTGCCAAATGTAACACGTCTAGTACATGGTATTGAGCCCAGGGTGGTCTACCTCTACAACCCATGATGCTCTGTAGGGCTGCCTTGGGCCCACTCAGGGTTCTGCCACCGGGGTTTCCATGGCCCATGAGAAACAGGCCCTGCTCTTAGGGGAAGACCTGAGATCCATATGAAAGGCAGATGCCAAGCAAGCCATCTTGGAGCCCCATGGGAAAGGACGATGGGTCTGGCTTGGTGGGACCTCTGGTTGTGTCTAGTCACACTGCAGGGTGGAAACCCAGAGCCAGACCCAGCCATGCCAGGACAGGAGAAGGACAGAGTGCCTTACATTTACCCCATGGCAGGCAGCACTGAGCCCCCACACATGGAGGAGGAGGGCTCCCTGGCCCCCCAGGCCTGAAGAATTCTCTCAGATTTATTCACTCTGAAAAAGGAAAATGATGACAATTCCTTGGTCCCCTGGAGACATAGAAGGAAGGCCATGTCACTGTCACATGACTGGGCTTATTCCCCCCGGGACCAGAGCCATGCCGAGTCCTCTCTCTGTCCTAAGTGGACACCCGCGAGGCTGCCCTGTCCCACAGGTACCCAAAAAACAGGCAGGCGTCAGTCAGCAACATGGCCTGTGGGTGTGGTGTGGCGACGGCTGTTGGAGGCTGATCGTTCACGAAACCAATAGGGAGAAAAGAACAAGGAGGCAGGTTCCAGACACAGGACCAGTGGCTGGGGAAGCCAGAAGGGGGGCTGGAAAGGTGGGGAGAGAAGTCACACAGGAGTGGCGAGGACCTGAGGGCAAAGGAGCCAGGTGCAGGCAGAGTCAGTGCCTGAGACCAGTCAGCCCAGGTTGCGGATGGGGATACAGTGGCAGCCAGGCCCCTGAACACTATGGGGAGCGTGGAGGAGAGGGTTATATCTGCAGTACACCAGAAGTATAGATCTTTCCAGAGACTGGGACAGCCTTCTCAGAAGACGGGCCACTGGTAACTCCAGGCCAGGCTGCCTCTAGCCTGGCTTTACAGCCTGTCCCACTGGGCCTGCTAGGCAAACCCAGGGTGAAGAAACAGCTCTGCTCAGGAGATGACTGTGTAATCCATGGAGCCAAAGTGCTTGTTCACTTCTTACACATCCCCCTGGGTCAAGCATGAGAGCAGAAACCACTTCAATGGGAAGCTCAGGTTCAAACTCTGCGGAAGACCTGAGCTCCAACCCCTTGGATCTCAAAGGCCTGCTCAGCCTCCTGGAGGGAAGACAACCTGAACTCTGCAACCCCAGAATCCACCCCTAAGACTACACGGGGGGCAAAACCACTCAAGTACGTCAAAAAGGAACTGAGAGAGAAACAGTGAAAGCAGGCTCAGGAAATAACCTGTTTGGGGCTTCTTGTCTTCAGGGGCTGCTGAGTGAGAAGCCAGGAGTCTGTTTCAGAGCAGATCGGGGTGTTGTGGCTGTGGCCCAGGCTTCTGGGGCAGGGGTCTGTGGCCAGGCACTACCTGGGCCACGGCCCTGCCCCAGCAAGGAGTGGGATCCAGAGGAGCAAGGCCCCTGCCCACGGCTAATTCGGGCCTTGCTCTGCCATTGTCCCTGGGAGGAGGGCTGAGCGCCCCTGGGCCTCAAGGGTCCTCAGGGCTTCCTCTCTGTGCAAACACACAAAGGAGTAAGGGAGCCATGTTCAGAGCAGACACAGGATTGTCACTGGAGGCACAGGGCACACAGGGCTTCGGGGCCAGAAGAGCCTGCCTGTAAGTCCTCAAAGGAGAAATGTTTGAAAGCCTGTCTCCCGTGGTGGAGCGCTCAGGCCCTGGAAAGGCACAGAGAGGCCAGTTTGCCCTCCAGGTGTGTCTGTGGAACTGAGGAGAGCCCCCAGAGAACCCAGCGGATTGGTTTGCCAGCCCCGAGCCCAAGCCCTCAGCCTCCGTGACAATGCCTGAGCCCTTCCAGAGGGCTGGTAGCTGATGAGTCTGACCTGGCCTTCCCCAGAGGATGCCCATGGGACCCGCCTCAGTGTTCCTTCTGTCTTAGCTTCTTAAACTGCACTTTCAAGTGCACACATGTTAACTGTACACCATTTCACAGTGGCACACAACTGCGTAAGCACTCCTAAGATGAAGACATCAAAGACCTCCACCTCCCCGAGGCCTCCCTCTCACTGCTTCCCATCAGTCTCCCTGCAGAGGCCCTGCTGCTCTGCTTTCCATCACCCTGAAGTCATTCTGGCTGCCTCCGAACTTCCTAAAGGTGAAAATCGTACATACTCTTCCGTGTCTGGCTTCTTTCAAAAGATTTGTCTGTGAGACTCAGCCATGCTTTTAAATGCAGCAGTCTGTTCGTTTTCTCTGCTGGGTAGTATTCCATTGTATGGACATACCATCCTTACTTATCCATCCCACCGCTGATGTGGAGTTTCCAGTCTGGGGCCACCCTGAGAAGGTTTCCATAAGCATTTCTGCATATGTGTTTGAGTATCCTCATAGGTCCGCCCGGGGAAAGAGGTTCCCCCAGCTACAAACATCTGGGAGACCAGATTTTTCACTTTTGGACTGCACTGTAACTGTAACCCAGGCATCAGGTTCTCTGATCTTAAGCAGCAGGATAAAGAACGCACTGGAAATTGGAACAAATGCACAGATGGAAGCTTACAAGGTGTTTGGGGAATCTGACTTCTACAGTGTGATAGAGAGGGGTGTGGGTGTGGACTTTGAGTGTGAGAGTGTGCTAGTATGTGTATGAGTCCATACAGATATGCGAGTGGGACTGTGTGTGAGCACTGTGTGTGTGTGTGTGTGTGTGTGTGTGTGTAGACTTATAGTTACTGTGTGAGAGGGCCTCAAAATCTCCTGGGCACTTTATCCAGAATGACTATGAGACATCCCCTGGTCCAGAGCATTTAGAGAAAGAAGAGGAAATGACCAGATATGAGGCTAGAAAAATAGATGAAGGTCAGACTGCAAAAGAGTGGTGAATGTCCTACTCTAGCATTTGGATTTGATCCTGCAGGAGACAGGGATCACCACACACCACTCGGTAAGCATGGCAAAGCCGGCTGTGTCACTTACCAGCATGTGGAGTCCCACACCAGGATCAGTGAAGTAGAATTTGCTAGTGACAGGTCCTGGAGGGCAGGGCAGGGAAGGGCTAAGTCTACAGCAAACAGCCTGTGTTTATGTTTTGGCTCTGCCGTTTACCCACCAGGGGACCTTTCCATGCACCTTACCATGCCTCTATTTGTTCACTTGTAAAGTGGGGACATTCCTGGCTTTAATATGCCAGAGTTGCTGAGAAAATTAAATGAGCAAGTACTTGAAAGTGTTCCCACACAGTGAGCACGCAGTAAGCACTACTTAAAATGATTTGTACAGATAAATGTGGTGATTAATAGATGAAGTGTGTCTTGGCTTGTGGGTGTACACATGTGACTTGCACTGACAAATGGCGCATGCACACAAATGGGCAAACAGTCCTGCCCACACACAAACAACCCACAGTGAACAGGGGTTTACAGGGGAAACATTCAAAGATTCTCCCAGTGTAGCCACTGCCCCTAACTTACACACTGGAAGCCAAATGCTCCTTAGTTACGGAAAGGAGACAGGAAATAAATAGACCCCAAATCATCTTTGCTTTAGGGACTCACAGCTGCACGAGCACCCCAGTTACCCAGGTCCTGGGAGGACTGCAAACAGCCCTCTAGAACCAGCCAGCTTCAGCTCCGTTTGCAGGGACATGGGGAATGCTGCTTTCTCCTCTGTGGCTGGGGAGACGGGAGCAGCAGCACCCAGGAGAGCCTGGGGAAAGTGGGTGACAGTACAGGATTTCCAGGAGAAGTAGCTAAAGTCTGCATCTGGGCCCTCCTTCACTGCCCACACAGTGAGATGGTCTGCAACCAGGCCTGGGACAGACGATTCAAGGAGCTGACACAATTCTCATAGCACAGCAGTCTGAACGAAAACCCAACGTGGTCCCCATCTCCCTCTCTTGGAAGAGGGGCTCCCAGGCCAGGAGCCCACCCCTGCCCCCTGCCCCCTGCCCCGCCTGGTGACAGTCAGCAGGGTGGAAGGGGATGCGCGTCTGAGAGCGTGACCTTACCTCCACATACAGCAAGGGGAAGATCCCAATCTTGTCTCCCAGCATGCCTTCTGCCCAGTTGTCATCCACTCTTCGGATGACGGTCAGGATCTCGTCCTGTGGTGGCCGCAGCCCATCACGAACACAAGCACGTGGACACGCAATGGAACACACACAACAAAAACAGAGACCAGTCAGTATCGCAGAAGCTAAGAAAAGATCCTACACCATGACGCAAAGAAAGGTTTGTTATCCATCTGGGATCTGACATCCAGAACAATCTGCCCTTACATCTTCACTCACAGTCTCCCGCTTTCTCTCTTACATATTGATTATAGCTGCAAAAATCCTCAAACAGAAACGTGTGGTAATTTACAATATGGCTAGTATTTTAAAATTCATGTTCCTATTATTTATTTACTGAAGTAAAATTATTTTGAATAAAAATAAATTCAGCAAGTATAAAGCTTTTTAAATTTCTGGCTCCATCCACAAATGAAAAATGACCCAATCCAATTCCATTTATTTAGAGTCGTGGGTACAAAAAGCTTTGGATAACCCTCCTAAATTCTTTGGCAACTCAGACAATGCCAAGTATAGATGCACAAAGTGGAAACAGATGGAAGGGAAAGGAAGAGGCATGAAGCATGGAGGAAGAGGAGCTTTCCGGGGAGACTGGCAGCCTGGCAGTTGTGAGAAAGGATGTGCCCGGGATGCCATCGCGGGTGCCAGATGCTGCAGGGACACGTGACAGGGGTGCGGAGAGGAGGGTGGGAGAGAGAAAGCACTGAGCAAGGATGGAGAACAAAGGGAGAACCCAACAGGGAAGGGGAGTGAGGAAGGGAGACAACACAGGGAGCAGCAAGTGCTAAGAGGGCCAGACAGGGATGCCACAGGCAAAATGGCGCCTACACCAGGGGTCTGTGGCTGGCCCCTGTTCCCTCTCCAATATCCATTCTCCTCTCCGTATGCCATGGGCTGTCTGCCAAACCACCCCGCCCCCTGTCCCGCCACATCAAAAGCTCCCTGTCACTTGTCCCTCAACAATCTGCTAGGGACCACCTGGCCTATCTGGGACTTGTGCTAAGGAACTGATGGCCAGCCTAGTGGGGTAACCCCTACTGGATTTGAAGGTACAATCTGAGTCCTCAATACTTTAATGGGAAGCAATAATATGGGACTGGTGGGCCTCCCTTGGTTAAGAGGCACATTTTAGGCCAGCACACTACCTGAAATTACCAGAAAACCTGGCTTCCCTGTGAGGTAAGGGACCATAGAGTTTTGGAGTATTCATCTGGGTCAAGGTAGAGTCACCTAATAGGAGTGGGAGATGTCTTTCAGAGAACACAGGTAGCGAAAAGCAAGGATGTGTGTCTGTGAGAGGCAGCTCACTGTGGTCTCTTCCAAACCTCTCTTCACCCAGGGAGGGGTACAGAGTAGAGCCTAGGAACAATCATACCCCTCATTTTCTCTGTCCTCATTCCAGCCTCCCAACTTCAAAAAATTCCAAATAACAAAGCGATCTGTGATTTTAGAATATTCTTCTCTCAATGGATACAAGCCAGAAAAATGCAATAGACACTACAAGAGGG
Organism: Mustela putorius furo; assembly: GCF_011764305.1. Classification (NCBI taxonomy): domain Eukaryota; kingdom Metazoa; phylum Chordata; class Mammalia; order Carnivora; family Mustelidae; genus Mustela; species Mustela putorius. The sequence goes on from NW_025421321.1 coordinate 2,141,617, forward strand.
ACCATATCATTTCACCTGTTACAGGGTAGTCGGTTCTCAGGATCCAAAGTGATATTTGTAATGGTTTCCTATTCTAGCTCAGCGATTAGAATGTATGGGCTTTTCTGGTAACCATCAGCCAACATGGTCAACTGGCTAGAGGGGAGATGTACAGAAAATGCCCCTGAACTCCCATGCCTTGCTTACCTCACAAGTTCACAGCATGTAAGAGCCCTGGGCCTGTGATGAACTCTGCTCAGATTCAGCCAAGGGAAGCCCCTAGGACTTTGCTGATCATGCAACGGGAAAGAAAATTAGGGGCTTCCTACGTATCAGAGTTTTTGCAACAATAAAATAGCATAATAAAGATTAAATTTTGTAAAATTCAAAAGAAAAAACACCAGGTTAATTTTGGTTTAAAAAAGAGAAATTACCACACTATCCACACTATTACTTAAGACTGGTCTAGAAATTAGAGCCAAAGAAATAAAAGAATATAAAACAAAAAGCATTAATATTGGAAAGAAGGTATAAAATTTTTTACCTAGAAAAAAACAGTATCAACTAAAAATTAGAATAAATTTGAGAAATACTGCAAATTCTAAACTACATTCATAAAAATCATTAGTTTACTCATACACCAGCAATAGTAAGTTACAAAGTGTGATTAAAAGTGGCTATTAATAGAGGTTCTCTAATACACTATATATGCCAAAATTAATTGCATAAATAGTAAAGCTTCAAATGTTAGAAAAAACCTTGAATAGTCAAGAAGAAAATATGAATAGATGTTTAATCTTGAGCTTGGGAAGTTCTTTTGAAGTATGATAACAATGATTTGGCTACACAAAAATGAAATTCTCTATGCTAAAAACAAAAAGGCAAAAACCTAGGAAAATACTTGGAGGATATATGAGAGACAAAGATTTAGTATCCACACTATATAAAGACTTAGAGACATAATACAAGAAAAAGACAAATACCTTAAAAAGAAAAAATAAGCTAAAGGCAAAAATAAGACAACTCACAAAAAAGAAGAAAAGCAAATTGCCATTCAACATATTTTTAAAAGTTATAACCCACAAATAAAAAAATATAATTGTAAGAAAGAAGAGTCTTCTTTTTCTTCAATGTTTTATTTTGCCTATCAAGTTAGCAAAGAAGAACATAAAGCCAACTTGGAGTTTTGGTCAGGATGGAAAGAATAGGCACTTCATCATTTTTGGTGGACACAGAATTTATAGCATTCAGTTTGTCAATTTCTATCAAAGATCAAAGCCTGTATACCCACTGATTGAACAACAACACTTCTAGAGACTCTACACTAGGAAAATCAAAGATGTGCAAAAAGATTTAGCTCTGAGAGTGTTCATTACAGTGTTGCTCAATTAGATAGAAACTATAGACAAATGCACAGCAGAAGAGATTCGGTTAACTAAATTATAGTATTGTCTGCCAACTCCAGCCCCACTCTAGCCATCCTGTACTACCTAAGGAGGAATAGGGGAAATGGAGACACGCATGTGGAGTTCACAGTCTAGCTGTACAGGCTCCTTAAATGACTGAAATCCAATAATAGGACCATAGGACTATACAGTGCTCTCCCTCTCTCTAAACACCATGACCACATTACTAAAGGCCAATTTACAGCAATTCGTTTTTCCTGGTACACCATGTCTGTCTACCAAAAAAATTACTACTAGACATACAAAAAGGAAAAATAAAACAAAAACCAAAAATATAGCTTGAAGAGACAGAGCAAACATCAAAACTATAGGATATATGACTCAGACATAGCCAGGATGTTGGAACTATCAGACGGGGAATGTAGACCAACTATGATTAATATGCTAGGGGCTCTAATGGATTAACTGTACAGCATGAAAGAACAGATGGGCAATGTAAGTAGAGAGATAGAAAGTCCGAGAAAGAACCAAAAAAGTAATGTTAGGGATCAAAAACACCATCATAGAAATGAAAAATCTTTAGATAAGAAAATTAGTACTCTGAACATGGCTGAGGAAAGAATTTTGACCTTAAGTACATCTCAACAGAAACCTCCAAAACTGGAAAGCCAAGAGAACAAAGACTGGGGGTGGGGAGAGAACAGGATATTCAGGGACTTTGAGACAGCTATAAAAAGTATGACCTATATATAATGGGAATATCAGTAGGAGAAGGAAGGAAGGAAGGAAGGAAGGAAGGAAGGAAGGAAAGAAGGGAGGGAGAAAGGAAAGAAGGAAGGAAGAAAGGAGGAACAGAAGATATATTAGACACAACAACTGAGAATTTCTCCAAATTAATGTCAGACACCAAACCACAGATCCAGGAAGTTCAGAGAACACCAACTAAGACAAATGCCAAAAAAACCTACCTAGGCATAGCAAAGTACCGAAAATCAAAGATAAAGAAAAAATACTGAAAGAGGCCAGAGGGGAAAAATACCATATTTATATAGGATCAAAATAAGAATCACACTTGACTTCTCTAAAACCATGCAAAGAAAAGAGTAGAGTGAAATATGCAAAGTGTTGAGAGAAGAAAACCCACCAGTCTAGAATTATGTACACTGAGAAATTATTTTTCGCTAGTGAGGGAGAAATAAAGACTTTCTCAGACGAACAAAAATCAAGAGTTTGTTGCCAGTAGACCTGTCTTGTAAGAAATATTACAATAAGTTCTTTAGAGAAGAAAAGTGTACATAGGTCAAAACTTGAATCTAAATAAAGAAAAGAACATTGGAGAAGGAATAAGTGAAGATAGAATAAAACATATTTTTCTTGTTCTTTGTTCAAAATTAAAGTAGCAGCAATGCATTCGATTATATATACTATGTACATATATTATATATATATATATCATGTATATATTTATACAAGTGTGTAAGTGAAATGAATGACAAAATGATATAAGGGGCTGAAGAAAAGAGATAAAATTATTTTATTATTATAAAATATTCATACTACCTGTGAAATAGTACAGTGTTTTTAAAATGAGCATTATTAATTGCAAATGTATATTGCAAACTCTAGGACAACTACTAAAATTTTTTTAAGGTACAACTGATAGGCTAAGAAAGGAGAGAAAATAGAATCACATAAATTGTCCAATTAAAACAGAGAAAGCTTTTAAGAAGGAAGAGAAGAAAACAAAAATAAGAATTAAAATCAAGGGCAACAAATAGAAAACAGAAATAAATATGGTAAATATTAATTAAAAATATCAAATAATCACACTGAATATCAGTGGTCTATATTCACAAATTGAAAGACAAAGATTGTCATAGTGGATCAAAAAGTAAGATCCAACTGTGTTGCTATGTTGTCTACAATAAACCCTTAAATTTATTTTTATTATGTTCAATTAGCCTATGTGTGTGTGTGTGTACATACCATATTTTATATATACATATATATCAGTTTTTGATAAAGTGTTCAACAATTCATTAGATGTGTATAATACTCAGTGCTTACCACCACATGTGTCCTCCTTAAGACCCATCACCCAGATACCCCAACCCCCCACCCCCCTCCCCTCTGTAGCCCTCAGTTTGATTCTTAGAGTCCAGAGTCTTTTATGGCTTGTCTCCCTCTCTGATTTCTTCCCATTCCTGATTTCCCTCCCTTCTTCTGTGACCCTCCACACTATTCCTTATGTTCCACATATGAGTGAAACCATATGATAATTGTGTTTCTCTGCTTGATTTATTTTACTTAGCATAATATCCTCCAGCTGCATCGATGTTGATGCGAATGGTGGGTATTCATCCTTTCTGATGGCTGAGTAATATTCCATTGTATATATGGATCACATCTTCTTTATCCATTCATCTTTATCCACTCATCTGTTGAAGGGCATCTTGGCTCCTTCTACAGTTTGTTTATTGTGGATATTGCTGCTATGAATATTGGGGTGCATGTGCCTCTCATTTTCACTACATGTGTATCTTTGGGGTAAATACCCAGTAGTGCAGTTTCTGGATTGTAAGGTAGCTCTATTTTTAATTTCTTGAGGAATCTCCAGACTGTTTTCCAGAATGGCTGCACCAGCTTGCATTCCCACCAACAGTGTAATATGGTTCCCCTTTCTCCACACCCTCGAAAATCCATTTTAAATATAAAGATACATGTGAATTAAAAGTTAATGTGTGGAGAAAAATATACCATGATAACACTAATCAAAAGAAAGTGGGAATAGCTGCATTAATTTTGAACAAAACAGAATTCAGAGCAAGGAATATTGTTGGGAATAAAGAAGGAGATTATATAATGATAAAGGACTCTATTCCCCAAGAAGACATAACAATCCTTAATGAATATGCATTTAAGAACAGGGAGTCAAAATATATTAGTCAAGACTTACATAACTCCAAGGAGAAATAGATAAATCCGCTATTACAGTTGAAGACTTTAACATCATTCTATCAAAAATGGACCATTCCAGCAGGCAGAAAATCAGTAAAGACATAGTTGAAGGCAACAACATCTATCAATCAACTGAATATAATAGTCATCAATAAACTATCTCATGTAAGAACAGTAAAATATACATTCTTCTCAAACTCACATGGAACATTCACCAAGATAGATCACACTTGGGGCCATAAAACACAACATAGTGGAATTAAACTAGAAATCAGTAACAGAAGGGTGACTGGAAAATTACAAAATACCTGGGAATTGAACAATACAATACTAAATAACTAAATCTTAAAATATTTTCAACAAAAGAAAATGAAAACACAACTTATCAAAATGTGTGAGCTGAGGGAAATTTATAACATTGAATGTATACCTCAGAAAAGAAGAAAGATCTAAAAATCAATAATCTAAGCTTCTTAGAAAACTAGAAAAAGAAGAGCAAATTGAATCCAAAGTAAGCAGAAAAAAAGAAATAACAGAACTTTGAACAGAAATTAATGAAATTAAAAACAGGAAACTGATAAAGAAAATCAACAAAACCAAGAGCTAGTTGTTTAAAAAGATCAATAAAATTGATAAGCCAGCCTAACAAAGAAAAAGAGAGAAGGGACAAAAATTACTACTATCAATCATGAAAGAGAGAACATTACTACAGATCCTGGACATTAAAAGGATAATAGAGGAATATTATGAACAATTTCATGCCTACAAATTTGATAACCTAAATGAAATGGACCTTTAACAATGTAATCCGTCAAAATTCAACAAGAAATAGACAATCTGAATAGACCCATATCTATTAAAGAAATTGAATCAATAATTAATAAATTTCCAAAACAGAAAGCACCAGATCTAGCTGAGTTCATTAGTAAATTCTTCCAAACACTTAAAATAACTTCTTTAAGTTATACCAAATTATCTAACAATCTCTTCCAGAAGGTAGAAGCAGAAGGGTGACTTCCTAATTCATTCTGTGAAACTACCATTACACTAATACTGAAACCAGACAGAGACACAGCAGGCAAAGAAAACTACAGACCAACATTTCTCATAAGCATAGATGCAAAAATCCTCAACAGAATATTAGCAAATTGAATACAAAAAGTTTAAAAAGAATTATTCAGCATGACCAACTGGAATTTATCCTAGGTATGCAAAGCTGGTTTATCATTCAAAAATCAATTAATATAATTCATCACATGAACAAACTAAAGAAGAAAAAAATCACATCCTCATATCAATAGATGCACAAAAAGCACTTAAAAAAACCAAACACTGACTTATGATATTAAAAAAAAAAAGCTCTTAGCAAGTTAGAAACAGTGTGAAACTTCCTCAACTTATGAAATACATTTATGAAAAAACCCTACAACTAACAGTATATTGGTGAGAAACAAGAAGCTTTCCCACAAAGTTCAGGAACAAGGCCAAGATTTTCCTCCTCACCGCAGCCTTTCAACATCATAGTGGAAATCTATTAATACAATAAGATAACAAAAGGAAATATAGAGCATACAAATTAGGAAGGAAGAAATAAAGCTGTCTTAGTTTGCAGATGACATAACTGTCTATGTAGAAAACCTAAAAGAATCAACAAAAAGACTCCTGGAACCAATAAGCAATTATAGCAAGACTGCAGGATATAAATCTAGCAAAATACCTATAAGAGTTATATGAGAAATCTGCAAAACTCTGATGAATAAAATTGAAAAAACAAAATAGAGATATGTTCCATGTTCATGGATGGATAGGAAGACTCAATACCATCAAGATATCAATTTTTCTCAACTTCTAGGTTTAATGCAATTCCAAACAAAAGATCAGCAAGTTATTTTATGAATCTCAACAAGCTGGTTCTGAAGTTTATATGTAAATGGAAAAGACCCAGAACAGCCAACACAATTTGAAAGAGAAGAACAAAGACTGATACAATACAACTTCAAGCCTCACTTAAAATTACATTACTGAAGACAGTGTGGTATTGGTATTAGAATACAAAAACAGATCAATGGAGCATAAGAGAGCATTCAGAATTAGACCAATCTTCAACAAAGGAACAAAGGCAATACAATGGAGAAAGATAATTCTTTTCAAAAGATGATATTAGAATGGTTGGACATCCACATGTAGAAAATGGATCTAGACACAGACCTTACAGCAGTCACAAAAATTAACTCAAAGTGAACAATAGAATAAATGTAAAACACAAAAATATAAAACTCTCAGAAGGTAACATAGGAGAATATCCAGACAACTTTGGGTTTAGTGATGACTTTTTAGATAAAATATCAAAGCCTGGTCTATGAAAGAATTGATAAGTTGGGAATCCTTAAAATTAAAAATTTCTGCTCAGCAAAATACACTGTCAAAGAGCATAAAAAGGTTCATGAAAATGTTTGCAAAAGACATATATGGTAAAGGACTATGATTCAAAAAATACAAATAACTCTTAAAACTCAACAGTAAGAAAACAGAGGCACCTGGCTGGCTCAGTCAGCATGTGACTCGATCTCAGGGTTGTGAGTTCAAGCCCCACACTGGGCATTGGGCCTACTTTAGAAAATAAGAAAACAAAAAATCCAATTTAAAAATGAACTAAAGATATAACAGACATCTCACCAAAGAAGAGACACAGATGGCAAATACAAATATGAAAAAAATACTCCATGTCATATGTCATTTGGGCAATGCAAATTAAAACAACAAGATGTCACCACACACCTATTAAAATGGCCAAAATCTGGAACACAGACACCGCCAAATGCTGGCAAGAATGTGGGGTAACAGGAACACTCATTCATGGCTTGTAGGGGATACAAAATAGCATAGTTACTTCCAAAGACACAGTTACTTCCAGGGGGTTTCTTACAAAATGAAACATACTCTTATCTTATAATCCAGCAGTTACATTCCTTGGTATTTAACCAAAGGGCTGAAGTTTATATCCACACAAAAACCCACTCAGGATATTTACAGCTGCTTATTCATAATGCTAAAGCTTGGAAACAATCTAATGATGTCCTTCAGTAGGTGAATGGATAAATAAACCAGTACATTAAAGACAAGAGAGTCTGATCTAAAGCTAAAAAGACATGAATTATCAAGCCATGAAAAGTCATCGAAGAAAGATATATGGATATTACTAAGAAAAAGAAACCAATCTGAAAAGGTTATATGTTATGTTATTCCAACTTTGTGATACTGTGGAAAAGGCAAAACTATGGAGACAGTAAGAAGATCCATGGTTGTCAAGCGTTGGGAAGTAGGGAAGAAAGGGACAAACAGGTAGAACACAGAAGATCTTTAGGGTGAAAACACTCTGTACGATACATGATGGAGAGACACGTCATTATAAATTTGCCCAAACCCACAGAATGTACAACCCCAAGAGAGAACCCTAACATAAACCACAGACTTTGGGTGATTATGATGGGTCAGTGTAGGCTCGTCAATGGCAGTTACAGCGTGTGCATCTCTGGGGAGAGGCGCTGATAGCAGGGGACGCAATGCATATGTGAGGCTAGGGTTATGGGGAAATCTCTGTACATTCTGTCAATTCAGGAGTGAAACAAAAACTACTCTACAAGTTAAGTATTTTTTTAAAAGGTAATAGAGCCATAGAGTGATGACCATGGACACACTAGAGCATGCTAGAACCATGCAGACACGGCTCACAAATGTAATGTTGAGAGAGAGCAAAACTGGACACAAAAACATACATGTATGGTCCATGTCTTTGAAGTTGAAGAACAGATACAACTCAGCTGTGGTGTTAGGCACACAGGAAGATGGAAAGGTGGAAGGACTGGGTGTTGGTATCTTACCATCCCCACACTGGGTAGAGAGTATGAGGATAGCTGTATAATTTTGATTAGAGGATTTGATGGTATATTATGGTTTATTTAGATTTAAAGGGTTTTGGTTTTTTTTTTTTTTTTTTTTTTTGAGGTAATAGTCTATCCAGGATAGATAAGTCACAACATGCCTTGAGTACTGAATTTGAACCTAATACCTCTCTAAAGAGACATCACATATGGAGAAAGTCAACCATTATGTGGACAGCCTGAAATTGAGTCACAGAATACCAGAGAAGAAAGTGGTATCCCTGAGCCTGAGACATGAGAAAGCTGGGAGGCATGGAAACTGTCTTGCAGCCTTGGCATCATTACCGCACTGAAGAGCTGGGCTCATTCGGGAGGACAGGACACACACCAAGGGCTATAAAGGACTGAGAAGCAGACACAGCCCCATGTAAGGGAAAGCTAGCCAAAAACAAGTGTCCGCTCTTTGGCCAGGGGCTCTGTCATCACTCCAAGTGTTCAGTAGTGCCAATCTGTTGCTTATGTGACCACCACTATGCAAGCATCCCCCAAGAGCCACGCATGGGGAAGAAACACTATCCCTTCCCAAGAAGAACTCAACAATGGGTGGGAGAGGTCTTCTCCTAACGTCCACTGATACAGTGTAAGGACAGTGAAATCCCAGCACAATGCAGTAAGTGGGGTTCAAAATCCAATCCTGTCAGCTACCGTGAAGTTAGTGAAAGGAGCAGGTGGAACCTGTCATCCCCACCTGCCTCTCAGATGCAAGACCAATGCAGTCCCTGCTGTGGTTTGGTAGGACCTGGTGGGAGGTCTCTGATCTGGCCCACATATTGATGGGGGAAATTCTTGGTCCTGTGGCTGGCTGGGGTTTCATGGCAGTGGTAGGATTTAGAATGATCCTATTTAGCTGGCATGAATTTTGTTGGGGAGACTGGGCTGGGAGGACAGTGGGTACAGGAGCCCAGTCACTCTCTGTAAACACAAATAAGTCAGTTTGCCTAGGAACATCAAGAAAGGTTTCCTATAGCTCTGACTCTAACCCAAACTCACACACCAGAGACAGCCTCCAAGGAGGAACATTTGAGTGCTGGGCAATGAAAAAGTTCACCCTAGCATGTCAGGGCTACCAGCATGAAATCTGTTGTGTTCTGGAAACACTGATCACTTCTCCTGTCACCATTGTAGGACCGGGGAAACAAGAACCCTTTTTTGGTGGCTAGATCACATTGGGTGTCTGATTCACTGTCAATATTTCAAAAAAGCTGGAACCAGTGCTTCCCAAAGGATAAGAGAAAGGGGAAAATTCCTGCTCTGGGCCTCTTTGGAATACAGAGAATTGATCCCCCCTCAAATAGTAAATGAGCTTTCCATATGACAGTGGCAAGACTGAGCTGCATGGTTCAGACCTGAGTTTTTGGTTGCTGTTTTGTAGAGAATGGTGTCCCCTGCATGTCACACTCGATGTGGTGGGCTGCTGGTGGCCTGAGAACAAAGCCATGCTGAGTGGAATGCTCAAGGAACAAGAGGGCGTGGCCCCTATAGTGCTGTGCTCTATGGAACAGGTCAGTAAGTCTTTCTAGAAAGTGCCAGACTTTCAGGAATTGAGGCAATAGTTCAGGATTTTGAGGCAATCCTGTCTCTGTCACATATTCTGTTTGAGTATGAAAGCATCCAGAGATAACATGTAAAGGAAGGAGTCTTGCTATGTGCCAATAAAACTTTATTTACACAAAGGACAGTGAGTGGGTAGAATCTGACCCACAATCACTAGTTTACCAACCCTTGCTTGATGTACCTGAGTAAATGAAATCTAACTAGACACCACTGATAGTCAGGTGGGCCACACAAGTTTTGGGCCAATTTGAGGATTTTATGGAGGAAACCTGTTCCCACCACATCATTTCATTTTCAGATGCACGGCTCAATTTCATTCACATGTCTCAAGTAAGGTGCTCATTGCTCACTGTGGAGCAGTGTAATTCTAAGTGCTGTTTTCCCTCTTCCCTCAAGTTCCCATGCTTTGAAAATATACCAAGTGCCACTGTCATACAGCAGTGGCTCTCCTTTGCATCCAGCCAGTCTCAGGGTGGTCCTAAGTGATGGTAAGTTTGGGCTATGAACATAGCATGGTTATTAAAAAAGTATATTGCTTTTCCTCCCAAGGCTTAGTGGGTAATACATTTGAAAAGGATTTAGGTATTGTGGTAGGCCTGCCATCTAAAAGGGGCCTTCAACCTGCATTTCTTTCTTTCTTTCTTTTTTAAAGATTTATTTGTTTGAGAGAGAGATCAGAGCGGGAGGGGCAGAGGGAGAGGAAGAGAGAGAATCTTGAGCAGACTCCCACTGAGCACATGGAGCCCGAACGGGCTTCAATCCCGAGATTGAGACTTGAGCCGAAACCAAGAGTCAGATGCTTAACTGAGCCACCTGGGCACCCCTCAAACTGCAAGTCTATTTCAAATCTGTGGGCTTGTTCCTACCTGGGGGAAAGTGAATCGGCAAGCAGATGGGCTCTGTAAAGAAGCTGGGGAGCGGAGCCCTGACGGTCCACCTTCTGGACCCACAGGGAGAGTGGTACCTCTGTGTCCACCCAGAGGCCCTCTGGATGCCACTGAAGGTGACTCACCCAGCACCCAGCCCTAATACCATTTCAGAAATGCAGTTCAGTGAAGGTCACTGCTCACACATCTGGGGCTCAATCTGAAAACCTAGCAGAGTTCCTTCAGCACGTCTGGATAAACCAAATCCAAGGGCCTACGGTTTTACTCTCCTGAGTGGTGTAGCAATAACACACATCAAGCAGCTAGAACCATCCTTGAAGGGCCACGAAGAGCAAGCAGATCCTCCTGGAGAGTCACTTGAAAGCCTTCCCTCCCCCTTCACCCGCACTCAAGTGGTTTCTGAGAAGCAGTGGGAACCAGACCAGAGGGAGCCCTTCCTTTTCATCCCTTCAGGGCGGGCTGCCTGCTCGGCAGGCCACAGCCATAACCACCTCATACTACAGCGTGACTGGGGACCCACACCTGTCACCGAGCCCTTCCTTGTCAGAATGCAAGCCAGTCACATGGTGCCCAAATCACCACTCCTCAGAAAGAAGGGAAATTAAAAAAGGAAAGGTTGAAAAACTCCCTCAGTCTTTTGTTGCAGAAGTAACAAAAATTATTTCTCTGGGCAGTTCTAGGTGTGGCTCTTAATGGAGTCATCGCTGCCATTAACCCTCTGCTGTCCTGCTGAGGACTCTGGGAGCCATGGCATTCCAGAACCTCAGACTGTCCTGTCTTGCACATCCCATCTCAAATCCAGAGGCTGTCAGAGGCCTGGAACCACTCATAGAAAGGCAACGTTCTAGGAGAGAGCCAGACCTTGGGGGAGTCTCACATGCAGCCTCAGGGTGGATCCAGATGTAAGTGGAGAGGACAGAGGTCAGATGTCGCACCCTCCTCAGTGCTTTCAGATCTCCCCCCTGCAGATATACCCCCCCACACTCATGCACACACACCACAGGCACATACATCACATGCACGCACACATACATCACATACACACAATCACACACATCAGAGGCACACATGCTATAGACACACACACACCACATACCACACTCACACACACTACAGGCACATATACACACTACACTCACACATATCATATGTACACACACTACAGGCACACACGCATACCACATACCACATGTACACATGTACTACACTTGCCATACCCTAGGCACACACACACAACACAGGCACACACATTCCCCAGTAGGATGGAGGCTCAGGTATGAAGACCCTGCTCCCAGTGTGCCCACTGTGGGCCGTGAACCCTTGAAGATGGGGCCCTTCCCAGCCACTGGCCCACTGGGAATACAGTCCAGCACTGATAAGCATCTGATGAATGAATGAATGGACAAGGAGGCTGGACAAAAATAAACTTGTACTCTCCAGAGCAAACGCAGCTGACCTCTTGTCCAGGCCAAGACAGAGTGCCTGCACCCAGCCTCACTCACAAGTACATATTCAATGTCCTGTGTCCCCCTCACTTTCCCAAGACGGGGATCGGCAGTTGGTAAAGGCAGGATGGCCACACTCAGAAAGCCTGCACTCCAGCCATGAGATAGACAACTGTCGTGTAACTACACATATTACCTTCTCTGGAAGGAAAAATGTGAGTGTAGAGTGCTGGGTAGGGAGGCTCCATCACTCAGGGGTCAGGGGCCATTCCAAGGGACATGTGACAGGTGGGGAGGGCGCTCAGGCCATGGGGGGAGCTGCAGAGGCTCTAGGGGAGCCAACAGGATGGAGGGACAGGGGTTGGGAGGCCAGTGTAGCACGAGTGGAGTGAGCCAAGAGCAGGCCTGGAACTGAGCCTGGGAGGGAGGTGGGCACCGGGTCAGGCAGGGCCTCTCAGACGGCACAGACTCTGACGTTGGCTCTGAGGAGGCTGGAACCAGGTGGGGCAGGCTCCAGCGCTGAGGGGACAACAGGCTGCGGGTGCTCATGGTGAGCCGGGGAGATGGAGCATACCGGGTGGGAGGCTAGTCTGGGGGAATATTTCTTGACAAAGCTTCACAGACGTAAAATATATCTATCTATCTTTTAACAAATCTAAAAGATTCCCTATCAGTTTCTCACACCCTCACCTGGATATCCAAACAAGGGTTTGGGCAAGGACATTCCTCAGAAGCCCCCAGGCTGCCACTGCTCTCCCTGTCACCTCCTCTGTGCTCGTGTTTGGAGCTGGTCACCTTAGTAAAGGTGTCTCCTTGACCCAGGCCGAGCAGGACTCAGAGGTGGCTGGAAGGAAGGAACCAGGAACCCGAGCCACAAAGGTGACTGAGGTTCTCTTGTAACTTCTGGGGGTTTCCTGAGCAGAGCCCTGCAGTGAAGCTCATCCCACTTTACTTCCTGGGTCTTTCCAGCCCTGAAAGCATTCCCAACACTTGTTGGAAAGAAGAGAAGACACAGTGGGCCTGGGTGCCCAGCGATGGGGACAACATTCTCAACACGGGTGTTAAGATTTCACACACCCTGGGCAATACCCTGAGGGATTTAGCCCCCAGAAAAAAAAAAAAAGGGTCTAGCCAACCGGCCAAATTCTCAGCCTCCCAAGCAGTCGGTGACTTAGGAAGGGTGTTTGTTTTCCTGTGAGCATTTTGGACTGAGATAAAAAGTGATAAGTATCTGACTGAATTTCATCTTTTCCTGAAACAGGAAGAAAGCAGAGGACAGAAAGCAAATATTTATTGAATGCCTATTTCTGAGCCTGGTTCTCTAAATGCCTTTACTCAATGAATCCTATTATAAACTCCATTGTACAGCTAAAAAAAGAGACTCAGAGACCAAGTACATGTCCCAAAGTTACCACTTAATAAGAAAAAAGTGTCGTGATCTGTATCCTTGTTTACCGACTCCAGAGCCCAAACTGTCTACACCTGATTTTTATCTAAGCCCGTCCCCTGGATCAGAACATAGTTCGGGATTAATGCTGGGGTAATTCACACAGAAGAGAAGTCCCACACTTTTGGGAAACAATGATTAAACATTCAGCAGCGTAATAAGATCACATGGAAGGGTGTTGTGCTGACCCCAACAGCAGAAAAGTAGGGCTAGGCCGGGACAGGGTGGTTGTGTTTTATACCGGTCTTTGCAAACTCAGAGCATCCCTCGGGCCCTGAGGGGAGACTGGAGAAGGGACAGTGTGTGGTGAAGGTGTGGAAGAGAGCTGTCCCTATGGCCACTGATCCACAGCCTCATGTGGTAAGCATGATAGGGTTCAGTCCAACACGATGAGCCTCAGGCTCCTGCTGCTAGCAGGGTGCAAAAGTGACTCTGGGGTCAGACAGGTGCTGCCTAAGATAATCTCATGGCCTCTCAGGATTCCTGAGCTTTACAGAGTAAATTCACTAAAGGGCAGCCCCAGGCCCCTGACATCCAGCACAGCCGCCTCACTGGGCAATGAGGATATTAAGCTGGAATGTACACAGTCAGGGTTCAAAGAGAATTTGTTGGATTTTGTAGTTGAGTTAACACCAGGTAACGTGGACTAAGCTGTCACAGAAAGACTGGAACTCAAAGTCCCCGCTCGTCTGCCAAGCCTGAAGCATAGCTCTTTACTTGTATCCCTTCACTCCGGCACCACCCCTCCCAATAGGACCTGTGTCCTGACCCTGAAGATTAGGTGCTCTGACAAGGTTAAATGTTTCCCCGAGGTCAGCTGTGGGGTCCCTAACTGCAAAGTCCCTGCGCAAGGGTGCCTCCCCAGCAAACTCATTTCCTCTCTGTGCATGCAGAGGGCAGCAGGCATCAAGGCCCCACGTGAGAGCTGGCAAAAGCACAGGCGGCCAAGCTTTGGGGGCTCAGTGTCCTTCTTTACTTTAGTCTTTGCATTGGCATGTGCCCTGCTTTTTGGAGTGGGACAACTAAGAAGTTATAAAATATGCGTTTTTTAGCTGCTTCACTAAAAGTAATTATTCATTCTCTTCTTAAATGAAGCAAGGACTTTGGTTTTAGAATGGCTCTAATTCAAGCAATTTTAACAGGACTGTTCAAAAGCCAATGCTGAAGGTAAAAAATCTTGCTTTGATCCACCTGCTTCCTGACTTTTTAAACCCAATCAATCCTATCACCATGAGGTTTTTGAAAGGTAAGTGGGTGTCATCCGTGGATCTTAGAGACCCCTCTTTCCTTGCTGACTCCAGAGTGGAATGCAGGCAAACAACAAAGCATTCCATGCAGCCAAAATCAAGCCGGGCTGAAGGAGTGATGTCAACTCCAGAGTCACTTGAGGTGTGATATAAACGGAGGTTGTCAGATGGAACCAGTGGCCCAGGCTTGGGAACAAATGAGCTGGTCAAATGCACATGCAAAGGAAATGTCAGGCAAGCAGCGTGGGCAAGAGGAAATAGGAACAGAGCTGGAGAGTCACGACTCGTCACCCATGTCCTACAGAGGCTTTGTTTGAAGACATTTAGAGGTAAGAGCTGTAGATAGAACAGGGGCTCAGTAGGGGCGTCAATCCAAGCAGACGGGCAAAAGTGGGTGCTCCCAGAAAGGTTATGTGAACAGGGCAGGGGAGGGATGTCACAGCACAATTTTCGGTGGGCATCGTGTGCAGGGGTTTTTAACTCTCCATATTAATCCACAGGATTCAAGAAAAAAAGTCCTTGGAAAACACTCTGAGATAATGCACTTCCTGCCTGGCTTCCCATGGGAACAGCCACATTACCTAGCCAGGGACCCTCCCAGACCCTCACGTGCTGGGTGCCTTTGCAACTCAAATGCCATCTCTCTAGAAGCCTTCATAGCCACAGATCCCTCAATAGCAATGTCCGCTCATACCCTAGACACAGTCGTTGTACCCCCAACCCAGTTCCAAGTAAGAATGATACCAACCACAGAATGAGCCTAGAAAACCTGAGTTTTAATTTTCCCCATGAGGACCACTTACTGCTTCTTCTGAAATGCCAGACACCAAGGGCTACCACTAAATGTTTTGGAACCTTTACTAAATGCCTGCTCCAGCTCCCAGGTGACCAGGGTTGTTGTCTGAGGCTGACTCTGGGACACTTGACTTGCTCCTGCCTGCCTCTGCCACTACACGTGAGGTTCCGGAGGGCAGCAGGTCTGTTTGTGACCTCTGGGTGTGGTACAGTGCCCAGCAGAGCTGGAGGCCAGTACATCCTGTTGGGGAGAGGACAAATGCCTCTCTGTCCTCTTGTCTGATGGGCTCTGGTCTTAGAGCCCTGGAGCTGAGTGTCCCAGGCAGAGGCCTGTAGAACAGAGCAGGTTATGGCGTTGGTGGGGAAGGCAGACCTCTGCTCATGCCAGCTGAAGCTGTGTGCTCCGCGGCTCTGCGGTGGTCATTGCAAGGTAAGCTCTCCCAGCTCAAAGCGCCTCCTCTGACAAAATTCTTTGAGGAAGGCTCTGTCTGTTCCTGGAGCAGGCTGAGCTCAGAGAAGCCTGAAGCCATCACAGAGTCTGTCTGCCTTCTTAGCAAGAGCCCAACCAGAACTCGAGAGGGGTCCCTGCTCTTGGTCACAAGTGACAGCACAGAGTGTCACACACCCCCGGCATGTTCTTCTCTCAGGGGAGGTTCTCCGGAGTCCCCTGGGCAGAGAAGTGAGCAAAGTCGGGGCTCTGACATTGCACTCCAGGCAGACTGTCACTCTAGGCTGCAGACTGAGGGAAAGACAGAGAAGAGGAGGAGGGAGGGGGAGAGAGGCAAGGGGGACAGGTCTGGCTGCAGCTGCCTGGGGAGCCGCACCAGCCAGATGACAATTGGAATTAGCATCAGAACACCTTGATGAAAGGAAGGTAGAAAAGTTTGAATCCGTGAATGAAAAATAGATTATTCACTGTCAGTCAGAACAATGGAACAAGACACAAATAGCAGCCAAGTGCAGGACATGCCAATTTTGCTCGGAAATGGTGTGCGCGGTACTCCAGTGGCCCTCCAGAGAGCCCAGCAGCACGGCCAAGTTCGGCAGATGTGGGGAGAAGGAGCAGATGTGGGGAGAGGGAGAATAACAATGGCCTCTCCGAAGTAGGAAGGACGCAGGCTCTAAGCCCGAGATTTAGAGTTCTAGCTCTGTTACTTACAACCACACATGCAAACGTGAGGCAGGGGGGAGGGGGGACCAGGACAGACAGGAGACAGAAGATGGAAGGTGCAAGGAGAGGCCCGAGCCACCAGCTGCTGGTAAGCCTCTTGGAGCTCAGGTTACAACATGAGGAAGAGAGTCAAGATCAAGCTTGCCCATGTCGGTAAAGCTATCAAGGGCAACTGTGGCTACTACTACTGGGTAGGGGCTCCAGAGGCCCGACCTTGCCCAGCACCAGGAGGAGGGTGTGTGAGTGAAAACAAGGAAGGGGGACACCACAGAATGGAACTTGTCAGTTGTAGTTGGCAACGGACCATCAAGGCTTACAGGACCATCCTCTCTGCTCTCTCTGCACTTTACAGTCACAGAGGCCTGGGATGGCCAGAAACCAGGCCCCTTGGCATCTCACTGGGCTCTGCTGGGACAGTTCTGCAGCCAAACACTATTCAGTCTGTCAGCCCCTGGGTCCCTCTCTGCAAGACTGATCTGTCCCTATGCGCACATGTCTGTGCCTTCTGGTGTTGTTGCAGAGGACAGGGCTGAGGCACACTGGCTTCTGGGCCCTACCGCCACTTCCCTGTGAGCTAAAGGGGTCCCTGCAGCAGCCTTCCCTGATGGGCCCCCTCTCCCAGGGTCTGCCAGTCCTGGAGATACTTCACTCCTCTGGACCTGAGTCACCACAGAGACACTGTGACTCAGGTGACGGAGGGTCCTGCATCTGTCACCCAGTGAGTGTCCTGGCAGCTCTCCGGGGAACTGTGTGTCAGGCTGTGTACCATGTCCTTCCATTCAACAAAAACTCAGCAAGTAGGAAATGGCTCTCCCTACTTACTGAGGCCCAACAGGGAGGAGCTTGGCCACTCTGGAAGGAGCCAGGATTCCAACGGGCAGGTTAAGTGGGAATCATGGGGTGTGGGTGGCAATGTTCACAGGGGCCCCCCTTACCTTGGTAAAGGTCAGACAGTCCTTATCCTGGTCTCTGTCCTTCATCTCGAAATCATAAAGTGCTTTGCCCTGGGGCGGGGTCTGCGGCAAGGGCCGAACGCACTGGATGTAGCTGGCAGGCAGGAAGCCGTGAGCCCCATGCAGCTCCCCATGGTACCAGTGCTCATCCACTCTGCGCCGCAGAATGATGATGTCGCCCTTGCTGAACTTGAGGTCGCCAGGTTCTTTCCCCTCGTAACTGTAGAGCGCCTTCCCATAGGGAAGCTGGGAGAGAGTCTGAAAGCAAAACATAGCATCACGTTACTCAACATGGCCTTCCTCCTGCCCCATTAGATCAGTCTGGGATGGGGGGGCTCCTGTACCGTGAGGGCATATACAGAATATTCCAGAGTAGTAAGCACTTCAAAAGAACAGGCACCCAATATGGGGATACTCAAGCCCATGGCCCTACTGAGACAAACCAGTCCCCATAATGGCAGCCACCCCCCGCCCCAAACAGAATATGTGAGAGGGGGGCCAAGTGTGGTCCTGGACTGTCCACAGGAATCAACTCATTCTGCTGAAAAGGACTCTGGAATAGAAGCTAAATTATTGCCCTTTATAGATGAGGGAACTGAGGCATAGAAAAAAAGAAGGTAACTGGCCCAAGGCCTACCCCACCCACCTCCCCCTGCCATAAGGATAGCAGAATCCCTACCCAGGTAGATTGGCTCTGATATTTTCATCCACTACTCTGTGTTAAATTGTCCTCCATTCTGTGCTATTTCTAGCTGCCAAACTTCCAACAATTATTGTCCAAAAACGTTTTCCTGACTTCATCTCCAAACCTTCACAGCAACTCAGACACATGTCAAGGGGGTTCTCAGGTCAAAGGGAAAGACCCACATGTACCATGGGACCTTCCCACTCCCACCCTCACAACCAAGGGCATATACTCGTGATGTCCAGCCCAGAGGGATAGTCTGGCCATGGAAGGTGGAGGCCACCCCTAGGACATGGGTCCTCAATGCACTAGGAGTTCTAAGAAGTGGTCCTGGTGATGAGGGAGCAGGAGGCTGGCTGAGGACAAAGCAAAAGCTGGCGCCTTGCACCCTTTCCCCTCCATAAGTGTAGCATCCCTCAGGCAGCCCTGACTGCCATGAACAATAAGCAAATAGTTAACTTGCAGAGCTCACAATCCTGCTAGACAGGAGTCTCCCTTGGCTTACAATTGTCCTAAATCTCACTAACAAAGACGATTGATAGCAGGATTGTGACACCCCACCAAAAAGTCTCCCAACTATCTTAATGTTAATGGCCGGTCTAAAGACAACACTGATCCAGCAGCAAGGGCAAGGCCTCCGGCAGGCCTGGAACATCCTGGCACCTTGTAGGCCCTCTTTAGCATATGAAAACTCCACTGAAACCTCCCTTCCCCTCACCTTCCCCCAACAGCAGGGTACATAACCTGCCATCCCTCACAACCCGGGGCAGCAGCTCTTCCTGCCCACGGGTCCTGTCCCCGTGCTCTAATAAACCACCATTTTGCGCCAAAGATGTCTCAAGAATTCTTTCTTGGTCGTCGGCTCCGGACCTCAGCCCACCAAACCTCACCTAGGTTCTAGAACTTCATCACTGGCTATCACAACACACCCCCCCCCCCATACACACACCAATGACACCAATGACAAATGATGCACATATCAGTTTAGTCCAGAAGTACAATTTCAAGACGATAAAATAGTATCCTCTCAATGTCATGGGACATCCTTGCCATCCTGTCAAAGATTGGCCAACCTTTCTTAAAGTGATCTGCCATCTTGGGTCTCAAATGGTGAGCAACTAGTTCTGAAACCAACACAGAGTTCGTGGCAATCTTCTGCTTTTCTGCAATAAGGAGTCTGTTGAACCACCCCGAGACTTGGCGTCACCATCCTCTTCCCAGCTCCTAACTTAACTGGACCTGTCTCATAAAGACCAGTGGCTGCTTGGGTTTCTATTCCTCTTCCATATGGGTGGTCGATACCCAAGGAAACTCTGCCAGAGGCCAAATCTCTGCCAGAGGAAAACCCACCACTGCCCCTGCGGCAATACCCAACAATTTCCTTGACAGAAGCTGCATTTTCTTACCAGGGCTGTTTGTGCCAAAGCTTTCTTTAGTATTTGAATCAATCAATAGAACCACAGAAGCCTGCAGCAGTAGTACATCGAAAAGCACTTTGTAGGGGACTTAATAGCATGTTGGCAACTCAATCACTCTGCATTTCTGTTTCAGCAATGTCAAATGACAGCAGTTAAGAGAGAACCTGCTGGCAAATTGACAAACAGCTACCACTAACCAATTAAGTAGTAACACCAGAGGAGTTTTCGTAGCAGAACTCAATGAGGAAGAAAAAAAATCAGTTTGTTTCCCATAATACTCATCCTGGCTAGCTTTGTACCATGAGCACAATAGCCTATAACAGGCCCTGATTTCAGAGGGCTGAGGCAAAGGGCTGATTTGCAGCACAAAGACTGTGATCAGAAAAGAATGGAAGGGGTTGTCGGCTGTGAATCACCTGAAGAAGGACACACAAAAGCCCAGCCAGCCCCTGGCTCAGGGGTTCTCAGGCAGGGATCATTGTGTCCCCCAGGGACACTTTTGTTTGTCACAGCTGGGAGATGGGATGCCACTGGCATCTAAAGGATAGAAGCCGGGGTGCTGCTAATCTTCCTGCAATACACAGGGCAGCCCCCACAGCAAAGGACGGCCCCACCCAGAACATTAATAGGGCCAAGGCTGAGAAACCCTGCCCTAGCCTGTGAGGTTAAATTTACAAAAAGACTGCGTAGCTTTCTTGTTCTATTTGAACTTAGTCTATCACAACTTCAGAAGTTAAATGTAACACTGACTTCCATGATGGAAGTCTTTTCACTACTCAGCACATGGAGAAGCTGAGACACCCATCAAGATAAGAGGCGTTAGAGGGACTGTAAGGCAAGAACTCGCTGTCCAACTCGAAAATGGGCTTCAGCTCCATGCGCAGAAGATCCCGCTTCCTTTCACTGCAGACCAAGCGGGCAGCGCTCAAAAGCAATGTTTGGAGACCCACAGACACTTGAGGTTGCTGGTAGATTTGCTGCTCTTCATAACAAAGGAGAGCAGGAAAGGCTGGATTGGCACTTGTGCTCTGTGCACCCTTGCACGCAATTTGCACATTCACACCTCCCCCTTCTCCCCAAGGAGCCAGTAGCGGGGTCACTGGCATTCCTGCTCTGGCCCGCCTGCTCCCAGCTCTCCCAGCTCAGCTGACACAGATGCCACTCACCAGTATCCCTCCTGGGCACCTTGTGCAATCCTGGCCCCCACCTGCCCGGGATGCAGCAAAGAGCCTGGGTGTAGTGACAAGGAAGTGAGGCCCTTACCAGCAGGAGGGCAGCTCTGGGACTGGTGATCTGGAGTAATGTGTCCCCCAGTTCCTGCGAGGCACGTACTGCTGATGTTTAGGGGACTGGACTTTCCAAGGCTCTCCAGAATGGGCCTGGCCCCACCCATGTGGGCAACATGGCTCCTGGCCTGGTCAGCCCAACTCCTTCCATGACCCCAACTCTATCTGCCTCTATCTGTGCTTCCAATTTCCCTTCCAAGTGGTAGACTTGGTTTCAATCTGATCGCGTGTTCAACTTCTTGATCTGGATGTCTCACGACTGTCCTGAAAGCATCCAACCCCTGCATTCCTCACCTGGGCCAGGGAACACTCACCCACCACCAAGCACATGCCCATGGTGATCCGTATGCCCACTCTCTCCCTCCACCTTAGCACTCGCCCTCAAGTCCTCCTGCCCCCATGGGTCAGCAGGCGCTCTGAGAGATACTAGGCCTGCTCTGACCGCCCATGGCCAGGCCCTTCCTCTCTCCCTCCAACACTGCTGCAAACTTCCACCAGTGAGCCCTCAGGCCCCGCAGCCCACTGTGAGGCTGGATGCCCCAACACAGAGCAGATCTACCTGCTGGGGCTCTGGAGCTTTCCATGGCTACTGACCACCCTTGGGGAGGGGCACCAAGCTCCTGAGCATGGCATCAGGACGTCCCCACATGGCCTCAGCCCAGCTTCCAGCTCCCGCTCCCAACGCTCTTCCCCACCGCCCGTGCCAGCCACAGGGGCAGCACCTCGTTCACAGAGAGCAAGTGCTTCTGGATCCCCTGGGGCTTGCTTACTACCTTGGCCCATCTCACTTCCTCCCAAACCCGGCAGCAGCAGGCTGTGTTCTCCAAGTTCTGAGCCTGTACCCCATTACACCCCTACCGCACTAGCATCTCTCAACCCAAGCCCTGGGACAGGAATGTCCAGAACATGGTAGCTGTCCTGGGCATGTTTGTTCATTCAGCTGGGCTCAGTTTACTCCTGAGACAGAGCCTGGGTAGGGCTGGAGGTGGGCAAAGTCACAAATGACAGATTGGACATGACACCCCTTGTCAACCAGCATGCCTCACAGAGATCCAGGACAAGGGTGCCAGTCCCACTGCACATGGAGGAGCAAAAGAGTAGCTGCAGCAGAAGCCAGACAGGAGTGCCCTGCAAGCACGGTGGCCTGGCCGGGCCAACCATCCTGTGGCTCTGAGGTCAGATCACTGGGCTCAGAGCACACAGCACAGCCTTGCTGGCCCAGCTACGGTCTGGTGAGGCAGCCATCCTCCGTTCTGTGCCTGTGGGTGGGCAAGGACAGGGCAAGTGGAGAGAGAGAGCCATGGAGAAGGGAAGGGGGAGAGGGAGGGAGCCCAGCCCACCTGAGCATTCCCACCCCAGACTGCCAAGATCAGCACCTTAAGGAGCAAAACTGAGATGCAGAACATAGTTTTGAGGGCAATAATGAAAGTCAGGGACAATGCCAAGAGGTGGCTTATTGGGGGTGCGGGGGTGGGCAGATGGGGTAGAGCTGTCGGAAACTGGTTCTCGCTGTTAGGAAATGTTCTGAAATGGGGGCTCTCAGACCTCCAAGGCACCTGTCATCTTCAAAGCCCTTTGTAAGATTAACTAATTAGTCCATGACAGGGCCTGACCCTCCCAGCCCCCAAGAAACTGACCGGGTTTCCATGCCGCCATTACCTCTCGGCCTGCAGACTGCTCCATAGAACCCCTCAACCACGTGTGCTCTCTTCTGGAGGAATCCTATTCAAACACAGCCACTGAGCCGCCATTCTATGGGCTCAAGACATTAAGGAAAAGAAATAAAAGGAAAAGGGAAATACATCTGGGATGCCTACAGGATAATTTACACCAGCCACCCCTGCAAGGCATTAATAATAATTAAAACTTATAATGTCAATTTCATGGCTCATTACTCAGATGTAGCACACAAATCTTGCTGTGGGCTTAATGCCCTACCCCGTGGAGACATGGGTGCTCACGCACACACAGCAGCAGCATCTCCATCTTTTATGGAGATCACCGCGGCAGCAGGCTTTGACAAATGTGCCTCCATTACACTATGCCCGCTGACAGGCTCTAAGTCACAAGGGCTTCCCTGGGAGCGGGGCATGTTGGGGAGGGCGGCGGGGGCAAGGCCAGGTCTCACTCCTTCAGATCCCCCAGCAAGCTCAGGTGAACCGTGTGGACAAAGAACTCGCCCATGTTTTAGGCTCTGAGGACTCAACCTGTCTCCCTTACTCAGAGCTTCCCAGGCAACCCTTTAGAGTGGCACAGCTTCTAACTGCATGTTACCAATGGAGGGCCCCCCTGGTCCATCAGCTCCATGAGGACAGATAACATGCCTATTTTTTGTTCGGTGTTGCATCCCTGACACCTGGCCTGACGTAGATCCATGCTCACAATATCTCTTGAATGAATGAACATAGGGACCAGTCAAACCAACCCTCCAGGATTGCACCTGGGCTAAGAGCTTCCCCTGCACATTGTTTTTTTCCAGGATGTGAGGTTCAGGGTCCACACAGCCCAAAAGCTTATTGCTAAGAGTTGCTGGGCCTGGATAAATGGGGACAATCCCAGTGATTACTTGAGGAGGAGGGCATGACAATCTGAGGAACCAGGCTGAGCAAACGCACAGAGTTGGACACACGTGGGTCTGCCTCCCACAGACATGGCAGAGCTGATGGTCACAGAATAAACACACCCTGGCACATTCCAGGGACGGTGAGCAGGCTGCAGATGGGAGACAGCCTAACCGCAAACATGCCAAGCCTGCAGGGCCTATGAAGGTGGCAGAGACAGGTAACAGTCCCCCGATACCCACCTGCTCTTGCTTCTTGCCAGTGAGAATATTCCAGGTTTCAACTGGGGGTCAAGGTCACCCAGCTAAATACCTTCTTTCCCAGCCTTGCTTGCAGGTAGCCGTGGCCACGTGTCATAACTCTAGTCATCTAGTGCACGTGACTTGTGCAATTCTGGACCCCCATTTATAATGACATTGGTAAGGAAATCCTAATTCCTGATTCTCCCTCCCACAGCCTGAATGGCAGGGGACAGGGGGAGGTGAGCCAGCTCCTGCCACTCCAAGATCCCCCTCTGAGCAAAGGCAGGAGGATCCTGCTCCTTGACTGACTATGTAGAACAGATCCCAGGACTGTGACGTGGGGAGAAGACACTTCACCTTACTCCAGCTGCCATACTTGGGGATGTTCTCACCAGAGTGCGGCCTGTATCCCAAGTAGGTCAGAGGCTCTGTGGTGTGACTTACCATCTCCCCAGCCTGTAAGTGGTTTTCATTGTGGAGGTTACCATTTGTATATTTCCTGCTAGGATGGTACTGTGAGCGCGAACCCTCTCAGGCTTAGAATTGCTTGAAAAGCCACGATGTCATGCGCTAAGTGAAGCAGTGAAACAGAACATCCCCTCCCTCTAGTTTACATGTCACATCTCTGATAGAGATGTCACTACATCATACATCAACTAGGACGTTCCCAGGTTTTAGTTCTACAGCTCTTCAAGCGCCTTCTTCCATTTTTCTCATTAAAAGCTTCCCATCAGGTGCTGGATTTTTGTTCGGTTCACTCCTCTGTTCTGAGGATTTTATTTTCTTTCCAGTATTTGCATACATGTGCTTCCAAGAATTTACGGAACAACATGATGTGCCAGACCCTGCAGTAGGCTATGGGGAGTAAGCCTATTCAGAGGGTCACCAACCAGGGTAACAAAAGAGAAATGCACATTTGGCCCCCAACACATGTGGGGTGAGGACAACACTAAGCCGGTACCCTGTGATGCAGGCGTAAGCCATCTACACCAAGAGTGGCCATTAGCCACTCTGTTGAGCACAAGTTTTGTGTTTCAGCAAGATCTGTGAGGATTAATAAGAAATTGTACATTTTTCTTTTTTTCTTCCTTTTTCCTTTACTTCTCCTGGATCTTGCCAAAGGCCCTCTTCTCAAGTTTGCCTGCTGTTCTATGCACTTTGGCAGGCAGTTCGCTGATGTTAGTGGTAATGTTAGGGCTTAACTTCTCAGTCTGAGCTGCTAGGAGAGTGAGATTTAAGGAAACCCATGTTCTGCCTTAGAGACATCTGGTGACTTTGGGCTGGATGGAGTCATTTGTATGTAGAAGGTGTAAAGCCCTTTGGGTTCTCCAGATGAATGGTTCTATATAAGCAATACCACGATTATGCCACAGAAGGAATGTGGTTTTTTGAACCTCCTCTCAAATTAGCTGATACATCTCTGTAATAAAATCATCATGGCATCAGAAATAAAACTTTTTCGAAGCAACACACTCCTCTTCAAAGAGTTTATGCTTTAAAAAACTCCAGTCACCCTTCCAAGGGTGTGAAGCCACTTTCTAAGCCATTTGCCTATATGACCCTGGAAAGAGGAGAGACACCAGGATCCAATGAAGTCCGGCAGAGAGAAGGAAGGGTCCAAAATTAAGGTCTTCTGGAAGCTGAGTCTCAGAAAAAGTGGCTCCTAACAAGGACATAGCTCAGTTAGGAGGGTTTTTTTCTCCCTATTTGGGGAGCTTTAGAGCCAACATTAATGGAAATATTGAGAGTGACAATTATTCTGGGGAAAGTACACGTGCACACGCATGTGCACACACACACGGACATGCTCACAGGCCTGGCCTTGATTTAGCATTCACACAGATGAGGGTCGCAGACAGTCAGTTTGCTCCCATGCGATAGAGAGCCCTCATGTGTGACGATCAGATCTCTAGCATGCTCCTCCTTGTTGTCAGGGAACATGCAGGCTCATTCCCACTGGGGCCAGGAGCTCACTTTTTACTATCCACATGAAGAAGAACAAAGGGGACCCTCACAGTCACTGAAACAAAGTGGGCCTCTGCTGACGCCAGCACAAGACCACGGCTGAGGCCAGCTGGACTGACTCATGGGGTGACAGCTTCTTGTCCCCCGTCAGTGCAGGCTGGGGGAGGGGAGCATGTGTGCTTGTGTGTGCCATCCCTCCCTCGGAGACCTGTGCGGTTCTTCAATGCCAGAGCAGCTTCTCACTGAACACAAGTGCATTTCTGGGCACCAGCTCCATCAAACTCGCTGGTTTTACAGTTTCCACAGCAACACTACAATGGGTTCCATTCTGGTCAAACAACGGCTTCACTAAGTTCTGTTTCACCAGCAATCTATTTCTGGTTTATAAAGACAAAGATGCTCTGGGAGAAGCTTCTCTGAAATGCTTGCGTTGTCCAGCTCCAGCTGATCTGTAGGCCACGGCAGGGATGAGGGGGAGCATTACACTTTACCATGTGTTTCAGCCCTCCTGACCTTGCCCCTCAGAGGGCCTTGGACACATAGTGACTGAGCAGTCACCACATGGGGCCCTGGCTTGCCTTTTCACTCTCCTTCTGAGAAGGGAAGGGAGCAGCTCAACAGTCAAGGTCAAGAATGAAAACCAGAAAGTTCTATGAAAGGGAGAGCAAAGGAGCTGAAGATTGAGGCCCCTGACCAGAATTCTGTAACTGCCCTTTTCCAGGGCTGTGTGTGCCAGCAGGCAGAGCACATGACACAAGAAGATTCCCAGGGGCTGCCAAGGAGGCTGACCACCAATAAAGGGGTGTGGCTTCCCTTCCCCGAAATCAAGATAGATATGACCAGAGTCCCCCTGAGCGGAGACAACTGCCTGTCCTCTCTCTTGGCTGGGAAAGGTGGAATCTGACTACACAGTAGGCTGGTGGCCAGCTGAACTGCAGAGTGAGGCCCCATGTGGGACGGGCTGGGCTTTTCCACACCCCCTTGGTTTCCAAATCACTCCAGCCCGACACCCAGCATGACCCTCACGGGGAGAGTGGGTGCCTCACTCCCCTACCACCAAAGCTGCAGTGCCAGTTTGCTGTCCTTCATTTTCATAACATTTCCACTCAAGAGCTTACCAAGGTTCAAAGGGTAACAGAATGAGGTTCTCAACCCCTGTGAGACACCCTGATGTACACATGCATACCAGTGTCCTGTCTGACACCATCCAGCTCTCCAGAAACCTCCCCTAACCACTCTCCATCCCTGCTGCCTGCAAGCCAGGCTCTCCCCTCGCCATCTGCCTCTGTGACCTCACTGTGCTCCAGAGATCCTGCCACTCTGAGAACTGTGAAGGCCCCTTTGTGGTTCACTGCATGACCTACCCAAAGTGTGAAGGATGCCCTATGAGGTCTGGCTCATAAAATCAAAAGTAATTCTATTCTGACAATTATGAAAACATGAGATCATTAGAAATGCCTGGAGAAGTTTTAACCCAAGGCTTGGCAGTCATGTAACTTGGCACCAGTAAGTATTGTTCAGATACAAAACACCTAGTTCATACCTATGCAGAAAGAGGCATGTCTGACTAGCACACAGGCATACACACAAGTACGTCCATGCGTACACACACTCAAACCGTTCCTCAAACATAAACCCCCCACCACATACACAGGTCTACTGTTCTGAAGTCAGAGAGGAGAAAGAGAAGATGAACATCAAATACTAGCCTAGATCAGGAGCTGGCAAACCATGGCCCCAAACCATCCTGCCTGCTGTCTCTGTAAATCAAGCTTTATGGGGATGCAGCCACGCCCACCCATTTATGACAGCCAAGCTGAGGACTTGCAACAGTCTAGATGGGCCACATAACCAAAAGCATTTGCTATCTGGCCCTTCACTGAAAAAAGTCTACTGACTCCTGGAATGGAACGTCAGAGCCAGCAATGGCCCAAGGTCAGAGGCTTGCACAGTTCTCACTCGTTCCTGGCTTAGGGGCAGGGGGGTCGGGTGGCTGCCACGCCCCTCGGTGTAGGTGGAGTGTGCTACCTTTGAGAAGAGCACTGCCACTTCCACTGTCAAAGCAGCAGTCGGGGAACTGAAGCCAGCCCTGGAGCGGTGGTAGCCTTGCCATGTGCCTTTTGATAAATCACCTCCACACACAGGGCCTCCGTTTTCCCATATGCAGGAGATAATCAAGTCTGTCCTTCCAAATTTTCTAGTAATGTCAAGAGAATAAAATTGATGGCACGTAACGAGCTTTCTGTCTCTTAATGAAGAAGGTGCTATAAAAATGATCACCGTAGACTATTTGCTGAGGCAAACAAATGTTCCAGGACCCTGGATGCCAGTGCTAGAGAAGGCATCAGTAATGACCCCTAAGTGTAGCCTGGAAGTAACATCAGACGGAGGAGGTGAGCACAATGCCCCTGCTCCCCAGCACTGCACACATGGGCTCCAACAGGCACCAGGAGAAAGAAAGATCAGCAAAGGTCTAGCATGTTGTCCTCAGGTGTGACGTCCTCTCCTTCCCCTCTCCCGGGTCTCTGGGTACTGCTCCGGACTTCATCCGGTCTTCATCCGGACTTCTGGCCACACCTTCGTCTTTAGCACTGGCCACTTTCCCCTCAGCTCTTGGACTGTGCCATGTGCCATGTGCTGCTTCCTGCCCTCACCCTGTGTGACCCCTGTACTTCTCATAGCCACCCTGTGGGTTGGTCTTAGGTCACGGACACTCTACAGTTGGAAACAGGCACGATGAAGTTCAGGAACTCACCCAAGTTCCCGGAGGTGATAGGAAACAGCAGAGGTTGGAATCCAGGTGGTCTGACTTCCAAGCCTGCGCACCAACCCATCACTTCCATCGCCTTCTAAAAATAACATGACCATTTATTTAGCTGCTACTTCATGCCACACACTCCAGACAACTCAATTATTGCTCACAGGAACCTTGTGGGAATTACCATTGCCATTTTATAATTGAGGAAAATTAAGAAAGGCAAGGAAATTTCTCAGGGTCATGAGGCTCGTAAGAGGGGACCAACTTCCAGCTCGTAACCCCAGCCCGCCTCCTCACACTCCCAAAGTGGGAGCAGAGCCCTTGGGGGGATGGGGGGCTCTGATAATTACCTGGAAGGAAAAGGCAAGGTGTGAACTGGTTATCCATTGGGCCAGGAAGGGTCCAGATCTCTGTTTGCATTTAACCGGCATCTGTCCGGCAGCTTACTCCTATGATCCCTCCCAGGGGAAGGGCTCCCTGCCTGCAACCCCAGCCTCTCCATCACAGGCCCTCTTGGCTCCTGAATCCAGGGGTGTCCAGGCCAGTCTTATGTCTAACATCATAACCAAGGTTCCTAAGGGAAGCATGCTCACCAGTCTCCTTTATGGGTCAAAAAGGCCTCACACTGTAATTCCAGGATCTCTAAACACCTCAGAATGTCAGGAGGTCAGGAAGGAAAGCAAAGGCTTCCCATCCTTCAACATCTGTTGTTTTTCAAAAAGGAAAATAGGGGAAGATGGTTCCTTCCAGACCCAACTTTAACTGAAACTAACCAGCAAATGACCTTTAAATTTTTTTCCCAATATTTTATTGTTTTAATGCTACCCTCTACCTCAAAAAGAAAAAGTAATACAAGAGGGCAAGGGGGGAAAGAAGAATTGTAATTGTAAATATCCATGCAAAAACGTAAGTTTCCCTAGGAATCCAGCTTTCTTTAAGAGCAAAGAAAAGAGGCCTGGGTTAGAATCCTGGACCCTCTAGAGGTGGGGGTGGCTGCGTAGCAGTGTGTCTAAGAGCTTGACTTCACCGCATGTTGGATGCCCTGGGCCTCAGTGTTCTCATCTGCAAAATGGGCATCATAAAGTACTTCTCTCCCAGGGAGACTGCAAGCATAAGTGAGGTAACACCTGTCAGTGACTCGTACTGGTGCCCAGAACCTGGTGAGTACCATGGTTCTTCCCAATGATAATACCGTCAGAACACAGTACATCACCTGTGTGCCACAGACGTCCACAACGCACAACACAGAGACAGGTGCATTCTGTAAAAACAAAGACCTTGGCAAAATAAACTTGATCGTGACCCTGTATTAGTCAGTTATAAGACAAAAAGCTGTCTCATTGACAGGCAGGTGCCACATTCCCTGAGACCGCATGCATCGCTCTGGCGGGGTTGAAGGGCAGCAAGGACCATTCCTGTTTTCCTTCTTGACCATCTGTCATCCCCACGTGAGGAGCAGTTTGCCATTTGGGAGGCAGCATGCCACAGGTCAGGCGGGCAACGGCTCCTGGCCACAGGGGAGTCACAGGGCAGATGGGGGGCAGGACCAGGAGGGATACAAATAGCACTGAGCTCCCCAAGGTCTCTGAGCTTGGGGTCCCAGGCAGGGTGGGCCTGGTTTTCCCACGAATAGAAGGGGGTCACAGGACTACGGAGGGCCCTCTCACCTACAGACAGGCCCTGAGGTTCTTAGAAATCTTATCATGCTGGGTCAGTCTTAGAAAAAAATCCTATTAGCCCCTTTTCTAGGTCTTCTCTGTTTTGTATAAACTGCTTTAGGTCCTTTAGATATATGGTGGAAAAGCATGAAAACTTTTAGTCCTGAATTAACATTTTGAATACTAAATAAGTTTTGTTATTAAGTTTTTTTTTAAAAATCAAGCATGAATCAAAGGATAGCTAATGGTTTGGGCTTAATTCACACATATGTTGAATTTGTCTGCTTTCCACGGATCCTGCAGTCTGCCACCTACATAGGATGGAGGTCTGGGTGTGCGAGGCTCAGACCACTGTTTGGCATGGGACAGGGGGACACGGGGGCAGAATTCCTCCCCGCAGCCGTCCAGGCTGAGCCTCAGTGAGTGTGGCTGGAGCCAGCCAGGATCCCATGGTGCTTCATTTCCATGTTGATTTACAGAAATCATTAACGCCAGATATTTATTTACAAAATGCTGGGCTCACTTTGTAATGGGAATTGCCGCAAAATTGGACGTCGCAGTCACTTTTATAGACTTCAGGTGAACTTCATAAATCAATGATGAATGCAAATAGTCTCACTAAGGAGAAACAAACGGTCACAAACGGTCTCCAGTCAGTGCCACGGCGCATGTGTGAGCACAGTTGACCGCTGCTGGGGCTGGCGTCCTCCCCTCACGCAGGTCATGTGACAGCAGCTTGCAAGCTGCAAGGGAGGTGCACAGCGAGCCCGTGTCCGTTAGCCGTGGACTCGAGGGAAACAGCTTCATTCTGAAATGTATTTCATAGGCCAGAGAATCACCCCAATTACTACCTATTTTAGCTATGAGAAATTCCTTCTTGAAGGCTTCAGGCTTTAGTGTGACTTTGTAAGTCCATTTAAAGTGCAAAGGGGGTCTCCAGTTGTCCTTTTACCCACCTAGAAAAACAAGACCCCCTCTCCAGTATGGAACTTCTTCCCCCGCGTAAAGGGGAGGGGTCTTTCTTCCCTTGGCTGGCCTTTGGAGCAAGTAGTGATTTTTGACCTGCCTAAAATATTCAAAACTTTTGAGTTTACTAAAATATTAAAGAGCTCACTTGGTCTGCCTGAATTCTTAAAAATCAGGAAGAGGAACACCATGTATGCTAAACGTGCTCTGATGGGCAGCGAACCAAACAGTATACATTATAAAGCCCCGCCCCCATGGAGTTAATGTTCCAGCAAATGGATAAGCAGCGAAACTCCAAATAAGCAAAACTGAGAGGTGAGAAATTATTAAGTGCTAAGGGGCAAACAAACCAGGGAAAAGGACAAGAAATGCTGGGAGGGGACGGGTTGGAATCTTAGAGAGGTGTCGCCAAGAAGGTAATCGGGGCAGTCCCGAGTTGAGTGACCGTGGCTCATGGCTCAGGAGAGTAGGAGGGAGCCGGGGGAGGCCATGCAGTTCCAGGAGTTCTACGGGGCTCTGAATGAGATGGGTGCAGTCAGGGGCTCTGCATTTGCAAACTGAGGCACAGGAAGAGGATAAAGAAGGACACAGAAAGTTCCTCCTTCGGGGGGACACTTTAGGAAGAGGTGAGCTGCTTGCCTGGGGCAGGTGAGAAGCTGCACTGCTGAGTCCCTCCAGCTCTGCCTGCAAGACGGTCAAGTCCAGCATTCTGGCTCAGGCTCAGGACAGAGGCAGCACTCTCCCTGCCAGGATGTGGTAGAATGTCCTGACGCACCTGCACTGAACACACACCTGTTCTCCTGAAGCAAGCAGTGGTACAACGAGGAGTAGCCTGTGCAGAAACAAAACCATAATGCGAATGCCAAACCAGTATGTGAGCTATCAACGCCATGATATAAACCATGTTCTCTGAGCCCCGAATCGGGAAACATGGCCTGAGAGGGCATAAAGATAAGTAAACACAGAACTTCCAAAGAAAATCCAGCCTAAAACCCAGGGAGGATATCAGGGACCCAGAAACTTCTCAATAAAAATGCTGGGTCCTCCAAACCTGCCGTCAGTCAGTCAGCCTACCTTCCAGGCACTCTGCCTAGGAAGCAGAACCTAGAAACTGGTGGCACAGAACATTCTGCCCGAGACAGCAAAGAGAAACAGGTAGGAAGGTGGAGATGGAGCAGGGCCTGGCAACCATCATGTGCTGCTCCAACGAGCCGAAGGGAAATAATTTGTCACTTATTCTCTCCTCTGTATTTCCTCTCCTCCCACTTTCCAGCTCATTAAGAAGCTTGCCTTCTTGTTGCCACATCATCTCCCTGCTGGATTTCCTGCCCCTCTCACTGGGATCACACGGCCCATAGGGATGGAGGCTGCCTCACGGGCCCTTGTCATCATGGCGGGGCCAGGGGGAGGGGCACCCAGAGGGTCCTCAGCTCACTCTCCACACCAAACCCTACCCTTCCAAGTCTTTACCTCTGTTTTCTGGGAGAAGTTAGCCAAGGGCAAAGTCAGGGGAGGGACGTACCAAACAGAGAAGTGGTCCTTAAATGATCAGCGCATAAATGAAGAGTTGGCTCAGATTTGAATGACTTTTTAAAAATCTTGGAGATGTGACCCTATCTTTAAAACTTTTAAACAAATTAACCACCTTTCAGAAGTTATTCTAAGATGCTATAATTATTCATTTATTTTACATAACACTATTAGGTGAGCATTACTATCATCTCCATTTTATAGATGAGGAAACTGAGTCACAGAAAAGTATGAGACTTGTTCATGGTCACACATCCAGGCCTTATCTTCTATGCCAGGGATCAGCAAACTTTTTCTGTAAAGAGCCACAGAGTAGATATTTTAGGTTTGCAGGCCACAGGGCCTCCTGACAAACCTACTCCATTCTGCCATTATAGCATGAAAGCATGGAAGCAGCCATAGAGTTCATATATCTCAATGAATGGGTGTGGCTGTATTCCAATAAAACTTTATTTATAAAAACAGGCAGTGGGGTGGATCTGGCCTTCAGGCTGGGGTTTGCTGCTCGAAGTATGTTGTCTCACTTTGTGTCCTGTAAAATATGATCAGCCTCAAACAGTCCTCAAGGAGAATCGGGCTCAATCTGTTACTTTGTGTTTTTGAAAGCAAGAAACCAATGGATTGACTTTCTTAAAATCTGATGCCCAAACTGAGGGATCAAATTGGTCATGCATAGTTTCTTATGCAATTTAGTGATATAATATAACATGTCAAACAAGGAGAAGCCACAGAATTTTAAAAGTAAAATTAATCACTCTAACTTGAATTTTCAACTGCAGGCGGGGATCTTTTTCCTCTAGGGTGCGAGCCTGGCACTGGCTGCCAGTGAGACTATGCCCAAAGCAATGTTAAACCCAGGAGATGCGTTCAGAACGAGGTCTGTTCTGGAAAATGCTGCAGGGCCAGTGCCTGGGCTCTGTGGTCTTTCCCCAGTTCCTGGCAGGGCCACACCACCAGGGAATCAGACTGGAGGGGACTGCGTGCAGCTCGAGTTAGGCCAGGCTCCGGGCACACTCTTCCCCAAGGCCCCAAGCCGGGGTGCAGCCTGACCCCACCTGCTGCTGGGGATAAAAGACCACAGGCTGCACTTGTCTTCTGTAAGCTATGATGGCAGGGGCTGCCAAGGTTTTGCTTTCACACTTTATTTCCACCCCATCAGAATAGCTCAAAGGAACCCATCAGTTTCGGATCCTTTATTCTGCATGGCAAGAAATACTTCAGTACATTTGTAAGGACACAATTAGCATACTGTGTGAATTCAAGAGCATGGTCCTGTGTCCGATCCATGCATAGGAGCGCCTGAACGGCTGCACCCTGACCTCCTGGAACGGTAAGAACTGTGCAGCAGAGTGAGGTCAGTGCTCCCACATCCCACCTGCCAGATGCGCACACATCCCGCCCCCCGCGGGCAGCACAAGGAGACAAGGCATGGCACCCCGCGACAGAACTTAACGGCAGGAGAGTCTGGCTGGGAGGGGCGGAGTGGAGGGAGCCTTGGAGCCCAGTATGCGGCAGGCCAGGGAATGCCCTTGTCCCTCCGACCCACACAGGGTCTTGGAGACAGGCACCGGTCAGAGGCAGTGTCACAGAAGTTCATGCCCCTCTGGCCTCACTCAGGCTGCCAGGCTGCCCAGAAGATCCGAATTCAGGGAACCAGCCCTGGGTGCCATCCCACTGTCATAACCTGCTACAAAGATGGGACCAGGAGCACAGGTGGTCGCAGGGGAGAGCTGAGGCAGTTGATGGAAGACGGAAGATGATGGGGCAGAGGTCAGCAAGGCCCCACCTGGTCAGACCCCAGGCAGCCTGAGGGAGGGCCCAAGGCCACAGCGGCTTCCCTCCTGCTGCTTACAGTCAGCCTGGGTGGATATACACGCAAAGGCACTAGACAGACTGGCAATAATCGCGTAGTCTGCTCATGATAGATGAAGTGAAAAGGCAGAGTCCTGGCGGCTACAGTCTCGGTGCTGGACCCGTGTCTGTGATTCCATGTGGGTAGCACATGGAGAAAGACCCACAAGCAGTTCTGGCCCAGTTCTCAGGGCAGGCCAGTCTCCCAGGGTCAGCGCTCCGCCAGGCCCACCGCCAGGCCCACTGGAGGCCATGAGGAGCTGCGGCCTCTCCCAAAGGGGCCTTCACCAAAGACCTAAGAACTCTCATGACCATAATTCATTCATACATGGCCACCTAACACGGGTCACAGTTCTAGGAACTGCTAATATGTTAGAAACAAAATAGACAAAAGTCATCTACGCCCCCTGTGAGAGCACATATTTTAGAAGGGGAGAGGGACATATGTAAACATTACACCTAGGTAGCTCACTGAAGCCAGGATGTACTGGGGAGGAAATATACCAGGAAGAGGACAGGAAGTGTCAGTGGGGCTGGAGATGGTTTGCAACTTTAAATTCAGTCCAGTTCTGGGGCAGGTGTCCCTGGCATCGAGGACACGAGCAATGCCCGGGTGAGGTGCCAGGCCTTCACGTATTCCTCTGTTCACACTCAGATCAGTGTCTTTATAACAACAAAAGGAAGAGTGAGAAGCAGCAGGGAGGGGAGAAAGCAGGGAACAAGGTTGGGGAGCTGCTAACTGATGACATTTAAGGGACTTTTTTGATGGCCAGTTCTGGGATCGTGCTCGGGTGCACAGCCCTGCAGGGCAGGGGGAGGCTCTGCGTACAGCAGCAAGGGCTGTCACCTTGTGAGCCCAAGCACCCGCACTGCTGAGGTTCAAGGAATCCAGGCACAGAGCATGCAGAGAGGCAGAAAGTGTCCTCCCGTCATCTGGGACAGGGCATCTTCCTGTGCTCAAGAGAAAAGCTGACAAGTCCTTTTCAGATTTTGGTCCAAAGTCAACAACAGATGCTACAAGGATTCCGAATGGCTAGCTCTTCACATGAGGCTAAGAAGCAGCCAATTTGTGGCACAGCCTCCACTTGGCGCATAGTCACTGGGCACTCCCTTTATGACACACTGCGCAGGTGCCTGTACCCCAGGGAGGAGTGATCGGAGACCCTTGCCAGGGAATCGCAGTCCCTTCACATGCTGCGTATTTGTTGGTGGGAATCGGGTTGAGAACACACACACACATATCCACACCACCCAATATACACATACACCACCCCATACACACACACACACCCCACCCCTACACACCTGCACACACACACCACGCCTTCACACACATCACTCCATACCCACGCACACACCACGCCTATACAAACACACCACCCCTACACACACACGCACACACACCATGATACACACACACATTACCCCTACACACATGCACACATAAACATACCACCCCATACACACACATGCCACACTATACACACATCCACACACATGTACCACACCATAAACACATGCACACACACCCCACTTGATACACACACACCACCTCCTATACACACACACACCACCCATACACATATGCACACATACCACCCCATACACACACACATCACCCTGTACACACATGCACACACACCACCCCATACACACACGCACACACTACCCCATACACACACACATGCACAAACACAACCTGATACACAAATACCACCCCTACACACATTGCATATATACACATACCACCCATACACACACACCACACTATACATATCCACACACATATACCACCACATCCACACACACATACATACACACACATATACCACCCCATACACACACAAACACATACCACACCATCCCAAACATACACACACACACCACACTATACATATCCACACACATATACCACCACATCCACACACACATACATACACACACATATACCACCCCATACACACACAAACACATACCACACCATCCCAAACATACACACACCACACCATACACACATGCACACACACACACACACACCACCCCATATGCACACACACATAACCACACCATCACATATACACACATATACCAGCATCACACCCACACATATACATCATACACAAACACACACACATCATACACAAACCAACCCACACACATATATCATGCCATACAGAAACACACCCCATACATATACACACATAGACACACACATAGCACACCACCCCACACACACCCACATATACCCACACACATACCACACCATACACACATATCACACACACACTACACACACATACCACATCATACATATACCACATCATACACACACAGTATGCTATATACACACACCCCACATACACATCCCACACCACACAGCCTACACCAAACACATAAGCACACACAAACATACCACAACACCCCATACACACACACACACACAACCCAGGCCCACAAACATACCACACCATAGGTATACACACCACATCACACACATCTATACCACCACACCCACACACATGCTGCACCATACACACAAGCACACACATAGAGTCCTTAAGGGGGCTGGGGAGAGATGGTGCCCATTTGCCTATCTTTGTACACATTTGAAGTATCTAGCTTTATCCCTCCATCCATCCATCATCCAACCACCCATTTACTGACTACCTTCTCTGTGCCAGGTACTATGTGAGAACCTGGAGATATAACAGTTTAAGGGCTGACACACTCCCCATTCACAAAATTTGTGAGGAAGACCAAATGTTTGTTTGGATTAATAATATACAGAACATATATGACTTTTAAAAATCTACAAGATAAAAGCCTTGGATACTTCTTTTTAAAAATTCATTATTATTATTATTTGAAAGAGAGCATGAGCTCTCTTTGGTCTTTGTAATTTAGTATTTTAGTTATTTCAGTTAGGAGGGAAATGAAGGGAACTGAAAGGGAAAGGGAGAGAGAGAATCTCAAGTAGGCTCCACATTCAGCTCAGAGTCCAAAGCAGGGCTCAATGTCACGACCTTGAGACCATGACCTGTAGACCATGCTCTGGGCAGAAATCAAGAGTCAGACTTTTTTTTTTTTTTTAAAGATTTTATTTATTTATTTGACAGAGAGAGATCACAAGTAGTCGGAGAGGCAGGCAGAGAGAGAGAGAGGGAAGCAGGCTCCCTGCTGAGCAGAGAGCCCGATGCGGGACTCGATCCCAGGACCCTGAGATCATGACCTGAGCCGAAGGCAGCGGCTTAACCCACTGAGCCACCCAGGCGCCCAAGAGTCAGACGTTTAACCGACCGAGCCACCCAGGTGCCCCAAGCCTTGGATACTACTGAGACATGCCATGATGAGAAGCAAAAAAGAAAGGTGAAAGACAGAGAGACAGAAAGGTGGAACAAGAAGTTTACCATTTTTCTTTAATTTTCCAACAACATTTGAAATGCAAACCAAAACTAAGGAACAGACAACATTCTCCTTTCTGTGGGCCACTAAGTTAGACAAACTTACCACATACATTCTGATCTGACAGAAACTGGGCAGGGGGTGTTCTTTTCAGTAATTTCCCTCAGAGTACCTCCTCGTCCCCCCACCCCGAATGGGAGAAGATGCAACGTTTTGATTTTTTTAACCATTCATTATATATAAATGAAATTACGTATTTCTTAAAAGCTAGGAATGCTGTCTTCTCATGGCATCATTTTCTCAATGCCCAGCTCAATGACTGGAAATCCAAGAACCCACTGGAAAATGTAGTTTCTCTGGACCCAAAGTTTAAAAAGACTCTTGAGAGACTTTTGGAAACCATTCACTTTCGTATGAATTTCTTCTTTGGTCACATTCCAGACATCGCAATACTGCCTAAAGATGGGAGAACAGGTGGGTTGAAGGTGGTGGCTGGGCCCATCTATGGTAAGAAAAAGCATCTATTGCCTAGTTTGTGTCAGGCTCCCACAATTTATTTTACCTTTCTTTCTCTTTTCTTTTATCCTAGCTTGAAATCAGGCCAGGCGCGGCCCTCATGCAGCCCTTGGAGAGGCACACATCCCCCTGCTGAAGCTTCCTGTGCTGGGCTTAGCTGGCTAGCTCTGGACTTGGCTGAATGAACCATCCATCTCAGAAATGTGCCTGAGGAAGGCTGACCTGTGGGAGGTGGGGAAAGATGCTGGTTCTAGCCATGACCTCTGGAACCATTTGGTTTTCCTCCCAACACAAAGAATCCAGTGATTTCTATCCATTATGAGAGTCTTAGTGAAGCTACCCTCCTCTGGGCCCAGAAGTGCTCCTCAAAGGGACCTGTTCACAAGGCAGAAGCCCTTGTGACATGATTTCCTCTTTCCTCAGAAATCTCCAGGATGGTTTTCAGATGGAAAGATTTAGAGGCAATCCACCAAGTGACCAGGCCTAGAAGTTAGGGACACAGAGGGGACTGAGCAGGGTGGAATGCCAAAGAGCTGCGGGCAGGCAGCCACCTGAAAGAAGCTGTGATAACAGTGCGAGGAACCCACTGTGAGAGGAGAGGAAGGTGAAGGAAAAGAGGACAATCTTCTGAGCCCAAGAAATGTGGTCACCATAGTGCCTCTGTGGACACGTGACCAAGCCAGGGAGACAACAGAAGCCAGCCAGGACGTGGGAGGAAGGGGGGCACAGGCTTGTCATGACAGACCATTAACATCCTGGGGCAGGCTCAGCTCAGGATCCCTGGGCTCGAAGGGGGTGGAGACAGGAACCGGGGGCTCACATGTTTGACATTTCCACTTTTCTAACTCTGGATGGCATTTAATGCTCATGTCAGCGACTGTCACCTCCCTGCCACCAGAGTGACCAAGCGTCTCTCTGGTTCACACACACACACACACACACACACACACACACAGAGATTAGGAGATGAGGAGAAACATGCTGTTAGATCTGGAGAATAGTTACATTACCAAAAGCTATTTCTGGACTTCCATTTCTTTTCTTTCTTTTCTTTCTTTCTTTCTTTCTTTCTTTCTTTCTTTCTTTCTTTTTTACATTCAGTGAGTCACTGTATAGTAGTACATCATTAGTCTTTGATGTAGTGTTCAATGATTCATTAGTTGCAGGACTTCCACTTCTATCCGTACTGCCTTTGAGGCACCCGGGACAATCCTCCTAACTGAAATAACTAAAATACTAAATTACAAAGACCGTCTCTGAAATGCATTGCTAAAACTGGAGGTTCACAGCACCTCTTAAAAAAAAAAGTAAAGAAACAAATCTAATGAAACCAGTTTACGGGAAACAGAGGGGATACAGGAACATGATGAAAAACAACACAAGGATATAACCAGCAAGGTCAAGAATGTGGAAGTTCCACAGGACAAACGACTAGGTTTCTTCAACACGTGGCGTAAAGAGGCAGTGGGAACTGTCATGGGAAAAGGAACGGAAGAGACATAATCCAGTGCCATGTGTGGAGCTCATTTCAGCAAACAAAGAAGCCACGAAAAGACATTTTAGAGACTATCTGGAAAATCTGCATGGGGCAATATTTAGAGAATTATTATTAATTTTGAAAGGTGATGGTGCTATTATGGTTATGTATTTTTTTTTAAGACTTCATCTATTGGAGATACATACTGATGTATTTACAGGTGAGTGTAATGCTTGAAATTAGCTTTAAAAGATAAGACACATGCATACAAAGTGGAGGGAGATAGCAAACAAGATGAGCATATGCTGATAGCTGCTGGTGCTGGCTACACGGGCCATTCCACTAGACCTGCCACTATCATGTATGTTTCAAAGTATCTACAAGAACAAGAGAAAGAAACACATGGCTGAGCCGACACACAAAGAAGGATTATGCAAAAGTCAAAGGTGAACACGGGAACCCCGGGAAGAGAGCACCGAAGCTGTTTTACTGTGAGGTTTCTGCTGAACCATTTTGATGCCAGCAAGCAGGGAGGCTGTGAAGTCTCAGGCCCATTCACAGTGGGGTGTCTCCTCAGAGCTACCTAAGAAAGTTTGGCTAATGGGCTACCCCCTTTGTGGAAGCAAAAATGAGAAACGTGCCAGCTGCACTGACAAGCCTATCTCCTAAACACACGATTTGCCAGCTGACTCCATCAGTGTATAAAAAAACCAGAACACGTCATGTCTAATTTGGGTATTCCAAGCATATAAGAAGGTTTAAAATTAGAAAAATTACTCAGTTGTCACACTGAAGATTGAAAGAGAAAATCTATACCATCTCAGAAGTTTAAAAAAAAAATCATTTGACAAAATTCACATTTGACTTTTCATTTAAAAATAACCTCTGAGTTAAACTGAAAAGGAGAAAAATATACTTCCCCTGATAAAGAACAGCAACAAAAGCCCCACACCAAATAGCATCCTGAGTGGGGAAATTTTGAACACAGTACCTTGAAGATCAAGAACAAGGCAAGGATGATTTTTATATCACTTATTCAACACTGCACTGGGGATGCTGTCAGACAAAGAAAGAAAGAAAAGTGGACAGACTGGAAAGGAAGAAACACAACTGCAATCATTTGTAGATGATGATATGGTCACTATGTAAAACCCAAAACTCCTACCCAGAAATTATTAGAACTAAGAATTTGGCTTGGGTTATGGACATTGGGGAGGGTATGTGCTATGGTGAGTGCTGTGAAATGTATAAGCCTGATGATTCACAGACCTGTACCCCTGGGGCAAATAATACATTACAGTAAATAAAAATAATTTTAAAAATAAATGAATAAAAACATATTTAAAAATTAAAAATAAAAAATTAAGGGTTAAAAAAATTTGGCCAAGTTAGTGGATACAGCCACCAATATACAAAAGTCAACTGTCTTTCCATATACAATCAACAAGCAGTTAAAGCATAGAATTTTAAAAAATACTTAATATTCTTCTTGCTATTATAAATAGTACCAGGAATAAATTTAACAAAAAATATGCATTCCCTTCATGGAGAATATTATGAAAGTTTATTGAAAGATATCAAAGATGAACTAAATAAACTGAAAGTAATACTATGTTTTTGAGTAGAAAGTCTCAGAAAAGTTGTAATTTTCTCTCAAATTGATATATAGTTCAAATGCATTCCTACTGTTAATCTCAACAATTTTTAAGTATTTTACAAATTGATTCAAAATATATAGAGAATAGAAAACTACCTTGTCCTACTAGATATCAAGGCTTTAAATAGGTTATAGTAATTATGAAGGTTTTGATGGAATTGGGAATAGAATAATGGAATCGGGAAAAGACAAATGGATGGGAGGAATGGCCCCAGTCCAGAAACGGCACCACACAGAGATGATCTGATTTATGAGCACAGGTACTACAGATCAGCAGGGGAACACTAAGATATTTAATAAATGGTGTTGGCAAAATTGATTTATCTACATGGGGAAAAGGTGGTCCCCTACCTCATACCATAAACAAAATTATTTCTAGCAAAATTAAAGTCTCGAATACGAAAAGCAAGTCTGTGAAACTTTTAGAACTTAATGTAAGTCTCCAGGGTTGGAAAAGATTTTTGAAATAAGACACAAAACATTCACAATAAAAGAAAATGTGTTCAGTTCAACAACACCAAATTTAAAATTAAACCAAACAAAAAACTTCTATTCACTAAAGGACTTTAAAAAGAAAGAGCCAGTCCACAAAGTGGAAGGAGACATTTACAACACATTTCAGAAATAAGGTATTTATATTCAGAATAGACAAATAACTCCACAGCAGACCCACTCTAGAGTAAAGGGCAAACTTGTGCTGGGTTCAGTCCTTACCCTGCTGTTGCCAGCTGGGGGACTGAGCAAGACACTCCCCTGCCCCTCAGGTTCCTCACCTGTGAGGCAGACATCACAGTATTAACACCTACTCTGTTGGGAAGGATGAAAGCCATCCTATACCCCAGACTACTCAAACAGTGGTGATGGAATAAACACTGGATGAATATAATCTATCTTGAAGAAAAAGAGAAGTAACTCCAACAGGCATTGTATAAAACACAAGTGGTTCATAAATACATAGAAACATGCTCAGCAGCCCTGGTATGCTGAGATATGCAAGTGACATGCCATTTCACACCCACCAGACTGGCAAAAATTTAAAAAACCTGACAACAATAAGTGCTGGCAAAGGGGTGGAAAGAAGCGTCTGCCGCCAGTGCAGGTGGGAGTGAAAGGGGCTCTCTCGCCCGGCTACTCAGTTCCAAAGAAGACAGCCCTGTGTTCTCCAGAGAAGGATGAGCTTCTGTATGTGCATTCCAAAAAGCCAGAAGCAACTCCAGCCCCCATCAGCCGTGAAGTAGGTGATGTGTGCTACACTCAAATCACGGAACACCATCCAGCAAGAAAGACGAGAGAACGGCTTCTGCAGGTGTCAGCATAGCTGATGTTTGCTGGGTGGGGGAAGCAAGTCACAGAGGAGCGCACAGGGATTCTACGTCTGTCATACACAGCACCAGGCAAAAGGAAATAACGCGAAACCAACTATTTAGAAACACACACACACACACACACACACACACACACACATATTCTTAAATGGTTATACCACCATAAGAAAAGCAAAGGAGACAATAAAGGAATAGGAAAAGCCACCTGAAGAGTCTCCCTTGTTCTGATGTTTTTAGGCTGGGTGGGAGACACACTGGTGCGTGTTATGTTTTCATTCCTTAAATTTAATAAATTTTCAGGCATATGTTTCACAATAAAATACTGTTAAAAATAAAGATTAAGACTGTTCATTTCTAACCTAAGCGCCACGCACATTTTAACCCTCCAGGAGCTTCTCATCAGGAGTGATTTGGAATGAACATCTATGAACTTCCTGTTCACATCGGTGACACCATCACACTGTGGAGTGGCAGGAGCGAAGTGGGAAGGCAGTGGGAACAGAAGTCTATACACCGCTCTGGGCTGGCGGCGGGCAACATACTTAGAGGGGTTCACTGGAGGAACAAGTGGGGACATCTGGCCTGGAAACCGGATTAGTTGGGATGGGGATAACAGCTGTTTTTAAATACTTTAATTAAAGTGTCACCATGTAAAAGATTGGGACAAACATGTACAGGATGGGAGCCCAAACCACCAGGTGGATGTTACAGGCACACTGGGAATTCTTAGGGCAAAGAATCTTCTAGCAGCCAGAGTGGAGAATGGAATGGCTGCCTCTGGAGGGAGTGAGCACTAGGATCCAACTCAATATGAAAGAGACATTTGGGGACTTATAAAGTGGGCTGGGTCCCTGGGGGCTAGTGGAAGGGGAAACCAAGGAAGTAAATAGGGTAGGAGATCCCTGAGACCCCCTTCAAGCCTGGTATTCTAGGATTTCTTGGCTTGCCCTGTGCAAATCGACCCACCCTGACTCCTGTGATGCCAGCCCAGGGATGGAGTGGTGTGCTGAACTTAGGGAAAATTAAAGACTAGTACGTTGTTTCCGAGCACTGCAGAGGAAATATGGCCAAGAACCCCCGCACTGACCTCCAGGGCCTGGTAAGAGTCATCACATCCGCCCTTCTAGCCTTTAGAAAAAACAAAACACAAAAACCACAAACACATTCTTAAAACGTTTCTTAACACACGCCAAAGGCCTGTCCCAGAATAGCCATTTCTTTGCCAAGGTTGTGGACTGTGTTTTTCTGAATGAGTCATTACTGTTGAGGAATGGGAAGAAGGGAGAGTTTGGGGAACTGACATCTCACTGTTGCTTCCAGAAGGTGGTGTGCCGACAGACACGCATGCACAGACACTGTGAGAAGTTCACACACACTGCAGACTAAGGGAAGGAAAAGGCTGTTCCTCGGAATTAGAAGCAGATTTGTGTCAGGCTCTGTTCCCATCTGTACATTCATTGTCTCCTAGTATCGCTTAGTACACGTACAGCATTGTAATTTTCATCTACTTTGCTACCAGAAGGCATCGACAGC
This sequence comes from Mustela putorius furo, assembly GCF_011764305.1. NCBI lineage: Eukaryota > Metazoa > Chordata > Mammalia > Carnivora > Mustelidae > Mustela > Mustela putorius. The sequence continues at coordinate 2,186,230 of NW_025421321.1, forward strand.
TTCTGAGCGAGGAATTCTGGATCAAGAACCAACTTGGCCTTCTTAAAATACCATCTTCAAAGAACTTACTAGCACCTGACAAATAATTAGTTGACAGATCAACAACAAGGCTTTCCTTCCAAAGGTAAGTGCTCACTGCAACCTTCATTATTATTTTAAAATCTAAGATTAATCAAAACCAGTTCACACCCTCAAGGGTGGCTAGAACTGCTAAGACAGACAACAGGAAATGTTGGCATGGATGTGGAGAAGCCGGAACTCCCTTACTCTACTGGTGGAAATGTGAAATGGTGCAGCCACTCCAAGCAAGTTCAAGAGAGCTCCCAGCGATTCCACTCCTACACCAGTGAAAACACACGCCCACACACAACTTGCACATGAATATTCACAGCAGAACCATCCACAATAATCAAAGAGTAAGAAAACCTAAATGTCCATCCACTGATGGTTGCATTAACAAATGTGGTCTAACCACACAATGCAATATTACTAGTCGCCTATAAAAGAATGAAGTGCTGAGATGTCACAACCAACCAGGATGAACTTTGAAAACATTATGCTAAGTGAAAGAAATCAGACACAGAGGCCACATATTATCGAATCCCATTTATAGGAAATGTTCAGAAGAAACAAATTCATAGAGGCAGAAAGCAGATTAGTGGTTTCCAGGGGCAAAGGGGACAGGGAATAGGAAGCGTCTGTTTCTGCCTATGGGGTTTCTTTTGGAGGTGATGAAAATGTTACAGAATTAGTGGTGATCATTATGCTAAAAACTCCTTTAAAAATAAAATAGAAACTTAAAAAACTAAAAGGTTAGCACTCAGATATTTGGGGACCTAAGGTAACAACAATCACTAGCATGAATAAAACAGGTTAACAGTTTGGAGCAATGTCTTCATGTCCACTAGGATTTTACCACCACTAGGAGGGTGGTAGCACAGACATCATGCTTCTCCTCACTTCCTCTGGTTCCTGCTGGGAGCACACAGGCAGACACACATGCAAACCGCACGGGCACCCAGGATTCACTGGTCCCCAGTGCAGAAGCACATGGACTCAGGTCACACTGGAGACCACTCCATTGGAGGGGCATCAATTTCATGCTCACCCACCACCACTTACAGTATTTTTCCTAGAGAGGTGAGGGCCACAAACCATCAGCAGCAAATACACATAGATAGTTTTTGTTTGTTTGTTTGTTTGTTTTTATTAATCTCACTGAACATCCTTTGGGGTGACAACTTCCTGACCAAACCTGATGGTCCCTTGGCTCTTCTTCCCACTTCAGAAGCACACACTTCCCCTTTCCTTCCCTTGCACTGACCACGGAAGCCAAGACCTCTCTCCAGAGTACATTCTGGGAACTCCAGCATGGCCAACAGAAGCAGCAAAAGATCTGCAAGTTCCCTCCTGTCTGTGCTATAACATTTTAATGAAACCACCCCGGGGGTAGGATGATAAAGACACTGACATGGTACAAGAAAATCCCTCTGCAACACAACTTAACAGCCATGCCCCGCATCCCACACTGAGTGGTTTTTGTTTTTTGTTTTTTGTTTTTTTTTTTAATGATGTCTGCCTACTCTCATTAAATTCCAATCTAACCAGGGAAAAGTCACCTCTTGGCCTCATCTTAACATTACAAGAATTGTGCATGGAACTTTAATTGATGGCAATAAAGCTGTCTGCCCATATCCCAACGTGGTAAGATACGCAGACACCAGAAGCCTGATTTCCAAGCTGGAGAAGGGTCCTCATTTGAATTCTTATCTACTGAAAAACCAAAGAATGAGCTGATAGTCTACCCGTTAATGAATTAGAAATCACTTATGTGGGTACCCTTTGTGCTCAGTTAATGCATCCTTTTTAAAAGGTTATTTCTGCACTGGATTCATCCTTTCACATTCGACTGGCGGCTACTGCGGATTTATTCATTCAGCAAATTTATTCTTGCAGTAGCTCTCAAAAATCAGCACACACAATTATACAGCACAGGCCCCATTTGTGAAATTATTTATAGCCTTATTTAGAAAGCTAAGCTTCCTCAAGACTGACAATTTTATTGGCTGACTTAAGCTCAACTCCAAAGGAAGGAGGGATTGTACTTCTTAGCTCAGGATCCTGGGCTCCTGCCATACCTTTCAAGGCCAAGGCTACTCTTGGGAGCCACTTCACAGGTTTGGCTTTGCCTCTGCCTCCTCTGGCTGCCATCAGACTAGGTGGGTTTACAGAGGAGGATCTGGATTTAGGACTTCAACAGGAAATGCAAATTACACAAAGTTCTGCGGAAAAGGGAGAAGGCGCTGATATTATTTGGGGATTCCAGACTATTAGAAGCCATGCCAGATATCCTGTCTGTCCGCCTATCTGTCCTTCCCTGCCTCCCCATTTACCTTCTTCTTCTCCTCACTTTCCCTCCCTCTCCCCTTCTCTCCTTACCCTTCTTCCCTTACCCTGACTTCTAGTAGTCAACGTGATTAAACAACAACAACAACAACAACAAAAACATCAGCTTGTCCTTTACTTGAAAAGTGGTATTCGCTTCAATACTGAATTATCTTCAGAGCTGGGACCTGCCAGAAAATGATACCTCTTCACAAAAGTCCTGAAGTCCTGACCACACCAGTACTGTCCTGGAATTTGGTCCGAACTGGGATTCTCCTAACCAGTCTTTGATGTCAACATGTGACCGGCACCACAGGCATTTCTTCTAGTATTTGTAGTGGTGGTTGGAAGTAGACACTCTCCCCTCTAGAAATCCGTCTTTCTTTGAGTTGCAAGGCAGGGGACCAGGGTTGACATCTGCTACACATTCATTCATATTTACCAGACCTGAGTTGCCACAAGAGGGATCTATCTAGACAAGACTCCTAAATTGTCTTGGCAACACTTAATCCTCTATTGATTAGTCTTATCTCCTGTAATCTGTCCAGTCATTGAAGAGTGTTTGTTAAATTTCTGTTTTAATAAAAACCCCCCAAATAACATATCCCTTCCTTTGCTAAATGGAAACAAAGCATAATCCAATGTTTAAAATACAGTATGCAGATAAGCAAAATTGGACAACCGTATGCCCTGACTCAACTAATTTCCACTTCAAATGCTTCTAATCCATGCTGGCTTTGGCAATGAACGATGTTCTGGAGTGAGGAAGAGGCAATTTGCATGCCACATTTGCCTTGCCAATTTACTAAATTAAGTGGCAAGATAGTGAAGGGGTGGCGTTTTTGATGAGAACAATCTAATTAAAAGTGAATCTGAGGATGTAAGGTTGGAGTTCCCATTATTGACTTCATACCTCAAAGAATGTAAAGAACAGCAGAAAAACATTTGAGAGATCTGTTCATGCATCTCAGTATCTTATGTGTTTGTGGGTCTTTCATGAACCATTTCTTAATATTAATACTTAGTAATATTCATGACTTAATTGCTATAATTTCTCATTAATAGTGGCCATTCTTGAGGTCCTATGAAAAAATCTTAGATGCATCACATCCTAATCCTCACTTTGAAACCCTGGAAGATAGGTGATATTATCCTCATTTTACAGATCATAAAGACTGAGAAAACTGTATAGGGTCACACAGGGCAGGGATTTCAATCCAAGTCTGGCACAGAAGTCCATGGTCATTGGTCATTGCACTGGACCATTCTGCCTCTCTGCATATGCCCAACTGAGCACCGTGCAGAGAGAGCTTGATTTTCCTCGAGAAACATATTCATTTGCATGGCACTGCTTCCTCACCGGTAGCATTTGCCCCTGTGTTGACATTTTACAGGAGAGGAATACCAATAACTTTACACACACAATAGTTCCCTGTATCATGCATTGAAGACCTAGAATCGATTACTGATTCTGGTGACTTAGTAAGCAGAGAGTTTAGATATTCTGATTAGGTTGGGATAGGACTAAAGTACTCCCAAATAACAAGTGTGGACCTGATAGGTCAAATAACCTCATTTTTATAGCATGGAAACTGGCCGTGGAGTTGAAAATGCAGGGGAAGCTGTGACTCACTGCTGAGAACATGAGTAATGTGGTCCAGCAGCTGGAACTGTTCCAGCCTCAGGAGAGAGAGTCCTGTGCTCGCTGTGCTTACACCTGACTTCCTGTGTGCTGCCTCTCCAGTCAAGGAGCCCACTGGCAACAGTGCAGAGAACAGGAAGGAAACCTCTCCTCGCGGTAGTCATGTGCTCCCACCCAGCAGGACCAGCCCTCAGCACATGAGCAGGGGCCAGTGTGATGGATCACCGCCAGGAAAACTGGGAAGGGAGGACAGTCACCTTCATTCCACAAACATACTATGCGGGGCTATGGTTCCACACAATCTGGTGCTCACCAAAATCCCACTCAGGAGAGGCAATGGCCGCAGCGTGGGCAGTGTCTCTGAAGACAGCCCCGCAGGGAAGATGTCCAGGGAAATGTGTGTGGGCACACAGCCGGACGACCTGAGGAGTCAGACACCTTCCAGAGCAAGGGGCATGAGAGGTTTGGAAAGATGAGCAGAGGTTTGCCATGCAGGGTGGGGAAAGTGAATATGGAGGAAAGAGCTCGACCACTGAACAAAGTAGGGAGTGAGAGGAAGAGATGCCAAGGATGACTTAGGGGGAGACTTCAGGTGGGAAGGGATTAGGTCAAGGGCGGCCAAGAAACACAAAACAAACTCATCCAAGTCTAATTTATCTCACTGTGTGGGGTGGAGAGGCTGTGTTTTGCACCCAGATCACCTGTGAACTCCAAGGCAGTAGCCAGAGCTCTGCTTTTCCCCTCCTTCCAGCTAGCCACGGATGGTGGGGGCATGGGGGTGGGGGGATGCAGGGTACTGGACCCTTGAAATCCCAGTTAGCACTAAAATCCTTTCCCGATCCCAAGAGCTGGTTTCAGGCCAGGCTCAAAGCAGGGGCCCACTGGAGACTTAAAATGGGAGCTGCTCAAGGTGGTACCTGCCACTGCCCTCTCTAACCCTTTATATACCATCAGTGGGGGGTTTAAAATCCTAAATGCAGGGAAAATGGACCAACATGATGATGACTAGCCCTCTCTCCTCCAAGGGGACAGAAATGCTTCTGCTTGATCAAAAAAGGCTCCAAGGTCGACCAGGGGAGGAAGGATATGGCTGTAATATTTGGGACAGGCTGGTCCCAGGAACAAGCCCGCCACACTCCTTGGATCCGGCCAGGCCTCCCCCAGTCAGCACATTTTAAAAGGAGGGGAAGAGGATAAAGCCAATGCTTAAAAACAGCAGGGACAGTAAGAGAAGGTGGGGGTGGGGCAGAACTCTTTGCTTTGAAACAAGCCCCATGGGGTTGCTTTTAGCCATGTTAACCCCTTCTTTTTGGGCAGAGGAAACACATATCCATACCAACTTGTATATTTCTGACAAATAAGCTACATGAGAGGAAAAGCCAAGTCCTTGTAAATGCAAGCTCTAGGCCCAGGGCATTTAAAGGAAAGCACTTTGTGTTCTATGGGTCTCCACTGGGCCTGCAGGCAGACACAGCGAGGACCGTTTGTCTCTTTCCAGCCGCTGCCTTCCCTGGCTCAGGGGAAGGGGAAATAAATGTAGAGGTTTTATCAAGATGCCATAGGGACCAATTCTTTCTCAATTCCAAATAATGCAACAAGCCCAACCTAGGACCTTTGCAAAACCATGCTGCTGTCACTATTTAACATCTGACAACCAAGAGTGAGGTACAGGAGAAGGAAGCAAGACACACACTCTGGCAGGCTGGGGAGCTCCTGACCCACAGACAGCAGCGGGCAGTCACTGTGCCCACCACTGCTATACTGGGCAGGGTGGACAGGACAAGCCTGGCGCTGTTCAGTGAACAGACACATAGCTCACTCTCCCAGCTTTTATCCCAGCCAGATGAGTGGTTTTGATCTGTTCTGGAACAGAGACTTTAAATAAGGATGTTCTCAGAAAAGTTCTGAAATAAAATTTCATTGCATATTTAATCCGCTTGGCTCTACTGTCAAGAGGCAAGTGATTCCAGTTGGGTCTGATTCCAGAATCCTCCCTCTTTCTTCTAAGGCCACTCTCTGCCTTTGAGAGAGGGGTGGCCAGGCTGGAGGGGGCTTACCTCTTCCACTCTGTCTTGAGATCAGATGGTAGCCTGCAGAAGGGCCGCCTCCCGGGGCTCCCCTGACAGCTGTCCAGGCAGCACCAGCTTTTGACCATGGCAGTTTCAGTGGACCATTCCTGCTTCATGTTGCCCCCAAACACTGCCATGCATATAACTCCCATCCGAATCTGGTCAAGAGGCACCCAGACTTTGAACCAATACACCCCACCAGAGCAAGTGCCAATTGTCTGACATCGTTTATCCCACCAATTCCAAAGCACAGAATTCAAAAGTACTGTGAATCAATCACTGATAAATGAGTATTTTGAGCACAATCCTGCCCTGCTCCCCCTGCCCCTTGCACAATCCTCTCTTCATCAACTGGCACTCGGTGGTATTCCTTCTTCCTAGACGGCATGTGCAGTAAACGTGAAGAGGGAACATTCGGGAATGGGGCTTCAGTGTCTGGGAGGTATGCAGCCAGTCACGCTAGGAGGAACAGCCGAATGGAAATACTCCCAAACATCTGGGGCTGCGCTTCGAATTTCAAAGTGATTCTTCTGCTTGCACAACTTTACAATCTTGGCATTTGCCAAATGCTTATGTTTTGCTTCATCTGAAATTAGGCAAGGATTTCAGCCCTCACTCTCGGTATCACTAGAATGGTTTTTCTGTGTAAAGGGGGCTTTTTTGCATATCAAATTCAGCCTGCTCATGGTTTAGTGAGACAGAAGGACAGTAAGGGTTGTCAGCAGCCTCGTTCCCCTCCACTTTGCAATATCTGCCTTTCTGTCAAATGCAAGTGTGCCCCTTCCCCACACTGTACTTTTGGGCAGTAAAGGCAGCTGCCCAAGGCCTTTAAGTTCTCGAGCTGAGTGAGACACTGCTGGACACACTGCTTTTTCCTCTTGACCCAAACTCCAATTATTTGCCTCCCAGAGGAATCTAAACCCAGACAGATGAGATCCTTAAGTCACAGCACTAACTGCCCAGTTAGCACTGGGACACCAAACAGAGTACATGCCCCCAGAAGGTTTCTTCGCAAAAGGCAGCCATCCCTCTTATTTTTATACTATGGTATAAAGATAAAGATAACTAATACTAAGCAACCAAAGTCATTTAAACATGGGTCAGTTCTCTTTTCCCAAGGACAAGAACTAACAGAAACCAATGAAGAGTTTCTAACCATCCCAGACCTTAGGAAAAGCATCAGAACAGAGCTGAACAGAGGGGCACAGCCTGGCAGAAACTGGACCCAAACTGAATCCTTACTGTGGCCTGGGCTAGTTATTTGGCAAACCATGCCATGCCATGTCCTGACCTAGTTGGCTAGGGAAGTTGGGGGCAGTGGGCTGGCATGCCCTATCTAGGACTAAATCAAACAGATTCCTAATGGAGGTCTAACAGGTGAAGAGAGACAGAGAGGAGGACTCTCATCCCTTTGCCCCTTCTCCCCTGGAATTAACTCCCAGGTCTGGGAGCAGGGTCAGGGTCAATGGTGCTGACCATGGACACAACCTGAGACAGGACTGCCATCCACTGGTGGACAAGAACCTCCATGCCAGGAATTCACCTCACCAGAAAGCACACATAAGTGGGAGGTGCCCCTGTGGTCATAGGAACCCAACACCATAAAAACTTAGAGCCACCCAAACCACGCACACCGGTATTTACAGCAGCTTTGTTCCTAACTGCCAACATTTGGGAGCACCTTCTATAGGTGAACAGAAAAATAAACATCCAGACAATGGAAAATTATCCAGTGCTAAAAGGAAGTGAGCCATAGAGCCACAAAGATACAGGAAGGAACCATAAATGCATATTGCTAAGTGAAAGAAGCAAATCTGAAAAGGCTGCATACAATATGAGTCCAACTATGGGACATTCTGGAAGAGGGAAACTAGAGAGACAGTAAAAAGATCAGTGGTTTCCAGGAGTTGTAGGGGGAGGGGAATCACATGAGGATTTTTTAGAGCAGTGAAATTATCCTATATGAGATCAAAGTGATAGAGCCATGTTATTATACATTTGTCCAACCCATAGGATGTACGACCCTAAGAGTGAATCCTGATGTAAGCTGTGGACTCTGGGTTACTGGGACGTAGCAGTCCAGGATCATCAGTTGTAAAAAGTGCAACTTTCTGGTGGGAGATGCTGATGGTCAGGGAGGCTGTGTGTGTAGGGGAAAGGAGTCACACAGGAAATCTCTATGCTTTCTTTTGATTTTGCTGGGAACCTGAAACTGCTCTATAAAATAAAGTTGATTTAAAAACAAGAAAGTTGTTTTTTAAAAAGCAGAGGGAATCTCTAAGATGAGAGACAAGTTCTCTTCATGCCAAGGGCTGTGTGGCTCAAGACCACCTGTGTAGCAATGGTCACAATGACATCAACACCTGTTGGTTGCCCACCTGTGACAGGGGCCAGTATCTGAAGGAGAAACGCCAAGTGCACAGAGCCCTCTCCACCAGCTAGAGGCACAGAGCCAGACATCATCATATCTCCCATGAGACGGTGCCAGGCTCAGTTCTGAATCCAGAAAGACAGTATGGGTTTCACCCCTCCCCACCAATCTTTCTCACATCCACGTGCCTTCAGACAGAAGCCCCACAGCACTGACCATCAATAGGGAGCTGTGCACATTTGCTGCAAGGGATGAAGATCAGGAACCAGGATGTCAGTGCGCCCTTCTCCAAGCCCCTGAGATCAACAACACCAGCTCTGAATACCTCCCATAAAGCCCCATCTTGCCCTCTCTTGTCTTTGAAGGCTTGATTTTTTTTTTTCCTGCTTTAGAAGTGCATGCTGGAAAAGTATTTTTTAACCACATCAAATCTCTAAGTATTAAAAATCTTTGCAGGAATGCCTGGGTGGCTCAGTTGGTTAGGTGTCTGCCTTTGGCTTGAGTCATGATCTGAGGGGCCTGGGATTGAGTCCTGCATGGGGCGCCCCGCTTAGTGGGGACCCTGCTTCTGCCTGCCGCTCTCCCTGTGCGCACGCGCGCTCTCTCTCTCTCTGACAATTAAATAAACTCTTTTAAAATTTTTAAAAAATTAAAAATTAAAAAAATAAAAATAAAAATCCTTGCAGTGTAGTAAATATATATATATATATATATATATATATATATATATATTTATATATATTTGCATGAAATCTCATACAAACCAAAAAACCTTCAAACACATCTCAAAAGATTTCCTATTCACTAGGGTGACAAGGGAGCAGAGACTTCCCCACTCTGGCTCATGGGTGATGTGCTGGTGGCCTGGTACTCAGATAAGTCCTGACATGAAGCAGTAAATGAATGGCCTTCCAGGATGGGTGCGCTGCACTTGGCTGTCCACACCAGCAGAGGCTCCTCTGTGCTAATGCAGTCAAAGGTCACAAGGGTCAGACATAATGAATGGAAGAGCATATAGATGGGCTCTGGATGGGAGAGTGGCAACTAAGACAGGAGGCCCATGCAGACCATGACCTAGCAAGCATGTCCTCCTTTGTTAGTTTCTGCGGTCTGTAAGACACACACTCCTTGTCCCCTCTGCTCACAGCAAAACCTGACTATTGTTCTGCAAATTTATATTTCATGCCTAGATATTTTCTTGCTGCCTCTTAGCATAAGAAGGTATATTCTACATATACAAGCTATAGATGATCTTCAACTATCCTACCTATAGGGGTTTGTTTTGCTTTGCTTTTAATCACTAAGAGAATAGTAAGACTCAAAGGACAAAGAATTGACCTTGCTTCATATTACTCAGTTAACAGCCCAAAGTTGGGGCTGGATCCAGGGGCCTTTTAAGTCACTGGGCTTTTCCCATTGGACAACTCTGCCTTATTATGGAGACAGTGACAGTCCTCTGACACACTGTGGGTTCACATATGAGAAGGGGGACCCCAACGAATGAATCATAATATAAAACATTTTGCCAACAACAGTCCAGTAAAACCCATGGCATTTGTCTTTATTCTTCTGGAGCAGTGTCACCTCAATGGACCTTCCTGCATCAGCAGTTACCCTCTGTGTTTGTGCTGTCCAATACGGCAGCATTTGCCGAGTGTGGTTAGTGGCTATCTCATTGGACAGCACAGCTCTGGAACGGATACTGGCAGTTTTAAACCTTGGGGTTTAATTGAAAATAACAATCATACAGAACGGCACTGTGACTTTCCTGTGGTGACCAGTGATGTTTTAGCTATGCTCCACTTCCTACCAACACAGACAGGTCAATACCAGGTCTCATACCCTGCCAGTCTGATTCTCCCTTCATGGGCAGAAATTTGATGCCAGTGCAGCTCTACCTCCCACTAAATAAAACCAAATTGGCAAAAGACTTTATGGAGTAATAATTTGGCTGGTGAAGAAGATTATTCACTGTTTTAAAAATTCACCAAATGATTCATTAAGGAGCATTTGCCTTATGCATGTAAAGAAGGACTAATTTACAAATTTATACACAACCTTTAAAGACCAAGTACAGTGACAGACACATGCAAATGAAGGTGGAGACATTATTCATGAGGTGGCAAGAATAATAAAGACGAATAAGCTAATAGTTTTATTCATACAATGGAGAAATTCCTCCCTGCAGAGAGGTAAAGGCAGAGGTCAGACCATTTAGGGCTGATCCACTTTCCCAGTGGGATCCTGTCCCCCATCTTTCTTCGCTGCTCACCTGGCTACCCCAGGACATCATTATGATCATTTCTGTAAGATCCATGGGATTTACCTCTTCAGAAGATCCATTCTTTGGAATCCTGGGCCTCCAGGATCATTGAGGATCCATCACTTTAACCAGTTCAGGAAAAATAAAGTCTTCTAAACTGTATTCCAAGCCCTGCTTCCTTAAGTAGACTGCCTTACACATATATGACCCAGTGTCATTCCTGTGCCCCTGTTCCTGGTCCCCTCCTCCACAGCCCAGTGTCACCTGTGTCTCGGAGCCCACATTCAGTAATTGCTCAAGCCCGCTGCCTTCCACCACTGCGTTGCCCCCAAAGCCACACTGGCCGGCGGGGTTGGGGGGAGCTCTGCCTCCCATAGCCTCTTCCTTCTCCTGCTGTCCCAGGGCCCGACTGTCCTGGAACTCTTCTCCCCTGCTCCAAAACCTCTATGGTTCCTCTCATGCCCTATAACATGATACCCGAGCCCAAATACCCAAGTTTACATATGAGGCCCTAGCCTACCTTTTTCAATATCTTTTCCCCCATCATCCTCAGACTCCCTTAGCTCTAGTTAAACCCACATCACTTGCTCCTCCCCAGATGCACCCGGGAAGCCAAGCCACTTTCCTCTGCTCACCTGCCACTTCGGTGTGGAGTGACAGACTCTCGACAGATAAACTCCAAGCAGCTTCCAGGCCATAAGGCAAATACCACCACCTGGAGAAGGGTGTCTTTTTTTTTTTATGCCAGGACCATCAATCTCTGTCCACTGAACTCCCAGATATCTCTGTCCCACCTCTCCTGTGGCTGTTCAGCTTGAGGGACAGCAGGAGCTAGCTGCAGTGAGCCCGACCGCCAGCTGGAGCCACAGGTCTTCAATTCCCGGCTAAGTACACAGTCTCCCTGGGCTTCTGTTTTCTCTTCAGCAAAAGCATGACAATAGTGACCCTTACTTCATCAGGCTACTGTGAGGACCACCTGACACACTTCCCATCAGGATGGAGAGCGGTCTGGCACGTGGCAAACACTCAGACGTGAGCCTTTGGTTTCATCTTGTTCAGTTTCTCTTGTGAAGGCATTAGAACCTGACACTACAGGCATGGCTCTCATCTCTGGCTGAGGGATGCATCCCAAATGCAGCAGGAAAAAGATGCCAAGCCCTGCCCTCCAGATGTGCATTCCCTTAATCTGGGATGAGGCCCAGGCATCATCAACAGGAAGCTGGATCCTGAATCCACACCAGCATTGAGAACACTGACACAAACTAGTTCCCTAACCTACTTCCAGACCCGTCTTGATTCTTCAGAGTCCAGTCCATACACACAGAAGAGACCAAGGAACACAGGATTCCCATCTCTCCTACAAGGTATGGGCTTGAGTTGGGCTCGTACCTTCTGCCTCTTCTCAATGCTATAAATGTGCCCACCTAGAACACCTGGTCCCCATTCTCCTTCCACTTTACTACAGATAAAAACAAAAATCCAAGTGCTATTGTGGAAAAGTATAGCAGTTCCTCCAGAAGACAGGATTACCTCATGACCCAGTGACTCTACTTCTTGGTATTTACCTCAAATAATTCAAAATAGGCATTCAAGCCATATATGAGTATACGAATACGAATGTTCAGTGCAGTTCTGTTCACAATGGCCAAAAGGTGGGAGCAGCCCAATCGTCCACCAGGGCATGAGTGGATAAACAAAACGCATATATGTACAATGGAACATCAGCCTTCAAAAGGAAAGGGATTCTAGAGCATGCTGTAACACGGATGAACATCGGAGATAACATGCAAAGTGAAAGACTCCAGACACTAATGGACAAATACTACATGACTTCACTTATTTGAGGTACCCAGAGTAGTGGAATTCATAGAGACAGAAAGCAGGAGAGAGGCTGCCAGGGGCTGGAGGAGGGCAGACTGGGCGGAACAGTGTAACGGGCACAGAGTTCCCTTTGGCTGAATAGAAGTTCTGAGACCAGAGAGAGGTGAGGCGTGCACAGTATCACAGATGTGCACACCTCACCCTTAAATGCCTTAAAATGGGTAAACTGGTGAATTTCGTATTATGTTTGTTTTACCACAATAAAAAAAATAATAAAAACTCAAGATCTGAACTTTTTACAATTATTACAGAGATCAACAAGTTGACTTTGAAACAGTGCCTGGTCCACAAGAAAAGGTCCACAAGATTTAGAACCTGAGCTGGGATGGATCTTTGTCCCTTAGGCCTTTTATGTTTCAGTCATTAAACTCTTTGTATTTCTCAATTCTCAACTGCATATCATTATGCAATTTTCAATGCATAATTGTTTGCGTTTCTTTGTAAGGTTTTGCTATTGAACTAACCAAATTGCTGGTTCTGGGTAGCTGACATATTTGCAAGCCAAAAATGCTAAAAGAAATCAAGACATGCCCACCCCAGTGTTCCCCTGGTTGATGTCTCCCTACTGGACCAGCCACCATGATGCCCAGGTCAGTTCAACAAACAGCACTTACAGTGCGGGACTCTTCTGGCCTGGACTCATCATTGTAGGTGGGGTTTAGATAGAAAATACCAGCTCTAAAGTCTCTGTGACTGTGTCCCACCCACTAGAAGACCAGATAATGGCGGGTAAGGAAGAACGAGAAAACTCCAAAGATATATTTAAAAAATAATAATAATAAATGGGACAAGCCACTCTCTTCATAAAGTTCACTGATTGTGCCATATGATTAGCTTCAATGTGACCCATGCATCACTTGAAATTAGTGCTGTTTTCAAAGTGGAGGCAAACAAAAAAAATAACCACCACCAGGGTACACCAGTCAGAAGACTACTTCCATAGACTTGATCCCTAGTCAAGTACCAAGTCATCCTTCAAACAGCTACTGCATTTAGGATAAAAATGCATCTGTTCCAAGTGATACCACGGAACACGGAAGAGAGCTAAGAAGAGAAGCAACGTCCTGCTTATCCTCAAAATTATACCTTTCCTGACTTCCCCTGACAGAATGCTCCCCAAATGATCTTAACAGAATGTCTCCAATGCCACATCTTACAACACAGATTTAAGAATTAAATCAATCTGGCTACATAGAAGTTCAATTTGTGAAAAGGTACTTATGTATATTCAATTTCCAAATATGCATCTCCCAGCAATGGAAACCAAAGGGAATATTATTTGATGAATGGAATGACAGGCACAAATATTTTTCTATTTCCAGCCACAATGAGACAAAAATACAGAACTGCTGACTATACAGAGAATTGAGAAAGGCACCATTAAAAGTCCGCCATTTATAAACTAAAAATGTATTGCAATAACTATGGGTGCCTTTTGCTACGTTACTTAAGGCATACACAACAAGGGGCAAACAACTTGAGCAAAGAATTCCTCTATGACCAAATCACAAAGCCAGCTGGTGGTGTGCTGTGCATGCCACGCACACACAGGGAAACTACGCTTCAGTGCTCTTGCTATCTATGCAAAATACATGTCAGCTGTGGCATCCAGGTGACTAGACTATCAAACAATCCATCAAACAGCACTTTTGCTTTTTTTTTTTTTTAAGATTTACTTATTTATTTGAGAGATAGAGAGTGCACATGAGCATTAAGATTTACTTATTTATTTGAGAGATAGAGAGTGCACATGAGCAAGGGGGAAGGGCAGAAGGAGAGGGAGAGGGAGAATCTCAAGCGGACTCTGCACTGGACGCAGAGCCTGACACAGGGCTCCATCTCAAGACCCTGAGATCTTGACCTGAGCCAAAATCAAGAGCTGGCTGCCCAACTGACTGAGCCACCCAGGAGCCCGAGTCCTGTGGTTTCTAAGTTCCTTCCTGAACCAACCCTTAAATGAGTCCCCAAACAATAAGAAATGTGATCCTGCCAAGTCACCTCGGATTTGTCTTATACCATGTCCTAGGTCACTGAGTATGCCTGGAATCCACTGACTGGTAAATGAAGTCATTCTGAGGACTGAAGTTAAGACGGGCCACCACCAATGCCTGTAGCTTCCTCCAGCTTGGAGAGTTCCACTAGCTACCGTACCGGGTGGTCAGAGGGCACATGCACAGGGCACGTCAAACATGCAGAGAGGGGACTTTCCCTCCTCCTTCCACTGGCCATGGGAGACAGAGGCTTCTAAATGGTCCCCAAAGCCATAGTGTGTCATCGTGATGGTCCCCTCCCACCACAAGTGTCCCAGACCTGATTGGGGGACAGGGCACTGAAACTTTGCTGAAAAAATCTATCTCCACTCATACCAACATCTCATGAGGCATCATGTCACCAGGGTGCTCCAGACGGGGTCTGGACAGCAAGGGTGGTCCTTTCATCTCACCACCTTGAGTATGAAAGCACTTGGTGGCAGGGAGGGGTACCCCACGAAAAACCATTTCTGGCCAACCTCTCTAAAAACATTTTCCCTGATAACATCTTCATTCAGCTCTGTCCTCACACCTGCTGCTGTGTGTACAACCTGTCCACAGGGCCCAGCAAGGGAGGGGCCACAGGGCTCTGCTGAGTGCTGTGGGAGTACGGGCTTCTCCAGGCAGGACAGACAGTCCTGTGAGGAACAGGGCAGCACAGGAGTCCAAGCAATACCACAGGGTGACTGCAAGGCTGTGTGCAGGGACGCTGTCCCTATGCCCCTTGGATGGGCAGCTGCCATCCTGACACCCCTCTGGTCCTGCATTCTGCTGACTCTGCACCTCTTCTGAGAGATGGTCCACACCTTCTTTTAATGTATCCTGCCAAGCACAGCTTTTCTCTGCAAGCAGTACAGAGATGATGTGGTACCTGCTTCCTGCTGATGTTAGATGAGCCAGGTATTGCACAAGGAAGGACAGTACCCCTCCTACATCCCACTGTGGCTAACATGAGCCCATCAGAGCCACTCCCAAAGTCCCAATTAACTCTGAAATGTCTGCATCAGTGACAGCCCATCACATATCCTGCCCATGAATGAGGAACGGGTGCTGGGGAAGCAGCCCCAAGGGACGCGCCAGGCTCGAGAAGGAGCTCCATGTGGGGCCTTTTGGGGGCTCTGCCTGGAACATGAGTGTCCCCCCTTCCAGCTGTGGTCACATGCTGCGCAGGAAGAAATGGAGAGTGTCAGCCTCTGGGGAATAGCCCTGTGTCCAAATGGGGTGTGTCAGAAAGGCCTATCTTCAGCTCATAGCAGGTGGAGTTAAGGAGTGCCACACCAAATCCACCTGCACCATAAGAAGCACCTTGTAGGGGAGCCACACCCATCCCCCTGAGCTGCTGCCAGCTTCGTTCTGGCCATCCATGCTCACGGGCTAGTGGCAGAAGCTCCCTTCTTGCCCTGCAAGCTCCAAGCTGGACAGCAAGGACCCCATACAGAGGCCCACAAAAAGTACAGCCTCCCCGTCAGATGCAGCACGTCTGCTTGCACAACACCCCTGGGGGGTGGTCCAGGGAACACACAACCAGAGGACTGGCGTCTGGGGCATGGCCTGCAGCCTCCCTTACCTTAAACCAAAAGGAAGCACGAGAAGGCCAACCAGGCAGTGGCTGGCAGATAGGGGAGAGGCTCTCGCACAAGCTGCTGCAGAGGCCCTCTCGGGTCTGCATGGTCTGTCGGCCCCAGAAGGTAGACTTGACTGGGCATGGCCTGGTCACCCTGCCCAGCTGCAAGGTGGGTGCGGTGCCAGAGGGGCCCCGTGTTCCCAGGCCGTCCAACCCAGGCCTCTTGGACCCACAGGCCCTTCTCACTCTGAGGGCTGTGGTCACCTAGTGATGCTGTGATGGGTCTGAGAGGTTAGCTCCTCCATCAGCACAGCTCTGTTTCAGCCCCATCTTCAAGGCACAGTATTCTTTCCCTTTTAACTACAATGACAGTTCCTTTTGCTGCCTTCAGTGAAAAGTCAAGGTGTTTTGTCTTTGCTTGTGGGAGTGCTTACTTTCAATACAAAGCATAACACAGTTAAGAAACAGCCCATGGTTTTCTCGGCTCCTGACACCAAAGCTCAGCACAGACTGAGGAAGTGGGAGTCTGCCTGCATGACCCCTGGAACGCTCTTCTCCACTCATACCCCATGGCCTCCACACCTAGTTCAGAGCACCCTCTGGTGTCCTAGATCCCATCTCTTCTTCGGGACCCTCCCACAGCCTTGCTGACATGGTCTCTGTGCTTTCTGAGGGCCCTTCTCAGGCCACAGTCCCCAGCTGCTCCGCTAGCCCTCCAGCTCGCCCTGCACGGGGGTGGCTGTTCTCCCTAGCTCCCAGGTGCCTTCTTTTCTTCCTTTCTGTTCTACTGAGATACAACTGGCATCCAGCATGGGGTAAGTGTAAGGCAGATAGTGGCAGGACTCACTTGCACTGTGAAATGATTGCCACAGTAAGTTTTAGTTAACTTTCATCACCTCATAGAGATACAAAAAGAAAAAAATAATGCCTTTTTCCTTAAAACAAGAACTCAGGATTTATTCTCTTAATTTCCCTGTGTATGACACAGCAGTGTGAGACTGTCCTCGTGCTGTACCATCCATCTCCAGGACTCATTTATCACATAACTGGAAGATTGTACTCTTTGACCACCTTCACCCAGTCCCACCACCCCCACCCTACCTCAGGTACCACAAATCTGATCTCTTTTTCTACAAGTTTGGTCTGTTGTTGTTGTTTTTAGATTAAATTGGTATTCAGTAGATCATTGATATTTGTCTTTCTTTGACTTATCTAACTTAGCACAATGCTCTCAAAGTCCATCCATGTTATTGCAAATGGTGGTATTTCCTTCTTTTTTCATGGGTGAATAGTATTCCACTGTTTGTGTACATTATATGCATATACAACATATGTGTATGTGTGTGTACACACACACACACACACATCTTCTTTATCCATTTACCCATCAATGGACACAGGTTGGTTCCATATCTGGTATTCTAAGTAGTATTGCAATGAACATGGAAGTACATGTATCTTTTGAATAAGTGTTTCCATTTCCTTCAAATAATTATCTGGAAGTGGAATTGCTGGATCACCTGGTAATTCTATTTTTAATTTTTTTGTTTGTTTGTTTGACTGAGAGAGAGAGATCACAAGTAGGCAGAGAGGCAGGCAGAGAGAGAGGGGGAAGCAGACTCCCCGCTGAGCAGGGAGCCCGACACGGGGCTCAATCCCAGGATCTTGGGATCATGACCTGAGCCGAAGGCAGAGGCTTTAACCCATTGAGCCACCCAGGCGCCCCCTATTTTTAATTTTTTGAGAAACCTCTATACTGTTTTCCACAGTGGCTGCACCAATTTACATTCTAACCAATAGTGCACAAGGGCTCCCCTTTCTTCACATCCTCACCGATACTTATTTCTTATCTTCTGGATAACAGCCATTCTGACAGGTGCGAGATGATACCTTGCTGTGGTTTTTACATTTCTCTGATGATGAGTGATGTTGAGCTTTTCGTAAACCATCTGCGAAAATGTCTATTTAGATCCTTTGCCCATTTAATGGGATTATTATTATTTTGGTATTGAGTCATATGAGTTCTCTATATATTTTGGATTTTAACGCATTGTCAGGTATAGGATTTGCAAATATTTTTCTCCCATTCCACAGGCTGTCTTTTCACATTGTTATGTTTTTGTTATTGTTGTGCAGAAGCTTTTTAGTTTGATATAATCCCAGTTGTTTATGTTTGATTTTTTTTCTTGTGCTTTAGGTCCCATATCCAAAAAACCATTACGAAGACCCATTCAGGGAGCTTTTTCCTTACGTTTTCCTCTGGGAGTTTTATGGGCTCAGATCTTATATTTAAGTCTTTAAACCATTTGGAGTTATTTTTTGTGAGTAATGGCAGATAGGGGTCTAGCTTCATTTGTTTACATGTGAAGAAATATTTTCTCAGCACCAACTATAAGAGGACTGTCTTTTCTCTACTGACTATTCAAGGCTCTCTTGTCAGATATTAGTTGACTGGATATGCATAGGTGTGCTTCCGCCAGGTACCCTCTTCAAAACTTCTACATGGGCAGAACCACATGACCGAGTATGGCCTATCGTAGGTAATTTCCCCTGATGATTGGGCCTTAATTTTTATCTTGAGCTCTCAGGGCAGGAAACCCTATCACGGCCAGTGCGACAAATCGATCAAGAAATGTGAGGGTAAGAGGATGGTGAAAAGAAATTAAGAGACAAAGAGATGGGGGCAGGAGAAGCACTGAGGAGGATGTCCAACAGTACCGATTTTATTCCACATCTTACAAGCATTTGTAAGGCAGACCACAATAGAAGGAGTAATACATCAGAACCTAGTCAGATGACCCCAAGTTTTTATAACAAGTTTACATCAACTACAAGCAAACCTCGGGATGCCAGGTAGTTTCGGCTAAAGCCATTAGCAAGACAATCAACCAGGGAGTGGGTTATGGGAGGTACAGGAACGACAAGGACCAACTAAGAACTCATGACCCTGACCACATTGTTCCCTTCTGTAGGGAGAACATGTGGGAAGTCACGTAGATGAGCGCACGACACATAGCACAGACCCTTTCTCAGTGTTAATCAACTTTCCCGTCCTTAACCCCTTGTCAAGGTGTCCAGACTTTAAAGGAGACACAAGTCAGGGCCTGGTTTGATCCACGACTCCAACCATGCCGTAGCCTCCAACAAAACCCTGTGTTTTATAGGTTACAAAAAGGGAATATGTATTTCTGTGGTTCTTAAATAATGAAAATATGTATTGGTTTAAATGTTGTCCTGACTCTATGAGGAGACAGAAGGAAAATTCAGGTGTAGGGAAGGCTATGCCCCTGATCAGACAACAAACCGAAAAGACACTACCTCCTCTCATGAGATCCTACAATAAGCCTCAGTAAATGGGCTTCCACTCTAGTACGAATCACTGAATTTAAGAGCAAGAAGCAGTCAACAGGTTAAAACCTGCTGAAGAACAGATACATTAAAATGTCATAACTCTGGGAACTAATCCAAAGATCAGCAAGTCCCCAGTTGTGGATTCCTTCCAAAGAGATCAATATTATCAAAACAATCAAAAGGGTCTTAGGCACAATTTCACCACATGGACCCAGATAACATTCAGATGGAGAACCACGCAAGGCCCCATGTAACCAGATATGTTGATAAATTAAGTAATGAACACATTGCACGTTCCTTTTTGTAAGTTGAAGGGCTGAAACCAGCTAGGCAACTTTGAGTTCTGACCCATCACTTCAGAAACTTAGCTCTATGTCTACTCTACCTGTCTCTGAGCTGCCCACTCTCTTGCTCCTAAAACTGCTCTCTGGACGCCTCCCTTTTCCATCCAGTCAGCATCTCACAGCTGCCCTTGGGGCAGAGGTAGGTGTGACAGCCACTGCTTGCATTTGTTCCAGGGCTGCACCTGCCACCATCCGCCCAGCTCAAGTCATCCCCTGCCCACTCGCCCACTCACCAGCAGCTGGATTCTCCTCAGTGCTTTCCAAGGTGGGTCTACCTACCACTGTCACCAAGTGTGGGGCTGAGCAGGGGTGCCAAAATGCTTCCCTCAAAGAGGGGCTGAGCTCCTCACAAAAGAAAACAAGAAATTCAGGCAGAGTTCAGCCCATCACTGGACAGAGACCTTCCAAGGTGACAGAAATGTGCCACCTCTCTGATGACCAGGACAGTGGTCACCAGCTCTTAAGCACTTGAAAAGTGGCTAGTATGAATGAGCAACTGGATCTTACCTGAATTTAATTACTTTAAATTCAAGTCTGGATAGCCCTAACTTGCATTGGGTGGTGCAGCTGCAAAGAATGTGAACTCATGAGATAGAAGGCAGTTCTAGTGGGGGTGGGGCAAGAAGTTCAGTTAGCCAGTCTCTGGAAGGATTCTCAGGTGCCACTTACACCACGTGGCTAGGAGAGAGGAGACTAGGGACATCTTGGGGAGGGGACAGAAGACCTCTGGCCAACAGCATGGGTGGTCTCAGAGCCTGACAACTCAGCTCTACTCGCCTCCCTGACAGCTTGCGGGACCTGTCCCCTGTGACTCATGCCACACGAGCTGGTCTCTTCCTTGAAGCTCAGAAGCAAACAGAGAGCATCTCAGGATCACCAGGCCTACTGCACCGCCATAGCCTAAGCTGGAAAATATGCTCACGTAGAAAAAAAGTTTCCCCATTTTTTAGTGTTCACAGTCTATGAGTCTACACAGAGATCATATTAACTAAAAATGTAGTTTGAGCTGGAGGAGGAAAGCCTTGGCCTAAAATAGAACAGCGCTCACCCTTGATCAAACTGAACGTGAATTTCCACTTAATCCTGCCGGAGACAGGCACTTCCCTCCACATGGTGCTCCCCACGTTCACTCAGACATGCACCCGCATGGGAGGGGCTCCACCAGAGACACAGGAACTATCCTGTCAGAGCTGGCAACCTCCCCAAATCCCCTCCACCACAGTGGAGTTGAACATTAAGGAAACTTAAAAAGAAAAAAAAAAAAACTTTAAGAAATCAGATACTTTGGTAGCAAATTCAATGAGGAGATAACTAGAATTTTCCCTCCCGCTCTGGATTGCCCCCATTTAACTAATTTCAGCCTTTGACGGGTAGGTGAAATCTGGCATGTGTAAAATGGGGATTTAAGAGCCCTGTGATGATTCATCTCTGGGATGACTTCCTGTGGGCTGGGTTATGAGGGAACCAGGAGGGGACCAGCTGTGGCTGCCCGCTGAGGTCTCTCCCAGCCCCCTGGGCGTAACAGAGCATCTTCAGTGCAGTGAGAACAGAGGCCTGAAATTCCGTACAGGGAGACAGCTTGCGGCCCGTGGCCACCCCTAGTGTGGCCGCACACGCCCCAGCTTGCACACTGTGTCCTTCCCAGCCTCCTGGTGCCCCATCTCCTCTCTGCCATGTTGGCCCCAGTGTTGCCATCTGTGACCATCCTCAACCCCAGGGAGGACCACAAGCTGAGTAGCAAGGTTGCCAGCCATGCCTCAACAGGGAGCATGAGTGAGAAACACAAGTGTGCTCCTTCGAGCCACTGAGATTTCAGTGGTGTAACTGTGGGCCAGCCTGCCCCACCCTGACTCACACATCACAGGTACATTTGCCTTGGTCATAAAAGTTACAAAACCTCCCAGAATTCAGATATACCAAACTGACACATAAAGCAACCCAAAGTATCCCAGCCCCAAACTGCAGACGTCCCAACGTGGGCTCCTGAGTACCAGAGACAGTTTTGGGAACCCATGTTCAGGGGAGCAGACCTAGAAAACACAAATACACTTACCACTGCCTCTCTGCTGTTGGTAGGTGGGGAGCGGAGAAAAGAGTGGGCAGAACCTTCACACACGAAAACCTCTGGAGGAAAACATGGCCCGGGCCATCCGTGTGGATTCCTGACAGTAGCTGAATCTCATGAGGCCTGGAGGCCCTGAGGACGAGGGACACCCCCCCCCTCCCCGCCCCGGGACAGAGTGAGGAACAGGCTGGAAGCCGGAAGGAGCTGCGAGTTCCAGCATGGAGAGGCTTAGCAGCTATTTGGAGCCACACCCCTGAGAGCAAATCTGTCTGGTCTGAACCTGTCGAACTATCTAGAGAGGCAAGACAGGGCCCAAGTGATGACAAGGAGATGGTGTTCACGGGGCTACCTCTCCCAGGAGGACAGGCCAGGATGTGCAAGGATAGCTTTACAAACACACATCACTCTCCTCCTCCTCAAAAACAATCCGGCTCGGTTTAAACACTAGACTGAACTTCTGGGCAGAGAAGCTGTGTGGCCCATGCTGGGCCTGGATCGGAGGACGCTCGGGACACAGAAGCGCCTGGGGACGGTGCACATGCACTGAGCTCACCATGTTTGTTCTGGGCATGCCAGCATCTGGATGTGTCCTCACAGTCTCATTCTGCAGAGCTGCCCTCTCCCCAGGTGAGCCGTCCCTGAGCGCCCAAGAGGAAAGGAAAGAGCCAGAAGCTCCCGTGTACAAGGAAGGGACCATGTGTATGCTCCCACATATTATATACTGCAAACACAGGTGCACAATACATCACAACACACACACACACCACACCCTGCACACATAAATATGCATACATCACTCATACACTCTGAACACACACCACACCTAATACACCACACGCACAGAACACACAATACACCACAAACACACACACACATAAATATGCATGTATCACTCACATACTCTGAACACATACCACACACGCACACAATACACCACAAACATACACACACACATAAATATGCATGTATCACTCACATACTCTGAACACATACCACACACGCACACAATACACCACAAACACACACACACATATATATATGCATACCTCACTCACACAGTCTGAACACAGCACAGGTACACAACCATGCACACTCCACACATACACACAGGCACACAACTTCACATACCACACACATTCATAGACACCACACATGTACAGAGACACACTACATACACTGAACACACATATACACAGGGCCAGTATGTATAAGATGCAAACGCTCTATGATTCCCCAAGACCTGGTTTGTACAGAGGGCAAGGACAATTCCCCTCCTGATTGTTTCCCATCTCTAGACAAACTTGGGGGTTTAAAAAAAGTTGGCATTCTCTCCAGTGTGGAGGCAGCAACTATGATTTACTGAGAACTGACCATACTGGGCACTACATTGACAACTTTATGCAATTCTCCCACCTCTGAAGTCTCTGCTCCCTCCTGTACCGAGGGGGGAGCTGAGCCTGACATGGGGCTGAGAAGGTGCCAGCATCCCACAGGTGGCAGAGTCAGCAGAGGGCTGAGACCGGCTGCTGCCTTATGCTGGTAATCAACCACCGCCCATCAGCCCCCAAGGGTTGTGAGACTGGGGTACTCTGCCTCTTTGTGGGGGTGGTTCTGACTTAGCAGGAGCCCAAGAGGGCAAGGGGGACTGTGGGCTGGTGAGCCACATACTCACCTGTGACAAAGGAGTGGGGGAAGGCCACTCTTGCCTTGTGGACCAGAGTCCACTCAGCTTTCAGACAGAAGGTACAGGAGGAAGAGGCAGATGGACAGAGGAAGCCTGACTTCCTGCTGAACCGTTACCCATCGCACCCATGGCCATCCACCATGGAGCACCCCGGGAGCATTGCATTTCCAAGAGGGCCAATGTGGTGCCAACCTACGCTAACAGCTCAGGGTGCCTATTCGCCTCCATCCCTGGTATGTGGGGACACGGGCACTGCCCACTGTCAAAATCTTCATCTTTCCCATATTCTCATCCCACAGAATAGCTGTCATGCCAACACGGGGCGAGCTTTCGTTCACTTGCTCATTTGCTCACTGACTGTGCATGATGGGGTTGCAGGGCTTTCCGGTTTCCAAATGACAGAAGAAAGGACAAAATGAATAAATAGAACAAATCCTTCCTGCTTTAAGCTTTATCATTTTATTCCTTCCTTAGTTGGCTCTGCACATCCTACTTGTCATTCAGCAGTTCTGAATTTTCATTTCAGGCTTTTTAATTGAATGTTCAGCCTGGCTGTACATGCTGAGTTTTCTAAGCATTTTAATCAATAAATAAATTAGCCTGCACCACAGCCACATCCTCCATCTGGTGCTGACAACAGAGCAGAGAGTGAGCAAAGGAAAGCCTTGCTTGCGGATTCTCTCTCACCCTTTCTCTTTTTTTATCCTCCTGATTAGAATACTCCAGAAGCTTTGAGATTCATCAAGTATATGGCAAAAGAGAGGCCTTATAATTCAAGGTTTCCTGTGAGCTCCCAAGAGGGAAATTTAGAAAATGAAAGGCAATTTCATTTTGGTGATTCTCAGCACTTCCCCTGGGGAGCCGTCTTCCTATCCTGGGGATGAAAGGTCAAAGGACTCGGGGTGAATCATGGGGATGTCCTCTTATTTCAAAAGGCTCCAGAGGACATCCAGCAGACTTTCCTCAGGGTAGCCTTACAGGCCATCACTCAGCTATGTGTTGAGGGCTTTATGTGCCAAGTACCATTCCTGATTATGCGGTTACAGTAGCAACCAAAGTGGGAAAAATCCCTGTTCTCCAGGAACTAAAATTTTAGTGGGAAAAGGAAGATAATAACAAAATGTACAAATAAAATACAGAGAAGGCTAAATGTTAAAAAGTCCTCTGGGAAAAAATAACAAAGGGAGAGGGGACAGGAAGGATTTGGGGAAGGCAAGTTTGTGGTTTTAAGTAGAGTCATCAGCCAAAGAAGGCTTCACTGAGAGGGTAACATGACCGTGACAATAGCATGTGCAAATGTCCTGAGGTGGGGGCCTGCCTGGTGAGTGACAGGAATGGCCTGGGCCTCTGTGGTTGTGGGGTCTGGAGGAGAGAAGTGGCCAGTGAGGTACTGGCAGTGGGACAGGGAATCGAGTCCTTGGAGGCCACCACAGGCTCTTAAATTTTCCCTGTGATGGAAAGCACTGGAGTGGGGATGGGAGTTGAGTCTGGGACTGGCATAGTCTGACTTCTGTTTTAACAGGACCACGCTGGCTACTGTGTGGGAACAGATGCAGGGACAAGGGAAGATGTAGGAGAGATTCAGGTTATGTCCCCATCATCCAGGGAAGAAGAGACAGAGGCCCAGTCGAAGGAGGTAAAAGACGTGGGCTCTTTGTGAGGAGAGTTGATGGGTGTGTCAAAGCTGGGTAAGGGGCAGAGTGGGGCCCAGGATGCCCCCAGGTCATGGGAAGTGACCTGCCTCATGGGAGAGAGCATGCAGGGAGGCCCTGCAAGGAGCACCTAACTAACTCCCCTTTTCTACTACCTGGGGCTTAGCCTCCACCGGGCCCAGCAAAGTGCAGATGGTGACCAGGGTCAGGTGGGGCTCATTGCCCTGTAGGAAAAGGATTCCCCAGCCACCCTGTCCCCCGCCATAGGAGACCCTTTTCCTGGAACCCACAGGCTGACCGTGCAAAACCTGACCAGATGTAAAACCTCCTTAGACAGTTTCCCTCCCACCTTAAAAGCACGGCTGAGATTGTGAGTGCATGACTTGCCCTATCTCCTTTGCTTCTGTCCGTCTATTGGGTGACTTCTTTACACCAACGTGTACTGTCTCATACGTTCCATCCCTCCCCCGAAGCTGCCCACAACACCTGTCCACCTCTGGTTCCCTCTCCCTACAGATAGGTCTGATTGGAATAGTGGCTCTCTATCTAGGGAAGGACGCCCCTGCTGGACACATTCTCACACCACACCAGGTGCCAGCATGGCTATCAGTCAGCTTAGGGTTACACCTGGAGGCCCAGGGTTGGGGGATGGTGCTCTAGGGCAGATGCCTGGTGCCTCCTTGTCCACGTGGCTACTGTGGTTCTGATCACCCTGGTGGCAGAATCTCACCCCCTTCCCCTCCCCTTTCTTGGGCTTCCTCTCAATGTTTCAGCAAAGGGTATCCTCAAAGAAGGTAAGCAGAGATTAGTTTTTTCTACTACTCACAGCATTTGTAGTAATTATAAAAAAACAATGTCAATGAAAGAAGGATAAATGAATAGCAAATTCTTCCCTGGGAATCAGCTCTTCAGAACCATTTCCTGACTACCCACCCTGTGCAGTTTCCTTCCATGTTTATAGCTCTTCCTTGCTCACTTTCTCCGAGGTACTTACCATGACTTGTAGATGTCTATTTGGGTAAACACCTGAGCCAGGAGGCTCCCTGAGAGCAGAAGCTGACCGGAGCAACCTCCCCCCATGTACGCAGGGCAGGCCCCATGCCTGGCATACAGTGGGGGGGGGCTCAGTAAGTGAGTTACATGCATGAGTAAGCGAAGAGATGGATGGCTAGACCTTTGGGGTGAGCTCCCACATCGAACGCCCCCATACTGCAGCCTAAATGTTGTCAGTGTTCAACAAATACTAGCTAAAATAACAACTGAGGAAACTGTCTGCTACTGAACCCAGCCTCCCCCACCACTTCTCTCCTTACTAAGTTCCTTCTCAGTCATTCCTGCACCTCCTCTGTGCGCAGTGACACACAGGGCTCCAGGTCCAGCGTCTGCCAAGGCCCCCGAGGAGCCAGCCCCTCCTCCAGGTGGGCCTCCCTTGGAGCAGTCTTGGCCTGAGGACCAAGGTGACGTCCTGCCCCTGCAGCAGCTGTGCCTGCCTTCATCCCAGCGGAGTCCCCAGATCACACGCACATGCTTCAACATCCAGCTTTCAGGTGAAGGAGGCAGAGGACAGGACACCTACTGTGAGAAGCTCTCCAACAGAGCAAAAGCTCCTGCTGAGGAGCTCAGTCTGACACACAGACTCCTATTTCAAAACAACAGAAGAGGGGCACCTGGGTGGCTCAGTGGGTTAAAGCCTCTGCCTTCAGCTCAGGTCATGATCCCAGGGTCCTGGGATCGAGCCCTGCATCGGGCTCTCTGCTCAGCAGGGAGCCTGCTTCCCCTCTCTCTGCCTGCCTGTCTGCCTACGTGTGATCTCTGTCTATCATATAAATAAATGAAATCCTTAAAAAAAAAGAAGAAGAAGAAGAAAATTTCCCAGCTAGAGCAGGTTTATCTCAGGGAGGGGCCCAAGGAACAATCAAAGCCTACAAACGGCTCTCTGCTGATAGGTCAGAAGCCAGACTCCACGATCCCTTTTCAGGCCGGACTGTTGGGCAGGGGCTAGACGCCTGGAACAGGAATGCTCCTTGCTCCTGGAGGACACACAAGAGGAAAGGCTACTTAAGCTGTGGTCTCCACAGGGCAAGGAAATGTGGGCAGGGAGTGAACGTGGACCATTCTCCTGGTTCTTCTGACTCCTGGTCTGAAAATAAACTGCAAATTTCCTGCCTAAACGTGGGCAAGAGAGTATTTCCTTCGCATCAATTCCATGCAGGTGATTTTAAGAAATTCTGATAGCCAAGTAGGGATGCTAGGACAGGATACTCACTCACTTCCATGTTGACAGAGCACTGCCCCCAAGGACCACTAAATGGGTCTGGGAAACTGGATTTAATTTGAGAAAGGAGCTCCCAGGTTGGCATGGTCTTTATGCCCTTTGACTTCTAGTAGTCAGTGGGTTCAGCAAGAAGGCTGCCTGGCCTGGGGGAAGCTGACTCCAACCAGGCAGGGGAGGGGAATAGCTGTGTGGGTGAGCAAGGATGTGGCTCCCCTTCTGTCACTGGCCAGCCCTCCCACTCTGGGAGGGCCCAGGCTGCCGGCGACCGACAATGCGATGAATGCCCAGAGCTGTCAAGAAAAGGCAGGCCAGGGCCGGAGCTCCTTTTCCAGGTTTTGGTGCCCTCTGACCACGCACAAATGGATACAGCCATGTCGTACAAGCTGGGCTGCAGACCCAGCAGAGAAGACACTGAAGCCTATGGTTGCTGTGGGGAGTTGCATTGCAGGGCTGGGTATTTTCTGAAAGAGGATTTTTCTTCCCCTTCTCCCACCTCTGCAATGGCAGCCCTAAGGCCACACAAACCCACGTGCATCTCAGGGCACGCAGCGATCCTGGAGGCCTGATGGACAACTGCCTCGTGGTTTGGCCACAGAGCAGGAGCCACCCAGGTGTGTCAAAGACTGGGTCTTCTTTCTACCACTTTTCTTCACTTGTGTCTCAGCAGAAGTCCCATCTTCCTGCCCGTAACTATAGGGCTGACACATTCCATGTACACACCCCTCCACGGCTATCCAGTAAGCCAGGCAGGTGTGGCCCCCTTCAGTATGTTGGCTCCACCAGACGGACATTTCCCAAAGTATGAGGATAGAAAATTGGCAAAAGAGAAAAAAAAAAGGATACGGAAGAAAAAGGTCCAAAATAGCAATTAGGAAATAATACCTTAAACAAAAAAATAATATTATTTCAAGTGGAAGGAAAAAAATGGAGTAAGTTCTAATAGGTCAATGGTTACATAAATTATGAGAAATTTTGTAACGATTTATTTCCATGGCTATTAAATATCCCATCTTTTTAAAAAAAGTTTTAATGAAGTGAAAATATTCTAGCTAAGTACAGCACTAAGTGAAAAGACCAGGATACAAAACTTCATGTTTAACATGCTCCCAGTCATGTTTGGAAAACAAACACATATGCAGAACACCAAAATATTAGCAAGGGTTTTCTCTGGATTACAGAAAGGGCAAGTTCTATATTCTTCTTTAAACGTTCTTTTTATACATTTATACAGCCCATATTTCCTATCATGAGCATAAATGTTTTTAGTTAGAAGGAAACATTTACAAATGCCAACTATTTTCAGACTGGAGAGACATCAAGTATGACTTGACTTTCAGCAGCCCCTCACCAGAGATAGAGGCAAAGGTCACTTGAAACTGGTAACTTTGCCAAATAGAAATTCCGACTCTGAAGTCTGTGGATGAACCCGAGAGCCTGGGAGCTTGGGAGCAAAGAGGAACCAGCAGGAGCAGGCGGGCCCTGTGCTCCACTGGAAAGTGATTCAGCCTCCCCAAATCTCTCCAGTTTCTTACCAGCATGCAGGGACTGCCTAGACCCAGAGGAACACAAGGATGGCAGCCTCCTCCAAGAGCATCGCCAAGGTGGAAAGGGCTTTGTGGCATCTCAGAAGGATGCCCCCTGAGCCCTGAGCCCTATCCTAGCATTCCCACCACGTGACCCTGTGCAACAGGGAGGCAGCCCCAGCTTTCAGCAATGACACATAGCATCCCACTCAAATTTTGAGGAGGTGGGCCTTGTTCAACCAAAAGCAACAGAGGCAGCTGCATGCAGAACATTGAAAATCAAAACAACGTCCCTCCTCCTCAAGCATAATGCAAAAAACAGAAATTGCCCTGTTTCTTTTTCCTCCTGACAGCCTTCTGTTGTTGCTTTTCTGGCGTTCCTCCACATTATCTTGACAGCATTCTTAAGGGAATTATGTTAAATGGTACCCTGCCTCATACCCCAGACTCATGAGAAGAGTATCTCAAATTAAGCTCTGTTTGACCCACTCAGTGACCAGTTCTGGACACTTCCCAGCTCAAGGAAATTAGAGTCCCATCGGGAATTAAGTGAGCACATGAGAATGTATGAGCTGGAGCTGCTCCAGGCAGCCAGGTCATCACTTACTATGCATCTACTCTGCAGCAAGCACTCTGCCTCTGCGCCTACCCTGCACCAAGCACTCTGTCTCTGTACCTATCCTGCACCAAGCACTCTGCTTCTGGGGCTACTATGCACCAAGCACTCCTGGGAAACCACAATAAAGCAAGCAGCTGCACACATGGTCCCCATTCTCAACAAATTCACCATCCAGGCAAAGAGGCAGAAAATACATAGACAGAGAACAAAGATGATCCTTATGCCCCAAGTCAGGATGAAAAAGATGTCTCAAGCTGTTGTGAGAACCTGTCAAGAGCCCTGTTGTGAAGGGCTCTGAAGCCCCATCCTGAGGAGTGGAAAGGTATGTGAGGAACAGCAGTGCTTCAGGGAGGACTGCCAGAGCTGGGGCAGATTGGTCCAGGGGTCTGTATCCAGGGGTGGAACAGGGAGGGAGGGAGGGAGTCAGAGGCTTTCAGGAGTTAGGGCTTGAGTTGCTCTAGAAAAATGATGGGCTTTGGGTAGATGAAGACATTTTAGTTAGAGGAGTTAGGCCCAGGCATGGTATGTGGAGAAGTCTGAGGAAAATGGACTGAGTGCCATAGAATAAAGACGTGGGAGCTTGGTGGGGTGACAAAGCATTCCAGGTAAGGGAATCTGGTGTGTGTGTGGACACACGTGTGTGTATGAGCATGTGTGCGGGCAAGGGAGGGGAGAGGCGCGGCGAGGGGGAGCCTGAGTATTCTGTGCTACTGAATTCACTCATTTCTTCTCCCAATGAATTAATCCATTGTGTGCCTGGATGCAATGCACTGGATTGCTGGAAACAGAAGTTCCCCCTTTGCCTTCCATGTTTCTCTTTACTGCAAAGAGAAAAAATAATATGATGAGCTCTGAAAATCCCCAAGGAGACAAAGAAAGGGTTTGGTTCACCCCACAACTTTGGCCACCTATATTCACAGTAGTCCAAATGTGATCCATGGGTCCAGAGCACTGGTATCATCAGAGAGTTTCTTTGGTTATTGGTGACTTCCAGGCATAGTCCCTGGACCTATAGAACCAGAATCTACATTTTAACAAGATCCTTCCATGGTCAGTCAGCATGTTAAAGAAGAGAAGCCCTGATCCAGGTCAAAGGGCCCCAAAGGTATAGAATCCAAGAATCATAGAGTTGCAAGGGTCTTTGGCAATCACCTAGTTCAACCCCACAATACACTAGATGACCAAATGTGCTAGTCTGAAAAAGTTAATGGGTTTCCAATTTTCCCACTTAAGATTTCATTGTCACCCAGAATGGGGCTAAAAAAAAGCCCCAAACCATCCACAACAGGCATTTTTCCACAACCACACATCCTCCTTCAGTATTTATTCCCAGAAGTCAAGCACCCACCACCCTTCATCTTCCATTTTGTTACATGAAGCCACAAGACCTCTGCCAGCCAGTACAAGAGAGTCACACAGAGGGCATGGAAATCAACAAGCCCTCCACGTGCCTCGAAATCCAAACCAAAGATATCCCAGTGCTGACATTTTTACACAGATTTCTACTACACCCAATGTTTAGCCAAAGGTACTTGTAAGAGTGGTGCCTCCTGGATTCATTATTGCCGAACTGAGACCTATACCAAGAAAATCCAAACTCATAAACAAACAACATTTCTCTATAGAATAAGTACATACAACCATTAGTCAAGTAACTAACTATCTGAAATGGTTGTTTCTGAGACTCCTTTATGTACAAGCAAAGGATTTGAAAACCTACTCCAGTTGGGAGCAAATAATTAGAAGAATCATCTCCAGCCAGTTGGTGATAATGTGTCATTCATTACAACACTGTGTGCACAAAGAGTGTGCATTCCAAGTCATATGACAGCAAAGAAAGGGCTCTTTTTGCAGGGGAACAGAGGAAGGATGGAAGAAGAGAGAGTTAATAATTTTCATTTGACAGCTTGGAAAATCCCAGTTCAGCTTCAGAATGCCAGCTCCTCAGTTATAATTTAACACCCATTCCAAGAACAGTTGACAAACGAATGTTAGTGAGCAACACAATGCCATTTTCATTTGCCAGCCAGAATGATTTTTTTATGTCCTTGATAAGCCCCCACATAAATTTGTCAATTTATTCATAGCTGTGATTTGGAGTCAAGATGCATTCTCTTATGCTCTACAGACATTGGTACCGCTTTCTTTACGGGACCTCCATCTGTTTTTCTACCACATGGGCATGAAGATTTCCAGAAGCTACTAAATAAGAAAGTAATTTCAGTCATCCTGTAGTAGCTCTCTAGCCATCTGCCGTCTTACCCCCATGTGTCCTCCATCGTGACAACCACTTTTGCCCCTGTTCCACAGGGCCAGCCACCTCCCAGGCCCTGATAGGATCCCATTGTGCAAGGAGGGAAAAAATGGTAGCAAAGGGCAAAATTAGTCACTCTCCTTTGGTGACCATGCCTTGCCTTGCAAAAATCCCAGTATGCCGTCAGGAAACCTATAACAACTGGCACCAGAAAAGGAGGGGGGGAGAGCTTTAGGCCCACACTACCAAAAAATTCTGTTCTGGGAGGTCACCTGGGGTGCCTAATAATGTAGGGAGGAAAAATGCCGTTAATGACATCTCTGTAGGCTAACGTTCTTTCTGGCTTCATCCAATTTTAAGACCTGGCATAGTCACATTAAAATGCCTCCTTTGTGAACTGGTCTTTAGACAAGAACACCTCTGCATGTTCACATGTCCTAATACACTAAGGACTAAGACAAGCTCCTGGAAGCCAAGGCTCCCGTAATTGGAATGGGAGGAAGGCAAAAGCAATTACAGCTAATAACAGTCATCTTGATTTTTAACTTCCTTTTCTCATAAGGCACAAGGATTTTGGATTCCTTTGGCCTTTCTGAATGGTTGCAAGTGCCACATGTCTAAGTTTTGCAAGTTCTTGGAGACAGAAGTTCAATACATTTTCCTGTAGCCTCCACCTTTGGCCAACAAGGTAGTTTGGGACACAGGGCTGATGAAATTGTATTAAGACTAATGACATTACAAAGGGACCACTCGGCCAGCTGGCAGCAATCAGCCGAGGTGCCACAGGGCTGCTCAGGCCAAGAACAGAAGCATTCTTTCGGTTTGGTAGTTTATCGGGCAGGTCCTGGGAGAAGAGAGATGACACGCTCTACTGGGTAATGGAGAAAGTTTGTCTGAGGGAAATTTCCAGGAGTGTGGGCAGGGTTTTGGACATTGCATCCAGGGTAGCACAGCCCCCTACCATTAGCAGCACTGGCATAACTTTAGCATTCTGGACCCAGAGAGGAAAAAGAGAAAGAGTTCTGCAGAGCCCAGACAGAAGAGCTCTGTGGACAGGAGCAGAGGCATCTGTGGAAGGAGGCAGCAAGCAGTTACATCCTGATCCATGGTTCTTCCTCCTGGACATGCTTCCTATTGGACAAATCCAACCATGTTCCTGGGCTGTGGTCCAGACAGCTCAGCCTCCAGGCACACACAGGCACAAGGGTGAGGGTGACTCTGCAGGGCCAAGTGGAAGCCATCTGAGAATGGTACCCAGCCTGGCATTCTCAGAAACTTGGACAGCTGTTAGGTGCCTGAGCACTTCAATAAAATTTTTTAAATATTAAAAAAAGATTTTTTATGTTCTTGATAGGCTCACAAATAAAGGTGTGTCCATTTATTAATAGTTTATGATGGTTTGGAGTCCAGATAATCTGTACACACTGGTCCTGCTTTCCTACTGGGTATCAGGCATTGGGGGATGGCAGTGATCACTCCTCACACAGGGGAGATCAAAAGGCTATTCATGAGATCCCAGAAGAAACCAGTCCTTTAAAGAAATTCCTACTTTGCAAATTTTGGATGCAAGGTTCTGTGTAGTATTATCACTGCCTCTTTCTAACCTCTGACAACCTGACTGGCCTTCTATGAGACGGGTACCTCAAGACCTAAGTGTCACAGGTAAGCCACTGAAACCCTGAGAGAGCAAAAGTTGATGTAGGCCAGGAGGCCTGAGGTGTGGGGAGGCAGGCAATCTTGTATTTCACAGAGTTCCCAGCCGGAAGAGAGTGGCACCACTAGGATCTAGGCAGGATCAGAGTATTTGCTCATTCATCCTTTCCAATACAGACCCACATCACTGACAGGTGGGCTTACGGATTCAGAGATGGTTAGATTCCGGAAAGGCAGAATCACGGCCTCCCCTGTGTCACTTAAATCCTCCCTACAGGTCCCTCCCTGCAACATACTTCTTCAGTGAAATATGCATATCACTAATGTATATGGACTCACGATAGCGCAGTTCAGGTTCTGTGGTCAAGTAAGTTTGTGCCAAATATAGGAGAAGTACAGTTTTCAGTGCCTTGGGATTTTAGCGTTATAGACAAAGGACTTACATGGAGAGGCTCCTTGCTCATTCTAATCAAGGGGTCTCTTGGTCACAGGGACTGCCGACAGCTGGCCCTCATGCTCAGCGCCCATACCGGTGGCCCATCAGGGGCTGAGTGTAAGAAGCCTGTGCTCTGTCCAGCCCACAGGCCCAAGTTCTGGTTCCAGGCTGGCACTCACACTTGGAGGCTGCCTGACTTCGAGCAAACTACTGACCCTCCACAGGCTTTAGTTATTCCCCCTGAACTCTGGGGTGATAAGAATAGATTGCCTCCTGCCGGATGGCTGTGAGACAGCAGGAGATGGTGCTAACAGACCTACTACCCCCTTCACCACCTTCCTCTAGGCCTTCAGTCTCTCACCAATCTCCCTGATTGCAAGAGGGCTATGGGTCAACAACGCCAGGTAGAGCACCACCCCCAATTCCTTCCAGGTGGGCCAGAAACATCCCCAATCACGTGTTTTAGTTCTCACACCTAAATCTGTTTCACTCACATTCCCTCCCTCAGAGTGCCTGGGAAATGGCGCAGCCCCTTCCGCCTATCCTAGATACTTTAAGAACACCAAGCGATGGCAGCAGGTGCTGTCCAGTACAAAGACCAGTATGACAGTCTGGTCACATGAGGCCACCTATTCTGAAATAACAACATACCAGAGCCAGGAAAAAAAACGGAACTTAAAGTGAACTAAAATCCCAGGATAAAATCACTGTGAATGTCCACAGATATGCGGTCAGGGGTCCAGGGTACTGATCGTTATATCCTCTTCCTTCCTGCCACTGAATGGAGGACACTCTCCATCTCCCAGGGTCAGAAACATGGTTTTATGCATAAGCACGAGGTCAGGTTTACCAGCACCTTACTTGAATATGAATATCACTGCTTACCCTAGCTGAATGCTCCTGAAGGCCACAGAGCCTCGGAACCCAGAGCAGAAAAGTGAAAAACTGGGCAAATGAGGTCCCAAACCCCATGAATGAAAAGAGAAATAGGAGTGCCGAGGAAGAAAGTTCCCAAAAGGGGTGTGGCTGAGAAAGCAGAGCTCATGGCCCCACAGCACACAGCAGTGTGGTCCCCACGACCACGTGTGTAGCCACCAGGGCCCCGGCAACAAAGGAGGAAACTGCCTCTACTCTTCAGACTCACACACTGCTGGGTTCAAGGGGGCTGGCGTCCTCGTGCTGGCTGGCAGGTCCCCGACCTTTGCAGCAACAAGCCTGCAGAAGCTGCAGAACTCTCCCAGAGGACTGGCAGAGGCACACACCAGGCTCCAGACTTGGCATGAACACACTCCAGGGCAGGACCAGAACAAGGTTTAGTTCCAGCTCCCCGGATGGCTTCGGCCAGGACTCACTATCCATGAGGGCGGGTGTTCCGCACACACTGTTAACATGGTTCTTCCGGATATGCCAACCAAAGGGCACCATGCCGAGAGCAAAAACACAGGAGAATCAACGGTTCATGCCCGAAGATTAATTAAGACAAAACATTTTGTACAATTGCTTTGGAAAAGCATGCTATTGATTCACAGACCAGCTTAATCTGGCTATTAACACCTGATGCTTCAGCAGCCTCTCCAGAGTTCCCAGACGGCTCAGCTTCACACTGACTGGCATCCCCGGCACTTGACCAAGGTGGCATGCTCTGCAGACCAGAAAGCCGAGGCTGGGCATCCATGAGCCACTTTATTTTCAAAGCAGCTTTGCACGGTAAGCCCCACCTCACACAGCACCCCTTCTCCCCAGGACTTCTTCCATGATTGTGGGTGGATGAGGAACATTTCTGTGTCTCGCTTTTACTCTGGGCAATGACAAGACAGGTGTGGCCTGGCCCCAGAGTGACAGCCCCTGGAGCATGGCCACAGACAGCACATCCTGGAAAAAGGCAGCAGCTTCCTACACTGAGTGCACTTTTGATATTGTGAGGCCGAAATATCTTTCGTTACTTGCCCAAACGCTGTCATCAGAAAAGCAGATGATTTTTAAGTTCAGTTTATTCAGAAGCATCAACAGATCATGAGAACACACATACACACACACACGTGTGTGTGCACACGCACTCCATAGAGCCGTGCCTGCTACCCCTCAGTGGAACTGCCCTCAGGGGTACGCATTTAAGTGAGTCTACCTGGCCTGGCCTGGGAATAGGGTCTCAAAAGGTCACCACAACCTCAACAGTACCCCTTGGCCTAAATACCTGGCAGGGGTCCCCCACAAGCTTGCAGATGCCACTCCACGCCCTTCCTCCAGCCAAAAACACTGCTACTACTCTTCACAGAACTTAAACATCAGGTTTCCTGCAGCAAAAATGTTTCACGCAGCTTCCCGGAGTTGGGTGGCATGAAGGCCAGACTGCCTGAGAGCAATGGGAAGAAGTCTGGGCTCCATCTCCGGGGCTAAGTCCCAATCCACACCCCAACCCCCACCCCAAGGACGAAGTCCAAACGTGGAGAAAAAAAGTCTGTCCTGCCAACCACCAAATCTCACTCATCTCGTCTCCCACAACTTATTTTATGTTTGGTCCCTACCAGTCCCCGAATGCTTTAAGATTTAAAATGACCTTTAGTAACACTCACTATTATCAAGAGAATGAAGGTGCTCAAAAAAGCCAGCAACACCTAAATGGCGTACTTCCCGAGAAGAAGTTCCTGAGGGGCACCCCACAGAAGAGAAAACTAGAGGCCCTCCAGCCCCTTCTCCCCAGAGAGGGCCCCCTCTACAAGAACTATAGGCTCAGGACACAACAGATCCTTCATTATGAATGGAAACGGGAGGACCAGTTAGCCAGTGAGGAAGGACGATCTGTGCCAGCGTTAGTGGGGAGTTGTTACGTGAAGTCCCATCACCAGGGCCGCCCCCAGGTTTCTCCAATGCCAAGTACAGCACCTCCACACAGCTCTCAGGGGATGGAGGGTCAGAAACATAGACACCAGTGCTGAGATGGAATCTGAGGGTCACTTTGTACGAGCTTCGACCACAAGTACACATAAAGCAACCTCTGTCCAGGGTCCCTGGCTGCGTAGCACCTAGTCTTGGTCTGGGAGCCAGGAAATGCCAGATTCAAATCACAAGTCCACCCACTTAAGAGCTCTGTGACTCAGGACAGCTATTTAACATGCTAATTCTCAAACTCAACCTACAAAGGGAAGCAAATGTCCCCAGAGGCACACTGTGGGACACTTCCCTTGCAGCTGCTCTGCCACAGCCCCCACTGTGAGAAAAAAAGCCCAATTCACCCCCATCACCACCCTTTCTTTACCATGTACCCTGTCTCACCATCTAGAGAAAGGCAGACCTCACTGCTATCTAGAGACAGACTGCTACAGATAACAAGAGTACTCGGGCTCACCGGCATTTCTGAAGCCCCTCTCTGGGGAAATGCAGCTCCTGCTGCCCAGGCGTTCAGAGCTGAGCAGAACAGATGCACAAGCCCTCAACTTCCCCTGAGGAGAGGCCTGCCTGGAGGAGGTTGGCCACTGGCCCCAGGGCAGGAGGAGGGGCACCATGCTCCTCAGGGTCAAGGGCCCAGGGAGGCTCCACAAAGCAGGTGGGCTTGAACAGAGGGCTTTCCAGATGGAGGGAAGGCCATGAGCCCAAGCTCCCAAGTGGGAAGACCACTGTGTTGGGAATGGGAAGGCAGGGAGCAGAGCTGGGGCCACAGTTCCCAGGCATCTTCACAGAACACGCCAGCTGCTTTTGAAAACTAGGTGTTTTCAGTTATCTTTCAGAATTTACCATCCTATTGCCTTTAGCATTGCCACCCATGAACCAGCCCTTAGCCAGGCCTCTGTCTGTGAACACAGTTCCGTGTGATCCCCCTTCCAGCCCCCATGCAGAGTTATCTTACCCCTTCTCACAGAGAAGCTTGAGTTCAGTGAGATCACTGAGCCCCCCAACGGCATCACTGCTGACCACCACGTCTCTGCCATGCTGTCACTGAGGCCCCTCGTGGACCTGCCTGAGTCCCATTTGGACCTCCCATTCAGCCAGGAGCCCCCCAACTGGTCTGCCTCCAGCCCACCCCTCACTTTGCCATGCACCGACCCCAGAACACCTGGAAATGGATGGTTGCATCCTTACACAGTCCTGCATCTTTCTCCTTTGGCCTTTCTGGCCATGAAACAAAAACACAAAGTTGACAAGTAAAAGAAAATAGTCATCCAAACCCACTTTAGGGGAATTAATCCCAGCACAAGAGCATGCAGACATCTCCATTGTAAAATGGGCACTGGAATGAATTAAAGAACTCCTGGCACTACGTACTCAGCTGACAGTCACCAAGCCTACATGGCGATCCTACACCTTCCCAGACCTCCCACCGACATTCTGGCTCTGAGGGCCAGGATGGACCTGTTACAGTGAACGCAAGGCCTTCTTGACATGGTCATGCACTAGGAACCATGGGGCAGGCAGGACGGGCAGCTCACGCATCTACCCCACACTCAGGATTTAGCAACTCAGCAAAACCCAAGCTAACTCTTCCCCAGGGTGGATTCTTTAAGTTAAGAAAGAACCGACAACTCATACCAAGCATAAATGTGTCTAAATAATGCAATCTGAGCTACACACATGCACAAAGCATCTCTCTCCCTGCATTAATATGTAAAGGAAAGATGAAGATTTAGCCCCAATAAACACACAGAGCAATAAGATAAAATAAAAATAGATGCCATTCATCACCAACCTCAGAATAAGAGATTATTCTCTTGGAAAGGTAACAAAAGAAGAAAAACCATACAAACAAGCAAGCAAACCAAAGCTCCTTCCCTCCCTGGGATGCTAGACTGTTGAAGCCAGGCACCAGCCAGGCAACTCGAGTCATTTTGGAATCCCTCTGACACCCACCAAGCACCAGCATCTAGAGCCGAGCACTCCATCACCTCCAAGGTCACAAAGGCCTCTCCCAGGGCTTCTGCTCCCACACTCACAGCGCAAAGCCGCGGCCTTCAGGCTGCAGCCACATGGTCATCTCTAGGTTCTCCCTCCCTGGAGACAGGAAATGTCTGCTCTAGCCCACTTCCCAGGACAGACTGTATGCTTCTCTCTCCCACAACCCCTCACGGCACTGTGCTCCACTGCTGAATAGTCAAGGTGCCCCCTGCATGGTTGGTGTGCTCCACACACCTCCCTGTGGTCTGTGTACTCCCCCAGTCCCCGCCCCAACTCTGTGATCTGTGTGCCCCTTGCCATGGTCTGTGTACCCCCAAATCAGAGCCCCCAACCCTGTGGTCAGGACAGTTGGCAAAGCTCATCTGCACAGAATCATCTTGCTGGTTTGCTTTTTGAGTCTACAGCTACTCCATCATCACGGAAACCAGAGACAGAGTCGTTTGATTTCGCCCTACCCTGAATCCAAGAACTATGGAAAAATTGGCAGCTACTCACACAAAACACATTATGTTCAGATTAAATGTAGCACTTTCCAATGAGAAGACCTAGAGCTTGATTAAAAAGTTTCCCATCCTTAATATCCCAGCATAAAACACCCATCACCATTCTTTCACACACGCTCTGCTCTGCTGGACAGCTGAGAAATCCATCTCCAGACTCAGCTTCGAAAGAACTGCCCCAACACATCTGGTATTCGTGAGCTTGACAGAGAGACCAGGAAAAAATCTGTTCTGGGACTGCTACATCAGCAGAGCGGGATGGGACCATTCCCTCTCGTGACTTTCTTTATCCCAGCAATGAAATTCATGATGGAGAATGAAGCAGAGTGGGTAAGGGGCAGGAGATGTCTGAAAGCACTCCCACCCCAACACACTTCCAACAAAGCATTAGTGACAGCCCAGGACTGTGTCAAGGTGGGGACTCCAGTTCTGATCACAGGAAGGACAACTGTAGCCATTCCTACTTCTCAATGATCAGGTCTCTGTTCCTATGACCTCTATCTATCTCTGTCCCTCTCTCCAGGGTAGTTCAGTGGTTAGGAGCAGTAGCCTTTGCAGCTGTGCAGAAAGCCTTTGTCCCTCCACCCTCTGTGGGGTGCACCTTGACTTTGGGCTCCTTACCTTCAGATTTAGCCATGTGATTTGCTTTGGCCAAGGGGATGCTGAATGGGTCTGTGTTTGAATCTGCATCACCATTTCCACCTACGTAACCCCATGTAAGTTCCTAATGCCCCACATTTCAATTTCCCCATTTGTAAGGAAGATAATTTATCTATTTCCAAAGGCTTATTATACACAGTACAGGATCATTTATAATGTACAGAATACAGGTGGACACACAGTAGGTGCTCAATACATGGGGAGAGAGAAGGAATTCTTATCTAAACAAAGTCCACAATACCCTCAAATCATGAATTCACAGCTCATTTGGGGCAAACCCCATTTCAACTTATCCAGACATATACATCATGCAGGGACTCGTCTGCTAAATAGCAGAAAAATTGCTTGTACCTCCCAAATTGTCTCAAAATAATCTTTTGCGATTATTTGGCTGGTCGGTTGACGCGTAGTTTCTGAGCTTGGAAACTCTTTATGGAAGGTTTTTGAGGATTGGGTAATCGGATACCTGCACTTCTTCCCTCCTAGGGCTAGTAGTGGATCACAGGCAAACCCCAGTCTGGTCAACGATGACTCAGAACGGGATTCCCCATTGTGTCCCCTCCCCGACTGCTGACTGTCCACTAGGACACTAACAACTCTGACCAGCCAAGAGTGCACGGCCATGGGACACGGACAGGAGCAGACAGGAACACTGATCTCGAGAGCCTCACAGAGACATTGCCACTAACTGGCTGTGGGACCCCAAGGTCTGTCCTCCCCACTCCTGGGCCTCAGCTTCCTCATATGTAAATTTAGGTGGCTAACTGGAAGGTCTCTGGGCTCCCTTCCTAAGCTAACATGAGAGGATTTGATGCTGAATTCTCAATGACCAGTGATTGTGTGTTTCTTATGCCTTTCCTCCCTCCAGCAGTGCAGATCATTGAAGTTAATTGTAAATGTCACTTCTTTATGATTCTGACTGAGCACTGCGGCAAGAAAGAAGGATTCTATGAAAAGCACAGAGAAAAAAACCACATTGTATTCTGGAACAGAAAGAAAAAGATGACATAGAGACCCTATCTAGCATTCTCAGGTGAAAAATCTCTACCACTCCTACTTCAAAACAACATACAGCTCAAGGACCTCAGAACTAAAGGTTACCTCTCACCCCCCACCTGCCCAATGCCCCCAGAGGCTCACACCCATCACAGGGCAGGACCTGCCACTCTCCCACACTATTCAGAGATCCCTACCCCTTCCCCTCACCAGGCCTGGCCCTAAGCTGCTGGAAATCAATCTGAGGAACCAAAGAGCTAACAAGCAGACGGTGTCTGTGATGTTTGGTGTCACTGCTCCCAAGACTATTGAGTTTCAAAGGAAACACAAGCAGATGGGAGCTGCAGTAGTGGGAAATTCCAACGACAGAATTCCCCCAAACAGGGTGGTGAGGACACTTCTGGGAAAAGGTGAGGGAGTGGGAAAGGACTATATCTGATTTCCTTGAAATTCCACAAAATAGACAACCCTGTTTGCTCCCTGCTCCAGCCCTGGATACACAGAATGCCAGTGACAGGAACAATTTCCCCGGCCAGAGCCTCAGGACTCTTGCTGACATCAAAGTGAGGTGGAGAAAGACCTGGAAGGCAGGGTGAGGCCACAGACAGAGGCCTCCAACTGGGCAATGCCGTTTCCACAAGATCAGCCTTCTCACATCTTCACTACCCCTTTCTCAGCCACTAAAATCCTTGCATGGCTATCAGCTTTAAAAGAGCAACAAAGATGGTGTAAAGGGTTGGAGGCAAATCACGTCCCTTCAGAAGTGAACAAATCTCTCAGCAAGCTAATTAGCAGAGACCATCTAAGCCACTTCCCAAAATTCCTCTGTGGAATCTGGGCCACAGCTCTTAGTCTCCTGCTCAATACCCCATGGATGACCTTCTGGGCCATAAATGCATTTGCTACACACTGAACAGCCATGGCAGTCTCCAAGACCCCCTCTCTTTCTTTCATGCTTCACAGCAGGCAGAAAAATCCCCTCAAAGTCAAGCGCATGCCCACTGACTTTGGGATGAGAACATCTGCTTGCCGAGACGTTCAGTCTTCCTCCTACTGCTGAGAGGACACGTTCTCACAGTACCTGGGTAGATTATTGCACAGCAAACACTCTTGGCTCCCTCCACTTCCTAACCCCTTGGCTTTGGGCTTAGCCACATGACTTGCTTTGCCCAAGGAGATACTGACAGACTAGATACAGGCAAAGGTCTGAACTGTGTCTGAGCTGGGCATGGGTGGGCCTGCTTTCTTGAAATCTTGCCTTATGTCATGAGAATGTGTGGCTCAGATGGCTGCTAGGCCAGAGAGGTTAAAAGTTAAATGCCACAGAACCTGGACCCAACTAAGGCTTAAAGCTAAGCCAAGCATACATCAGCCAACACTCACAAGTGTGAATTAGCAGTAAATGCTTACTGTTGTGTGCTGGGGACTCTGGGGATAGAGGTTACACCTCATTACTGGAGCACTGGCTGGTGGACAGATTGTCCCACATCCCTATAATCACATGGCCAGCCTTCTCCACTGTCAAATCGATGTGCCTCATGGTCAACTATGGGCTTTTGCTTGTTGGTGCATTGACTTTAGTTGAACAGAGAGTAATAAACACCAAGATAGAGGGGAAATACCATATTGTCTCAAAAATGTCATCACCACTCCAAATTGAAGCTCCTTGGGTGCATGTGACAGGCGAACCACCCCATTCTGCCCCTGGGCCAGCCCTGCCCACAAGGTGGACCCACTGTGGACCCACAAAACATACTCCACAGATGAGCGCAGACCAAACAGTCCAGAAGAATTACGAAAATGGCCTTAAGCAAAAGAAATGCCCTTATAATCCATTTTTATGAGAAAAGAGTCTAAGTTACTTGGCCACCGTTTCTCCATGTTCAAGATGTGAGACCATTAGGCAGAAGAATGTAATTTTCCAAGTAATCATTTCCCCAAA
Organism: Mustela putorius furo; assembly: GCF_011764305.1. Classification (NCBI taxonomy): domain Eukaryota; kingdom Metazoa; phylum Chordata; class Mammalia; order Carnivora; family Mustelidae; genus Mustela; species Mustela putorius. The sequence goes on from NW_025421321.1 coordinate 2,229,276, forward strand.
CCTAAGCATCCATCGCAGCATGCTTGGGGTCAGTGATCCTGTTGTCACGCAATCTATCTGAGCTTTTTCATGAACGGGAGGTGTCCTGAGTGGGGGAGATGGAGTCCCAACCCAAAGATTGACTATTTAATCCAAAGTTAATTCTGAGCTGTGCCGCAGAGCACTACAGGCAATAAATATTGACAGAGCACACAGTAAGTCTCCGGGAGGCACTTCCAACTGAATCAACGCCTGTTACTTGGTATTCTGTGGACTGTTCAGAGGTGCAGGCAGCTGCTAAATGTCCTACCAGAAGTAGGGCTCTTCGAAGAAGACACTAAATCTTACGAAATTACACAGTTGTAGTAATGGAGAGCATGAAGCTGATTTCCATAACCGAGTCCTGGGTCACATAAAAAGCCTTAAATAAAATGACACTGCGAAAAGAATCCATTCGAAATCCAATCAAACCATTCTCTGCAAACCTCAGTAATACCAATTCCCAGAGTCACATTTAGGGTATTGTACGGAGACCAGTGAGAAATTTTAAAAATCCAAAATGGTGGCACCCACATGGCTAAAATTCTGGGAATCCATTTCTAACTAAATGATAAAGACATACTGAAGGCCTGAAGATCCTACTCAATTCCTGTGGGTTCTATGGCAGAGACAACCCCACGTGTATTCCCAGCACCCAGAACGGTGCTCGGCATTTCCCAGATGCTCAGTGAAAGCTTGCTGGATTAAGACCATCTATTCAACACTCCTTTCAGGGAGAAGAGTGTTCTCAAGCTAAGTATTCCCCATCTTAAACTCTTCCCCAAACACGAAGCTTGGCCCAATGTTTCATACTTCATGCCTATTCACTTTATTTTTTCTCTCTTGTCGATTTAGTTTCTTTTACCTTGCTCAGCTGTATTATTGCTATAAGGCACCTTCCATCCTTTCAGGAACAAGGTAGGACATATGTAAATGAGTCAAAACTGACTGTTCCAGATGCAGAACAAAAGAGGAAGCTGGCACATCAGCAATGCAGGAACGAAGGAGATTTTTTTCAGGTGTTTTCTATCTGACTTAGACTATTTGCCTGGGAACAGCTCAGGCCTGTCCAGTTAAGCAAAGCTCTCATAACTGTATCACATAGTTTCATAATATATACATAATAATGCAAGTTTTCTTCAGTTATGGCACCCATTTCATAGACGGAAAAGATAAAACACTGAGTGACTAGAACAAGGGCCTCCATGTAGCACTGACTGGGCTAAGGCTTCAAGGACACATGGAGGACATTTCCATTCTTCAGACAGGTCTGAACTGTGATACAGTCATACCTGGGCCATGGCCACTGGGCTTGTCCCCAAAATAGCTGCTGTTTATTGAGGGACACACACGTGCCATCAGGGCCATTCATGTCCCAAAGATATAATCACATATCAACCTCATCATGACCGTGTTCTAGAGAGAGCAAAAGATTTTTTATTCTTCAAATTTATGAGAGTTTTACCACTTCCAGAATGCTCATACTTGCACCTTTGGCAATGTAAAAGGATGTTTTTGCTCATTTCCCTTTGGTTGAATACCTGCTCTTACAGAGCCAGACATCAACCTGAGAGAACGAGGGGCTTGTTAGCTCTTACCCTTGGCAGGTCTAGCCAAAGGATACCTCAACCATCTCCAGGTCGGAACCCCTCCACCCTAGAGAGAGTAGACGTCATGTGAATGAACAGTTGCTGACAAACCAACAATGAAACCCTTCCCAGGATGAAAATGCAGGGTCCTGCCATCAGATCAAACGGGAGTATGTTTTGTCTTCCCACACCCGCTGTACTGGCACGGGCTATAAATCCATTCCATAACCGAAGCCAAAGAATGTCAGGTTGTAATGAATTGTTCTCTCCATAAACCTAGAGTGGACTTAAAAAACCAACCGACCTTGAAGGGAAAGTCTAGATCCTATTACTAGTCTCCCTCCGCCCCCAACCCTTCAGACCTCTCTAACTGGTGCCTCACTCCATAAACTATCATTAGCAAGGGAAGCAGGTAGGTGGCTTTGCTGGAAAGAAAGAGAGGTCAGTAAGAACTGGAATGTAGAATGGAGTTCTTTAAAAAAAAAAAAAAAAAAGCCTCTGCTAATTCCTGAACTTGGAAGTGGCAACTACCCCACAGGCAGGTATCAGTTGATACAGGTACAATTTGAGTGGTTATCATCAGATTTAACTTATTTATTATTAGGATTTCTAGACACCTCCATCATTTGGAACAACCTTCAGCCCCAAAATAAAAAGTACCCCAAATCAGTGAGAAAATCCACAGCCCTCCAGCCTCTGGAAACTGGAAAGTCTGAGAGGGAATAGCCACTGACTTCTTCCTGAGTTCAGCCCCTTGCGGCCCTGGGTCCACAGCAGGGAGCTTGGGACCCTCCTCAGATCACACTAACAAACACTCAGGTAGCCGACAGGGGCCAGGCATGCTTCTGAGCAACTTACCGATATGACCACAAACACATAATGAGAAGTCTGACCATCTGTTTTCCCCTGGGATGCCTCAGGATCAAAAAAGAGGCTGGGGTGACTATCTGTCTCATTCAGCAGCCCCTGAGGCCTCACCATTTTGCAGTAAGGTGTGCTAAACATACGCATGATTATCCAAGGCTTTATGAAAGGTTATACTTTGTTGGGTTCCTTGCTGTTGGTGGCACAAGGCTGATGAGCACAGAACACTTTTTAAAAAAAAAATAATGGAGGTGGTTCTGAGTAGATGCTCAGACAGGATAATTTTGCATTATTTGTAGAGAAAGTCATGTAAAGGAGGTATTATGGTAATCTACAAATAATATTACATAAGTGGTAAATAGAGGGGAAATTCACATAACATGAAATTAAGATGGATTAACCATTTTAAGTAAACAATTCAGTGGCATTTAGAAGATTCACAATGTGTAACCACCACCTCTGTGCAGTTCCAAAACATTTTCATCATGCCAAATAAAACCCCATGCCCATTAAGCAATTATTCACACACATCCTCCACTTTGCCCCATTCCCCAGCAACCACTGATCTACTATTTCCATGGACTTGTCTATTTTGAATATTTCACATACAGTTGACCCTTGAACAACATGGGGGTTGGGGCGCCAAGGCCCCACACGGTTGAAAATCAGCATGTAACTTTTGACTTCACAAAAACTTAACCACAGGAAGAGAGTCAAGATGGCGGAGAAGTAGCAAGCTGAGACTGCTTCAGCTAGCCGGAGATCAGCTAGATAGCTTATCTAAAGATTGCAAACACCTGAAAATCCATCGGCAGATCGAAGAGAAGAAGAACAGCAATTCTGGAAACAGAAAAACAACCACTTTCTGAAAGGTAGGACCGGCAGAGAAGTGAATCCAAAGCGACGGGAAGATAGACCCCGGGGGGAGGGGCCGGCTCCCGGCAAGCGGCGGAGCAACCGCACACAAAATCAGGACTTTTAAAAGTCTGTTCCGCTGAGGGACATTGATCCAGAGGCTAAACCGGGGCGAAGCCCACGCGGGGTCAGCGTGGCCTCAGGTCCCGCAGGGTCACAGAAGGATCGGGGGTGTCTGAGTGTCGCAGAGCTTGCGGGTATTGGAACGGGAAAGCCGGCTACAGAGACAGAGCTGACAGTAAGCTCGCAGCTCCGTGTTACCTTGAACCGGTCGCAGGCTCGGTGAGCTCGGAGCGCGGCCGGAGGTCAGGCAGACGGGAGTAACTGGGCGCGGTTCTCTGAGGGCGCACTGAGGAGTGGGGCCCTGGGCTCTCGGCTCCTCCGGGCCGGAGACCAGGAGGCCGCCATTTGTATTCCCGTCCTCTGGAACTCTACGGAAAGAGCGCTCAGGGAACAAAAGCTCCTGAAAGCAAACCCAAGCGGATTGCTCACCCCGGCCCCGGGTAAGGGCGGTGTAATTCCGCCTGGGGCAAAGACACTTGAGAATCACTACAACAGGCCCCTCCCCCAGAAGATCAACAAGAAATCCAGCCGAGACCAAGTTCACCTACCAAGGAGTGCGGTTTCAATACCAAGGAGAGCAGCAGAATTCCAAAGGAGGAGAAAGCCAAGCACGGAACTCATGGCTTTTTTCCTGTGATTTTTTTTAGTCTTGCAGTGAATTTAATTTTTTCTTTTTCATTTTTTTTTTTTTCTCGCCATTGGGTAAAATTTTTTTTTAACTGTTACCTTTTTCTTTTTTAACGATTTTTTACTAGTTTATCTAATATATATATATTTTTTTACATTTTTCTTAGGTGTTTTCTTTTTTTAAAAATTATTTTCTTTTCTTTTCTTTTCTTTTTTTTTTTTCTTTTTCTTTTCTTTTTGTTTTTTTTTTTTCTTTCTTCCTTTTTGAACCTCTTTTTATCCCCTTTCTCCCCACTCACGATTTTGGATCTCTTCTAATTTGGTTAAAGCATATTTTCCTGGGGTTGTTGCCACCCTTTTAGTATTTTACTTGCCACTTCATTTACTCTTATCTGGACAAAATGACAAGACGTAAAAATTCAACACAAAAAAAAGAACAAGAGGCAGTACCGAAGGCTAGGGACCTAATCAATACAGACATCGGTAATATGTCAGATCTAGAGTTCAGAATGACAATTCTCAAGGTTCTAGCCGGGCTTGAAAAAGGCATGGAAGATATTAGAGAAACCCTCTCGAGAGATATAAAAGCCCTTTCTGGAGAAATAAAAGAACTAAAATCTAACCAAGGTGAAATCAAAAAAGCTATTAATGAGGTGCAATCAAAAATGGAGGCTCTAACTGCTAGGATAAATGAGGCAGAAGAAAGAATTAGTGATATAGAAGACCAAATGACAGAGAATAAAGAAGCTGAGCAAAAGAGGGGACAAACAGCTACTGGACCACGAGGGGAGAATTCGAGAGATAAGTGACACCATAAGACGAAACAACATTAGAATAATTGGGATTCCAGAAGAAGAAGAAAGTGAGAGGGGAGCAGAAGGTATACTGGAGAGAATTATTGGGGAGAATTTCCCCAATATGGCAAAGGGAACGAGCATCAAAAATTCAGGAGGTTCAGAGAATGCCCCTCAAAATCAATAAGAATAGGCCCACACCCTGTCACCTAATAGTAAAATTTACAAGTCTCAATGACAAAGAGAAAATCCTGAAAGCAGCCCGGGAAAAGAAGTCTGTAACATACAATGGTAAAAAATATTAGATTGGCAGCTGACTTATCCACAGAGACCTGGCAGGCCAGAAAGAGCTGGCATGATATTTTCAGAGCACTAAACGAGAAAAACATGCAGCCAAGAATACTATATCCAGCTAGGCTATCATTGAAAATAGAAGGAGAGATTAAAAGCTTCCAGGACAAACAACAACTGAAAGAATTTGCAAATACCAAACCAGCTCTACAGGAAATATTGAAAGGGGTCCTCTAAGCAAAGAGAGAGCCTACAAGTGGGTAGATCAGAAAGGAACAGAGACCATATACAGTAACAGTCACCTTACAGGCAATACAATGGCACTAAATTCATATCTCTCAATAGTTACCCTGAATGTGAATGGGCTAAAGGCCCCTGTAAAAAGACACAGGGTATCAGAATGGATAAAAAAAACAAAACCCATCTATATGTTGCCTCCAAGAAACACATTTTAAGCCCGAAGACACCTCCAGATTTAAAGTGAGGGGGTGGAAAAGAATTTACCATGCTAATGGACATCAGAAGAAAGCAGGAGTGGCAATCCTTATATCAGATCAATTAGATTTTAAGCCAAAGACTATAATAAGAGATGAGGAAGGACACTATATCATACTCAAAGGGTCTGTCCAACAAGAAGATCTAACAATTTTAAATATCTATGCCCCCAATATGGGAGCAGCCAACTATATAAACCAATTAATAACAAAATCAAAGAAACACATCAACAATAATACAATAATAGTAGGGGACTTTAACACTCCCCTCACTGAAATGGACAGGTCATCCAAGCAAAAGATCAGCAAGGAAATAAAGGCCTTAAATAACACACTGGACCAGATGGACATCACAGATATATTCAGAATATTTCATCCCAAAGCAACAGAATACACATTCTTCTCTAGTGCACATGGAACATTCTCCAGAATAGATCACATCCTCGGTCCTAAATCAGGACTCAACCGGTATCAAAAGATTGGGATCATTCCCTGCATATTTTCAGACCACAATGCTCTAAAGCTAGAACTCAACCACAAAAGGAAGTTTGGAAAGAACCCAAATACATGGAGACTAAACAGTATCCTTCTAAAGAATGAATGGGTCAACCGGGAAATTAAAGAAGAATTGAAAAAAAATCATGGAAACAAATGATAATGAAAATACAACGGTTCAAAATCTGTGGGACACAACAAAGGCAGTCCTGAGAGGGAAAATATATAGCGGTACAAGCCTTTCTCAAGAAACAAGAAAGGTCTCAGGTACACAACCTAACCCTACACCTAAAGGAGCTGGAGAAAAGAACAAGAAAGAAACCCTAAGCCCAGCAGGAGAAGAGAAATCATAAAGATCAGAGCAGAAATCAATGAAATAGAAACCAAAAAAACAATAGAACAAATCAACGAAACTAGGAGCTGGTTCTTTGAAAGAATTAATAAAATTGATAAACCCCTGGCCCGACTTATCAAAAAGAAAAGAGAAAGGACCCAAATAAATAAAATCATGAATGAAAGAGGAGAGATCACAACTAACACCAAAGAAATACAAACTATTATAAGAACATACTATGAGCAACTCTACAGCAATAAATTTGACAATCTGGAAGAAATGGATGCATTCCTAGAAACATATAAACTACCACAACTGAACCAGGAAGAAATAGAAAGCCTGAACAGACCCATAACCAGTAAGGAGATTGAAACAGTCATTAAAAATCCAAACAAACAAAAGCCCAGGGCCAGACGGCTTCCCGTCGGAATTCTACCAAACATTTAAAGAAGAACTAATTCCTATTCTCCTGAAACTGTTCCAAAAAATAGAAATGGAAGGAAAACTTCCAAACTCATTTTATGAGGCCAGCATCACCTTGATCCCAAAACCAGACAAGGATCCCACCAAAAAAGAGAGCTATAGACCGATATCCTTGATGAACACAGATGCGAAAATACTCAACAAAATACTAGCCAATAGGATTCAACAGTACATTAAAACGATTATTCACCACGACCAAGTGGGATTTATTCCAGGGCTGCAAGGTTGGTTCAACATCCGCAAATCAGTCAATGTGATACAACACATCAATAAAAGAAAGAACAAGAACCATATGATACTCTCAATAGATGCTGAAAAAGCATTTGACAAAGTACAACATCCCTTCCTGATCAAAACTCTTCAAAGTGTAGGGATAGAGGGCACATACCTCAATATCATCAAAGCCATCTATGAAAAACCCACCGCAAATATCATTCTCAATGGAGAAAAACTGAAAGCTTTTCCGCTAAGGTCAGGAACACGGCAGGGATGTCCATTATCACCACTGCTATTCAACATCGTACTAGAGGTCCTAGCCTCAGCAATCAGACAACAAAAGGAAATTAAAGGCATCCAAATCGGCAAAGAAGAAGTCAAATTATCACTCTTCGCAGATGATATGATACTATATGTGGAAAACCCAAAAGACTCCACTCCAAAACTGCTAGAACTTATACAGGAATTCAGTAAAGTGTCAGGATATAAAATCAATGCACAGAAATCAGTTGCATTTCTCTACACCAACAGCAAGACAGTAGAAAGAGATATTAAGGAGTCAATCCCATTTACAATTGCATCCAAAACCATAAGATACCTAGGAATAAACCTAACCAAAGAGACACAGAATCTATACTCAGAAAACTATAAAGTACTCATGAAAGAAATTGAGGAAGACACAAAGAAATGGAAAAATGTTCCATGCTCCTGGATTGGAAGAATAAATATTGTGAAAATGTCTATGCTACCTAAAGCAATCTACACATTTAATGCAATTCCTATCAAAGTACCATCCATCTTTTTTTTTCAAAGAAATGGAACAAATAATTCTAAAATTTATATGGAACCAGAAAAGACCTCGAATAGCCAAAGGGATATTGAAAAAGAAAGCCAACGTTGGTGGCATCACAATTCCGGACTTCAAGCTCTATTACAAAGCTGTCATCATCAAGACAGCATGGTACTGGCACAAAAACAGACACATAGATCAATGGAACAGAATAGAGAGCCCAGAAATAGACCCTCAAATCTATGGTCAACTAATCTTCGACAAAGCAGGAAAGAATGTCCAGTGGAAAAAAAGACAGCCTTTTTCAATAAATGGTGCTGGGAAAATTGGACAGCCACATGCAGAAAAATGAAATTGGACCATTTCCTTACACCACACACAAAAATAGACTCAAAATGGATGAAGGACCTCAATGTACGAAAGGAATCCATCAAAATCCTTGAGGAGAACACGGGCAGCAACCTCTTCGACCTCTGCCGCAGCAACATCTTCCTAGGAACAACGCAAAAGGCAAGGGAAGCAAGGGAAAAAATGAACTACTGGGATTTCATCAAGATCAAAAGCTTTTGCACAGCAAAGGAAACAGTTAACAAAATCAAAAGACAACTGACAGAATGCGAGAAGATATTTGCAAACGACATATCAGATAAAGGACTAGTGTCCAGAATCTATAAAGAACTTAGCAAACTCAACACCCAAAGAACAAATAATCCAATCAAGAAATGGGCAGAGGACATGAACAGACATTTCTGCAAAGAAGACATCCAGATGGCCAACAGACACATGAAAAAGTGCTCCATATCACTCGGCATCAGGGAAAATACAAATCAAAACCACAATGAGATATCACCTCACACCAGTCAGAATGGCTAAAATCAACAAGTCAGGAAATGACAGATGCTGGCGAGGATGCGGAGAAAGAGGAACCCTCCTACACTGTTGGTGGGAATGCAAGCTGGTGCAGCCACTCTGGAAAACAGCATGGAGGTTCCTCAAAATGTTGAAAATAGAACTGCCCTATGACCCAGCAATTGCACTATTGGGTATTTACCCTAAAGATACAAATGTAGTGGTCCAAAGGGACACATGCACCCAAATGTTTATAGCAGCAATGTCCACAATAGCCAAACTATGGAAAGAACCTAGATGTCCATCAACAGATGAATGGATCAAGAAGATGTGGTATATATACACAATGGAATACTATGCAGCCATCAAAAGAAATGAAATCTTGCCATTTGCAACAACATGGATGGAACTAGAGCGTATCATGCTTAGCGAAATAAGTCAAGCAGAGAAAGACAACTATCATATGATCTCCCTGATATGAGGAAGTGGTGATGCAACATGGAGGCTTAAGTGGGTAGAAGAAGAATAAATGAAACAAGATGGGATTGGGAGGGAGACAAACCATAAGTGACTCTTAATCTCACAAAACAAACTGAGGTTGCCGGGGGGAGGGGGTTTGGGAGAAGGGGGTGGGATTATGGACATTGGGGAGGGTATGTGATTTGGTGAGTGCTGTGAAGTGTGTAAGCCTGGTGATTCACAGACCTGTACCCCAGGGGATAAAAATATATGTTTATAAAAAATAAAAAATTAAAAATTAAAAAAAAAAAAAAAAAAACTTAACCACAATAGCTTACTGTTGACCAGAAGCTTACCGATCACCTCCACAGTCGATTAACATGTATTTTCCATGTTATATGTATTCTATCTGTATTCTTACAATAAAGTAAGCTAGAGAAGAAATGACATTTTTTTAAAAAATCTTAAGGAAAAATAAATTTATAGTACTGTGCTGTGTTTATTGCTTAAGACCCATGTATGAGGTGACTTTCACAGTTCAAACCCATGTTGCTCAAGGGTCAGCTGTACCAAATGGAATCATAATAGGTAACATTTTGCGACTGGTTTATTTCCAGCATGGTGTTTTTGAGGTTCACCTAAATTGTAGCATGTATCAATACTTCATTTCTTTTTATGGCTGAATAACAGTCCACTGTCTGTGCATTCCACAATTTGCTATTCATTCACTCACTGATGGACGCCTCAGAGACCCTGTGATGAGTGCTACTCTATACATGAGCAGTCGAGCATGTGTCTGACCACCTGTTTTCAATTCTTTGGGGCATATATCTAGAACTGGAACGGCCAGAACTAGCTTTCGATGCACAAAATACACAAGGTTATAATATGCTTGGGACTGATAAACCTGCAATCAGGTCTTCAATGTTTGTTCCCAGGGATGGTGAATGTTCAGCTTCCCAATAACCTGTGGTCCCAGAAGGTTTCTAGAGCTACAAGACGGCATTTGCTCCAGCACCAATAACGATAATTATAATAACATACAGAAGGTATCAGCTCTTTACACTGTTGCAGTCAAGCGTTCCACTCAGTATTATACGTGTAGTACTACCATCATTATCATTCCCCGTGGAACAAGTCACATGACCCAAACCCAGCTCCAGTAATTGAGAGCCCAGACTCTAAACCAGTAGACCATTTTTTCCATTTTGCATCAAGCAACCCAGTTATAAGCAATCAGTATTTATTTGGGTACTTTCTGGATTTCAGTCCCAGCCCACATTTTCTGGCACCACAGGAAGGGAAACCTCTGATTCGGGACATAACTTCCTGCTCTGTAATGTATTAGACCTTGGGAATCCCCTCAGCATTAACATCCGTTTAACGTCTATCATCATTACTGAAGCCATGAGCTCCCAGAGCACAGAGACCTCCCTCTGCCCCACCACCAAACCCCCGGCACCTACACAAGCCCTGGCACCCTGGATGCATTCACTGGACACCTGCTGAGGGAGTGGATCTCCTTTTCCCCTATTGACTGGCCTATCCATTTCCACCTTCTTCATTCATCATGTCCAACCTAATATACGTGTCTGAAGCAGACGTGGATCCATTCCTTCCCTTTATGACTCACTTCTCCTCATGTATGCTTCAGGACTTCACCAGGGACACATTCCTCCCAGGCAGGCCCAGGAAAACCTCTACCTCCAGCGCCCTGTGCCCACCTGCCCCTATTGCTTACAGGGGCACATGAGCCTGGCTGTCCCCAGCCCGACACTTGGTACTCAGTTAAAAACAAGCATTAAGAATCCTTGCCAGTTGGTGTGCTGTGCCTTCAGTTCTCATAAAGGAGATTTAAAAATTTGCCCTAAGTCACGCAGATGACCCTCCAGAACAAATATTTCTTCAACCTTAAATACCTGATAAACAATTCCTATTGGATGGTATATGAGTCTCCATCCCATTGGTAAAACTAAAACCCATTTTTCTAAGTGGCCATTTTCTTTCCCTCTTTTGATTCTTCCAGTAGCTTAATAAGGAACAAATGAGCCCTCTGAGATTCCCTCACAGTGGGGGCGAGCACGTTATGATTCAGGGGGCATTAAAGAACATTTGCCAATGGAAGAAAGCTAGCCACAAATCCCGTGAACACACAACCTGCTGTCACACCATGTCCATAGGTTTGATGTTCCTGATGCCCTCACTCACCCACCTTCCTCAGCCAATTTGATGACTGCATGAGACCTCAGATACCCAACTAGAGGAGGTCAGCACCAGCATCTGCCCCTTCCCAGATCACAGATGGCTAGGCCTGCACTGTCTCTGTGACTACTATAGACCGATGGTCAAGGAAACTGCCAGTGACTACATTTAGGTCTAAAACCAGGTGTTTTAGACCTGGTTGAGGTCTAAAGGTAAAATAGAGGTAAAATACTTGAGGCAGTATTTTCAAGGGTACAAAAGCTCCTTTCACCTCAACTAGAGGCTATCATTAAGAGAGCACAAGCCAAGGCTCCAGCACCAGTGGTGGACAGGCCTGGAAGGTCTCCCCACCGACCCAGGCCCCATGGAACATGGACACCACAGACTCCAACGGGAGAACCGACCGTGTAGGCGGGACTCCATGGCTGAGTCCCAGCACTATCTGCTTCTGTTGTGTTTTTTCTGGGCACCATTCTTCAGAATTTCTTGATTTTCAGAGGTGGCGTTTCTTACAGGATGTGGAGCCATCAGCTCCAGGAAGCAAGTTTTGATCCAGAAACTACTAGAGACTTGGCCTAGAAAAGCAGGAAGCTTCTTAATAGGAAAAAGACCATCAAACCAGGGGATGTCTGAACCTCGGTCAAGCCTCATCCCTGAGACCAGGGATGGCTACCTCCACCAGTCCGGACAGCTAGCCAGAGACAGACCTGGCTGCCCTCCCTGGTGGGTGGCACAGGCATGGGTCAGGAGGGCACCACAATGTCACTCGGCCAGTGAGCACTCATCCACACCAGATGCACCGAGGGTACCATGATCTGAAAAAAAGTCAATCAGTACCCTGGAAGAACAGGTAAGAAAGAGAATCCCCGGCTGAGAACCCGTGTGGGTAGCCATTAGAATTTCATTTCCTCCTATTCAACCATTTTCAATACTCAAGTCACAGGATAAACATACTCTATTCATACTGGCCTAAGATTCTATTTTAGGTGTCAGTAGTGATACCACAGAAGTCCAAGAGGTCACACAGACTTTGTTGTGCAAACGGGCAGTGAGTTAGCAGTGGGGGAGAACCTAGGGTGAGAGCCCCACTACACCCCCCATCAGTAAGCACAGAGCCCTACTTGTTGTTGAATCACACCCCCTGCCCCGGGACTCCTGGAGCTGTGATTCTGACTAGCAGTTCACAGTCAATTTCGAGAGTATCCAAAGAGCTCTCTTCTCTACTGCTTTTGTGTTGCCTGGTAGCAAACTCTTCCATTGATTTCAGGAAAAGGGGCAAGCAATATGATCTGACTCTGTTTTCTAAAAGCTCATATCTAAAAAACCCACCCCTGAATGTTTCACTCTGTTTCTGAGCTTTTTGTTTTACGTTTTCTTTGCACATCTCTTCAGGTTTCCCACGAAAGGGGTTGAGTTTCTCTGAGAAAGTGTTGAAAACACAGAGTTTAACAAATATTACACAAGGCAAGGCAGGAGGGTCCCAGGTGCTGGACAAGTCTTCTCCGCAGTGGCTCCTTCTGGGCTTCCTGTTGCTTTTCCATTTTGAGGAGACACACCTTGTTTTGTTCATTAGCAAACACTCCAGGAAGGTAAGTGCCTGTCAGGCTCTCCTGATTCTCCATGTTCACTGGCTGGAAACTTTAGGTGGGAAGCCCTGAGGTGAGGATGGGTGATCTGAGAGGAAACCATATGGAGCATAGGGGCAGGCATACAGTAAACACTCAGTACATGGTGAGAAGACTGGATAAAAACTGAAGAGAAACTGTGATCCAGGTATAAGACTAGCCCAGGAAAGCCCAGCTGGTATCTTCTCTCCCTGTGGGGTCCCGCTCACTAGACAGGTACCAGATAGGGTTCACTGCCAATTCTTTTCTCACCAAGTTCTGTGGTTTGGGTCTCCCTGGGTGGGTGTGCCACGCCTGGCCCGGCATCCCCACAGAGGGAGAGGTAAAACTGCATAAAAGCAGGATTAAAGTCCGGGAACCACTACAGATCAACACCAGCTCAGGGGCGGGGTCAGGAGACAGGCTAAGATGCTGAAAGTGGCTCAGCAGGCAGCGCCCTGGGGCAGTCACACTCACACTTCTGTGGTGTCCTGTGATTACATTCAGCCCTGACTCCCCATCCCCGGTTTTGGTTGCCCATTACAGGCAACCTCTGCCCACAAAGTCACATGGCTCTGAACTCCAGGGGGTAACAGCAGAAGCAAGAAGAAACGTCCCCTCTCTGCAGCAGCCTTAGGCTTTCCGGTCCTACAGTGCAACCCACAACCACCCCACGGTGGCCTGCCCCTGGCACGGACAGCTTCCTGCTTTCCAAAGGTCCACTCTTCCCATGCCTGGGAGATCGGAAGGAGACCAGGGACTCACCTTCAGGAGGACACACATTTCAGGAGTTACAGTGTAACCTACACCCCCCTCCACATCCTCCTTCTGACTAGCTAGGCACTGCCCCAGTTCACTGATTTAAAATCCAAACCACACACACTTCAGTCCCCTTGGCAGGGAGGTGGGCCACAGGGTCAGAAGAGGAATCTACCCCCCCTGCCCCCCCCGCCCCCCCTCCGCCCTCTAGCAAGGAGCTGACACACTGGGGAAAAAATGCTGTGCTCACAGTGCTTGCTTCATTCAGTATTGGGCAGATCTGGTCTTTTAGGCACTCCGATTTGTAATCTATGAAGTATTTCATCACATTCTCTTCTCTAGTGCTTCATTACTTTTCTGTACTGCCAAGAATTCTCTGTACAGCTGGCTTATTAGCTCCTAGTTACATTTTGCTTTCTTGCCATGGGACAGTGGTACTTAACCAGATGAGTTTTCTTGAGTCTTGGTCCCAGTTCCTAAAATGTGCAAGTATTTTTGCAACTATATTTCTCTGGTGCTGAAAAACCAAAGAAAGGGGAGGTGGCTTTTCCAAGGGTTAACAAAAGGAAATCATAGAGCATAGCCACCCAAAAACAAAACCCCAGAATGATGTGTTACAGCAATGAAGACACATCACTATTTTGTTGAAGGCTATCCCTCTGTTCTCCCCAGGGAGAGAGTGGCAAGGTTATCCGATTTGCTGCCATCATTCTTGATTTGGTGACAGTCACTCTATATCACTTTCAAAAAATTATGAATGAGACCTCAGGAATCTGATTCCATCCCTAGTCCCCTTCCCAAGACAGAAGTTAAAGAGAACCCACTGCCTTTGATCCCTCCGGCCTGCCTCTGAGGCACATGCTTCCAAAAGCCTGCTTACTTCAAAGTCGCAAATATGGCTCCTCTGCCATGTGTTTATATCAGGTATTAGCATCATGGAGGTAAAAAGAAAACAGAACTATTACCTGAAGACAGGGTGCTTATTAAGTATCATCACTATCATAGCATGTTTTATGGGTTGAAAAGTCCTCATTGGACATTTGTCCCTCCCCCAAGAAAGGAAGAAAAAAAAAAAAATCAGTCCCATTCACAATTGCATCAAAAATAATAAAATATCTTGGAATAAATTTAACCAAGGAGACAAAACTTCTGGATACTGAAAACTCTGAGACATTGACAAAAAGAAACTGAAGAGGGCACAAGTAAATGGAAAAACATGTCATGCTTATGGATTGGAAAAATTAATGTTGTTAAAATGTCTATACAACCCAAAGCAATCCACAGACTAAACCCAATCCTTATCAAAATTCAATGGCATTTTCATAGAAAAAGAACAATCCTAAAATATATAGAACCATAAAAGACCTCAAATAGCCAAGGCAATCTTGAAAAAAGAAGAAAGCTAGAGGTATCGCATTTCCCAACTTCAAACTGTATTACAAAGCTATAGTAATCAAAACAGTACAGTATTGGTATAAAAACAGACACATACATCAGTGGAAAAGAACAGTGAGCCCAGAAATAAACCCATCAAAATAGGGTCAGTTAATTTACAACAAAGACAAGAACATGCAATGAGGAAAGGACAGTCTCTCCAATCAGTGGTGCCGGGAAAACTGGACAGCCACAGGCAAAAGAATGAAACTTGACCACTTCTTTACACCATACACAGAAATAAATTCAGAATGGATTCAAGCCCTACATGGGAGACAAGACACCATAAAACTCCTAGAAGAAAACATATGGGGTAAAGCTCCTTGACATCAGTCTTGGCAATGAGTTTTTGGATTTGACACCAAAGGCAAAGACAACAAAAGCAAAAATAACCAAGAGGAAAAAAATTGAAAAGGAAAAGAAAAGAAAACAACAACAACAACAACAAAAAAACATTTCAACCATCAGGACTCAGGAATCTCAATTCCATATAAAAACTATTTGGGGAAGATGGATCTCTCCCAGCCTGCTACTCTTCCTCGATCTTTTTTAACATTGTAAAAGTCAGTAAGAGGGAATAAATCCCAAACGAAGTTCTTCCTCCTCGAGCTGACCCTTCAGCTGCTCCCCATTTGCTTCCTCCCCATCCTCCCCTTCACTGTCCAGCTCCACCTCAGTGGCAGCCAGCCCGGAAAGCCAGAGCAACAGGGTTCTGCTAACAGGGAGCAAAGATACTCAAAAGCAGAAAGCACAAACGTCAGATTTCTCATTGTTCTCTTGGAAACACAGATTCTGTCTTCATCAGGAAAAGCCCAGCAACAAAAGGTATCCTCTGGTGGGGGCAGTGATCACCTCTTTTTTGGTCCTCTGTTTCTTCCCTCTGCACACTCCAAACTTTTACAAGACACACAGTTTTTAACTTTTGGGTTTGTCAGGCTTTCTGACAGTTGGTCATGTTTGTGTTTGGATCTTGCCCTCTTCCTTAATGGAGGACCCCCTCCCATATATCTAACAGGAAGACTGCTTCCTTTGTTTGCCTTGATGCATATTTCCGATTACGAGGGAGGGAGACTCCTCAAAAAAACAACAAATCTCAGTATATACAGGGAATAGTGCAAGCACCTTGCTGGCAGATTACTGTCCAGTAGTGACAGGCTCCCATCAGACACAGGAGGAAATCAGGATGCTTTCATAATAATAGATTTCAATACTAATCAATACTATTGCTAAAAGGGTAGATCTTAAAAGTCATCACAAGGGAAAAGAAATTGTAACCGTGTGAGGTGATGAACCTTAACTAAACTTACTAAGATAGTCATTTCACAATCTATATATATACCAAATCGTTACAGTGTATATCTTAAACATATACAATGCTATATAGATCTCACTAAAACTGGAAAAAATATTGATCAAGGCTTTTATCCATGTCTCTCTATAGACAGTATGATTTTATTTTTAAGTCCTAGAAATATTTTGTTGTTTTGCAAATTAAAAGTTGCGGCTTACACACATTTATAAACAAATTGCATTACTCCTAGTAGCCTCTACCACTCAGTGCTATCACCCTTGCTCTTAGAAGAGAGGCTACCTGCAGCATTGGTCTGTAGCTCTGAATACCTGGAGAATGATTAAATAACGTGAGATAAGGCACATCGTGCCTCTCACGCATGCTCACATACTCACTATTCTTTCTAGTTATTTTTTTAATCAGGTAAACTGTAACTCAGTAGTCCATTCTACTTTTGGTGTTGGTATTGGTATGTTGTTAATAAAGCAGGCTTCAGGCCACACCACCACTCACTGACCAAGGGAAGGAAATGACTGAAACGCTACCTTTTTAAGTGTGAAGGGCTCAGAGGCTGTGTGTGGCCCCACCTGGAGCCACGCATTTAAGCAGCACCGATCGATGTCAGGCACATAGGCACCCTGCCTGCTGCAAGTGGCTTAGGGCCTCGCTCGATTCGGGAGAGGGACCGGAGCTGGAGACAGTAAGGAAGGACAGATTAAAGATGCCTCTGGGGAAGCATTCCCAAATGTACGTGTCCCTTGTCATGTCCTATAGTTGGGAACAAGTCTCTTCAAGTCAGAGGATGCTCCCGCTTCAGGCAGCATCTGGTCTGATGCACTAGAAGGATCTCCTGTGACACATGCACACACAGGCACGTACACACACACACACACATACACACACACGCAAAAGCATACTTCTGCACTCCTAAGAATTTTTTCAGGACTCAGCAGGTCATTTCTACTTTTTGTTTTTTTAATACCCATGAATATTTCAGTGCCGAACACATCTGGGACTGGGAGAGAACTGTGGCCCAGCTGCATGGTTTCCACCCCATCCTCCCCCTCCTGATACTCCTCATTGCCCTCCAGATACCACACACTAAAGCTTCTATGCATCAATCTCTTGTATTAAATAATTTTTCATTTTTATTAATAAAAAAACCCACAACTGCTCATCAGAACCCCTGACTATAATCAGATTACATGTGGCTATAAGTTAAACCTAAAGCCAAGAAACAGTCTTTGTCAAGGTCAGCCATCTCACTAGAGCAAAAGCAGGCTTCCCTAGCACCCCGAGCATCACGAGGGAGGGGGGAGCTCCCCACTTCCACCTTTAATGGGATCTAGCCTTTCCGGGACCCTAGGCCAGGTCACTGGCAAAATAGCCTCTCATTCCACAGACAAAGGACCTGAATCCTTGGGGTGGAGTCCTGTCCCTCCCATGCTGTGACATCTCTGCCATTGCAAAGTACAGGGTACCAGGGGCTGAACAAGAATATCTGGCTGACATTTAGAATTACAGTGTCTGCTTCCACCCTCTCACTTAGGGAGATTTTAATTATGTGAATAGAAAGAGTAATTAGGAAAGGTCCACTTTTCTCCCCATTTTGTTGTCTTTTGTTTGCTTTTTAAGTCATTTTCAGCAGGTGGTGAGCACATCTGCAAACTGCCATCGGTCCTTGTCTTGGCTTCTTTCTGCTTGGGCACTTTAAATCCTAATGTGTAGCCCCTTTGCATGCCTTCTTCCCCACCAGTAATTCTCACGGTCTTCTTAACTCTTGCTTTTCAGTAACAAGAAAACACAGCCATGCCATTTCAAAAAGCCATAGGAGCCAAAGTCCAAGCAGCCAGACTCCTCTTCAGGGGACAGGACTTATTGCTGTTATCCCCAAACAGAGGCACCTCGCGTACAAAATATGAGACTCTCCATGATGTACCGCCCCTCACAAAAGCCCTCGGCTTTCTTACAAGAAGAATTTTGCCAGGAAGGGAGTCTGAGATGTTTGGAAATACACTGCTGAATGGGAAGTGGAGAGACTACGCATTCTAGAAACCCAAGACTGGGTAAGTTTGGGTGGCTGAAGGCCAGGCTCTAGGGCTCTCAGCAAGCTTCTCAACCTCCCTGTGCCTCAGTTTCTCCTCCATAAAGTGAGGTAATAATGCAAGTGCTGAGCTGGTGAGGCTGAGAAAGGTACCTGGGTTCTAAATCCTCCCTTGAGAGCTTGTAACAAAGTATAGCACTGACCTTAGGACTTCATTCATTCAACAAATTTACCCATTGTTTACTTACTGGGCATCAACTAAGTATACGAACCTGAGGGAGAGGCACCAGGCTTCCTGGTCTCAGGCTCGGGAAGCTACAGCTGTAATTTCTCCCCGGGCTAAGTAAAGCCCCAGGTGAAGTGTGAACAACCAGTGTCCCTGGCTAGCAGAAAGCTTCAGTCTCAGTGACGTGAGCATCCACCAAATCAAAGGGTTTTGATTTGAGCAAGGAAGTCTGTGAAAGTCTCAGGGCTTCTGGCAAGGCCCATTGGTGCCATGGTGGGTGCCATGTAACTCCTTCCACCTCAGCGGCTGAGACAATGGCAGGGTGGGCAGTTAGAGGTTCATCAAGCCCATCCCCACTGGAGAGAGGGAAGAGGAAGGAAGGGCTAGAATGGACGCTGGGTGGCTGTGGTCATGTGGGGTGGGGGCGGCCAAGGGATGCTCTTTAGACCCCAGGTCCCTCATGCAGAGGCTCCATGGGCTGGCCATGACCTCTGCCCAGGACGTCCATCCTTCTCCCACAGCAAACTGTCCCCTCCCATGCTCACCGCCCACTGTCCCAGGACAGGTCCTCGCCCAACAGTGACACTGATGCTGAAGAAATGATGAAGGGAGGCACAGCTCTAACCGTGAAGGCCTAGGGGTTCTGATGGCAACTCAGGCCCCTGAGCTCCAGGGAGCAGAACATAGCAAGGGGGATTCGTCAAGTGACAGCTAGTTAGTGACAGGGCACTGGACAGAGTGATGTGTGTGGTGGGCTGTGTGTTGTATGGGAATATGTGTGGTGTGTGTGTATGGTGTGTGTGATGGTCTATGTGTGATACGTGAATGTGTGATATGTGGTGCATATGTGTGTGGTGTGTATTTGTGCATGGCAGTGTATAGTGTGTATGTGTTGCATGTATACATGTGTGTGGTGTGATGCGTGTAGTGTGTGGCTGCATGTGGTGTGTGTGTGTGTGTGTGTGTGATGTGTATGATGGGCTGTGTGTAATATGTGAATGTGGGATATGTGAATATGGGATATGTGGTGTGTATATGTGTGGTGCATATATGTGTGTGTGGTGTGTATATGTGCATGTGGTATGTGTGTGGTATATGTAGTGTATGTGTGTGGTATGAGATGTGTATGGCGTGTGCATACATGTATGCCGTGTGTGTGTGTCACGTGTTTGATGGGCTGTGTGTGGTATGTGAATGTGGGATATGTGGTGTGTATTTGTGTGGTGTATATATGTGTGTGCGATGTGTGTGTGGTGTGTGTGTGTGTGTGTGTGTGTGCATACGTGTGTGTGTGTTGTGTTGTGTGTGTGGTGTGTATACATGTGTGTGGTGTGTGATGTCTGTATGTCTGCCCAGGTCTGATGATTTCTGTGATGCCGAGGAGGGGAGGAGGAAGACATAGGCATAAGCTGTGACACATGGGTCCCATAGTGTAGGCACTGGCCTTTGTCCCTCCCGGCTACTCCAGAGATGGTGCAGCTATGGAAAGCCTGCGGGGCATCCACCAGCAAGGCACTGGGGTGACTTCCAGACTTTCTGTCTGCACCAAAGGACTGGGGAAACAACACCTAGGATTAATCTACTTTAAGTGAGTTTTTCCTGACAACAACTGCCGAAAACTCCACTCAGAATTCCAAGCAGGTGACAGCTGGAATGCCAGGGCCTGTGGCAACCACCACACACTAGTGCAAGACCCCCAGGCCTGCTGGTGGCCTCTCTCACTGACCTGGGGACACTGCGTGAGGACAAGGCCGCCATGGGCACCAGCACAAGATGGCACCTGGGAGGGACGGGTGGAGGAGAGGGCCATTCTGCTGCACCACGCGGTGGCTGGTCTGGGCCCTCAGCGATCTCTGCAGCAGCTTTCCCAGGGCAGCAGTAGGGGCCCTGCTGTCCTGGGAAAGAGAAGTGAAGGCTCCCATGGGACAGCCACAACCACTTCCAGAGAAAACACGAACTCTCTGAAGTCAGAGACCGCAACTTGCCGACTTGCCGCTGTTGAGCAGGGATGCCCCCTCCCCAGGCCTCAGCGTGCCTGCAGAAGGGGTCAGCAACCTCTGAGCCGCTTCACAAAGGAGACTGCCTAGATCCATGCTGTGCATGGACCCAAAGACCACAGACACCACTGTCATCAGCATCAGCTTCCCGTGCCTCCCCAAAGCGGGACCCTGGCATCTAACAGGTGGAAATCAGGCTTGTGGGTGGTTTTCTGCTTTTGCTCTTAAGTGCAGTGGGCTTGGGTATACACACCTACAAGTTTCTGGATCTGGGCTGGATGGCCATGCCACACACCAGAGCACAGACTGTTCCCCAAACGTCAGCAGGGAGGGAACCCCAGTGAAGTCTAGGAATCACCCAGGGAGCTACTGTAGCACTGTCTCTGGACCTGTTAGCTCTTAGCATGCAGCAGACTGGCCACGGGCAACCCAGACAGACAAGAGAAATGGATCAGGTGATGAGGCTGGAGGGGAAGTGAAGCAGGTCTAAAACCCACACCAGATGGCATCACATCCTGCGGCTAAGGGGCCAGGGTCTGCCACATGCTCCACAGGCACTCAGACCGGTTTCCTTGTCTCTGCATGTGCTGCTGGGTTGGGGAAGAGCAGAGCTGAGTGCTAGACTTCTAGTTACTGCCAGAAAGACTACAGAGGCAATCTGCCTGCAGCCCAAGGAGTACTGGTTTTAGAGTTGGGGGGGAGAAGTAAACTCCTCTTTCCTGGGGAATCTTCTCTGTGCTTCAGGGGGGACCTGACCTGAGTTGTCCCAGGAAGCAGGAACAACAGTCCACTCAACAGGATGGGGCCTCTTGGAAGGTATGTCACCACTGGGTCGAAAACACATTTTTTAGTATGTCAAAGCCATCCTTGGCTAAAAAGCTCTAGTTCTTTCTCTGGTTTCTAGAGTCTATGTGGGCTTTTCCTTGAGGCATTCTAATACCAAGTTAACTCTTAAAAATACATAGATTCATGTATAAAAATTGAGCCTCTGAAAGGTCATCTGGGTCTACTGATATACCTAACTGCTTACTCTACAGTGTGGGCAACCTCATCACTGGGAAGTCTAGTGGGACACAGGGCAATCATGTTGAGGGAGATGGAGGGCACGCATGGACTCAGGAGCTGTCATGTCGAGATAGGCTCAGAGCACTCACAGACTGAGGGATGGCCATGCTGAGTTAGGAGGGGAGCACTCACAGACTCAGCAGATGCCATGTTGAGGTAGTGGGGAGCACTGACAGACTCAGGGATGGCCATGTTGAGTTAGGAGGGGAGCACTCACAGACTCAGGAGATACCGTATCCAGGTAGTGGGGAGCACTGACAGACTCAGGGATGCCATGCTGAGTTA
This sequence comes from Mustela putorius furo, assembly GCF_011764305.1. NCBI lineage: Eukaryota > Metazoa > Chordata > Mammalia > Carnivora > Mustelidae > Mustela > Mustela putorius. Next base: position 2,251,464 of record NW_025421321.1, read on the forward strand.
GGAAAGGAGCACTCACAGACTCAGGAGATACCGTGTCCAGGTAGACTAGAAGTACTCACAGACCATGTGAGGCTCGTAAATGCTCCCGAGCAGGGCCTGACATGGTCCAGCTCACAGCCTCTTCTCCTCTCTGGGAGACTTTCCAGGGAGAATGAACTAAGTCTATCAATCAACTTTGCTCAAGCAGTGAAAATCCTGAGAAGAGTGTCTGCCTGGCTCCTCATGGAAAAAAAAGAAAAAAAAAAGTAGAGCATGACTCTCTCCATGCTTTAGCACCCTAACCCACAAGAGGCTTTTTTCAAAAGAGGCTTTTTTAAAAACCTCCATATTCCAACCACTTAATTACTCTTTACAAATCTCTGCAGGGATGAGGCATGAATCAGCCTCAGATCCCAGGCTGCAAGGGAAGGGCCTGGATAGCTTTACCTGTCTGCAGAGAGTGGAGTGCCATGAGAGGCTGCTTCTGACCTCCGAGCTAGGCGATCAGGCCAGGCTGCTCCGGGCACTGTAAGGAGCTCCTGGTCCTCATTATACTGTCTGTCTAGTGCTTCTGAATGATGGTCACCTGGGACACTGATCCCTCACATCTACAAAACCAATCAGCCAAGTGGTTTCCCAGCAAGCATTCAAGCCTCAGATATCTAGATGCAGAATCTTAAGATGGTCTTCTTTAAATAAGATTTTTTTAAAAAGTGCAACTATAACCTCAGTGGGAAAGACCTCAGCACTCTGGCCTTTCCCGCACCAAGATCCAGAGAGGCTCCCTGGGTCCATGCATTCTTGTTAGCTGGCAGAGCAGGTCCCTGGCTGGCCTCCTGCTTTGGCCACACTCTGTCCTGCTAGGGGATCTGGTTTTTAGACCACTATGGCCTTTTCTCCTGATCTAATAGAGTCAAATGCTGCATATCCGCTGAAGGATTTTTAATGCACACCATACTTAATGCATCAGAATGTCTCTTGTGTCAACAGAGAATATAACAAAGAAAGTACAGACTGGGCAGTATTCCAGGGCCTTGGTTTCTCCACGGCCAGTGAAGGGTTGGAGGGGCTGGCCTCCAGGTTCTTCCAGCTCCCAGACACTGAATGAGTCCATGAGCAAGACCTAGGAATGCCGACTGTGCACACTGATTCTGAATGAGCTTCACTTTAAATACATCCCATCAACAAGACTAGCAACTACTAAATGTACAAAGTAACACGTGCTTTTATAAAAGGGGATTTCTCATCCTCTGCAGGCAGAGCAATGACAGAGCCATAGTAGTGTTGGGCGGAATCTCAACATGCAAAGGGCCACAGGCTCTTTGCCTTCAAAGCAACTAAAATCTAGAGAAGAAACAGGCAAATACTTGAGAACTTCAGACAGTGTTGGAGTAAACAACACAGAGGTTACAAGGGCAGATAGTCCATGGGCAAGTGGACGGACAGATAAGTGAGTGTCACTGGTACTCAACGGAGGAAGAGATCATGACAAATTAGAGTGCTGCCCAAACAGCTTATAGATGGAATGATCAGAGCTTGGAGCTCTGTTTTCACTTATTTCTTATCCCACAGTACTCACCAGGGAAATACAGCATCCTCGTTCTGTTCGGAGTCCCTATTCCACCACACCCTGAACCCAGCCCTCAGACAGAGTGCTTGCTGGCTGGAGCTGGGCTCCTTCCCCTGTTGCAGCCTAGGGATCACTCACCTGCCTCCCCTGGAAATATTAAAGATGCAATAGAGCGACTTTCCCCTTCCTCAACCACTTTCTGGGGTGGTAAAGGTCTGTGTGACATGGCCCAGACTTCAGTCAGTGTGCAGAAAGACAAAATACACAGACATGACCTTCTCGGGTTGCATGGGGGAAACCCTCCCTTTGTAAGGGAGGCACACACAGCCAAACGGCCAGTCCGGGTCCGCTGCACTAGAAACAAAACAGGGAAGGAAGGAAGCATGAGGAGTCTGCCTTGTGTGATGAGCAAAGGGAAGGTACGAAGGGGCTCCCTGCCCATGCGTGTAGCAGGGTCCTGACCTTGACTTGCTCAGCCGGGGTAGGGCTCACCGGCACACACAGTGTCAAAGGCCAGACGAAGACTGCTTCTAGTCCTACGCACTTCCACTCAAGTGGCGGGTCGGCGGGTGTCACCCTGCTTCCCAGCTCTTCACTGTGGCTAGGAGGGGGTTGCGTCCACCCCCGCCCCGACATGGGACAGGCACAATGCACACATATGATGCACATATGTGCATATACACATATGCACACATACGTGCACATACACATACGTGTATACACTGAAGACCCTTCCCGATGTGTTTTACTGCTCTGCTCCCACTACTGTGAAAACAAACAAAATGCCATCTTCCCGACTGATGAGAGCCCCTGCTACACACCCATCAGCCCAAGGCGAGGAGGCAGGCTCCCCGAGCCCCAGCAACAGGACGATCACTTCCTCATCAGGGTCTTATTCTACATGGCAGGGGTTCTCTCCCTCTGTCTACACCACTGCAGATGAAAGCCTGCTTCCCAAGCGTGACTGTGAGATCTGCGTAACAGAGCCCACATCGGACGCCGACCCCATGCAGCACGCGGCACTGTACGAGGGTCCTGGGAGTGCGTCACCCATCCCAGGCCAAGCCCTCGTGCTGCTGCCCTCCTCCCTGTTCCCCACCCCATGGAGGGCTGCCAGCAGCTTCTCCCACCGGCTTCTTTGGCCCTGACGACCCATCAATTCCCATCCACCATCCCCTCCTGTGGGCCAGCACTTCATGTGCAAGGATGTCCCTGCACCCACTTCACAGATGAACATACTGAGCTCGGAGCAACAGCACAGAGCCGGGGGCAAGCCCAGGTGTGCGCATGCAGAGGCTGACCCACGGCTCTGGCCCCTGAGCCCACAACAGCCAGCTCTATCCGCTTCACCACCATTCAGACCCGTGGTGCTCTCTGTTCCCAGAGAGCGTGGACTTGGGAGCGGTGCCTCCTAGGGGTTGGGTCCTGAGCTCTGTCCTCGTAGGGCCCTCATGGCTCCACAGGGCAGCGAGAAGAGTAAAGAAACTTCCTTAAAAGTGCTTTCTGAACTTCACAGCATTAGACAAATGTACGTGATAACAGGAGGACACCTGCTCCCTTCCTTCCAGGACTGGCCCAGAACCCACCACAGAAGCTCTTCTCACTCTGACTCACCCAGAAAACACAGCAGAGCTAATTTTTCCAGCTTTCCAGAGAAGCACAGGGCTCTGTGCTGCCCACACTCTCCCCAGAGCCTGTGGGAGGAACAGCAAAGCTGCCAGCCAGTGGGGGGCCCATCCCGCCTGGATGCCACTTGCCCATGACCCACAGTCCCTGGACATGTGGACTGGCTCAGCCACCAGCTTCCCATTCCTAGATCCCACCTGGACCCACAACACACTGACCCCCTGCCTGGGTCCCTCAATGGGGCGCATGAAGCCCCCCGACCAGGGCCTCAGGCCCCCTCCTTCTCTCTGCCTGGCACCCTGGCCAAGGGTCAGCAGAGACTGAGTACCAGCCCTGGAGTTTAAGGCAACAATTCGCATGGTTTTCGCACAAGGGTGAAGGCTAAGTGACAGGGTTGCAGGGTTGCAAAGCCTTGTTCTCTCTCCGTATCTTTATAAATAACCACCAGAAGAGTCACAGGAATGCACTTACTCCCAAAAATCTGCTGAGAATTTAGAATGAAAAGATCCTAAAGAACCCCACTGTTCTCAGAAAAGGTTGGGGTCAACACCACAAGCATCTCTCTACCAAACCAACCAACCAAACAAACAAACAATAAACCATTCAGGGTATCACTTGGGAAGGATCTCTCTGGCTGAGGGCTGTGGTGGGGAGAGAATGAAGCAGAGAAGCTCTTAGGGTACCCAAAACATGGGTACCTTAGCCTGAGTCCCTGCTCCTCACGGCATATCACAAACAGGGCTTGGATAAGTGGCCACGGTCCTCTGTCCCTCAGCCTGGACACTGCCCAGATGCTAGGAGCTCATAGAACCAGGCCGTGGCCCTGCCAGAGACATCGAGAAGAGCCCCATTGTGAAACATAGCCCCTTCCACAGGCACCAATTTGAAGCCTCCATGGAGCAAAAGTGAAATGAACAAAACAAAACAAAAAAAAAATTCTTCTGTAGTTAGGGAGAACAAGTCTAGAAATCATTATATTTTAATTTAGCTCAGATTCTCCTCCCTGCCACTAACTTCTCCTATACAAAGTGCCTCTGAAATATGGTAACTCCAAGGCATTGTGAGCAAGTGCTCTGAGAGCATGCACTCCGGATATTCCAGCTCAGACACAGAGCTGTCCTCTCCAGGGTCCTTGGAGCCAGCATGTCACTGGGTCACACCACCCAGGAGAACCAGAACAAAGATGTCCCAGGAACCCCAGCCTACCCTCCTTGATGGGTTTGTAAGACTCCCCCCAACACACACGTACAGCTCTGGGTGGTGGCCCCAGAGGCCGTCAGAGCCAGGATTCTCTCAGAGGCTTGGAGCCGGCCCCAGCACCATCTCAGGACCTGTGCAGGTCGGGATATATCCTAGGGCCCAGCAGCATCCTCCATCAGACCCCAGAGGCTAGAGAAGCCCAAACACACTGTTCAAGAACCAAGCCTTATGAGTCCCCTGACCCACTTTGTGATGGAGCCCTTGAGCAGTACGGGTATGTCACGTCTCTTAATTATGATCTGACAGCAGGTATGTATCAGAAACGGTGATGAAGTCACACGGAAACCAGATCCCCTGCTGCCTCTCCCTTCTGAAAGCTGCCTCCACCCAGAGGTGGACGCAGAGCCATCCTCACTTGATCACCAGGTGGAGAGGGCATGGCGGGCAACTGAGGGACAGAATCAGGGAGAGCAGTAAACAAAAGACAGTCTCTCTGCAGTTTGTTCTTAATGGCAAACCCCGAGAACAGAATGTTCTGGTTGAATACAGCACAGCCAGCTAGCCCCATCAGGGCAGCTTTCCACAGGCAGTCAGGGCTCAGAGGCCTTCCCCCACACATCCCCACCCCCAGCACCCAGTGCAGGCTACCAACCCTGGGCATGAGCCTGTTCTGACCTGGGAGCACCCACAGTAGGAGTGGCAGACAGCAGAGCAGGGTGCTGGTTTAAAGCACTGTGTGCAGTCTTGCATTCAAACAAACCAGAACCTTCTGATAGTCACAGCTCAGCTACCACAGCTTGGCCAGGGAGGGGCTCCCAGAAGCAGGAGGCAACCAGCCACATCAGAACAGGATCCAACAGAAGCAGTAGACAAGGTGTGCTCAATATCCCAACCCAGGAAACCAGGCTGTGGGAGCCACCATGTCCACAGAGACGCTGGTCACCTGTTGTGGACGGGATGACCGGTGACACCAAGCCTGCATCCCTCAGTTACACACGGCCCTTCACTCCCCACAGTCAGCATGGCCTAGACAGGAGGGAGCTGAGGGCAGGAGGGAGCCTCCCCCATGCCCCAGAGAGAACAGAAAGCCTTTGGGCTCTCAGTTTCCAGGCACCATCACTGAAACCCTGGTTCACTAGATTCAGCAGTCCTGGATTCGTCAGCTTCTTGCTCTTGAGAATCTGGACACAATCTCCTCACTGGTTGTCATACTGACCAGTCCTATCATGATCCCCTCCGTAAATATTCATTTTACCCCCTACAAAAGACTCCCCAAAATCCCAACACTGGGCATTGGTTTCTAGGGGTTACTAAGGTGAATTTATTCTTATACAAGTGTAGACTGATGCGCTAAAGTCTTACCAGCCGGCAGCTCCTTGGTGTTTCTAACAGTTGGGCCAAATGAGCACCAGGGTCTTTCCCTTCCCCTGAATTTGAAAGTCTTGATAAGGAGCCTGTTTCCCAAGGGCAAGTAGATTCCTGGGCAGTCCAGTGAGGGCGGGGCTGCCCAGCCAGCAAACAAGGAAGTGCTCATGTTCCCGTGTGTGTGTGTGTGTGTGTGTGTGTGTGTGTGCGCGCATGCGCGCAGGCGCACGCGCATACAGTGTGTGGTACTAACCAAAGAGGTTACAACTGAACTGGCTGACACAAAAGCCAAGCTGATGGGCTTCATATTGGGTCCATGGCAGCCTGGACACTGGTGTCAGGAAGTAGCATGCTGGTGTTTATGGGGACTCATCTGGGAAGATGGGTTTCCAGTAAAGTCTGCATCTTTGTCTGAACTGCATCCTCATCTCCATTACAGAAAACATATATTCTGGGCCTGGGTTTCTGTGCTTAGGTCCCTTGCTTTTTTTGAAGACTGAGACAGGGGAAGCTCTAGCTGTATAGTTCAGGAAATGGATAATGTGCCAGGTCTCTCATAGAGTACGCACCAAGACATGGAGAAGGAGAGAGAACCTTCTTTATGAAGCTGGTGGCAGGCAGAGCCATCCTGGCCCAGAGTAGTCAAGGAAGAAAGTGATGCTGGCCTTGCTCCCGCCAGCTGCCCCCTCCCTAACTGTTCCCAGCAGAAACGTCCAGCCCAGACTGGGGGGCTGGCCCTGCCCTTCCCTGCAGGCACGGCACGGATGCCGGGCAGCTGCCATGACAGGGAGGCCACGAGGCTGCTTCCTTTCTTTCTTTTCCTTCAGCCCACAGAGTTTAAAAGCAGAACAGTTGATTTATTATTTCCTTGTCACATGATGGGCTGAATGGCTTGATTTAGCCTCTCCAAAAAGGACTTATCTTTGTGCCCACATGGGCATGAAAAGCTCCTGGCCCGATGGGCACTCTTCTGGGGTGTGACATGAACAGTGACTATGAGTGGACAACAGGATTCCAGTGGCATTGGGGCTGCCACTAAGCAGACAGGCACATTCTGAGTGGATTCAAGGGCAGTGAAGTTCGAGGCCAGTCGTGTGAAGAGCAGAGGTGGTTTAGTGCCTTCCTAGCTTAGAGACGCTGCTGGGATCCGCAAGGCTCCATCCACCTCCCTTCATGAATACACATAAAAATACAGTTGGAGGCTGGCAGCTGGTGTCCTGGGTAATGGGACACAAGAGATGCCACTGTCTGTCCTCTGTCATTTAAGGTATGAAGAAATAAAATCCTCCTTTGCTGTTTTCTCTAGTGGTTCACTCATCAATAGCTTGAAGTTCTCCCTTTCACTGAAGAAAACTTGACTCCCTCCACAGAAAATGAGAAAAAAAAAATTTTTTTAGGAAATAAAACTTAGGCCATAGGGGTACCTGGGTGGCTCAGTGGGTTAAGCCTCTGCCTTCGGCTCATGTCATGATCTCAGGGTCCTGGGATCGAGCCCCACATCGGGCTCTCTGCTCAGCAGGCTCTCTGAGGCTCTTCCCCCTCTCTCTGCCTGCCTCTCTACCTACTTGTGATCTCTGTCAAATAAATAAAATCTTAAAAAAAAAAAAAAAAAAAAGAAAGACTTAGGCCATGAAGACTAGATAGAAAAGCAACAACAAAAACTATGATGCAATCCTCTAAGCAAATTCTCCAAAAGCTCTCAAAGTCCCAGCACCCCCAAATGAGAGGGGGACCCCCAGGCTACCCACACCCAGAGAGCTGAACCTGTCCCTGGAAGTTATCTGTGCTTTACTTTCCTGTGTTACCCAGGGAGCCTTCACCTCCATGTTTAAATAAATCATAAACCTGAACCACTGAAGTTCTTCCCGGGGATGACAGAGCACTGTCTGTAGCCCTATGAGATTAAAATCACATTCTGCTGGCATGTCAGAACCCCTTCGCAGCTCCCTTCAGGACTACTGCAGCAGCCCCAGCCTCCCAAATGCTTGGAATTATGCTGAGCTAGCACCGGTAGCACAATGGGCTCGTTGGAACTGCCAGTCTCCTCAAACCATGAAATCAGCCTACTTTTTCATTCTCAATGAAGGGAACGTGCACTGAGAAAGTGGGTGCTCTGCAAAGGCACTGAGTCCAGAGCAGCACAAGCAACAGCCTGGGTCTCTCCCGCAGGCATTCATCAGCTCAGGAGGAAGCCGGGAGGGCACACTGTGTGCTCATATTTGTGACAGGGAAACACGGTACACATAGCACAAGCACACACAGCAGATCTTCCTCACGGTGAAGGGTAAGCCATTGGCAGCAGCAGGAAAACAAGAGATGTTCTCCCCCTTCCTACCCCTATGCCTTGATTCACTGGCCAGGAACAGGGATAATGAAAGAGGCAAAAAGAAAAACCAATTTAGCTGGCTTATGTCTCTGAAAACTTCTACTTATTAAAAGCACAAACAATAGGCAGCTTGCTCTAGTTGTTACATTTATTAAATCAGGAAGACATGCCCCAGCCAGGATCCTGGCCCCGGCTGTGGACAGTACTCACTGAAAGCTATTACGAAGTTCTTTTACCTTTCCTCTGATAAATAGTTCCTTTGCCTAAAATGACTCAGAGGGGTGCTTGGGTCACTCCGTGGGTTGAGTGTCCTACTCTTGCTTTCAGCACAGGTCATGATCTCAGGGTCATGAGATCGAGTCCCTCATCTCCCGTGTCAGGCTCTAAGCCTAGCACAGAGTCTGCTTGGGACTCTCTCTCCCTCTTTCTCTACCACTTCCCCTGCTCTCTCTCTCTGTAAAATAAATAAATAAATCTTTTTAAAAAAATGACTCAGAAAGTTGTTTCCAACCATTCTTACAAGTTGCCTAAATTCTTAGGTGCATATCTCATTTGACATTTTATAGCTGTAGGGGTTACGGCATCTCTTACAAAAACTGTCAAGGTTATTTTGATAGACTTACTTGCTAATTTTGTATCTTTTGTAATTGAAGATCTCTAGTTAGTTCACTGACACAAACCTCTGTCCGATTCTAAATGTGTTCACGGCCTCATCGACATTTATACTGATGTCTAAAATGAAAACAACCCAGAGATCCATTGCTATCGGCAAACTTTACAAAATTAAGTATGTCCAAGGCTCTCTGTTCTTTACCAAGCTGCATTCAGTAGATGATAAGCTGCCTGCAGACTCACTGAGAATGCACCACTCTGTGGCCTCAACAGGTGGCCTACGTTTGACAAGGAAAGAAAGAAAAACTCCACCCACAAAGAAAGAACCACATGCCTGTGCGCGTGTAAATGCACATGCGCGCGCATGCACACACACACACACACACACACACACACACTCTGCTGGCCTCTCTTTAGCCGTGTGAGGACTGTGAGCTTGTACACCTCCTTAGAGAAAACCCTGCTCTCCTGCTTGGGTCACAACTCCAAGTCCGGTCAAAATTGCCATCTCGGCTCTGATGGAAACGATACTTACAGAGCCCTTTGCCTCATTTTAGGCAAAGGAACTCTTCAGGATTTTGAGACCAGAACGGGGCATGTGGTGAGTGCCACCCGCTTGGGCCTCCCCACAAGAAGTAGGACATAGAGAGAAAATACTGCCCTAAAGAGGCAGTGCCTTCCAAACCCAGGGTAAACCCAGTCCATCTGCTGAAATCAAATGCCACTGGGCCCCTGCCATGTACCTGGCCAAGTCCTGGAAATCTAAGCTTCCATCCTAGAGGAGGTTCCATGCCATGGGAGAAACAGCACATAAATAGACAAGCACACATGAGGTGGGGGAACTGCTGAGCTAGGAAGAAGCAAAACCCAGAAGAAAAGAGACAAGAAACTGATTATTGACCTGGTCTTCTTCTCAGGGGGTCAAGGGAACAGGTCATGACTTCTCTACTGTGCCCTCAGCATTACCCAGTGTTTAAGATGCAATCCTGCTAAACATAGGTGTGCATTAGAGCAAAGTCAGGTGCAAAGCCGAACAAGGCTAGTGGCCTTTACACGCAACACAACATTCACAGTTGTAAGTGTTCTACACTATTAATTCATTTAACCCACCCAACAGCCCACTGAGGAAAGAACCAACACACTGGTTAGATGAGGGAACTGAGAGCCAAGTAACCTTCTATGGATTATGCAAGTAGAAAGCTGGCACTGGCCCCTGGCTCTGTGCTCTACATCATTATGCTACTATGTGTTAAAAACTGATCAGTTGTCTCAGGTCAGAGGTATGAAGGTCTACAGTGCAAGTAGGGAAGGTTATAAAATGTAAACAGAAGAAAAGTTTTATTCCCTTCATGTTTTCTATTAAGTACCTTTGTTGGGAGAGTCGGCAAGTGGGCAGTCATGCTGGCTGCCACTTGCCCAGGAACATTCATGTCCAACTCAGAAAAAGCAACCCTTTCTCAAGATAAATCTAGGTTAACTGGAATGTGTATAGTTGTCTCCCATTACCACCCCAGAGGTGTGCAGTGCACAACCTACATGACTTCAAAGGGCAGACTTAGGAGCTGTGTGTGTTGGGTGGGCGGGAATTAAACAGCTTTAGAGTGAAGAGAATGCAGCATAAGAAAAAATGCTCATATATATACTCCCTGGTCTCTACTTCATGAATAATTATTTCCTTAAGTTACATACTATAAATCTTTAAAAATGAACCTATATAAAAACATTTGCCTCTAAATAAAAGAGAAATCATGATCTCTACTTGACCTGGTGGTTTACTAACCACCTGTTCTACGTTCTCTTTTCCAGACAGTCAAATTCCTTTCCAAATGTTCAAGATACAACCAATTTTTATCAAAACTCTAAGCACGGCCCAGGGTGCCATCTAAACCAAGAGACTATTAAATAAGTGAGAAAAATCAGAACACGCTGCTTCAAAGTCTTAGCTCTAACACAGAACCATGAATGTAGGCAATGCTACATATTGCCTGGATGAGAAAATGAGCAGCAAGCTCGGGAGACGTCAGTGTTGGGCGACAAGGGAAGTCCTTCACCTGGATGAGAAAATGAGCAGCAAGCTCGGGAGACGTCAGTGTTGGGCAACAAGGGAAGTCCTTCACCAGACTGCCTGGGAGCAGCACACAGCCTCCCCAAACCAGCGCCACACAACCCATCCTGGGGCCCTGCTTCCAGAACACATCTACCTCTGGCAGAAACGATTTGTGTCGTGGGGAGGGAATAATAATCAAGGAAGGACACTGAGGAAGTTAAGCACATTTAAAGGCTAGAGATGTGGGTATGAGTTTTGTTTTCTAAAGTTTGTGAAGAATGGGGTAACCATCTACCTCTGATTTGCCTGGTATGTCCCCAGTTTTAACACCCATGTCCCAGGAAAGTTCTCATTTCCAGGCAAACTGGAACAGAGGGTCATCTGTGAAAAAGATAAAACTGAAGACATGTAAGAAGACCCATTACGGATGGGGTGAGGAAATCATTTCATATGTAAACATCAAACTCAGTTAATTTGGGAAGTTTACACTCATCCACTCCTCTGAAAACATAAGCTCTGGTTCTGTTGGGCACTTTGAAAGTTCTAGGTGAAGACAAAGTAGTCTGTTTTATTATAATGGTAAAATATTTATCTTGTGTTTGGGGTGAGGAGTATTTTTGCTTATTTAAAAACATAGGGAAGAGAACTCAAAGTCTAAATCTTAACATTCATCCTCTTATATTTCAATATATATTTCAAAATATTAGAAACTTTGTATTTTTCTTAATATATCAAACTGTCTTAAAAGATAATTTTAAGAAAACCAAGTTACACAGAATGTAATGTATATTACTAAGTAAACAAGGTTAAAGTAAAAAATCTAAAAAGAGAATTTTAAAAAGATTTGCCCTTATTCAAATTTACTCCAAGTAATTGATTAGACTTTTTATCCTATCTAACCAACACCAGGTGTAATATTTCCCCAGGGCCTCTAAATTCCTGAAAATCCTAGATCTGTATCTAGACACCTTTTTAAAAATAGCTAATTATGAAATTATAACAGATGCAGAAGTTAAATTTGGTAAGATTTAGTAGTTTGATCCCAGTTCCTCCTTGGAGATAAACAGGTTCTCTATATTTGTTTTATACTATAACATTCTTCAAATTTAACCCAGAAAACATACCATTGTTATTATTTCATTGACCTCATTTATTAAAAGAACTTCTACTGATCAAAAGCAATACATGTAACTATCAAAGAATTAGTATCCAGACTATATAAAAGATCAACAGCCTAAAAGAAATATGGCAAGAGCTACTGTGGTGGACAGTACAATAATGTCCTCCAGTGGATTCATGTCTCCCTGGATCCAGGACCTTGGAAAGTTCTGTTCCATGCTGAACTGAGCCTTGGTAGCCCTGTGACTTGTTTTGGCCAAGGAGACAACACTACATTACATTCTAACTGTATTTTATTTTTATTTTTTTCATTCTAACTCTATTACAATATAATGTAAGTAGGTGTTCAAAAAGTGAATACTGGGGGCACCTGGGTGGCTCAGTTCATTAAACGTCTGCCTTTGGCTCAGGTCATAATCCCAGGGTCCTGGGATCAAGCCTCACATTGGGCTTCCCGCTCAGCAGGAAGCCTGGATCTCCCTCTCCCCTAAGTGTGCTTGCTCTCTCTGTGTGTTGAATGAATAAATAAAAAATCTTTTAAAAAGTGCACAATGGAGTCTTCCCTCTCTTGCTGCTTATTAGAATCCCTTGTCCCTCACATGAGAAGCTCAGCTTAGCCTTCTGCCCATTGAGAAACCACATGGAAAGGGTCTCCAGACATTCCTGCTATCCTAATCCCCTCAACCAACACACAAGATTGTGAGCTAAATGAAACGGGTATTATTTTAAAGTTCTAATTGCTGGGGGTGTTTGTTATGCAGTAAATAGGAAGACACATCCAAAAGATGTTCACCCTCATCGATAATCAGGAAAATGCACACACTGACATACCACTTCAAACCCACTAGATTGGCAAAAACTAGTAAGCTGAGAATACCCCAAGTGTTGTTGAAGACATGTTAACTGTAACCCATGGCTGCTGGGAACATAAATAGGCACCATCTTCTTGACAAAAAATTCTTTGGTGCTATCTATCACTGATAAAAATGCATGGACTCTATAGTCTAGCAATTCTTCTACTAGGGACATTTCTGGAGAAATCCTTGCACATGTGTACTGGGAGGTAAATGTCAGTATGTTTATGTCTGCATAGAGCATTATGACCCTCAACTGCAAAAAACTCAAATGCCATGGGTGGTAGAATGGGTGCATAACTTTGTTCTATTCATACATAGAACAGTGAATGGGAATAATCTTCTGCAACAGGTACCTAAACTATGGTACTTAGAAGAAGCCAGTCACAAAATAGGTACTCCACGAATCCATGTATATGAAATTGACCAGTAGGTAAAATTAAACTATGCCGAGTTAAGGGACACACATTGCCATCAATACCATCTGGGATGGTGGTTACCTACAGGGGATGGGGGCAAACCTAGAGGCTTCTGGGCTCTGTGATGCTCCACTTAGTTCTGGTTGCTGAGTACGTGAGTGTCCATTCTACTAACATCCATGAAGTTGTATAGATATTTTTTCATTTATCATAAAATATCTTTATTTTGTCTTCATTTTTAACAGCTTTATTGATATATTCACCTACCACACAAACCACCCAACAGGTGATTTAGTGACTTTTGGTACAGTCACAGATACGTACCACCATGACCACAGTCAATTCTAGAACATTTCTTCATCCCCAAAAGAATCCCCATACCCTGTAACCTCCCAACATTCACCCCAAACCCCAGGCAACCAGTAGTTTACTTTCTGTCTCTACAGGTTTTCCTATTCGAGATGCTTTACACAAACAGGAAAATATAATACGCAGTCTTCTACAATGGTTTCTTTCACTTAGCATAGTTTTATCAGTTCTTTTGTTCCACGCTGCATTTCACAATTATTTTTTTATTTTTAATTAAATTTTTAATTTTTAAATTTTAATTAAAATTTTAATTTTTACCTGTGAGGAATAATGGAAAGCTCAGTTTGCTACTATGAAAATTAGAAGTACACCGAAAAGGGCAGGTTTGAGGCAGCACTGCCTAAGCAGCCAGTCTGTCAGAATGGAGGAGCTGGGGCACTCATGCACGTGTTTGCAAAGGGAAGAGGTCACCGGGCACAGCTGGGAAGAGCTTCTGTGGAGAGGACCGGGTCAGGCAACACTGAAGCCTGACTGTCTTGCATCTTTCCAGTCAGGAAGAGACAGGTTCTGCACAGGACTAGTCCTAGAGGCGATGCTCCCAGAAACATCCCTGTCATTTGCAGGGGCAGGGTGGTGACATGCAGGGTGGGAAGCTGCGGGGGTCAACTGGGAGCTCAGTCTGCCCTGCAAGAACACTGATTCCTTAGAGAGTATACGTACTTGGAAACTACTGGCAGGTGTGGGGAAGGGCTGTGGAGCTAGGGAAGGAGGCAGCTTCTGAAGCTCTCCAAAGCCACCCCTGGCTCCCTGCCAGCTACTGGGAATGAAAGGAACAAAACTTCTTGCTGTGCACCTGCATGTGGGTGTGACCTCAGCCTGCTCTTTATCCCACTGCTCACTCTGCCCCTGCAAAGCCCAGTCCAAGTCTACGTCGCTGGATCTCAGCCTCCTCATCCCCAGTATGGGAAAATGAACAATTAAAGCAGTACTACAGCTGAAGGTAGCTATGATTCCAGGTAACGTGTCACATCATCTGAAGCAGCGGGGAGTCTAACTGGAGAGAAACTAACCAACCCCTGCAACCAGGTCCTCCTCCGCCACTGAGGACCCTTCCCCATGCACAGTCTTGAGACAGTATTTCCCTGGAGCCAGAAGTCAGTGGGGATGGGGACGTCCACCGGACACTAGTGTCCTCTCCCTCAGGCAGGTGTCACACACACTCATCACGTGCATGGGGGACAGGACTCCCAGCAGGGCTCATGACCAGAATGTGAACTGGTGGGCTGGAGCCTAGGGCACACGTCCATGGCTCACCCCAGAATAAAAGAGGCACTTTGGTGTGCCATCACCTCCGCTCCCACACCCCACTGCCTCCCTGGTCATTGATGCAAAGGCATCCAGCTTCAAGACAAGCTGAAGTAATGCCACCAGTCTCTTTAAGGCCCTTCACGGCCAGGTGAGACCCTTGTGGGCCAACGTATCAGCTGCTCGGGGTGGTGGAGGGCACAGTGTTGGAGCGGCTGCAAGTAACAGCCACCTGACTAGGCAAGTTCTTCTTTGGTCTACTTCCACTTCACATCCACCTGGCAAAGTAGGCATCGTCTCACTTGACAGATGAGGAAACAGAAGCTCAGAGAAGTAAAGCAGCTGGCCCAGCATCGTCACAGTCATAGGTAGGAAACGGATTTGAACCCAGGTGTCCTGATTTCAAAAATTGCTGTACCACACTTTTTGCAAATGAGCCACTTTGTGAATCAGGAACTTTCATTACAGGGACATATTTTTTGGTTCCCTCAAAAGATTTCCTGACTCCATTAAAAAATGCACAGGATTGGGTTAGGTGATCTGGATTTCAAGTCCAGGATTCCTCAACCCCAGGAAATCGACAAACTCCATAAAAGATGTGAGAATCCCATTAGTGACTTCAATGGGAAAGCCTGAAGGTCAAGGGATTACAGCAAAAACAATGATTTTCCATGAATTTCCTGAGTTGGAATTATTAGGATATTTATTGTGGCCAACTTCTGAAGAAAATCTAAATGAATCTGGTCTCAGTTCAAGAGCTAAAAAGCAAACATGAAAAAACATGAAGATAATTTATAGATACTCATAAATTTGTCTTCTTCAAAGCCCAATTTCCTATAATAACAAGTCAGTTCAGGAGTGCAGCTTATCCAAGGAAAATAAAAATTAATTTACTTTTGATTTCCAGTTGACACTTGGAAAAGAAAATTACCAGTTTACACGAGAAGAATGATGTGCAAGTTATTTTGGCAGACTCTGAAAATCCAGACTAAAATGACCACAAGGAAACAAAAATCACATCTGAGCACCAAGAGGGGAGTCAAGTGACAGTAGAGGCCAGTGCTGGCCCTCAGCTGCGGACAGAAAAAAGTGACGGTAGGCATGGGCCTCACTCTCACCATGGCTCTGCTCCAGTCTTTGTATCTAAAAATCTCAGAGCAGCAACCAGCTGACCCCAAGAGAGATGGGGTCTGTGGTGCTCCAGGAGCACAAAGACCATGGCTCAAGCCCACAAACGCACCTGGGCAATGGGGGCTTTTGGCAAGAGGCACCAGAGACCCTCCTTCCCGTTGGCTTACAGCTGGGCAGAGGAGTACCCTGGCAGTGGGTCCCTCAGCAGAAAGCTGCCCAGAACAACATAACTAAACATTTCAAGGGGGATGCCAGCTAACAACAAGGACAGCAAGAATTATGCTCACCTCCTAAGCAACACCAGGCAACAAGGGCAAACCCAAGTGGCTGCTTCTTTCTACCTATGTGTCCATACCATAGGGGATGAGACCCCACTTGTGACAGCAGGGCAGGCTGCAGGGAGAAAGTGTGTGAAACCTTGCCTGGCTTCCACAGAGAGGGCTGTTCTCAGCATTGACACCAACCCTCCTCCCTCAGGAGGCCAGAGGCAGGGAGGGACCTGTCCTGAGCCATAGCCTCTTTCAAAAGCCTGGGCATCAGGACATTTGCATGTCTCTGACTCCAGGTTCTTGAGGCTGTGATTTTTAGGGCTGCAGATAATACCATCCCCTGATTTCCTCCTTACATTTGCCTAACACAAATTCTGATAACATCTTCTCTTGCTACTTGGTATTTTTGGGTTTTCCTCATTCTGCCAGCTTATTCCTAAAGGAACTCGTCGGGAGAACAGCTTTCACCTTAAAAACACAGTTCCATACAGCGTAGGGCTCTATAAATTTAATCTCTAATCCCACATTTGACCTTTGTTTTGGGGTATTTCCAACACATCAGGAAGACAGAATTGCATTCATGGGTGGAAACAAGTACCAATGACTTTGCCTAAAGACTTAGTGTAGCATTTATTTTCTTAATACTACCAGAAGTTTATATATTACAACAAATCAGCTGTATGCCATATTGCTGAGCCACTTCTAAATACAAAATGTGCACATTTCCCCAAGAAAGCTTTTGCATAATACTCTGTTGTGATTCATGTATGCTTCTTAAATGTTTTATGCCCCCTTTACATTTTATCTCTAGCTCAGATTAGAATCTATTGTTTTGCAGTCCATAAATAGTATATCCTTCAAACTGTACAAGGAAAACAGAAAAATAGCTAAAGAGGATTCACTAAATTTTCAGTTCAAGGAAACTATTGTTTCCACCAGAATTATAAGCAACCTAGGACCAACAGAACAGAAAATAACGATTCTCTAATTATTCATTGCAGTGCTTAATGATCACTGTAGAAACAGAAGCATTTGTTTATGAACAAATGAGGTGGGCAAGGGGGAACAGAAATACCAACCACCAATGGCTGTTATGTTGCATAGGTACTTAGTACTAATTCAAATGCAGTTCCAATCCTTCACTCACTTGCTCACTCATTTGCTCACTCACTTGCTCACTCATCTATTTGCTCACTCACTCACCCATCTACTCACACTCAAACACCCACTCACTCACTCACCCACTTACCCTCTTATCCATTCACTCATTCACTCACCCATCCATTCACTCATTCATCTGTCCACGCACTCACCCATCCACTCACTCACTCACTCATCCACCCACTCATTCACTCACTCACTTACCCCATCCATTCACTCATGCATTCACCCATCCATTCACTCATTCATCTGTCCACGCACTCACCCATCCACTCACTCACTCACTCATCCACCCACTCATTCACTCACTCACTTACCCCATCCATTCACTCATGCATTCACCCATCCACTCACTCATTCATCTATCCACTCCTTCACCCATCCACTTACTCACCCACTCATCCACAGACTCACCCACTCACTCACTCACCCATCTCCTCACTCACTCATTCATCTATCCATTCACTCATTCATCCAACCATGCACTCCTTCACCCATCCACTCACTCACTCACCCATCCACTCACTCACACTCATCCACCCACTCACTCACCCACTCACTTACTTATCCATCCATTCACTCATTCATCCATCCACTCAATCAACCACCTGATCACTCACTCACCCAGCCACTCACTCACTCATCTAACCATTTATTCACTCATTCACCTACTCACTCATCCATCCATCCACCACCCACTCATTCATCCATTCACTCACTCATCCAACCACATACTCACCCAACCATCCACTTAATCACTCACTCACTCACTCACCCATTCATTCACTCACTCATCCATCCACTCACTCATTCACTCACCTGCTCATTTATCCACTCACTCATTCACTCAAGCACTCAACCATCCACTCACTCACCCATCCACTCCCTTGCCCATTCACTCAAGCACTCATCCACCCACTCACTCACCCATCCATTCACTGATGCAACTGTCCACTCACTTACCCATACATCCACTCACCCATGCACTCACTCATCCATCCATTCATTCACTCATCTGTTCACTCCCTTTCCCATTCCATCACTTACTCACCCATCCACTCACTCACTCACCCACCCACTCACCCATCCACTCACTCACTTATCTACTCCCTTACCCATTCACTCACTCACTCATTCACCACTCACCCAGTCATTCATTCACTCATTCACTCATCCCTCCACTCACTTTTTCATTCATCCTCTCACTCACTCATCCTTCCACTCACTCATCTATCCACTCCCTTGCCCATTCACACTCATTCATCCAATCACTCAACTCATTTGTTCATTTATATATTCAATCATGTATAATTTACTCACTTATTCATCCATTCGCTCCTTCTCTCACTCTCTCATTTACTCACATATGCATTCACTCATCCATTCAACATTTCTCAAATATCTTGTAGGTTCATTGAACTGTGACAGGCTAAGTTTCACAAGCAAGATAAAGATGGAAAAGAAATAGTCACTACCCCCAAGCAGTCTGTGGTGTAGTAAGGAGTCAGGCACACATGACTATCACACAACGAACTTTTAAGAAGTCACATAAAAAGTTATAAACAGGAGCTATGGGAACACAGAAGGGCAATTAATTCTAACCAAGTTTACTGTTGGAACCTAAGGTAACTTTAATGGAGGAGATAACAGTAGAGCTCCTCATAAATATGATTTTGTTCTGAAAAGTGGAGCAACAGAAAGGATGTAGCAAGCTCATCCCACATTCTAGCTCCTTAATTCAGTTCCTGTGGGCTTCCACTTTCCCCTTTCCAATGGGAACATTCTGATGAAAGTGCAACACACAGTGATCACTCTGTGTCCTTATCTCATTGTCACATGTGACCACTCTTTCCTTCCTAGCTACATTCCTATCCTAGCTGGGCTAACTCCACCTCCTCCTGACTTTTCTCTTGCCCCAGTGGCTGCTTCCTCAGTCCCCTCCCACACCAACATGTTGAAGTGCACCAGGTTCTGCTGGTATTTTACCCCTCTCTCTAGTGACCCTCCAGTCCCATGGCCTTAAATACTGTCTCTGTGAAAAATGACAATAAAAGATATAGCACAAACAGGTACGAGGCAGAGATTGAAAAAGGGTCCTTTTAACAATAATACTGGGACAACAGGTATAGACCAGGACTGTCCTGGGAAAACAGGACCATGTTGTCACTCTTTCTAAATGCCACTGACCAACTCCAATAACCCATGTCTTTAGCTTGTATAACCCACTGACTATTTGACATATCTCCTTTGATGTCTAACAGGCACATCAAATTTCACATGTTCCAATTAGAAATTTTTATACTCCTTTTGGATATTTAGCAGTCTTTTCAGCTTTGGTAAAGAATATCAATAGCCATCCAGTTGATGAAGCCAAAAGTCTAGGAATTATACATGATTCACCTTTCCCTCATGCCAAACATCCAATGTGTCAATAAGATTTGTTGATCATTATTCCAAACAAATCCTATGTCTGTCCACTTATTTTCATCTCTACTATACAACCCAATCGAAATCATCGTAATTTCTCACCTGTGATATTGTAATCACCTATATCTGGTCATCTGCTTCCAAACTTGCCTCCCTCAGTCTTTTCCCTGAGCAGCAGTGAGCAAGATCTTTCTGGAGCAAACCCAATCAAGCTTTGCTCTGATTAAAACCTTTCAATGACTTCCCAGTACACTGAGAATAAGATCCAAACTCCTTGCATGGACTGTGCAACCATTGAGGCTGTGTGGTTTTTGAAAATGCCAAGGTCATTCTCACCTTAGCACCTTGGCACCAGGTCTCTCCAACCTCAATCTTTCATCTTTGCTTGGCTGGCTCCTTGTTATCACTCAGATCTTTAGATATTGGCTGAGATAGCATCTCTTCAAGGATGTTCCCCAGTCACAAAACATGAAAATCACCATTTTGTCATTCTCCATTCTCCTTTCCTATAGTGTTAACTACTGGCATGTTGCCTGCCCCACATCTAGTTTTTTCTCTTTCTTTACTATTCAAGTGTAATTAATATACAGTGTTATATTAGTTTCAGGTGTACAATATAGTGTTTCAATAATTCCATACATTATTCAGTGTTCAATAAGATAAGTGTACTCTTAATCCCCTTTACCTATTTAACCCCCCTCCCCCACCAACCTCCCCTCTAGTAACCATCAGTTTGTTCTCAGAGTCTGTGTTTTGGCTTGTCTCTCTTTTTGTTTGTTTGTTTTGTTTCTTAAATTCCACATATGAATGAAATAATAGGATATTTGCCTTTGACAGACTTATTGAACTTAGCATGAAAAATGAAATGGCAAGACTGCATTCTTTTTTATGACTAAATAATATTCCTCTTGTGTGCATAGGCACATCCATATCACATCTTCCTTATTCATTCATCTATCAGTGGACACTTGGGTTGCTTCCATATTTAGGCTATTCCAAATAATGCTTCTATAAACATAAGGGTGCATACATCCTTTCAAATTAGTGCTTTCATTTTCTTTAGGTAGAATTGCTGGATCATGTGGTAATTCTATTTCAATTTTTTGAGAAAACTGCACAATGTTTTCCACAGTGGCTGCACCAATTTGCATTCCTACCACAGGGTTCCTTTTTCTATGCATCCTCACCACCAATTGTTATTTATTACATTTTCTAATTTTGGCCATTCTGACAGGTGTGGTTTTTAATTTGCATTTCCCTGATGACTAGTGATGTTGATCATCTTTTCATGTGTCTTTTGACCATCTGTATGTCTTCTTGGGAAAAATGTCAATTTGAGTCATCTGTCCATTTTTTAATTAGATTATTTCAGTTTCTCGTGTTGAGTTGTAAATGTTCTTTATATGTTTTAGATATTTAGATATATCATTTGCAAATTGGATACATAATTTGTAAATTATCTTATTTGATATGTCACTTGCAAATATATTCTTCCATTCAGGAGTTTGTTTTTTTATTTTGTTGATGGTTCCCTTCACTATGAAGAATAATCCTAAAACTTGTAAGACCCTGAATAGCAAATGCAGTCTTTAAAAAGAATAACAAAGGGGGAGGTATCACAATCCCAGGTTTCAAGATATACTCCAAAACTGTAGTACTCAAAACAGTATGGTACTGGCATAAAAACAGACACAGAGATCAATGGAACAGAATAGAGAGCCCAGAAATAAAGTCATGCTTATGTTAATCTATTAATCAATTAGTCTATAACAAAGGCTGGAGGAAAGACTGTATAGTTGGGGGAAAGGACAGTCTCTTCAACAAATGGTGCTGGGGAAACTGGACAGCCACATGCAAGAGAATGAAACAGGACCACCTTCTTTCACCATACACAAAAATAAACTCAAAATGGATTAAAGACTAAATGTGAGACATGAAACCATAAAAATCCTAGAAGAGAGCACAGGCAGTAACCTTTCTGGCTTCAGCTGTAGACACATTTTCCTAGACATGTCTCCTCTGACAAGGGAAACAAAAAAAAAAGAAAAATTAAACTACTGGGACTATACCAAAATAAAAAGCTTCCTCACATCTGTTTTTTTTTAAATTAATATTTCATATTTGTCACCCTCCTCTGCTCCTTGGAACATAAACTCTGTGAGAACAGGGGTATCCTCTTTGTGGTTCACCAGTAAGTGCAGGGGTAAAAATGGCACCCAGCAGGGCCCCATACATGTTGGTAAGTGGATGAATGGAAAGAGAGCAAAAGAGAGCTCAGGGGTTCTAAGTGCACCACAGGAGCCATGAGGAGCCGGGATGGGCCTATCACCTTGGGTCCATCCACACACTAAGAGTCCTGTCAGCCTCCAGGGATGGCCTTGGGCCTCTGGGCCTGTAGTCTCTAACTACCACAGAGTCCAGGCATCCCCCAAGGAGCCCTCAACAGGCACCTGTAGGAGGCGAAAGCTTTTCTTCCAAATACTCTGCCTAAAATATGATATCTCACCTCTTCTTCCATGATTGTAGCTTGGCTCTAATGGGCTAACTAGGCCATTATCATACGAGAATACAAATGGTCCACATTCTCCTTGTCACAAATCTTGACATTCTGAACCCAATTTCTCCAGTAGGCCCATACACCGAGAATCACAGAACTGTAAGTCATGAAAGTCTGGCCCAGCCTCACAGAGGACAGGATTCCCTTTGGTTGCAATTATGATTCCCCAACGCTGACCTATAAAGTTTTCTGATGGTTGTTCCGTCTCTGAGCAGACAATGTGAAGCAGAGAGGAAGCCTCTACTGACACCCAGAGTCGGTGTCACAATTCCTTCTACATGTATTGCACCCTCGTCTGATGACACCAATGGTGAAAGAAAAGGAGTCCCCACTTTTGGCCTCAATGACCAAGCAACAGAGCAGGGAAGAGGGGCCTGAGAAACATGTCCTAACTGTCTCCCCAGGCAGGCCACTGGTGTGGATTACAGCAGTTTCTTCTTCATTAAAAAGGAGACACAATGCCAGGGAGTGAAGCTGAAACAGAGGTCTATATGGGTTGATCAAATGCCCAGCTAGACCAGCACCAAGACAAAGCAGTTTTTGCAGAAACATACTTCCTTACACAGACTTATTTTCATGCACTACTGTTTTCCCAGTGCCCAGTACTGGCAATCTGTAGGTCTGGTGGCATTCGTGACATCTAAGGGTCAGGACCCCAGAGACTGATACACACAGATGGCACCCCACCCCAATACAGTGAGACACCGGTACGAGAGAGGTTCTCAGCCCTATGGTCAGCACACTCACCCAGGAGCTTTAAGACTCCCCAAGTCCAGCTTCTACCCAGACCAAAGATACCAGAATCACTGGGGTAGGACTCAGGCCTGGGATTTCTGAAGCTCTCCCAGATAAGTCCAATGTACTGCCAAGCCTTGAGAGCTCTGGGAGAAAGGGACAAATAAAACAGGACAGCAACATGGAGGAGAGAGGAACTGATTCTGCCTGGAACAGGCAGACGAAATGACAACCAGACGAAATGAAAGGAAAGAGAATTGCTATTAAAAGGATAGAGAATAATGAACTCCAGTTCACAAATGTCTGACAAGACTAGAGAAACACATAAGCAGAGAAAAGAAAACTGGAAGATAACCAAACCAAAGACGAAAGAGTTTCAGAGGATGGGGCAGAGCACTGACAGATGCCACACAGAGAGGGTGGCCTCGATAGAAACCAAAGACTTGAGGGAACAAGATGTGTAAAAACCTGAGGTCTGAGGTGTACTCATGAGGCAAGGAAGGGGAGGGAGGAAGGACATTTTTAAAATCTGATTTTCTGATTAAAAAAAAAAAATTGTTATAAAAACTCATTGCAAGAATTTTCTACTCCAGGAAACAAACTGAGGGTTTTAGAAGAGAGGAGGTTGGGGGGATGAGTTAGCCCAATGATGGGTTTTAAAAAAGGCACGTATTGAACGGAGTACTGGGTGTTATACACAAACAATGAATCTTGGAACGCTACATCAAAAACTACTGAAGTACTGTATGGTGACTAACATAATATAATTTTTAAAAAAGAATCTTCAAAAGATAAAAAGGAAAAAAAAAAGGCATTCCTTCTGCCTAGCAAAGGAAACCATCAACAAAATGAAGAGGCAAACTAATGGGAGAAAATATGTGCAAGTCATATGTCTGATAAGTTAATATCCCACATATGTAAGGAACTCATTCAAGTCAATAACAAAAAAGAAGTCCAATTAAAAAATGGGCAGAGGGCCTGAATAGACTTTTTTTCAAAGGAATACAAATGGCCAGTAGGTACAATGAAAGGTACTCAACATCATTCATCATCAGGGAAATGCAAATCAAAACCACAATGAGATATCACCTCATAACTGCTAGAATAGCAGTCTCAAAAAGAAAAGAGATAACAAGTTCCATCAAGGATGTGGAGAAAAGGGATCCCTCTCAGACCATTGATGGGAATCAAAATGGTGCAGCCATCCTGGGAAAAGGTATGGAGGTTCTCCAGAAAAATAAAAATAGAACTACCCTACAGTTTAGGAATTCCATTTCTGGGTATATATTGGAAGGTAATGAAATCACTTTGTCAAAGAGATAGAAGCCCCCATGTTTACAGCAGCATGATTCCCAATAGCCAAGAAATGGAAACAACCTCAATGTCCATGAAACGACAGAATTTCCTTCTTTCTCGTGGCTGAATAATATTCCATTGTACATATATCACATCTTATTCAGCCACGAGAAAGAAGGAAGTTCTGTCGTTTGCCACAACATGGACGAATCCCGTGGACATTTTGCCAAGTGAAACAAGCCAGAAGAGAGGGGGCCTGGCTGGCTCAGTAGGTGGAGCATGAGA
Organism: Mustela putorius furo; assembly: GCF_011764305.1. Lineage (NCBI taxonomy): Eukaryota > Metazoa > Chordata > Mammalia > Carnivora > Mustelidae > Mustela > Mustela putorius. Next base: position 2,276,056 of record NW_025421321.1, read on the forward strand.
GTTTTGATCTCAGGTTTGTAAGTTCAAACTCCATGTTGGTTATAGAGATTACTTAAAAATAAAATCTCAAAGAAATGTTTTTTTTAAAAAGCCAGGCAGAGAAAGACAAATACTGCATATCCCTTATAAGTAGAATCTTAAAAGCAGGAAGACTAGGAGGAGTAGGAGGAGGAAGAAAAGGGGGAAGAGGAGGAGGAGGAAGAGACAGCTGTGGTGGTGTTGTCAGACTCATAGAAACCAAGTAGAAAGTGGTTACCAGGCAGGGGCTGGGGAGATAGAGGAAATGCAGAGGTTGGTAAAACCATACCACCTTTCAGCTATACAATGAATAATGTCTCCAGATTTAATGTATAATAACATGGTGACTATAGTTGATTGCACAGTATTGTATAACTGTAATTTGCTAAAAGAACAGACACTAAATGTTCTAATAAAAGATATGATAAATATGTGAAGTGATAGATGTGTTAATTAACTAAATGGGGGGAATCCTTTTCAAAGAAAAAAATTTTAGATAAAGAAACAAATTTATCAAAAAAGGCACTCCTAAAAAAAGAAAAAAAGACACTCCTAAAATATTTCTTCCAGTCTTTTCCCCCCCAATGCATACACATGGCACTGAAAAAAAGGGAGATCACACCACATAAAGAATTTTGTATCTTTTTTTTTACTTTAAACGTTCCAATATCCTTCCATCCTTTATAGTGGCTTTGTCATTGTGACAAAGTTCTTCACGACTGAATAAATGAAACACTGCCTATTGTTGCTGTTTTGTTTGTTTGTTTGTTTGTTAGATTCTCATGCGGAATTGCCAGATGAAAGATGATCTGTGCCTTTCCTAGATTTTGACAAACCGCTTTTCAACTTGCAAAAGTACAAACTTGCCTCATTCTTTTCATCATTGAATATTAACTAATTTTTGTAAATTTTGTACTCAAGGAGGACTCTCATTCTTAGACTTTGTACGCCTATTTTAAACATAAATTTTTAGTAATTCTTCCAATGCTCTGGAGAGTACACGTTGGCCAAAAGGAAGTTGCAGGTTGGTCTGGGGAGGAGGGGGCCTGACCAGAAGTGGATTGGGAGGTGGTGGGAGAGAGGCTGGAGGAGCTGTCCAGTCCCCAAAGAGGCAGATGACCTCAGGAGTCCAGAAGGAGGATGTGGCCTTGCAACAGGAGAGAAAGCCTCTTGGGCTTTAGGGAGGAGAAGGGCAACAGGAGAAAAGAGCTCAGAGGTGGAAAGAGAGAGGGACAGCAAACGTGTTCCCACCCACAGGCCTCCTGGGCTTGTGGGATAATCCATCATGCCAGCAATAGGGGAGACTGGAGGTGTGGAAGGTTTGAAACCAAGGTATATAGAAGGACATATTTATCAATAAGCTAAAGTACTGGATGTAGGTCTACCCCTAGGGGGCTCCCCACAGATGGAGCAGGAAGAGGCCAGCGAGTGCAACCCTGATTTGGCATGCAGGGAAACTGAGGTGTGCAGGTGCGAGGTGGGTAACCAATGGTTCCCCAGGAAGAAATGACAATGCCAGTGGAGAATCCTCAGGTGTAGCCCCTCCAACGTGTAATACAACAGCCCGAACTCGAGTAAGCAAATTAAGAGCAGGAATCTGGGCCAGAGGCTGGCAGCCCTGGAGGGACAAAGTGATTTATCCACCTTATTAGTCAGCAAGCACTCTGAGAACAACCTGGCGTCCTGCTTGTGAATCCCACTGCTAAACAGAAAACATTTCTGAGATAAGTAATCACGGCCAGACTCCCGGTGACCGGATGGCTCCTCGCACCCGTGAGCCCACATTTTCCTAAGCTTCAAATCAGAAATTCTCGATGATACTATACTGTGAGAGGCCAACGCTTAGTTATGGATCTCTGGTGATGAGAGGCAGGTGGCTGTGGGAACAGCTGCCAGTTCCCTCCACTGGCACTTCTCTTCCAGCTGGAGCCCTGCGAGGGGAAACCCCTTCCCCCAAAAGCTACTGCTCCAACGAAGAATACGCCTGAACATCATCACCCTCCACTTGCCCCTACTTTTCCCTGTTTTCCTGGATGACCAAACCAGAGCCTCACAGCCCCACAACGCCACACCTTGCAAACAAGGTGTCTGCAGATTGACCCCACTTCCCTGGTCAGACTTGAAGGTCAAAAGAAGGTCTATGCTCAAAATGTCTTCAGAAAGGCAGGGTCCACTTGTTCTGACAAATTCTTCATTGGGTGGGGGTGGGGGGGGCGCCTGGGTGGCCTAGTGGGTTAAGCCTCTGCCTTCGGCTCTGGTCACGATCTCAGGGTCCTGGGATCGAGCCCCACATCTGGTTCTCTACTTGGCAGGGAACCTGCTTCCTCCTCTCTCTCTGCCTGCCTCTCTGCCTTGTAATCTCTCTCTCTCTGTCAAATAAATAAATAAAATCTTAAAAAAAAAATTCTTCATAGGGGAAAACGGCCCAGCTTTTCACTAGGAAGTCATCCTTACTCAGTTCATGTTTGTGTGAGGAGACAGAGACGTAACAGAGACTGTAAACAGTCCACTGAAAACCTAAGAAAATAAAAGCCCTCCCTTTGGTGCAAGAAATGTGTAAACGCTCCCCTTACAAAGGCCCCCAAGGACACAAAGGCCACGCAAAAAGCCAAAGCCAGTACTCTGTCATCCACTCACACCCTTTCACTGACTCACGACTCCACGCAGAGCACCCCCCTCAGCGCCACATACTGGAGAACGGGTGGGGTCTGGGTGCGAATCTCAAGGCACCCATACCCTCAGATTATTGTGAGTGTGAGTGGGAGACTGACCGAGAGCGTCCCCGCCAGCCAGCTGGGAGCTCACGCCTTCCTGTCTTCCGTCCTGCCCCCTCTCCTCCTACAAGCACTCAGATGGACACAGACCCTCTGGAGACATGGCGCCCAGCGGCGACCCCCTCCCAGGGACCTCCTCTGTGCCCACCCTTTTCCTCCCAGCCATTATTAGGGCTGCCTTTAAAGGAAGAAGGGATCACTGCACGAAGTACTTTACTATGACCTTCACATAAAACTACAAATTCACAGCCGCCAGGTAGAGGAACTCATATACCAACTGCTTTAAAGTCAGGAATTCTGACTGAAATTCTGCAGGAGAACAAGGACACTTTGACTTGACATTGCACAGCTATCCCTCCAGAGCTTAAAGATTAAGTTTTATTTTCACCATTATCAGAATACATAACAATAAGCAAATGGTGAAATACAGACCACAAAAAGTTTGTGTTAAGGAACCCCACATACCTGTACATGCTTTTGTTAGTGGCTGCCCAGCCTTCTCTCTGTGTATAGGTTTATAAATTTTTTTAATATCATAATATCAGGGTATATACCCTTCGATATCCTGGGTATTTTTTTTTTATATACTTGATCTTAGCCAAAAGGCCGAGAAGTGATATCCTGATTTTTTTTTTTTTAAGAGCCAACACTTTCCTGCTGAGTTAGTCTTAGTAAAAATGATTTTAAATTAGATGTGTAACATTGAACTAATTGATATTCAGTAGTTTATTCAGCAATCCCCATACTATTAATAAATAATTTGAGGTTATTCTTTCTTTTCTGAAACTTCATGTAAAAGGTGTTTAGGTTTTGTGTTTCTTTATTTTGAGGATTATGTTCTTACGGCTGATCCCCACATGTATTGGCTAGGTCACAGACATGGATGTTTGAAGGGTTTTCAGTTCCAAAAGGATTAGTGACTGACTTTTGACCAAAACCTTTCCAAGACTTATTCTTTTTAACATTCTTTGTTAATTTGACAGTTAAGAAATGGCATTTTATTTTTTTAAGTGTATACCTCTTTGATCACATAAATCAAACATTTTTCCTTAGGTTGTCATATTACCAAGATCAAATCTTTTCCAGCACTAATTATTGTCACTTCCTCTATTATGAATTTGTAAATTATTTATGTAAAATTCTTTGCTGCTTTTTATAACCAGTCTTTGGTAGTTTTAAACAACCGCTTTTTTTTTTTTTTTTAAAGATTTTTATTTATTTGACAGACAGATCACAAGTAGGCAGAGAGGCAGGCAGAGAGAGATGAGGAGGAGGCAGGCTCCCTGCTGAGCAGAGAGCCCGATGCGAGGCTCGATCCCAGGACCCTGGGATCATGACCTGAGCCGAAGGCAGAGGCCTTAACCACTGAGCCACCCAGGTGCCCCTAAACAACCGCTTTTAACAAATTCTTCTATTAAAAATATTAACTCATAGAAATATACTCTAAATATTTTTTCCTCATGAATATTTTATTCTTTTGTTTAACTGTTTTTTTTAAAACTTGTTTTTAATATTGCATGTAACCAACATGACAACACTATTTTCATTGGTTGCCTTGGCCCCCTTTAAAGTTTGGAAGGGTATCTTGTACTAGGCTTTGATTCTTCTGGTCTTACTGTGGCCTAGCATTTTAATATTTTACTCTTGGGCCAGTTGAAATTTATTTGGGGGCTGCTTCTGCCCATCCCCTGGCTATAGTCTGGACTTGCCACCTGAGCCCATAAGCCCAGGTCATCCACAAGCTTTACAACCTGTCATAGAAACTGTGGTTTTGACCTTGGATCCAAGCCCTGAACTGTGTGTGCTGTGTCCCCAGGCTCATGAATCTGGCCCATGTCATTTTTTAGCTATAGCATCCATCTGCAGAGAGGAAAGAGTGCCATGGAAGTAAAAATAAAGTAAGGGGGCAGGGAAGGGTCATTCAAGATTTCCTTTTCTCAACCTTGACCTTCAGGTGTCTTTGATTTTTATTTATGCAGCTTCTTTTAATGGTAGCATTGAATAGCACTGTCTTGCTTCTAAACAAAACAGAGCCAGCATGCCTCCTCATCTTCAACCAAGTGTATGCAAAGGACTAGCCATAACGAAATACTTTGTTTCCAAATATGCAGGGACTCAGGAAGATTTTTTCTGCTTCCTAAAAAGCATGGCTCACCATCATGTGCCTGTGGTATATTTCAGGGAGGAGAGAGCAGGAATAACAAACTGTTTGTTTGTTTGTTTGTTTGTTTATCTATCTATTTATTTGGAGAGAGAGTCAGAGATAGCAACAGTGAGCATGAGCGAGCACAAGTTGGGAGGAGAGGGAGAAGCAGACTACCCAATGAGCTGGGAGCCCTGGGAGCCCAACATGGGGCTCAATCCCATGACCCTGGGATCATCTGACCTAAGCTGAAGGCAGATGCTTAATCAACCAGCCACCCAGGTGCCCCATTAATGAACAATTTACACCAATAGTTGGGAATTGGTGTTGTTCACTGGTGGTGTTTCCTGATACACAGGAGAGAGAAGGACATCATACAGCACCCCCAGAAGGCTTTGCTGGGAGAACTCACAGGTGCTGCTGAAAGCAGGCACCTTCTGGGGCATCACCTCACATCCCTGACTACAGAAACATCCTGATCCCTCCAGCCCAGAGGAGTCTGGTCTTTAATACAAGGTCCAAAGTAACACTGTCACCGGGAGCCAGTTTTCAATTCCAGATTTTTCTTTCTGGAATTGTGCCATGGAAGTAACAGCTTGAAAAAAATGCCCCCCCCCCCGAAACAAATAATTAATCTTGGAGAGGTTTAAGTCTTAAACAGGCTTAATGCATATTACAGTAGGTCAAGGAGAAACCCCACAGCCTCCCAAAATAAGGGCAGTGCAATTTATTTTTGTAGGGTTAAGAAGTTAATAAGGTTGAAAAGGTGCAGGGACTGGGGGCAGTGGAGGGGTCACCCTCAGAAGCAGGGTGAATATAAAGACTGAAAAGAATGGAAGGTGATGCATGGTAATAAGTCACGTAAATGCTATCACCAAGCTCACACTTCCCCCAAGGACACCTGACCACAGATCGCTATAGTAGTAGACATGTATACCCTCCCTCTCTCCCTCTACTGACCCCCAAAACAGCAAAAACAAAACAGACAACAGCCTTGTAGGCCCAATGCCCACAGCATCTCTCACACTCAGCTGTAGACCCTCCTCTTGTCACCTTTAGCCTGTCTTCTCTAGTCCAGGTGACCAAATGGTCTGGCCTGCCCATGCACACCTGTCATTCTAGCAAAATCCTGATTGTATGGTACAAGCTCACCCTACTCAGCCACCAGATAAAGGGTTAGATGAGATTAGGACTCTCAGACTGGGGTCTTTGGAGGCCCCTGGAGATCACTGGTTGTAGAGGAAGAGGAGGAGGAAAAGGAGGAGGGGAGGGAAAAGTAAGCTTCCACAGTCAGGGTCCTTGTCCCCTCCCCCTACTTCCCAACTTACATCTCCCAGAACCACTCAGAGTTTGTCTATAGTACACGCCAACTTGCCTTATAAGCTTTCACTTAAAGGAAGGGTTCTTCTGCTGCAATGTGTTTGGAAACCACAGGCTCCAGCCTCCAAGAGAGCTCCCAACTCCGAAAAGTATCACTCTGCCCTCTGGTTTTAAAGTTCTGCCTCCTGCGAAGGAAAACATGGTGGCCAAAGGCCCAAAAGCCCCAAAAGCCTTCTAAACTTTGGGATCAGGAGACAACAGGCACCACTGAGGGAAGGCACTTGCCTAACACCCCCAATACATAAATGTATAAAAGAGAACAGAATCATTTTGCCTTGAGCCCTTCAGAATCTGAGGTGGTAACAAGGACTGTGCAACACTATTGCATTTCTCCTCTTTCCAAGGTGCATGTTTTGGCTGAATTTCCCCAGGCAGTCAGCTGTGGTCACATCATTTGTTTCAGCAAAAGTCAGTGGATATGGCATGTGTCACTTTGAGAGCCCAACTGCTATCTGCCATATTCCCCTCTCATCAGCCCTTGCCACTGGGCACAACAAGCAAGAAGCAGGGCCCCTCACCTTCTGAAGCACACACAGTAGGAACAACAAATAAACTCATATTGTTTTACACAGCTAAGCATAAGGGCTATTTGTTACTACAGCACAACAGAACCCATCCTAACCATCTAGAGATATTTCAGATGAAATAGAAGCAACTCATTAAGAAGATTCTGTGTACTCTAGCAAAGTGTTTCCTAAAGTTGGTTCCAAAGAGCACTGGCTCCGTAAGACATTCATCATCAAATACATTTAGAAAAAAATATCTACTTCATCTCTCTCCTGAAGGGCTGTAAGTTTTAGATCCTAAATGTACCACAATAAAGAAATAGTTGAACTTCATTTAACCTAAAGTTTTCCTACATGAATCTGACCAGGGAATGTGCCTTTCATGGCTCTCCTACCAACAACCTGAAAATCACAACTGCAGTCCCTTCAGAAACCATAGAGATGAGTATCAAGGCTCAAGCTTATTTAAGAATAGTTAACCAATTCAAAGATTTTAACGGCCTGGTTACAGTATTATTTTTAAGATATATTTGTTTATTTTAGAGAAAGAGAGAGCATAAACTGAGGCAGGGGCAGAGGGAGAGAGGGAGAAAGAGAATCCTCAAGCAGACTCCCCACTGAGCATGGAGCCCAACATGGGGTCCAATCCCAGAACCCTGAGATCACATGACCTAAACTGAAATCAAGAGTTCGATGCTTAACTGAATAAGCCACCCAGGAATCCCTACAATATTATTAATATCATGCTATAGCTACTTTGGAAAGCCATCTGCCAATTTCTTTTACAGGTATCATATACTCACTATATGATCCAACAACTATTCTCCTAAATGTCTGACCATATGAAACAGATACCTATATTAACATAAAATCTTTCATGTGAAGTGTTGACAGTTACTTTATTAACAACTGCCAAAAACTGGAAATGACACAAGTGCCCTTCAATGTTGAGTAGAGATACCACTGTAGTTCATCCATATACAGGAATATCACTCAGCAGTGAAAAGGGACAGATTCCTGGTAGACACAACAGCACAGATAAATCATGAATGTGGTAGGCTAAGCAAGAGAAGCCAGACTCAGAGACTATATACCATGTGATCCCATTTATATGACATTCTGGAATACCCAAAGCTACAGGAACAACAACTGATCTGTGATGGACTGCCAGGGGCTGGGGATGGAGGAAAGCGTGACGGCAAAGAAACAGGATGGAATGGCTCAGAGTTTTGTATCTGGATTATGGTGGTGGTCCATCCCCTGCAATTATTTGTTAAAATGCACAGCTCTGTCAACCAAAAAATGTGAGCTGCTGCACATAAATTATACCACAATAAAACTGTACTACTAACCTGGGTTCAGGAGTAAAATGAAGAGCTGGATGTGTTTAAGGGACCCCTTTAAGCATCATCAGGGAAAATTCAGAGATCCTGGTCTCCATCACCTTTATTCCAATTTACTCATCTTTGCTCAGCCAGGATGATCCCACAGTTCTCTAAAACATACTGTTAATCACTTCATTCCAAAAAAAAAAAAAGGGGGGATAGACAGGGTAGAAGGAAAGGACAGCAACTCACAGCTGGCATCATTTTATGCATAATGATAAAGGTTCTTGTGAAGTGCAATTATGTCTCACGTCTCCTCTGTCAATCCTCACAAGCATCCTCACAAGACAGGCATAAGTATAATTATCTCTAAATTATAGACAGGAAAACTAGGGTTCAGACAAGTCAAGCAACTCACCCGGATCACACAGTAAGTGGTAAACAATAACTTGAACCCACACCCACACATCTAGCAATTCGATATTATCTTTCAAGGATAAAAACTTCATACTGCTAGGATGGCTATAAACAGTACAGATAGTAATACGTGTTGGCAAGGATGTGGAGAAATTGGAACTCTCATACATTGCCAGAGAGGAGGATGTAAGATGATGTAGCCACTCTGAAACAGTGTGGCAGTTCCTCAAATAGTTAAGTAGAGTTACCACATGAGCCCACAGTCCCACTCCTGAGGTTACACCCAAGAAAAATGAAAACATAAGGGCACACAGAAACTTATACATGAATATTCATAGCAGAATTAATCATGATAGTCAAAAAATGGAAACAAGTGTCTAAATGTCCAATGACCGGATGGATAAATGTGATACATTCATACTGTGGAATAAGATTTGGCAGTAAAAGGAACAAATGTTCTAACGCTGATTGCGGTGGTGGCCACACAACTCCAAATATACTGAAAGCCATTGGATCATATACTGTAAGTGGGCGAATTATGTGGTATGTGAATCATATCTCTATAAGGCTATTTTTTTAAATGGCATTTACTTACCCCCGTTATAGTAAATTCTACATTACTGAAACTGAGTAAGAGGGGAACAAGGAATAAAAGACAACAATAAATCCCAAATGCTCTGTAGCTACCTTTAGAATGCATGGTACGATTTAAATTAGAAGCCAACTAAAAATATTAACTATATTTTTACTCAGGCTAATGTTAAAATTAGTATGTAGTCCTGAGCCACATGTCAGCAGAGAGTAGGGGAGGCAGCCTAGTTAACTAGCAGGTAGAAAGAAACCCATCACAGAATAAAGAAATACAGAAGAAACCCCCCGTGGAAGAAATCTATGAACAGATAATGATATTCACCCTCAGTAAATGTTTCTGGAAACAGAATTCAAGCACGACCCATTAGAACATTGCTGAGACTTGGTCGGCACGAGGAGAGAACAGTAACTTACCCCAAAAGACACCAATCTAAGGATGTCAGTGCTAACGCAGCTGATAACTGCATTAACCTTCTCCTATGGAAGTTATTTTTTATTGTAACACACTTGTCAAAATGTCATCACATTAGCCTGCCTGTCCCACATCCGCCCACCGATCCCTCTCAGCCGTGGAAGAAAGAGCAGTAATTAGAGCAGGAAACAGCCCCTGGATGAGTAACTGCTCTCGCCTGACAGTCCACCCGAGACTCCTACAAAAATGCTCTGAAGAGGCCCCTCCTGGAGGGGAGACAGGTGGTCATGCGCACACAGGTGAGGAAAGCACCCAAGGCCTCTTCACGGTCATGGGCAGCGAGCAGTAATTACCTCCCAGAAACCAGCTCTCCTGCTCTGTCTGAATGCCGACACTCAGAAACTGTGAGGATTAATTACACATAACGGAGGGCACTTCTGTTCCACACGGTCAGCCTAATTCCTACCACAGATGAGTTTGACCTTTCCTGCCCTCTGGCATGTGCTGAGATGGGAGAAGCCCTCAGAGGGACACTGAATGGCCAAGGAATTCCCAGACCGGGAAACGAAAATGGACTTTTTTTGTCTTCTTTAAAAACAGGTAAATATGTTTAATGAATAAACAAAATGTGCAGCGTACATATGTAGCGAAATGTTATTCAGCCTTAACAGGGAACGACATTCGGACACACGCTACAAGCAGACAACCCTTGAAGACATTATGCTGAGTGAAACAAGCCAGTCACCAAAAGACAAATGTTGTATGAGTCAACTTACATGAAATATCAAGATAGATTAGCCACATCTTATTTTCTGTATCCTGATGCTCCACACCTGGGGCCCTGTAGACCCTGGAGGGACTGCCCCACGCAGGGTCAGCCAATTTCTAGATGGTAAAGGAGATGCCTGTGAATATGCCTCCCAAATGCAAACCAGCCAATCCAGTGTCCACATGCCACCAGCTCCTTTTTCAAGTTCTCACCCTCCACCTCTCCTGGTCACCCCCGGGCCAGGTCCCAGATAGTGAGGGTCAGCCCCCGTGCCCCAGAGCCCACCAAAGTCACTCCATAACCTGATCGTCAGCCCACTCACTCTGCCTCAGCCCTTCCTTCCCCAGAATCTGCAACAAAGTCTCTTGTTCCCAGTCACCCTGCTCCCTCTGCCTCCTGATGGGCCCAGAGCTTCTGTGGGGCTCCTCATGGTGTAGCATGGAACTAGCTATCTTTTCAAAGGCAGTCCCACCCTGACCCTCTGGCCTTACTGTACCTGAAGAGTAATAAAGCCTATATTAAAACACTGAGAAGAGTCAGATTCATAGAGAGGGAAAGTAGAATGATGGTTGCTGGGGTGCTGAGAGAAGGGTATGGGGAATGACTCCTTATGAGGATGAAGTTTCAAGTGAGGAAGATGAGAAAGTTCTGGAGATGGATGGTGGTGATGGCGGCCCAACAATGAGAATTTCTCAGTGCCACTGAGCCATGCACTTAACGTGGCTAAAATGGCTTCTGTTGTATATATGTATACTGTACCACAATAAAAACAAACAGATGGCTAAACAAACAAAAGGAACATAGTATGTACCCGTGACACAAGTTGATGAGAAGAAGCACACTTTATCCTCATGGCCTTCCTCCCCAAAACCCATAACCCCAGTCAAATCATGAGAAAACATCAAATGCCCAGTTAAGGGACTTTCTGTAAAACACCTGACCAACACTCCTCCAAACTGTCAAGGTCATCAAAACCAGTGACAGTCTGAGAAACTGTCACAGCCTGGAGGCGGCATGGAGATGAAACATGCTGGAATGTGGTGTCCAGGATAGCGTCTTGGGACAGAAAGAGGACATGAGGGAAAAGCTAAAGAAATCTATATAAAGTATGGCTGTTAGTCAATGGTAATGGATTGAGTGTACCATATTAATGTAAAGTGTTCACAGGAGGGGCAGGGGGATGTGGGGTACATGGAAATACTCTCTATTCTATTCATAGCTATTCTAAAATAAAGGGTTATTAGAAAGAGAGAAGGGGTGGCATGTGAGAAGGGAACACACATCTCCACACACCCTCAGACTAACAGAGATGTCGTCTACAACACAATTTATTGCACCTGCTCATTAATGAGACAATAAAAGCCCTTGGGGAATAAACACGCACAGTGTAACACCTGCCACCAAGCACATTCCAGGGACTGTGAAGGCCGCTGATTGAATTTCTGACAGTACTATAAGCGAGTGGCACAATTGCAAGTACATAATGTGAAAAAATTTAACCATTAGAGACTGTCTGTATATAGCAGAAAAGAACCAAAGTATGATACTGGACACACAGAGCAGTGTCCAGGTACTGCCTTCCTGCAAGGACAGGAAAGTGCCGAGAAGCCCCCCACTCTTTGCCACCCATGACAAACACAACCTGCATGTCCTTCGGAGCCAGGACAGAACCAAGGCATGACCAGTATCTACCAAGCTGGGGGCTCTGGGAGGAAACCGAGGGCACCAGGGGTGATGGTCTCATCCATGACCATCCAGGGGTGATGGTCACACAGGTCAGTGTGATCACAGATGTTTGGATCAAAGGAAGAGCGCTTTGGATTCAGAGAGGGACACTGGGCGGGGGACCTGCCCAGGAGAAGGGCAATCAGGTTGGACCTTAAAGGGTTTTGTAGAACTCTGATGCAGGCAAAGGGGTGGACAATTTGACCAGCAGAGAGAGCAGCCTGGGATAAAAGGAGGGCTCCCAGAGCATACCAAAGAGCCAAGGTGCAGCCAGGCTAGCTCGAAGGAAAACCTCCATAAACAGACACTCACGGAAAGTCGGTGGTTTCCCAGGGAAACATGTATGATGAAGTCAGACCCAGGAAGTCCCACATTTAATAGGCCCTGATTTTTCCCACTGTCTCCATCCTCAGAACCTCCTTACATTTTGTTTTTACTTGACTTGTGCCTCTTTTAAGGCCCCTTAGTGTGGTAATTTCCTAGAGTGCACACGGATGGCCCAAATGCCTCCGACCTGCCTGGCATTCATTTCCCCTCTTTTTGGCAACAGTCACCAATTTTCCCCTGTACACCCTCTTCCCCTCAACCCTCTGACCTCGAGGCCTGGGTGAAATCCCCATGATTTCCAGACGAAGCCCAGGACCTTACCCTGAGCCAGCTGCTGCACAGTCACAAGCTCTCACGACCAACAGAGTGAATCCCATGTGTTCTGCAGATGCCTCTAGAAATACCCGAAAGTCTTCTAGAAAGAAGACCAAAGCTCTATACCACCCTGCTCCCATGAAAACGACCCCAGAGCTGCCATGTCATCACAAGGAGTCCCAGACGAGGCCCGGCGCTGGAAAGAAACTCCGTTTGTTGTATCACCTGGGCCCTGAATCTGGCAGACACCACCTACCTTCAGGACATTCAGTCCCTAAGCCACTACATCACTTGCTTTCTTTTTCCATTTGGGCAAATCCAAGCAGGTTTTCTATCTCTTCCAAGTATAAAAATCCTGGTTCACTTCTGTAACCAAATATTTCTTACTAAGTTCCAGAGCTTCTTGAAGCATCACGTGTGTCACACACCTCTGAGGATTCCCAAAGAACCGGCGGGGGGCTGTCTGTGCCATGAATCCTGTAAGCATCCAGGACAGCACTGAGCTGGGTCCCCGTGAGTACAAGCACAGCAGGGGATGGAGATGTGGGAAGGAGCAGCGGCTCCAAAAAGAAACAAGGAAAAGCTAAGAGAGACTGAGACACAAAGTCATCCTAAAGAACAGGAAAGAACTTAAAAGGGCTTATCAGAGACTGTTGCTCCAAGCAAAACTTGAAGCTGGGTTTATGAACCAGGAAGAGAGATAATAGCTTCTATTTGGTAAAAGATGTCTCCCCCATGTCCTCCCAGAAAAGAGAAAGTAGTTTGTTCTGAATCCAAGATGACAAGCTATAGTCGGGTAGAAGAATTGATTAGGTCTGTTTTTCATGACAAAGTAATATGCTACTATTAAAATCACATTTTGGTGATTCACTGTGGCTAGCTCCCACAACAGGAGATTAGAATAGGGTCTCTTTAAATGCAAACTTGAACCTCACTGGTAAGTACTAAAGCTAAATCAAGGACAAATGCGTGGACGTGCTCCTATCCCTTTCTGTAATATTTATAGGAAAGAAAGAAGCAAATTTCTCATTTTCTGAATTCAAGCAGAAAGGTAATTTCAGCTGCCTCACTGGCAGGTCCTACAAAGGGGCTCAGAATATCCCACATGGGACACCTAGCTTTCAGATGAACCAGGTGACGGACTTAAGTCCCTGGCTTTCAGGAAGAAACTCCACAGTGGGTGTCTGCATTGACCAGGCCCACCAGGTGACTCACAATGTCCTTTCAGAGTGAGTCATCTGTATAAGAACTACTGGGAAATTGGTTAAAATTTCCTGCCTCTGAGACAGGTTGGGTAGAATCCAGAAACCTGCACTATGAAATCACCCTCTGCCTTTCCAGGTCTGTCCACCCAACAGAAGGTACAGGGGCATGAGAAGTACCCAGCCTGACCAAGCCTTTAGTAAACCTTTCAATATTCCTATTTAAATAGAGCTCTTTCCATCTCCAGTAGCCAAGAATGAGATGAGACAGAATCCAGAGCTAGAAGAAATCTTTGAACCTCACTTCACGCCTGAGGAAACTGAGACCCCAGAAGTCACGGGACCACTGTGACATCACCCAGCGTGCTCAGGCACCAGGATAGGTGACATAGAGGCAGAAGCTCCAGGCAAGGCATCAGAAAGTCCTAGCTCAGCCACTGCCTTCTTCCAGACCTCAGCTTTGCTTCACATCCACAAAACACCTGTTAAAATCATATTAGACATATTAAAAAGGAAGAAAAAGGTCATGTCACACTTCCCTATCTATTGGGGTATCCATGACTCATGTGTGGCTGTTGCAATTTCAATTTTAGTGGATTTAAAGTAAATACAATTACAATCTAGTTCCTAAATCTCACTAGCCACATTAGACCAGCTCAGTTGCCATGTGTGGCTAGCGGCTTCTGCACTGAACAGAGCAGACAGAAAGCAATTCTACCACTTCAGAGAAGCACAAGCTTCCCAGAGGGCCTCCCAGACCTAGTTATAGAAGAAGAAAATGTAGGTTAAAGGAGTGAACTCCGCATGCAACTGAAAATCTGCATGCAAGTTGACAAATCTTATTTATCCAATATCTGACATATAGTTTTAGTGTCACTAATAGCAATACCCCCAAAAAAGTCTGGTTCGCTAAGTAAAAATCTGATTGTAATATGTTCAGTAAGCTATGCAAGCAAAGTTGACTCTCACTAGCCACACTCCCCCTATATGCCCACACACATTTGACTGGATCTGCCCAAGAAGATGCAGCAATGAGAGACCAGGGCTCAGTTTCTCTTTGTGTAAATGAGTATGGCCCTATACCAGCTCTAATTTTCTATACGCTTCTGTGCCGAGCTGACACATTTCCCTTCTTGCACAAACATGCACTGAGCACTTGTATGCGCCAGCAGATATGATAACTATACGATGCACACAACCACACTGTCACACTGTCACACTGGATGACAGAGAGGCAGGCAGGAGGGTGTGGAGAAGCTGCAAGGGGGCCCTCTATCAGGCCGAGTGCCTGCCTAATGTGTCCACATGGGCTCTTGGCCCTTGAAAGACTCTGAAGTAGAGTGGACCACTGAGCATGTGGCCATGTCCCCCAGGCTGCTGAGAGGAGAGAAATCTGACAGCTCATGTCCAGCTGCTGAGCTAGAAGCTGACCTGGGTCAGCTACCCCTCCAAAGGGGACCAGCTGAAATCATGTGGGAATCAAAGCACTTCACAACTCGGTCAAAGCCAGCCCACAGCAGCTTCCACAATGCTCTGATTCCTCAAGAAGGGGAGACAAACCCACAACAGCAGTTCATCAGGGGGGTAGAGGATGAACAGGGCTTGGGGGCTCTGAAGTCCTAGCAATAATCGCTTGCTGGTTCTGAGGGCATGTGTGACTGTGTAGGGGATAGCAAGAGAGGGAACGAAGCATTCAGGACCCTTCTCAGCAATGGTCTTGTTTGAGGTGAGAAGGGGACCGCCACATCCCTGGCCTCACTCCAGCCACTTCCTCCCCACGTGCTATAGACAGAGAAGCAGCAGGGCTGTGGTGCCAGCCCTTGGCCGCCCCACAGGATCAGGGCATCTGGTGGCCAGAGAGGCCGACGATGTTCACGGGACCCACCTGTCTTAAAGTGGATTATAGGCCATGATGGAGAAAACTGAATTGTTTAACCAAGCTCGATTAACGCCAGACTATCCATTATAGACTCCCAAAACCTCATATCCAGAAAGCTAATAACACATACTGACATAACGTTTAGTTGATTTAATTTTTTCCATTCAAAATTAACATAGTCTTTCTTTTCTTTAGAATGTATTTGTATAAACTTGCCTACTGATCTTTCTTAGAAACAGGTGTACCATTCAGATACTGTTCTTTCTATTTCAGAAAAAGTGTGATAAAATACTGAGGGTTGCTGGGGGTGGGGACTGGAATAGGGTGCCTGGGTTATGGATACTGGGGAGAGTATGTGCTATGGTGAGTGCTGTGAAATGTGTAAGCCTGATGATTCACAGACCTGTACTCCTGGGGAAAATAATACATTATATGCTAATAAAAATAACTTAAAATTAAATAAAATAAAAATGAAATATATATATAGATACACACACACACACACACACACACACACACATACACGTACATATATATGAATGACCTAAAATTTACCATTTTAACTACACAGTTCAATGCCATTAAGTACATCAGTCCTGTTGTGGAACCATCATCACTATTTCCAGAGACTTTTCATCCCCCCCCAAACAGAAGCTCTGTCCCCACTAATACTAACTTCCCATTCTCCCTCCTCCACACCCCTGGGAAGCTCTCTTCTCCTTTCTTTTTCTATAAATTTGACTACTCTAGGTACCTCATAGAAGTGGAAGCATACAGTATTTGTCCTTTGGTGTCTGGTTTATTTCACTTAGCAAAAGTCCTCAAAGTACATCCAAGTTTAAGCATGTGTCAGAATTTCCTTCCTTTTGAAGGCTGAGTAATATTCCACATATATATACACCATATTTTGCTTATTCATTCATCTATCAATGGACACCTGGGCTGCTTCCACATTTTAGCTATTGTGAATAATGCTGCTCTGAACATAGGTGTACAAATCTCTCTAACTATTCAAGGTATATACCCAGAAGTGGGATTCCTGGATCATACGGTAATTCTATGTTTAATTTTTGAGGAACCTCCATACTGTTTTCCATAGCAGGTGTACCATTTTCCACTCCCACCAACAACACACAAGCTTTCCAATTTCTCCACATCCTCACCAATGCTTGTTATTTTCTGGGTGGTTTTTATTTTTTATAGTAGCCATCTTAATCGGTGTGAGGTGGTATCTCACAGTAGTTTTGATCTGCATTTCTATAATGATTTGTGATGCTGAGCACATTTTATATGCTTACTGGTCATCTGTATGTCTTCATTGGAGAACTATCTATTTAAATCATTTGCCCATTTATGAATTGATTTGGGCTTGTTGTTGGGTTGTAAGAGTTCTTTACATATTCTGGATATTAATCCCTTTTCAGTTGGGGATTTGTCAATACTTCTCCCTTTGCACAGTCTGTCTTTTTAGTCTCTCAGTAGTGTCTTTTGATGAACGAAAGTTTTTAATTTTAACAAAGTGCAAGTTACCTACTTTTTTTTTATGGTGCCTTTGATGTCACATTTAAGAAATCATTGTGTAATCCAGGTTCACCTGTGTTCTTTTCTAAGGGTTTTATAAAACACTTATCTTTAGGTTTTAGCTCTTATATTTAGGTCACAAGCCTACTTTGAGTTAAATTTTGTATATGGTTGTTAGGTAAGGGTCCAACTTTACTCTTTTGCATGTGGACATCTGGTTCTCCCAGCACCACTTGTTGAAAAGACTGTCCCATCTGTCCAATGAGGAACATTGGTCATCTCACCCTTTCAGAAATCAGTTAACCATCTATGTAAGGGTTTATTCCTTTGCTCTCTGTTCTCTTTCCTTAGTCTATACATCTATTCTGATGCCAGTACCATAATGTTTTGGTTTTTGTAAAGTTGTAGTACATTTTGAAAATACGAAGTGTGTTCTCCAACTTTATACTTTTTAAGATTGTTTTGGTTGTTTGGGATCCCTGGATATTCCATATGAATTTAATTTTTTTTTCTATTTCTGTAGAAAATGCCATTGGGATTTTGACAGAAATTGCACAGAATCTACAGATCAGTTTGGGGAGTATTGTCACTGTAATAACATTAAGTCTTCCAATCCATGAACATGGAATGCCTTTCCATCCATCTGTATCAGAAATGTTTTGTATTCAGCATACAAGTCTTTTGTCTCCTTGGTTAAATTTATTCCTCAGTATTTTATTCTTTTTGATACTATTAGATATGGAATATTTTTTATATTTTCTTTTCGGATTGTTTCTTGCAAGTATGTAGAAACACAACTGAATTAAAGGGTTGATTTTATGTCCAGCAACTCTGCTGAATTTATTTATTGGCTCTAAAACCATTTTTGAGAACTCCTTAGAGTTTCCTACTTAGGATCATGTCACTTGCAAACAGAATTAATTTTACTTCTTCCTTTCCAGCGTGGTTGCCTCTTATTTTTTTTCCTTCTCTAATTTCTCTGGCTAGAACTTCCACTATTATGTTGAATAGAAATGGCTATCCTTTCTACCTTAGGAATATTAAAATATTCATGATTGTAATAAGTAACAGTGAAAAAATTTAATGCTTTACTTGGTAAAATGAAGAGGTAACAACTATGTAGTTACACAAAATGCTTTAGAAATGATAGTGAACCCAAAACAAATACTGATCAAAAACAAAAACAAAAGTCTGATAAGAATTCTGCTGTGTAGGGGCACAAGATGGCAGAGGAGTCGGAGACCTATATATCATCAGGTCCCGGGAAGTCAGCTAGATAGTTATCAAAACATTCTGAACACCTACAAACTCAACAGAAGTTAGAAGAGAAGAAGAGCATCAATTCTAGGAACAGAAAACTGACCACTTTTCAGAAGGTAGGACATGTGGAGAAATGAATCCAAGGCGACATACTGAAAGATAGGCTGCGGGGGAGGGGCCAGCTCCCAGCAAGTGAGAAAGGAATGGAGCACAAAATCAGAACTTTTAGAACTCTGCTCCACTGAGGGACATCACTCCAGAGGCTAAGCGGGGAGGTGCAGCCCTCGTGGGGACAGTGTGGTCTCAGGTCCTGCAAGGTCACAGAAACACCAGGGGTGTCTGAATGTGGCGGAACTCCCAGATATCAGAGCAGGGAAGCCGGGGGCAGAGACGGAGCCGAGGAGTGCACTCTCAGCTCTGGGTTACTTTAAAACGTGATCCAAGGCACAGTCAGGACACTACTCTTCAGGCGGGGACCCCACAAGTGGCAGATCCAGGGAGATTCAACTTCGTCCGCCATGAGGAGTGGTGCAGGAGTGTGCAGCAGGGATCTGCTGGGTTTGGAGTCTCCAAACAGGGCTGTGCACCAGAGAAAGAAACCCTCTGTCACAGGCCAGGTGAATGCAGATTGCAGCCGGAGACCAGGGAGATGGGAGTGATTGACTGCTTTTCTCTGAGGTAGCACTGAGGGGTGGGGACCAAGCTCTCAGCACCTTTGGGACGAGAGACTGGGAGGCCACCATTTTCATTCCCATCCTCCAAAGCTGTACAGAAAGCATTCAGGGAACAAAAGCTCCCAAGAGTAAACCCAAGCAGATTGCTTAGCCTGGCCCCTGGCAAGGGTGGCAATTTTCATTGTTATAGTCACATTTTATCCCTTCACTGTATTTAACCTTTATTTTTTTTTGTATACATATAGGGTTATTTTTTTCTTTAAAATTTTGGGATGTAGTTTTTTCTAATAGAGCAAAGTATGCCCTAAATCTAATGCATAGCTTTGTTCTAGTCTCCAGCCTGATCACATCCTTTCCATTTTTTTTTCTTTTTTCAATCAACTTCTCATCTTATCAATTCCTTTTTTAGAATCTTTTTTAATTTTCATCTTTACAGCCACATTCCATGCCTTCATTGTATTTAACCTTATTTTTTTGTATATATATATATATATATATATATATATATATATATAAGTTTTTCTTTCTTTAAAATTTTGGGAGGTATTCTTCTAACAGACCAAAATACACCCAAATCAAGTGTATGGCTCTGTTTTATTCACCAGTCTAATATAGATAGAGATAGAGACAGAGATAGAGATAAAGATAGAGACATAGATCTTTTTTTTCCCCTCACTTCTCCCCTCGAGTTTTGGGTCTCTTCTGATTTGGTTAGTGGATATTTTTCTGGGTTCTGGCCTTGTTGCTACCATTTTAGTATTTTGTTCTCTCATTCATATCTTCTTATCTGGACCAAATGACAAGGTGGAAACACTAAACTCAAAGAAAAGAACAAGAGGCAGTACCAATGGCTAGGGACCTAATCAATATAACATTAGTAATATGTCAGACCTAGAGTTCAGAATGATGATTATCAAGGTGCTAGCTGAGCTCAAAAAAAGGATGGAATATATTAGAGAATTCCATTCTGGAGAAATAAAATCCCATTCTGGAGATATAAAAGAACTAAAATCTAACCAAGTTGAAATCAAAAAAGTTACAAATGAGGTGAAA
This sequence comes from Mustela putorius furo, assembly GCF_011764305.1. Lineage (NCBI taxonomy): Eukaryota > Metazoa > Chordata > Mammalia > Carnivora > Mustelidae > Mustela > Mustela putorius. The sequence continues at coordinate 2,296,347 of NW_025421321.1, forward strand.
TCATAAATGGAGGTCCTTACTGCTAGGATAAAACGAGGCAGAAGAGAGAATTAATGATATAGAAGAAAAGATGATGGAAAATAAAGAACCTAAGCAAAAGAGAAAAAAACAACTGCTGGACCACAAGGGGAGAATTTGAGAGATAAGTGATACCATAAGAGGAAGCCATATTAGAATAACTGGCATCACAGAAGAAGAAGAAAGAGAGAGGGGAGCATAATGTATACTAGAACAAATTATAACAGAGAATTTCCCTAATTTGGTGAAGGGAACAAGCATCATAATCCAGGAGGCACAGAGAACCCCCTCAAAATCAATAAACATAGGTCCACACCCATCATCTAATACTAAAACGTACAAGTCTCAGTGACAAAGAGAAAATCCTGAAGACAACTTGGGACAAGAGATCTGTAATATACAATGGTAGAAATATTAGATTGGCAACAGACCTATCCATAGACACCTGGCAGGCCAGAAAGGACTTGCATGATATATTCAGACCACCAATCAAGAAAAATATGCAGCCAAGAATACTATATCCAGCTAGGCTGTCATTGAAAATAGAAGGAGAGATAAAAAGCTTCCAGGATAAACAAAAACTAAAAGAATTTGCAAACACCAACTAGCCTTACAGGAAACATTGAAAGGCATCTTCTAAGCAAAGAGAAACTGAAAGTAACAGACTGGAAAGGAGGAGAGACAATATAGAGTATCAGTCACCTTACAGGCAATAAAATGGTACTAAATTCATATCTTTTAATAGTTACCCTGAATGTAAATGGGCTAAGTGTCCTAATCAAATGACACACGGTATCAGAATGGGAAAAAAATAGGATTCATTGATATGCTGTCCACAAGAAACTCATTTTAGACCCAAAGATAACTCCAGATTGAAAGTGAGGGGGTGGAAAATAAATTACCATGCTAAATGGACATCAAAAGAAAGCTGGGGTGGCAATCTTTATATCAGATATATTAGATTTTAAGCCAAAGATAATAATAAGAGATGAGGAAGGACACTATATCATAACTAAAGGGTCTGTCCCACAAAGAGATCTAACAATTTTAAACATCTATGCCCCTAAGATGGGAGCAGCCAATTATATAAACCAGTTAGTAACAAAATCAAAGAAACACAACAACAATAATAAAACAATAGTAGGGGACTTTAACAACCTCTCAATGAAATGGACAGATCATCTAAGCAAAAGATAGACAAGGAAATAAAGGCTTTAAATGACACACTGAACTAGAGGGACATACAGATATATTCAGAACATTCCATCCCAAAGCAACAGAATACACATTCTTCTCTAGTGCACATAGAACATGCTCCAGAATAGATCACATCCTGGGTCACAAATCAGGTCTCAACTGCTACCAAAAAATTGGGATGATTACCTGCATAATTTCAGACCACAGTCCATTGAAACTAGAACTCAATCACAAGAGGAAAGTTGGGAAGAACTCAAATACATGAAGGCTAAAAAGTGTCCTACTAAAGAATGAATGAGTCAATGAGGAAATTAAAGATTTAAAACAAATTCATGGAAACAAGAGAAAATGAAAACACAACTGTTCAAAATCTTTGGGACACAGCAAAGGCAGTCCTGAGAGTAAAGTTTATAGCAATACAAGCCTGTCTCAAGAAACAAGAAAGGTCTCAAGTACACAACCTAACCTCAACCTAAAGGAGCTGGAGAAAGAACAACAAAGAAAGCCTAACCCCACAGAAGAAGAGAAATAATAAAGATTAGAGCAGAAATCAATGAAATAGAAAACAAAATAACAATAGAACAAATCAATGAAACTAGGAGCTGGGTTCTCTGAAATAAGATTGCTAAAGCCCTGGCCAGATTATCAAAAAGAAAAGAGAAAGGACCCAAATTAATAAAATCATGAATGAAAGAGGAGTGATCACAACCAACACCAAAGAAATACAACTAATTATAAGAGCATATTATGAGCAACTATAAACCAGCAAATATGACAATCGAGAAAAAATGGATGCATTCCCTGAGACATCTAAACTATTAAAACTGAACCAGGAAGAAATAGAAAACCTGAACAGACCAATTGCCAGTAAGGAGATTGAAGCACTCATCAAAAATCTCCCAACAAACAAGAGCCCAGGGCAGATGGCTTTCCAGGGGAATTCTACCAAACATGTAGAGAAGAATTAATACCTATTATCCTGAAACAGTTCCAAAAAAATAGAAATGGAGGGGAAACATCCAGCCTCATTTGATGAGGCCAGCATTACCCTGATCCCCAAACCAGACAAAGACTCCATTAAAAAGGAGAATTACAGACCAATATTCTTGATGAACATGGATGCAAAAATTCTCACCAAAAATACCAGCCAATATGATCCAACAGCACATTAAGAGGACTATTCACCACAACCAAGTGGGATTTAGTCCTGGGCTGCAAGGTTGGTTCAACATCCGCAAATCAATCAATGTGATACAATACATTAATAAAAGAAAGAATAAGAAACATATGATCCTCTCAACAGATGGAGAAAAAGCATGTGACAAAGTACAGCATCCTTTCTTGATCAAAATTCTTCAAAGTGTAGGGATAGAGGTACCTCAATATTATCAAAGCCATCTATGAAAAACCCACAGCGAATATCATTCTCAATGGAGAAAAACTGAGAGCTTTTCTGCTAAGGTCAGGAACCCGGCAGGGATGTCTATTATCACCACTGCTATTCAACATAGTACTAGAAGTCCTAGCCTCAGCAATCAGACAACAAAAGGAAACTAAAGGCATCCAAATTGGCAAAGAAGAAGTCAAATTATCACTCTGCAGATGATATGATACAATATGTGGAAAACCCAAAAGACTCCACTCCAAAACTGCTAGAACTTGTACAGGAATTCAGTAAAGTGTCAGGATATAAAATCAATGCACAGAAATCAGTTGCATTTCTCTACACCAACAACAAGACAGAAGAAAGAGAAATTAAGGAGTCAATCCCATTTATAATTGCACCCCAAACCATAAGATACCTAGGAATAAACCTAACCAAAGAGGCACAGAATCTATACTCAGAAAACTATAAAGTACTCATGAAAGAAATTGAGGAAGACACAAAGAAATGGAAAAATGTTCCACGCTCATGGATTGGAAGAATAAATATTGTGAAAATGTCTATGCTACCTAAAGCAATCTACACATTTAATGCAATTCCTATCAAAGTACCATCCATCTTTTTCAAAGAAATGGAACAAATAATTCTAAAATTTATATGGAACCAGAAAAGTCCTCGAATAGCCAAAGGGATATTAAAAAAGAAAGCCAAAGTTGGTGGCATCACAATTCCGGACTTCAAGCTCTATTACAAAGCTGTCATCATCAAGACAGCATGGTACTGGCACCAAAACAGACACATAGATCAATGGAACAGAATAGAGAGCCCAGAAATAGACCCTCAACTCTGTGGTCAACTAATCTTCGACAAAGTAGGAAAGAATATCCAATGGAAAAAAGACAGCCTCTTCAATAAATGGTGTTGGGAAAATTGGACAGCCACATGCAGAAAAATGAAATTGGACCATTTCCTTACACCACACACGAAAATGGACTCAAAATGGATGAAGGACCTCAATGTGAGAAAGGAATCCATCAAAATCCTTGAGCAGAACACAGGCAGCAACCTCTTCGACCTCAACCGCAGCAACATCTTCCTAGGAACATCGCCAAAGGCAGGGAAGCAAGGGCAAAAATGAACTATTGGGATTTCATCAAGATAAAAGCTTTTGCACAGCAAAGGAAACAGTTAACAAATCAAAAGACAACTGACAGAATGGGAGAAGATATTTGCAAACGACATATCAGATAAAGGACTAGTGTCCAAAATCTATAAAGAACTTAGCAAACTCAACACCCAAAGAACAAATAATCTAATCAAGAAATGGGCAGAGGACATGAATGGACATTTCTGCAAAGAAGACATCCAGATGGCCAACAGACACATGAAAAAGTGCTCCATATCACTCGGCATCAAGGAAATACAAATCAAAACTACAATGAGATATCACCTCACACCAGTCAGAATGGCTAAAATCAACAAGTCAGGAAATGACAGATGCTGGCGAGGATGTGGAGAAAGGGGAACCCTCCTACACTGTTGGTGGGAACGCAAGCTGGTGCAGCCACTCTGGAAAACAGCATGGAGGTTCCTCAAAATGTTGAAAATAGAACTGCCCTATGACCCAGCAATTGCACTACTGGGTATTTACCCTAAAGATACAAACGTAGTGATCCAAAGGGGCACGTGCACCCGAATGTTTATAGCAGCAATGTCCACAATAGCCAAACTATGGAAAGAACCTAGATGTCCATCAACAGATGAATGGATCAAGAAGAAGTGGTATATATACACAATGGAATACTATGCAGCCATCAAAAGAAATGAAATCTTGCCATTTGCGACAACATGGATGGAACTAGAGCGTATCATGCTTAGTGAAATAAGTCAAGCGGAGAAAGACAACTATCATATGATCTCTCTGATATGAGGAAGTGGTGATGCAACATGGGGGCTTAAGTGGGTAGGAGAAGAATCAATGAAACAAGATGGGATTGGGAGGGAGACAAACGATAAGTGGCTCTTAATCTTACAAAACAAAGTGAGGGTTGCTGGGGGAGGGGGGTTGGGAGAAGGGGGGGGTGGGTTTATGGACATTGGGGAGGGTATGTGCTTTGGTGAGTGCTGATTCACAGACCTGTACCCCTGGGGATAAAAATACATGTTTATAAAAAATAAAAATTAAAAAAAAATACAGTATGGTACTGACACAAAAAAAGACACATAGATCAATGGAAAAGAATAGAGAGCCCAGAAATAGGCCCTCAACTCTATGGTCAACTAATCTTTGACAAAGCAGGAAAGAATGTCCAATGGAAAAAAGACAGTCTCTTCAACAAATGGTGTTGGGAAAATTGGACAGCCACTTACTGAAGAATGAAACTGGACCATTTCCTTAAACCACACACAAAAACAGACTCACAGTGGATGAAAGACCTCAATGTAGGACAGGAAGCCATCAAAATCCTTGAGACGAACACAGACAACAACCTCTTCAACCTCAGCCACAGCAACTTCTTCCTAAAAACATTGCCAAAGGGAAGGGAAGCAAGGGAAAAAATGAACTACTGGGGCTTCATCAAGATCAAAAGCTTTTGCACAGCAAAGGAAACACTCAACAAAACAAAAAAAACCTGACAAAATGGGAGAAGATATTTGCAAATGACATATCAGGTAAAGGGCTAGTATCCAAAATCTAGAAAAAACTTATCAAACTCAACACCCAAAGAACAAATAATCCAATCAAGAAATGGGCAGAAGACATGAACAGATATATCTGTAAAGAAGACATCCAGATGGCCAACAGGCACATGAAAAAATACTCAACATCACTTGGCATCAGGGAAATACAAATAAAACCACAGTGAGATACCACGTCACACCAGTCAGAATGGCTAAAATTAACAAGTCAGGAAACAACATGTTGGCGAGGATGCAGAGTAAGAGGAATCCTCCCATGCTGTTGGTGGGAATGCAAGCTGGTGCAACCACTCTGGAAAACAGTATGGAGGTTCCTCATAAAGTTGAAAATAGAGCTACCCTATGACCCAGCAATCGCACTACTGGGTATTTATCCTAGAGATACAAATGTAGGGATCTGAAGGGGCACGTGCACCTGAATGTTTATAGCAGCAAAGTTCACAATAGCCAGACTATGGAAAGAACCTAGAAGTCCATCAACAGATGAATGGATCAAGAAGATGTGGTATATATGTACAATGGAATACTATGCATCCATCAAAAGAAATGAAATCTTGCCACTTGCCAAAATGTGGATGGAACCAGAGGGCATTACACTAAGGGAAATAAGCCATTCAGAGAAAGACAATTATCATATGATCTCTCTGATATGAAGAATTTGAGAGGCAGGGTGGGCGTTCTTGGGAGAAGGGAGGGAAAAAGGAAACAAGATGGGATCAGGGAGGGGGAGAAAAACCATAGGAGACTCTTAATCTCAGGAAACAAACTGAGGGTTGCTTGGGGGTGAAGAGGGGAGGGATAGGGTGGCTGGGTTATGGACATTGGGGAGGTTATGTGCTATGGTGAGTGCTATGGAATGTGTAAGTCTGATGATTCACAGCCCTGTACCCCTGGGGCAAATAATACATTATATGTTAATAAAAAATAAAAATGAAAATAAAGAATTCTGCTGAATGCCTTTGAGGAAGCTCTCCTGCAAACCTTATGGTCCTCTGATTCTCCAAGCAATGGTGCCCCCTCCAAACCCTACTACAGGTTACACGTGGAACAAGGGAGACTGGGATTTTGAAAGGCTGATCAAGTGGGCCACCAGTTGAAGGCAAGTTGAAAATCACCCAAATCAATGTCAGTAAAGTGAGGACTTAAGCCCCCAGTCGTACTCTAAATAGAAATAAGGGTCAGTACTGCCATTTGCAAATATCTTCTCCCATTCTGTGGGTTGCCTCTTTGTTTTGTTGACTGTTTCCTTTGCTGTACAGAAGCTTCTTATCTTGATGAAGTCCCAAAAGTTCATTTTGCTTTTGTTTCCTTTGCCTTTGGAGACATATCTTGAAAGAAGTTGCTGTGGCTGATATCTAAGAGGTTACTGCCTATGTTCTCCTCTAGGATTCTGATGGATTCCTGTCTCATGTTGAGTTTATCAATTTTGAGTTTATCAATTTTGAGTTTATCTTTGTGTACAGTGTAAGAGAATGGTTGAGTTTCATTCTTCTACACATAGCCGTCCAGTTTTCCCAGCACCATTTATTGAAGAGACTGTCTTTTTTCCACTGTATATTTTTTCCTGTTTTGTCGAAGATTATTTGACCATAGAGTTGAGGGTCCATATCTGGGCTCTCTACTCTGTTCCACTGGTCTACGTGTCTGTTTTTATGCCCGTACCATGCTGTCCTGGTGATCACAGCTTTGTAGTAAAGCTTGAAATCAGGTAATGTGATGCCCCCAGTTTTATTTTTGTTTTTCAACATTTCCTTAGTGATTCGGGGTCTCTTCTGATTCCATACAAATTTTAGGATTATTTGCTCTAGCTCTTTGAAAAATACCGGTGGAATTTTGATCAGAATGGCATTAAAAGTATAGACTGCTCTAGGCAATATAGACAGTCAACAAAACAAAGAGGCAACCCACGGAATGGGAGAAGATATTTGCAAATGACAGTACAGACAAAAGGTTGATATCCAGGATCCATAAAGATCAAACTCAACACACACAAAACAGACAATCATATTAAAAAATGGGCAGAAGATATGAACAGACATTTCTCCAATGAAGACATACAAATGGTTATCAGACACATGAAAAAATGTTCATCATCACTAGCCATCAGGGAGATTCATATTAAAACCACACTGAGATGCCACCTTACACCAGTTAGAATAGTCAAAATTAGCAAGACAGGAAACAACGTGTGTTGGAGAGGATGTGGAGAAAGGAGAACCTTCTTACACTGTTGGTGGGAATGCAAGTTGGTGCAGCCACTTTGGAAAACAGTGTGGAGACTCCTCAAGAAATTAAAAATAGAGCTTCCCTATGACCCTGCAATTGCATGACTGGGTATTTACCCCAAAGATACAGATATAGTGAAAAGAAGGGCCATCTGTACCCCAATGTTTATAGCAGCAATGGCCACAGTCGCCAAACTGTGGAAAGAACCAAGATGCCCTTCAATGGATGAATGGATAAGGAAGATGTGGTCCATATACACTATGGAGTATCATGCCTCCATCAGAAAGGATGAATACCCAACTTTTGTGACAACATGGACGGGACTGGAAGAGATTATGCTGAGTGAAATAAGTCAAGCAGAGAGAGTCAATTATCCTATGGTTTCATTTATTTGGGGAGCATAACAAATAGCATGGAGGACAAGGGGAGATGGAGAAGAGAAGGGAGTTGAGGGAAATTGGAAGGGGAGGTGAACCATGAGAGACTATGGACTCTGAAAAACAATCTGAGGGTTTTGAAGGGGCGGGGCGTGGGAGGTTGGGGGAACCAGGTGGTGGGTATCAGAGAGGGCACGGATTGCATGGAGCACTGGATGTGGTGTAAAAACAATGAATACTGTTATGCTGAAAAGAAAGAAAAAATTTAAAAAATAAAAGAAAGAAGGGTCAGTTCCCATAAATATTATAATTTCCCAAAAAAGAAAGGAGAAGAAACATACCAGTCTATAAGCTTAGATGCCAGTAGAGAAGGCAGAGCTCTCACCTGATTCTGGCCAAGTAAATAAGATAGAAGCCCATGGGGGCCCTAAAGAGCCTGGCACATGCCCCTCCCCCGACCCAGAAGAATGGACATTGTAACTATGTCATCATCCCCCCTTGCCTGCCCCCTTGTCACTTGGGTCCCCATGGGTCACAAAGAACTTCGGGAGCCTTGTCCTTGGTCTCTCCATCCTTACCCGTCTCATGTAGGTGACCCTAGGGAGATCCCTTACTGCCTTGGTGCTCAGTCCTACCATCTGTAGATCAATCTAGAGCTGTGTTCCCATGTAGGGGAAGGGACAATACACATGACAACATCAATGAAAATAAAAGGGAGTGACGGGCACAAAGGAAAACAGGTGTTTCATACCGGTGATTCTCAGAGAGTGCTCCCTAGGTCAGTAGCACCAGCGTCCCCTGGGAATTTATGAGAAATGTAGGTTGTGAGAAGGTCCCACCCAGACATAGACACGCTGCATTGAAACTCAGGGCTGGGGGGATAGCAATCTGCATTTTCACAAGCCCCACGTGATCTTGATACATGCACGAGTTTGAGAAATGCTACTCCAGATACACACACACACACACACACACACACACACAAATGTTCTGCTTCTGGTTCTCACTTACAGGTGTGAAAACAAGCTTCATGAGCTCAGGTTAAGGGCACTGGTTCTGGGGTCAAATCTGCTATGTTTCAAGCTGTGACTTCATGGGATAGGTTGCCTAACCTCTCTGAACCCCAGTTTTGTCAACTGCAAAATAGGGACCATCCATGCCCTACCTCCTAGGGTTGTTGTGAAGGAGAAGTAGCCATGCCCATGAGAGTGTAGCACAAAGTCTTGGGAAACCACCTGCCATCCTCACTGTTACTCTTCTGTGTCCAACTCCACAATGTAACTGGGGATCACTCATCTCTGTGACCAAAGCTGTGTGCTTTCATAGGGTTGAAATGGAAATATTCCTTCTGCCCTCAGTGCTCATCCATGTCTGCCCATCATGGGAGAAAGAATACCTCAGTCTTGTGGACACACAATTCCTTGGGACTTCCAAACTCCCTGCCCTTTCTCTTTGGCCACCAAGCTCTAAACTTCGAATTCAGAAAATATGTTGAATCCTAATTTCTTCTCTGGGCACATGGGACCTTCCTAGCCCTGTTCTCCCCTTTGATCTAATCTCCTTCTTCATTTTTATTTTTCTAATTGTGTTAATCATGTTTTTTTTTTTTTAATGAGTCACTTCAAATGTAATTACAGCTAGGCAGAGGAGCATTAAATAAACAGCAAATGTAGTAGAGCCCTAGTAAGTAGCTCCTTTTGTTTTCACTTAGAGAACAAGATGCCAAAGCAAGGCTCCCACGACGATAGGAAAACAGCATCACACTCCACTACGCTGTACCACATGCACCTGAACTGCAGCTTGGTGTTGCTTTTTGACTAAGAGAGGGGGGCAGTAAGGCTCTGTTTTGCCTGGGAGATGAAAAGGTCTATTGTCTGATTTTGTGGTCGCAGGTGCTAGTAACACACACCTTTCATCTGCTCCCTTGTTTCTGCCTAGTAAGCAACACCACATAGGCTCTACAGCAGAGAGGAAGTAGAAACTGAAGCCCAGTCTTGTTAAGCATAACATTTTCACTCAGAGGCTATTTCTAGAACATTCCATCCAGCAACTCAGAAGCTCGTATTTCAAATCAAAAGAAGGACAGCTTCTGGTGAAGTAGGAGAAATCCACACGTTCCTTCCAGCCACAAAAACAAGGGCAGGAGAGCCAAGGAGTTCCAAATACTGAAATGATGTCCTTTCTGGTGCCATGTCATATGAATGAGCTCTGATTAAAACAGGCTTTGTCACTTCGGACATAGAAATTAGGCACACCATAAATAAATGAGCCAGGGAAGGAAGGTCTCACACAATCATTTCTGTGTAAGAGCCTGGCCTGTGTGCTCCACACCGGTGAGAAAGTCAGAACAGGCCAAAGGGAGGGTAAGTTTAAAAGCCACCTGGGCCCTCGCCAACCTTCTGCCCACATTAATCATGCACATGACAGGTAGCATTCTGGTCTGCAAAGGGCTCCATATGCCCCATGAACTGTGCCTCACCTAGTGACAAAGGCTGCATGGGGTGAAAGAACATTAGCTGGCCAGGAACACACAGACATGGCCAGGAATGCACAGACATGGCCAGGAACTTGCAGACATGGCCAGGAACCTGCAGATGTGGCCAGGAACCTGCAGACGTTGCCAGGAACCATCATACATGGCCAGGAACCTGCAAGACATGGCCAAGCCTGTGCAAAGGAAAACAGAGGTGGAACACCAACACCTCTCCTCATTTAGGACAGGCAGGACAGGGGAAGAAAGTGAGCGACAGGAATAAGGGGTGTGTGTGAGACCTGGGAAGCCTGCCTTTCAGCAGCTGCTTACCAGCCTTAGATATTTAAGGTTTATTACTAGTAGCTCAGGCTGTTGTTTTTAAGCTCTGTCACAGAGGACTTTAGCTTACAAATAGAGCTTTTAGAGCCTTCTGGTGGGTTGGGGTATGGCAAGAGGCACTGAAGTAGTCCTGGGATTACTTTGAGGGTATATAGGTGGGGTCCCTGCTGCTCTAGAAAGCAGCCCAAGTGGTGTTTATAAATGGTACAATGGAGGCTGGAGGCTTTGTAAACCTGGCACAGTCGGGGCCTCCACGACTGGTACCAGCAAGTGGGCCCAGCCTGCCCTAGCACGACTCCCAGCCTCACGTTAATTTAATCGAGTAGGACAATAATCAGCTCTTACTGTTAGGCTATGGTTTGTGGTCTGAAGCAATAGCTCTCCTTTCCACAGAGGCCTTGGAACATTAGCCTCCTTGCTGGCAACTCCTGTGTTCATCCTCCTCACCCAATCATCCATCATGTCTATCCAACATGTGTGATATAGGAAGTCAGAGGAGGGAAAACCCTGCCCCGAGGCCAAGCATCCTAAAGATACCTGGCCCAGAGGATTTCCTCCTATCGTAAGATGAGGAGTAAGCCTATTTTTCAATCCTGGCCCTAAACCCTGAGCTGGAGAAAAAAAGCAACTGCAAGAGTAAGTTTGGGACCAGGGATGGCTCACATGCCAGGGCTAGAGGACGAGCCGTGGTCCCAGAGGAACAAATTAAGAGCTGACATCCATGGGGCACCTGGGTGGCTCAGAGCGTACGTGTTTGCCTTCAGCTCAGGTCATTTTCCTGGGGTCCTGGGACTCGGGTCATGATCCCGGGGTCCTGGGATCAAGTCCCATGTCATTGGACTCCCTGTTTGGTGGGAAGTCAGCTTCTCCCTCTCCCTCTGCCACTCAGCACGCACCCCCACCCTCATCCCCAGTCATACTCTTACATGCTCTCTCTCAAATAAATAAATAAAATATTTAAAAAAAAAAAAAAAGAACTGTCAGCCAGTGATGTTCACCTGGGAGCCGAGCTGTCCCCTCACTCATGTATGTTAACCGCAGCCCCAACTATGTATCTACAGATAAGACGCTCGAGTGTTTGAGGACTAAAAACAATAACAAAGCATACTCAGAAGGTTCAGTGAAAAGATAAAACTGTATTAAGTGAGTGATTGCTCCCAGAATACAGCCTATGAAAATATTTTTACAAGAGCAAACGTTGACAGACAAATGGATAAACAAAATATGGTCTACCCATACATTCCTCCAAAAGGAAGGTGATCCAGACATGTGCTTTGTCACTGGGGAATCTTGAAGACAGTGAAATAAGCCGGTCACCAAAGGGCAAATACTGTATGATCCCACTCACATCAAGTCCCGGATCATCGGATTCATCGAGACTTCTGCAGGAGGACACGGGGTGCCAGGGCTGGAGGAATGAGGGGGCGGGAGTTGGTGTGGGATGGGAATAGTTTCAGTCATGCAAGATGAAAAAGTCTGGAAGACCGATACTGGTGACGGGTACATAATAGCATGGATGCATTTAAGGTCACAGAACTGTATACTTAAGAATACTTAAAATGGTAAAATTTATGTGTAATTTAGTACAAGTAAAAAATAAATATTTTTATGCTGCTTTAAATCAAGTTCTAGAAGACAATCAGATAATTGTGACTCTGCAGTCTGACCCACCTTTGGAACCCCAAGGACACCCGCCTGGAGTGGGGAGGACGGCAGGTCCACAGTGAGGGGCCCGGGCGGCTCCCTGCAGAGCCTTACAGTCAGACTGTCAACCAGCCCCAGTGTCAGACACCTGGCACCACCCTCAGGCTTTTCCAGAGGGGAAAGAGCCCAGGGTTCTGCAGCTCCCTGACCAAACGTGGGGCCGTCCTCAGGTGACTTACTCCTTAAGACTCAGGTTCCTCCTCTGCAAAGGGGCTCTAACCACTTTAACACAGGGGACAGCTTTGAGTACAGAATTCAAGGAGATAATGAGGCTGATAAATACTTCCCTCCCAGGAGTGTTCCTGAGGCTGGGAACTAGGCTTCCTAGAATCCCCTAGACTAAGTGGGGCAGGAATGTGCTCAGGATCTGAAGGAGACTGTGAGGCAGCGGTGGCTACTCTTTCTGGGCCAGACTCAACTGTGGCCAGGTATCCCAGGGCCTGGTGGCTCCCATCTTGCTCTTTCATCTGTGCTGTAGCCAGGTCTGTGCTCTCCCTGGGAGGCTCACGTGTTCACTGCTCGAGTTAACTAGCTACTATCTGCCTGGAACCCTCTCCTCCCTGATGACCATGTAGGTCTGTGAAGCATGAGGCGTGGAAGTGAAGGAACCTGGGAACTCAGCATTCAACCACCAACCCAAAGGCCCATGCGACCCCCCCACCCCGTGGCCCTGGCACAGCGCAAGCTGAACATATACCTGCGGCTTTGAGTGGACCCCCTGTTGTGTGTTCTCAGGATTCCTAACATCCCAGAAGAAGGAAATGGGACAAACCAATAGAACCCACACAGGGGCCGAGTCTAGCTTCACCCTCCACCCTGAGAAACAACTGTGTATAGTGTCTCTGATGAGGTCGAAGGGTAAGCACATGACGTGCTGTACGATTCCAGAAGCTCATTCCAACAAGCAACATCCCCGGGAAGAATAAATCCCTACTGCTGGGACCCTGGCATCAGCAACGACAAAGCTCATCCCATAAGGCTCTCTCCAGAGCCACACAGCAAGTGCCTGAGACCGGCGGCTCTCCACGGAGGTCACATGCACAGAATTCACAGCGCGCTCCCAGGAAACACGCTGCTTAAATGGACTCATTTTCCCCCTGCTGCTCTTCCAAAGGTTTAAAGTGGCTTGTGAAGAGGTCGGCTAAACTGCATATTTTACAGATTATCTGGATTCATTGATCTTCGTCAAAACGTTTCTTCTCGATAGAGCAACTCTCTTCCCCTGTGTTAAATTGACTGTCATGATTTTAACCAAGAAAACAGTTGTGCAATGAAGACTCATTGTCCCTTCTTCTCCCAGGACCCAAAGCCGCCTTCTCCCCCTTCCATTCCCTCCCCACCTGGAGTTAGCTAGGGAATGAAATGCAGACTTGTTACCACAAAAGTGACAAATGCTGAGAGAGAGAGGAAGAAAAGAGACAGACAGACACGCAGAATGTTTTAGCACAGTAAATTGTGACACTTTATAATCTCAGCTAAAAATTTAATGCTGCTCATTTTTTTTTTTTAAAGTCCAGAATTAGGAGTGCCTGGGTGACTCAGTGGGTTAAGCATCTGACTCTTGATCTGAGCTAGGTGTTGATCTCAGTGTCATGAGTTCAAGCCCCGCATCTGGCTCTATGCTGGGCATGGAGACTACTTTATAAAAAATTAAAAAATAGAAAATAAATAAAAATAAATAAAAGCCACAATTACTAGATTTAGAAATACCAAAGTTGCTTCCCAGATTATCTGATACCACATTCTGCCATTAAGTCAGTGTGTGACCAGAATGACTGGCTGGTTCTCATGGAGCCATGGTCCCTACCAGAACAGGCAGGCCCTACCTGGTCCTTGGTTCCACCTGAGAGCCCTTCTGACTCACCCCACATCTCTATGGCTTCCCCACTGGGCCTTCCACTTCCCAAAGCCTCCCTGCTCACCTTCCCACCCTCCTTGTCTCCCTGAGGCCCACAGACCTCGTTCGCTTGGCAGATGAGGAAGTAAAGTGAAGAGAGTGGCAGTGACTGGTTCAAGGTCATGCATGAAATAGCCAGACCCCAGCTTTCTGGTGGTGGAGTTCCCAGAAGCACTGGCAGTGTGAGCTAGAAGGTCAGGCTTACCCATTCTTCCAGAGAAAGTTAAGAATCTGATGTCCTTCTTCAAAAAGAGTCCCTATCCTGTTGCTTCTTGTCAACAGAATGCCTAACCCTATCTCACTGCTCACTCCTACAGCAACTGGCCATCCTGGCCCTCACTCCTATCTCAACATCTCTGTTCCTTGGTGCTCAGAGCCCAGACCTCTCCAGGCTCTTGCCTCACCTTTGTGGCCCTTGGGCTCCTCCTCTATTCAGCCATCATGACAGTTGCTTCCAGAAGGAGCACATGAGTCCTTCTGCCTAGTTCCTTCATCACCTGCCTTAAGTGCCCCATACCCTTCTGTGGTTTTAACCATAAACCATGTGTTGAAGCTCTATTTCCAGTCTACATCTTAGCTTGTTTTGTCCAACCACTTCTGATGTTATATGTAGCACAGGTACAAGCCTGTATATCTAAACAAATCATAGAAAACGCTGTCTTCCTCCTCTCTCTGAGCCTGAGCACCTGCATGTTGTCCCTGTTTCATTTACTCAAACCAAACACATGGGGCACATTTCAGACTTTCTCCCTCCCCTGGCCCCTCATTCAATCCAATCATCAAATCTCGCCTAAGGGCCTGACTTTAAGACCCCTCGAGGGATCACTGAGGCAGCCGTCCCTGCACTCTAGTACTATCTAGTTCTATCACCTACCTGGATTACCAAAATAACCTAACTACATGCATGTCCCCTAACCACATCTCCCTGCCATCTACCACCCTGTAACCAGAGCAACTGTGTCCCACTGCTCTTTAAAACCATGGTCTCCCACTCAAGGACAAGGATAAAGTCAGACTCCAGAATGTGGCCCATGAGACCCCCTTTAACCCAAGCCCAACTGCCACACTCACGATCCACAGTCCTGACACCACTCCTCTGGGCCTGCTGTAGCCAACATAGCAGGTACCCCCCTGACATCCATCCGTCCCCCACCAACCCCATCATTCTTGCTTTAAGAGCCTATGCCTGAGACAGAGGCTGAAAATGCCCAGCACTTACTTTCCTAGACTCCCTTGCAGACCCTGTGGCCACATTCCCACCAGTGAGATGCAAGGGGAAAACTTTCTTCCCTCATAAATGGAGAGCAGCTCCATGAGCTCTGGCCTTTCCATCTGTCACAGGACGTCATCCTTGAAGGACACAAGGCCTGGGCTGTATCAGCCATCTTCCACTGTGAGGGACAGCCTGGGTGTGGTAGATAGAGTGGGAGGAAGAGCTCGCATCCTTGAGGACATCTTTGACCCCAGGTCCAACCCTGGGACTATTTACTCCCAGACTTCTTGACAAATGAGATCATGAGTTTCCCTACAATTTAAACCACTTTCAGTTGGGTGTAGCCAAGAGCATCCAAATAACATCTCTACTTATTACATTAGTAGATTGCTCTGAACTTGCATCCAGACCGTTTCCTCTACCCCCTCAGAACATCGTTTCTACTTGCTTAGCTCTCAGGGCAAGGCCTCCTCCAGGGATCCTGGGCAAGAAGTCTGTCCTATCATTTGTCACATCATATTCCAACCATTTTTCTTCCCCACCAGACAGCAGCTTGCTTGTGTCTCGTGCTCCCTTGTTCTCTCAGTACCCAGCCTGGGACAGTGGCTATGCCATATAAGCTCCCCAGCTACATCTCATTTCTCTAATCAGACAGGAAAGCAATGCTAGGCCTTCCTTGGTGCTATAATTAAGCCCCCCAAGCTGCCACAGTGATTATTAGAATGGATTCATTTTGAGACTCTTATACTGTTTCTCCATGTCAAGGTCCTAAATGAAATGTCCAAGTTGGGACTGTTAATCATCTATGATGGGTCAAAGCAGTCTCCTCACTGAGGCCACCTGTACTAGAATTTAACTGTAGTCAATTTACCTTCCTTAGCCTTTTCTGGGGAGCCTTACTTCATGGAACTGGAGAGATAGGAATAAAGGAAAGGAGGGAGAGAATTCCAAGTGAGATATTAGTGGCCTGGGACCCTGACAAGTCAGCTAGAAGCCAAACAAAACCATACCTCACCCAGGGCCATGATTCCAAACCATCATCAGGCAAACCATTCCAACCAACGCATTCACCAAACACAGAATCACCCCTGAATCTTAGATATCTTCCTGGAATTCTGAAGTTGGTCCAGCTGTGCCAAAACAAGTATTCATTGAATTGCTTATTGAACCAATGGACTCTGCATTCAGGTTTCTAAGAAGTGACAGAAGGGTGGGGAATGCAAGAATACCATTGGTCTTTGCATCTTTCACATTCTCCATGGCCATCGCATTCTTTCTTCTCCTTTTTTTTTTTTAATTTAAATTAAATTAGGCAACGTATAGTACATCATTAGTTCAGATGTGGAGTTCAATGCAATAATTCATCAGTTGTGTGTAACACCCAGAGCTCATCACATCACGTGTGCTCCTTAATCAGAGCCATGGTGTTCTAAGCTCATCCCTCCCCATCTGCAATGGCCCCTTAGCTGTCCTGATGCTCATCTTCCTGTTAAACCCCTGTGCAGGCTGGTTCCTTCCCTCCCTCTACTTGTTCCTTGTCTATGTTTTTCTTCAACAAGGCCCATGCTATGTCCTCTCCAGTTTTCTACCCTCTCCAGGGCTTTGCTCTGCCTTCACTGCTGTTTTTAACACCTCTCGATTTGGCATCATCTGTGAATTTCATTAAATTGCTGTTTACTGATGCTTCCAACATCATTAATAAAGATGTTAAACAAAACCCAGGCTTGTAACCAACGCCTGCTGCAATGGTGGGACACCCCCTTCCCACTTCCCATCCTGCCATTTATCATGGTTGCCTCCTTGCTTTTTATTTCTGCCACTGAGCCATCCCCCATCAGCTTGCAGGGCTCAACTCTCCTTTAATTGAGCTTAATTCTGCAAGTAATGTTTTCTCCAGAGGCCCCACAGATATGCATAAACGGGTGTTTTAATCAAAGTAGATACACTCTCTACAAAAGACCAGAGCCAAGCAAAATAGACCCATGGGCCACCAGCAATGCCCATGCCCTGAGAGGCGACAGAGTTGAGCAGACAACTCCTGTCCCCCTGCAGAGGCAGGAAGCAAGCCTGGAAGGTTGCCCTGGCAGGTTGAGGACAGGAGTAACTCCACCACGTAAAAACAGGGTTTTTCTCTTTTCAATTAAAAAGAAACATTTTTACCTGGATTTATAAACTAATTTTTCAATTTAAAATACTATGTCTGGGTGGCTTAGTCGGTTAAGTGTCTGACTCTTGGCTTTGGCTCAGGCCATGATCTCAGGGTCCTGAGATCAAGCCCTACACTGGCTCCCACTCAATGCACAGTCTGCTAGAGATTCTTTCCCTTCTTTTTCCCTCCCCCTGCTCACACTCACACATGCATGTGCACACGCACTTTCTTTCTCTCTCAAATAAACAAATCTTTAAGAAATAAAACACTATGTTTTACAGTGACTCGTGTTTTAAAAACAGGGAGAATCAAAAGCAATGTGGCGTTTCTCCCTGCCTGAACCAAGAGAACCTCAGTAGGAAATCCAGCTTCCTCCCCTTGACTGCTCACTGGAAAAGGCTCACCAGACTCCACCTCCCCGCTGTGTCCAGCCCAGCCCAGATACCTCCCTGAGCTGGGACAAGGTTGGTCAAGAGCTTCCTTCTGCATGCCTGCTGGTGTCAGGAAAAATCAGCTAACTGCCCTGTTCAGACCATTTGCTCCAAGCTCAGATGCTCATTCCAATTTGCTTCATGTCACTCCAGCCAACACTGTCCCCCAAGGATTTGGGTTCCAGGACCAAATATGCCAGTCATTAGCCATGCAACTTGGAAAATAGCATCTAGCCTCTCTGGGATCAATTCTCGCAATTCCCACAAGAATGAAAAAACTGAGAAGACCAGTGGTTCCCCATTTTGGACTTTAATAGACTAGTTGCATTAAAAGTCTTGGAATAATATTTCTAGTTTTATGCTCAAAAAATAGAAAAGCAGGGGCACCTGAGTGGCTCAGTGGGTTAAAGCCTCTGTCTTCAGCTCAGGTCATGATCCCGGGGTCCTGGGATCAAGCCCCGAAGCTGGCTCTCTGCTCAGCAGGGAGCCTGCTTCCCCCTCCCCTCTCTCTGCCTGCCTCTCAGCCTCCTTGTGATCTCTGTCTGTCAAATAAATAAAGTCTTAAAAAAAAAAAACAAAAACAAAAAACAGAAAAGCAGGGACTCAAATAGGTACTTAGAGACCCATGTTCACAGCATCATAATTCAGAGTCCAAAGCTGGAAACAACTCAAATGTCCAATGATGAATAAATGGATATGCAAAATGTGCCCTGTACATACAAAGGAATTCTATTCAGTCTTTGAAAGGAAAGACATTCTGACATGTGTTACATCATATGATATGATTCCACTTATGTGAACAGCCAAATTCATAGAGAGAGAAAGTAGAACAGAAGTTACCAGGGAGCTGGGGGAAGGAGGGAATGAGGAAGGACTGTGAAAAGGGTACAGGGTTTCTGTTTGGGATGACAAAAAAGCTCTGCAAAAGGATCATGGTGGTAGTTGCATAATACTGTGAATGTTAATGCCACTGAATTGCACACTTAAATATGGCTAAAATGGTCAATTTTGTGTTATGTGTTATTTTACCACAATAAAAATAACAAATCAACTCTTAAAACAAAAGTGATTTTAACACCAAAAAGGAAGAAAGGGCAGAAAGTCCAAAAGGAAGGAATATCTGTCCCAGGAGAGCAGGCACGTTTACTCAGATAACATGACACAGACACGCATGCACACACACCTCACACTGACCTCATTCCCTCATTGTGCCTGGGACCAGGGCCAGAGCCACCTGCACTGGGCCAGGTGAGCCAATGATGCACATCTCTCCTTAGCTCAGTGACATCACATTGGTGGCTTGGAATCTGCCGTGATGGATGTGTTTATACCGCCAAATTGGCACATGCCATCAGAGTTTTTTCCCAGAGAACTGACCATTACACACTTGCCAGCAAATCCCTGTAGCCAAGAAAAGTTGGTCAGGTTGCCGAGGTCACATGCACATGACCCAGCTAGAAGAAACTTCAAAATCTGATGACCTCTCGGTTTTCTTATAGTCCAGAAATACCTCATGACTCCAGAGGATATCAGACCATCAGGCCTCAGTTACCCAACAATGGCAGCCAGACCACAGTGCAGAGAGAAAAAGACAGAACTGATGGGTCTTCTTCATCCTTTGCATAAATTACTCACCAAAGGCCCAATATGCTCATCCTAAGAATGGCTGAGTAAACACAAAACCAACCCCAGACTAGCACATTGAGTACACTGGCTGTGCCCACAAGAAAACCTCATCTAACCAGGAGCATTAAGGAAAAGAGGGGCCAAGGGTGTGGGTTTGATTTGACCCAATGCCATGGTCAGCTCTGTCCACTCTGGGTGCATCCCCATCAATGATGGACCTCCACTGGAGCCCCTCTGCTAAATGCACTACTCTCAGGTGACCTAGATCCCTCAAAGCTTCTCCATCCACCCACATTGGCTCTCTTTCAGGATCTTCTCTAAACAAAAGTTATCACTAAGAGATAACTATCCTGAATTTGCCTACTGCTGGAGTTGCATGCGCACTACACCCTTGGGACATCTGTCAACAATGTGTATGACCTAGGCAAGTATCTTTTACCTTCCTTCCTATGAAAAGACTATTCCACACTGGGATACTCCCAGAACAACAGTAGAGAGGCTAGAGAAACAACTAAGTGTTCTGGTTATCTACTGCTCCAGTCTAAAACTCAGGGGCCTAAAACAAGAGTCAGTCTGCTTACAAACATGAAGCTTGAATAGGGCTTGGCAGGAAGAGTGTGTCTCTGTTCTCCATGAGAACAGCCTTGCAGGTCAGTTCGGGCCAGAGGACCCGCCTGTGAGAAGCTCACTACAGAGCACACATGATGCTGGCTGTCACGGCTTAGCCAGGACCATCAGCTGGGACCCCCGCTCCTCCCCACAGGGGTCTTTCCCCAGGGCTTCTTAGGCTTCCTCATAGGATGGTCAGGTTCCCAGGCCAAGTATTCCAAGAGACATAGTATCTCTGAAGGCTGGACCCAGACACTGGCAGTTACGTCTGCTATAATCTATAGGTCAAAGCTGTCCCAGAGTCCAGGTTCAAGGGGAAGGAACACACCCCCACCTCTGGAGGGCAGACGTGTCTGTGAATGTGCATCCATCTAGAACCTGCCACCTCAATATATGAACTAAAACCTCAGCTCTGCTAGAGGAGTCACTGAGGAACCCCAGAATCATCCCATCATGTTTTAGCAGAGCTTAAATTCAGGATGCAAAGCTCTGTCAAGGCTGAAGGACCAGCTCAGTGCCTAGACACGCATTTGACAGACATGTACTAAGCTGTTACAATGAACAAGTGCTGTGCCTTGTCTTCCGAATCACATCAGGAATCGCAAACTAGGGGTAGGGTTAAGGGTTGGGGTGGGGAGAGATTACCAACTACATGTGAGTAAAAGAAAGAATTCCAAATTAGAGCAAACCCAAACAGCAATGCCAGGGAAAAGGAGAACAGAGGCAAACTCCAATGTGTCCATTTGTTAAACTGGCACCAACAATACGAGATATAGTTTAATAGAAAAGGAGACAGAGGGGCGCCGGGGAGGCTCAGTAGGTTAAGCATCCAACTCTTAATCTCAGATCAGGTCTGGATCTCACGGCTGTGAGTTCAAGTCCTGTGTTGGGCTCTAAGCTGGGTGTGGAGCCTACTTGAAAAAAAAAAAAAAGAGAGAGAGAGAGAGATACAGAAAGAAAATGGCACTGTTGAAATGGCTCAGAATTGGTTATTAACCCGACTAAAGTTGATCTAAGCTACATACTCAGTTGAGTCTCAGGTAAGCCTTACGGCATAAATGTTTTATTTCCAAGGGAGATAGCTTCCCAAATTCCATAGACGGCACAAGAGAGCACGCAGCACCTGCACCCCTGCCAACATTTCAGGCCTCCACAGCATCTTTATCACACAATGTCAACATCCTAATAACACACAAATAGCATTTTGTGCCTTACAGAAACACTGTTTTACTGTAAAATTCCACGACACACATCTTTCCAAAGGCAGATGGCTCTGCTGCCTAACATTATTACATATATAATTACCTACATCACAAATATTTTCCAAATCGAAACTGCTAAGCTTCCTCGCTGTCTCTTTCTCTTATGCTGTCTCCATAGCAACCTGCCTCCCCTCCCCCAGAGACAAAGAGAACACAGAAGACATCTTTAAATTGGCATACATTAGAGACAAATTCTTTATTTAATCAGATACACAGCTTACTCTAATGATTACCATACACCAGAATTACCAGAAATAATAATTGTAGCTCATAAAAACGAACCTCTGTAAACAGACCTCTCTGTTTACACTTGATGACAGCGTGATTATACAACACGGTGCTCCGTCTTCTCTTACCATTGAGCCCTTGTCCCCTGGTTTACCACCTCTGTAACCCCACACAGCCACAGCACCCCTCCTTCTCAGAGTAGCACATCCAGCCCCACAGCCTTTCCTCCAGCTGGTGCAGGCTGGGCCCCGCCTCGGGCACCTGAGGCCTCATGCACAACTCTCACCTCCCACGAAGGCAGAGCCCAACCGCACAGTTGCGTCAAGCTTGATTTCACCCATGAAACAGACTTACTAGCCCAAATGCAAACTGGGCAAAAGATGTTAAGAATGAACTTGACTTTGATGCTGGCACAGGGATAGACCTGCAAGAGTTAAGTGACCCTGGGTCTCTCCTGACACAAATCTCTAGTTCGTGACATGCTGAGTCCCCGGAGCAACCCTGGACATTGAGCAGGATCTCCAGGCAGGGAGGGCTCACCACCCTACCATTCATGCATTCTGGCTCACGAAGTTCCCAAAGAGTGAACGCAGAGCCTGAAGGGTGGCCTCGGAGTCCAGAGGACAGTCCCCCAGAGTCGCACATCCCCACTGGCCTTCAAGCACTTTAAAGAACAATTGTCTCAGTACTCCATGGAGCAGAGAGAAACACAGAGCTGCTTTTTTAAGTCAACAAATAATGCAGAACCTTCAGTTGGTTTCTATGGAAGAACAGGATGCAGACAGAGACCATCTGAGCTGGAGGGTCCGGCAGTGCCAGGGACATGTGTACATGGAGCTTTCACCTGCCCCAGGGGAATGCTGCTTGGGGCACGACACAGAGGCCGGCAGCCCTCTACTAGCAAGCGAGCTAGGCATCCAGACGTGACATAACAGCCCTGCTGAGCTTTGAAGATAGCACGTTCCGTGAGAGTGTGGGCCGCCAGCCGCCTGCTTTGAGACACTCCTGGCAGACACGCAGCCGCCCTCACCCACGTGTGAGAAACGTGCCCTGCTCCACCCCCAAACGTTATTTTCATTGTGAGTGTACACAGTCACTGAAGGGGCTCTACTTTAAAAGTTAGGCTTTGCATGTCGTTGAACTGATACGCAATAAAAGCCTTAGTTTGGCCCCATTTCCAATCTGGAGGAAATACAGGGAACTGAGAAACAAGTCAATGACCAGAATGCAAATCTAGAACTTGGGACATTTTAAAAAATAACTACCGGCCTGGTGTCTTCAAAAGGTCAATGCCTTAGGAAGCAAAGCCGGGGAGACTGTTCTAGACAGTGGTTCTCAACGAGGGCAATTCGCCTGCTGGCAGGCGCTGGGCAGTGTCCGGAAACAATTCCGGTCATCACCACGAAGGCAGGCGGCACAAACAGCAGGGAGAGAAGACACCACCAAAACTCTAAGTCGAATGCATCCAGTCAGGACTTCACATCAGGAGCTCTTAGATGGCAGAAGGCCCCTGGAGCAGCAGAAGTGTGGTCCCTGGAGAATTCCCCTGCCATCTCTCTTTTAAATGGTTTCAGGACCCGGCTGGCACTAGCCCGAAAACAGGTGAAACTCCAGTCTCGTGGGGCTGTGGCGGGCTCGGACGCTCAGAGCAGCCTTGCCAATGCTGATACCAGGTGTCCACAGAAGGGCTCGGGATGACCCTGTGTAGTCCAGGATAAGGGAAGAGAGGGTTGCATTCTTCCCTCTGCGCCACCAGGTGTGAACGCGTCCCTTTATTCTGTGCCATGAGGGTGGGCAAGGGGAGGAGGTGGCCACCCTCTCTGACCCACCACAAGCGGCTGGGCCAAGGGGGCCTCTCAGAGAACATCTGCATGTCTGCTGTAAGCCTCAAAGTAACAAACCTAGCCAGGCCTCCACCCAAACCCACACATGGTTTGCAGTCATTGCTTGTATTCCCCATCTTCTTGAGATGTCTAACCAATGCCTTTCATTAAAACAGCTGCCTCTCAACCAATGTTCTTTTCTGGCTCCGTGTGTCCTGGTGTTGATCTCAGACCTGTTAGACAAATCGGTGGAATGTTGCTGGCTTAGCAGCACAGGACATAACACTGTTAGGAGGGCAGGATTTTCCCTCTAGGAAGCATGAAGACATCTGCTGAGAAGACAGTGTTTATGCTGGTTTCCTAAAGCACCAGCATGTACATCCATGTTTACACTTGTCACCACTGGGGCTGTGCCCTCTGAGTGGTGTGCAAGCCTCCCTAGCAGCTTAGAGCTGCTCTGGGCTGCACAGGGTGAGCTGAGGAAAAAGTAAACAAATACTCTCACTCATGAGATCGCATGGAGAGGGGCTGGGGCTGCTGTTCTGCCTGCCTCCTGGGTCTGTCTATTCTCAGTGCCATCCCCCATTCCCCTTCCACTGTCTGTCCCCAATGGCTGGGTTGACCACACAGCCCTGTACCAAGCCCTGTACGGGGGGGTGGGGGTGGGGTGGGGGGTGGCACCCAGACTGTGAGGGTCTGCAGGCCTCCATGGCAAACAGAAAATGGGTGGAGAGAGACCACTAACGAGCAAAAGGCTTTTCTCCTTCTCTTTGCTCTGAGACCTGAAGGGCCCAGTGATGCGGCAGATAATGTGGGGATGAGAAGTGGCAGCCCAGAACTGAGTGCGAGAGCTGTCACCAACAGGGCAGGCTGTCAGGGAGGGGCTCCCCTCTTTGCCAGGACAATGGCCCCACAGTCTCTTTAAAGAGAGATGCTGCTTCTCAGCCTTGGCACGGGAGACAAGTGGTGGGGTCTATCATACACACTCGAGAATGCTCAGCAACTCCCCCCGACCCTAAGCTGTCTCCAGACATTGCCAAATGTCCTCTGCAGGGCACATACCGAGAGCCAGTTTCCCCCACTGTGAGACAGCCCGTCAGACCCCTTCCTCCCTGCACACCTCGAGCTCACAGAGCTTTCTTTTTTACATTATTCATCACATGGACTTTTAAAGTAATCCCTGCCCTGCACTGTTGGGAACTGATTCTTTAGGGACAAAAATGTGACTGCGATGCATGCTCACTGCAGCCCTAATCTCACAGGGTTTAGAGCATGGGTTTGTTTTATTTTTTCATTTAAACACATGCAGTCAAGGCCATTTACAGTGCCTGAGGTTCCTGCTGTCCCCAGCATCCAGAGGGGAACTCCGAGGATGCTGGTCACCGAGACACAGCAAATACCACAGGACACCACGTTCCCAAGCACAGCCAGCCTGCCCGGAAAACCAGCAGGACTGCAGCTGCTGTGTCCACCCCCAGGACAGCCACAAGGGAGGCCTGCTCCTCACTAACCCAATCTTCTACCTTCTAGATCCCAAATAACTGAGGCTGTCCACCCACCTAACCTGGGGGACCCCGTGCAAATATACAGGGTCTGTGTGGACGCAGCCCGCAAAGGCCGTTCCTGTTTGGGGCGATCACTCTCCTACTCATTACAGGGTTTTTATATGCTTTTTTATGCTGGCTTCCCAGACAGGAGAGACAAGCCGGGCCCGCACAGAGCCCCAAGGATGCCCAGCCACCCTCAGACAAGCAGGACGCACCAGCCGTGGCCCCAGCAGGGAGTGGCTGTCCTGGGGAAGCCCAACCACGTGGTAGCCCAGGCACCAAGTGCCACTGTGCTCACTGTCCCATCACACCTCACAAAACACAGACTGAAAAGGTTGTGAAGAATATTAACACAGTGACCACCGAGCACTGAACTCCAAGTTCAGGGTCTCCGTGAGGGCTTGCTGCCCATTCTGCATGCAGCCAACCACGGGCACCTACTTCAGGGAGCACCAGGGGGGATGCAGGCATTGATGCCCCATGAAGCCCTCTTACAAACAGGATCCCCTTTGCTCCCAGAGGGAAGAGAGCTTTATCTTCCCCCATCCACAGATGAAAACACAGAGGGTCCAAGAAACTACAACACCTGCCTGAGGACAGAAAGCCCACAGGTGGCAGAGGCAACGGTGAAACATACGTGGGTCTGTTCTCCCCTTCCCAACCCCCCCCACCCTGCGGCCTCCCAGAATTCCCTGGGCTCAGGCAGAACAGCAGTGGCTCCTGGGATTCTACAGTGCGAGGGTGGAAAGCACACCAGACCACTGCACAGGTTCAAAAACTCTCTCTCGACCTTGGGCCAGTTTTTTACTATGTCTCAGCGGACTCACCTACAAAAAAGGGAAAAGAGTGGAGCCCACATGTCGAGCTGTGGCCGGAGGCTAAAAGAACTGATACAAACGCGGGCCCAGCAGGTAGAAGCCCTGATGGGCAAACAGAAGCTGTGGTGCTACTCGGCAGGTAACCCCAGCCTCTGCACACCTGCACCCAGACTCAGACTCAGAGGTTCATTGGGGCTCACCGACCCCCACAAGTCAGGGTCAGACAGTAAATGCTGGTACAGTCTACCACGCTGAGCCCCGGTTTTCTGTCTTCCTCAGCCTCAGTGGGCCAGGGAAGGGTGTGAGGTGCAGTTTCCCCATCCCCTTCTGAGACAAACCTTGCACACACCAGGATCTACTCCAGTTACCATGCACAGGCCTGAGCCAAACAGTTCAGGGCACAGCCTATGATCACAAAACAGCAACACTCCTGTAGCTGTGAGCCTAGGTCCCAGCCACATTGTCCAAATCCAGTCCCACTGCCTGAGTCACCCTACAGGCAGACAAGTCAGGGCCTTCTCTGCACATATTTCCAGCAGTTGGTCCTAGTTATGCTCCAAACAGACTAGACGGGAATGTCTGCTTCCCTCTCCCCAGCAGAGCCCCAGGGGAGGAGCAGAAGTACAGGAACCACGTTCAGGGTTGGAGGCTGCATACCAGGGATGAAATGACGGTGAACGTCAGGGCCAGGACCCAGGCCACAGTGAAAATGACAGGCTCCAGAAGGAGGATGACCTAGCTGTAAGCTAGCCCCAGGGAGCCAGGGAGGCAAGGGGCATAGGAAAGGCGGTGTGGCACCCACAGCCACGTGCCAGTCTCTACAATCACCTCCTCTCACAGGTGCCCCAAGATGGTCTTAGGGACTGACCATTCCAAATGCCACCTGACACAGTCTCCAGGGATTCCAGAGAGCCACCTCTGCCTTGACAGACTCGCTGTGTGACCTTGAGTGAGACTCGACCCCTCCTGGCCTCTCTTTTTCATCCTACAAAGAAGGCTTTGAAGGAAATGGCCTAGAGACACCTCCTATAGACCCTTAGGATAACAAGGACTCCAGCTACTGAAAAACACACAGACCTGCAGACCAGCAAAGGCGACCAGTCTGCATAAGTTTCTAGCGTCAGTTTCAGAAGGCCCACAGGATGGACAGGTCCCAGCCCTTTACCCTGTGGGGCAGGCATAGGTAACAAGGCCGTCAACACCCAGAGCTGCAAGGGGAATTAGAGAAATCTTCAAATATCTGGACTTAAGTCCTTTCCAGAACGAAGTGATGACACAAAGCAGGTATTTTAAATTGGAAGAGTAATTGTAAAAGGCCGAGAGCCCACGGGAGGCACAAAAGCTATTTTTAAACACCTTATCAGAAGTCCAGGTCAAATAAGCACTAAAAAAACCACAAAAATAGTAAGTCCTCAGAAAAATAAAACGCAAAAGCTGAGCTATCTGGCACACAGTTAGAGGCTGCCTGCGGGGAAAGAGGCATCTTTCCAGAAAACAACCTAAAAATAACTCCAATGAGAGAAATCCACCACGTATGCCAGCGTTAGGTGCAAATGGGAACTTAATTAAACAGGTCTCCAAAGAACATGGGTTTCCCAAATAAAACAGACAGCTCTTTAAACGCCCAGGCCGGGAAGGGGTGGGGACACCAAGCGGCTGGGTGCTTGGACCCAATCGCAGACAGGGTCGTCCTGGGGGACGTGGGAGAAGGGGCTGCCCAGCCCCCGTGTCCGCTGTTCCACACATACACACATAGACACAAACAGGGCGCGGGAGGACACCTGCAGCCTGGCACACATCCCCCACGTAGAGGTTCTCCACACCTCTCCACCTCCTGAGCACTAAGGGAGAGGGCTGATGAAGACATCTGTTATTTACCTATTCCTGTCTCCAATGAGCTTCCCTCCCTTCAGAGAAAACCAAATTCATCTTCTTTTGAGCCATCTGCCAGCTGCAAATACATTTATAAAGTGGTTCCCTTTTCAGCCAAAGAGACAGAATATCAGGGTTCCTTTTAAAAATCATTTCACTCTTTCCTTCACTATCCTGCTTCTAAAAAGCTGCCTGCCTTCAGATCTGCAGATGGGCATCCCCAAGATGGGCCCCAGCTTTCCCCTGCCTTCTCACACCACAGGTTCCTCTTCTTTCTC
Organism: Mustela putorius furo; assembly: GCF_011764305.1. Lineage (NCBI taxonomy): Eukaryota > Metazoa > Chordata > Mammalia > Carnivora > Mustelidae > Mustela > Mustela putorius. The sequence continues at coordinate 2,324,518 of NW_025421321.1, forward strand.
CCCCTCTTGGACTTCTCCTTTTCCTTTCTAACTAGCATTAAAAAAAAAAAAAAAAGAGTCCGTAGTAAATAAGCAAGAAATGCTCTGTTTACCATCCAAAGCTCTGTGAACTACTCTCATTGTCCGGCCCACCATATTCTGGGCATGCATGCTAAACAAGGAAGTCTCTCCTGCATGACAAGTGGTCTTTGGGACAGAGAGCAGAAAGCGCATTACCTGCCATAATGATACATAAATTCCAGTACTTAGAAGCACGCACCGACGTGCGCAGGCACTGCTGCACCCAGCACAGCCCTCTGCTGAGTCCATGCCCCACACCCTGAACCTGGGGCCTTTCATTAGCTTCTGGATCAAAGACCCCTCCTCCTCTGAGTCACAAAGACCCAGGCAGATCAGTGGGCTTTCCCCTTAGAAGTGGCTATGACACGCCTGCCATTAGCTGACCGCTCAGCCAAGAACTCTGGCCGGTGGGGAGGTAAGCTGGCAGCAGAATGGACCACCAGGAAAAAAGCATGCTTGCCCCTCATAAGCCTGGAGGGGATGGCAGGGTGTGGAGCCAGTGGCGGGGGCAGGGGGGAGGCTCAGCACAGGGAGGCAGTTCACAACAACCAGGGGCAGCCAGGGGTCCCAGGAGCGTGGGATGTTGGGAAGGGGTGCCTCCAAGGGAGATTCTAGCCTGGGCTTTCAAAAGTTCTCCCAGAGGTGAGATGTACAGAAAGCAGCATCTCCTGGTTTATATTTCCACCTGTGCTTTGCAGCGGACTGGTGCTGAGTTCCCACATGTGCTCTATGAGGACAGCGCTCAAGTCACACTTGAGGGACTCCACAGACTGCAAGAGTGTGGGGAAGTTTGGGAGCGGTTCATCAACAGTGACTGTCCACCAATCTAGTGACCTACAGAATTTTTACTAGCATACTCTGATGCACAGACTTGCCATGTTTTGTCCATGCAGAGGCAGAACAAACTGTTCTAAAGCCTTCGGCATTTACTTCTGGGCATCAGTCACTTGTCTGATGCACCAGAATGTGCTCTTTGGATCCTCCATGGCCACCATTGTTCACTGGCCAGGAAACCTTGGGAAAGTCTTGTGATCCGGCCCCGAGTTGGACCCAGGTCTGGTGAGGAGTTAATGAAGCTGTGGAAGAAATGTTCTTTCCAAGGGTCTCAGCATCGTGCCAACATTTGCCCTTTGTCAGCTAGTTATCAAGTGAGAAAAAGGATGATCTCGTTCTCACCATCGAGTGTATATTCCTTTTTCTATACAGTCATTAAAACTGAAGGCAGAGGTAGGAACAACCCGAGTGCCCATCAATGATGAATGGGTATACAAAATGTGGTATATCCGTGCAGTGGAATCGCACTTAAAACGGAATGAAGGACTGATTCCTGCTGCAAGGGATGTGCCTCAAAAACCTTACGTTGAGTGAAGGAAGCCAGTCACAAAGGGCCACGTGCTGTATGACCCCGTTCATCTAAACATCCAGAGGAAGGACTGTCACTCAGGGCTGGGGTAAAGAGGGCGGGTGCGGGGTGGAGCAGCAATACAGGGCATGGGGTCACCTCCTGAGGGGACGGAAATGTTCTATACTGAGGGTGGTGACGGTGGCACATGTCTGTATCTACACTAAAACCACTTCAAATGTGCCCATTTCACAACCACTTCTTCTCCTTTTGGTGTCAACAAAGGACCTGCAGGTCCTCTTTTCTAAGAATAGCCCCCCTTCTCCCTCTAAGTGGCACCGTCACCGTCCTTGCTCCTACCCTGTCCATGACGCACAGAGACATCCTCCCCTCTCAGCTGCAAGCCTATCTTGCCTTCTCCCCGTTTCCTTACAGATCGTCTGGGGCTGCTTTCCTGCTATGGTCCAGCGCTTCGACTCTATATGGCCCACAAAGCTTAAAATAGTTACTAACTGGTCTCTCATAGCACTTACTGACTCCCAGACTGTATTAAAGCACCTCGTACAGTTAACTGGAGTTACCTCCCCACAAAAACATTTGCTTTTGGTGGGCAAAATATTACAATATTCTTTATATTTCTCTGAATATATTTTACATTTATGTATAACATATAGTACTTTGTATACCATTAAAAATTTAATCAAATATTTTCCAAATTGAACAGTCTTAAGAAATGATTAATTTGAGCCTCAGTCTTGTGTGTTACACTTGTTGGTTATTCCGTCTCATTTGTGTGAGGCCATTTCACTAAAAAAGGAGGAGACATGACAGACACATAGTGAATTTTTTTTTTAACATTTTTGCGGGTGATTTTAAGTGCACACAGGCTGTGGGAATAAAATGAGGGAATATTCGCACTAAGTCACCACAACTAATTAGGCACGATGGGAGTTTGGTAATCCACCCATCCCCATTAACAATCTGTTCTCTCAGGTGCTACACAACTCCACAGGAAAGAGAATCAACATTTTGGAAGTTTACAACCCATCAACCACAACCCATAAAAGGAAGACGCCAATCTGATTGTAATAGAGGGAAAGAAGATTTTCATTGCGGTTTTTGTTAAAGCTCACATACACAGAATTATGCCACCTGATTGCAGGGGAAGTTCAAAGCCAACAACACTTATGATGTCAAGATGTACTTGGAAGTCTTCTTGCCTGTTTAGCTCTGCAAACTTCCTTTATCATAAGCAGTAGACAGATTTATTAAAGAAACGTTCTGGGGCCATTTCACACAACCACAGTTCTGCTCCCAACTTCACAGAGGCATTCATTATGCACTTACGGGCAGAGAGAATGATCTCCAGCCTTCCGCCAACTGCTGGATACACCTAAGGATGTAGTCTTTTGTCACTGTCATCTTGACAACCCTGACCTGCATTGCAAAGCAGGCGTCACTTTGGGGGAATTCATAAAGGACACACACCTGCTAGAGGCTCCAGATAAGTAGCTTACAATAATGAAAAGCTGTTTTTACTGGGCTTTTAATTTCAAATTTGATTACTTAATAAGACATGAAACTGATATATTTCCAAGGTCTATACTTGTGATAAGTTCTGAAGTCATTTGGTGGGGGAGTATAAAAAATGGAGAATATGGATATAAATAATAGAAGGCTTTTTATTTTGGTAAAATAAAACCCTTTGTGTGCGGCAGATTATAATCTGATCATGAAAGTCATTTTTCTCCAAGAAGTACGACACAGAAAGTCAAAAGGGTTGAACATACAAATTCACCTGCTGTGGGGCGATGAGGTATCGGATGGAGACAGACGATTCAAAGCACACATCTGCCGCCACGGCCCTCCCACCACCAGGTAACTCCAGATCGCTCCTGGCCAGGCCTCACGCCACGTCACTTGAGGCTTCTCTATCACCATGGGGTATCGTAGGCAGCATTTTCCACCTCAAGAGAAACAAAACACGGTCCTCGAGGTCAGAGTCCACCAGGAGCTCCTGCAGGCACAGCCATAGAAGCTCTCCCCCCAGATCTGTGAGCCTGCGAAAGGTTTCCGTGGAGCAATCCGGTCCCTGTTCCAGTCACTGCCCACATTCTCCCTCACATCCGGTCTTGGGGGAAGTTGGAGTCTGCAGGTATGGGCCTGCCTCTTTCCCTCTGAAGAAGATTCTATTTTTTAAACTGAAAGAAGTACTTGAAAGACATTTTCAGATTTTCTTATTAAATAAAAAAAAAAAAATGCTAGAATAAATGTCAGCTGCCATACAGTGCCCCAGAAAAGCAAACACTCTCTCCCTTTCAATGATACTTAAGGCAGCAGCCTAGAAAGTAGGAACAATTTTTCATTCTATTCATGGCTATCAATAAATAACCAAATTCTAATATTTTGCTACTGCAATGGCATCCCTCGGGAAGTCTCAAGAATCACAGGGACAACCGTGCCATTCAATGTGATGGAGAAAAACTCAAGCAGTCCCAGGCACCCAGCACTTAATCGTGCCCTCAGCAGTGCAGGACAAGAGGCCATCCTTCTTGCCACACAAACTTGTCTGACTCTGCTTTCCCCATGCAGTCGTGTTGCTGGGGCTGCTGTTTCTCTGGACCTGGTCTTTCATCTGGATAATGAGCCACGTCCACAGAGAGCAGAAGCCCCAGGCGAAGTGTACAATCCTGATGCATAGACAGGGTAGCCCTTGGTGTCTTAGCCATGTTCCAGATCAGAGAACTGTCCTCCTCTGCTTCCAGATCTTACAGGAAGAAGAGCACAGACATCAGCTGGTGGCAGGTAAAGACTGTGATGCTGGCGGGGGGGAAGCTTTGCTGGGCCCAGGGAACAGGTCTGGGTCTCAGGAGGTCCCTCCACTATTGTAAATCATGTATCATTCTCCCACTCATCAGAGCTCAAAGGGCCCTGCAAGGAGCACGGGGCTGGTAAGCAGAGAGCCTTCTCTGCCCTCAGGGGCATGTAATGAGTGGAGGGAGTTCCCCTGTAGTGCTGCCCCGGGCACATATGTACGTATATGGTTACATGTATGTAGCCTCAAGAACCATGTCGAGTTTCTCTACACAATATCAATTTTCTAAAACCTAGAACAAAACTCTTCACTGTTTCAGACTAAATAGAGGCCACTCAGTGAGTTAATCAGCATGGTGAACTTCTTTAATTGAGCAGTCATTGGCATTTTACCTCAATTTGTACAACTCAACCTCTTGGATAAAAGGTAAACTGACACTTTTGGGAATAATTTGCTGTAATGACAAAGAAGTGGCAGACACTGAGGGGACTGGGGTCCTATCTGTCCTCTTCATCATGTAGCTCTGACACCCAGCATAGAGTATGGCCAAGGTGCTCAGTAAACAGTGCTCACCAATCCAACAGGCCGGGCCAGCGCTTCCAGGCAGCAAGAAGACAGGGCCGAGCCTGGCTCATTCTGTGGGAGCCATGCAAACCTGCCAAGTCCATAAACAGGGCCGGTAGGTCAGCAGCCTCTGGGGCCCCATACAGCTCCAACATTCTTTTATGTTATAAAATAAGTAGACCCACAGAATTACACATTTACCAGAAATAAAACTAAACTCTGGCCCAATGGCTGGCAAAGCAAGACAGATGCTAAATTAGTAGGTTGACTATAATGCAAGCAATCTTGGACAGGGACCTTTCTCTCCCACGCCCTCCCAAATCTTTACAAATGTGCGGTCAGGAATGCGACCATCTCAACGTCATAGGGAGGTTCTGTTCTTAGGGGAAGAGCTAATAAGATAGATCTCCCACCCTGACATCACAGGATTCTCTATCCCAATCTAAAACCCCATTCAGTATGAACTTTTTCTTTATTTGGTGGCAAGGAGATATTTGTTTCAGCAGTTGCTGGAAATGTTAAACACAAATGAGTTTCTAACTCCATCTGAGTGACTGGCCCGAGGTACTCTTATTTCACATATAATTTGCACTTGCATTGAGCACCTTAGCAAATTAATTTGGTGGCAAAGAGCATACACGTTAACGCATCACTCCCTGTGCTCGAATCCTGACTCTACTTTTTAGTGCTGTGTGACCTCACCTAAATTACTCAACCTCTCTGTGCCACAGAGTCCTCATTTGCAGGGTGGTGATGGCAGTCCCTCCCTCTAGGGGGACTGTGTGAATTAACCTATACAAACACTAAGAAGGCTGTAAGCACTCCGGTTGCCATCATCTTTGTCCCAACAAGGCAAAACTGTAAGTCTCAGTAATGACATTTTCAACCACTAGGAAAATTACTGAAAGGCACACGCCAAGGATGCACAGACACTGCTTGCCCTCCTTTGAAGTTCAAGTCACTCTGGGAATGCAAACACAGGCAACAACACTGGGTTAAGTGTACAACACAGCCCGCCAGTGACTAAGGGGCTAGAAACCACACCAAGACGGCACTGAAATGTGCTCACGACAGCCAAGGCCAGGCCACCGCTGGCCGACCACAGGGGCACGGAGCCAGCCCTAACAGAACCAGGGGAACAATGACTAATAGCAGAACTACAAAGCAAGTCTACACTAATGAGTGACTTGGCCGCTTCCAGGAGCAAAGGCATGAGAATGCCTTTAAGGAGGAGACCCTGTCTCCCCATTCCTTCTACTGTAGTACAGAAGGTTAATTATAACAGTATTAATGTGCCAATTTAATCAACTAAAATCACAATATAAATTCCTGGATGGGTTTTGTTTGTGTAAAATGTATTAAGTTCCCACTTCCTGTCCAGAACACTTTTCTCCGCCTCTCTGGGTGCCTGGTGAACTAATGTGAACTAGGAATGTCCTTGACTGTCCCGGGCAAGGCCTGGCTTCGGCTTCTTCGCTGTCCCCAGAGGCAGGAAAACCAACTCCGGCCCAAATACACCGGACACTCCACCCCCACTCCTCACGACGTCTGCGCTGCTCAGCAGGTCCTGTCCTCGAGTAAATGTGATGTCCTCCGTTTATTTTGTTACATTAATTTGCCTCTTCAAATTAAGGATTTAAAACAAGACTTTTTACTTAGGTTCCCGAAGAAAACAAACACAGCTGTCTTCACTCTTCTCTGAAGCTCTAACAATCCAATCTTTGCTTGTTTAAAAAAAAAAATGCACACACACTGAACTCATCTTACAAGGGATTTTATTCACATCGATTCAGAAAGAACCATTTACCTGCAGCATGTTCCTGTCAAATTATTCTGGTCAATATACAGAAAAATAATCATCCTTCAAGTCCCGACTGGAGAACTTTCAGCAATCAGAAAAAAAAAAAACGTTCCAGATGCCATCCCAAGAGTCTCTTGATGCATACGCTCTACTCTGCTCACATTTTATTATCTTGATGTCTTGATGACATAACTCAGACCAAAACGAGGGAAAAGGAAGAACACAAACACCAGAGAAGGGAGTCCCATATTTTAACCACAAGCTGGTGCAGCCACAACGTGGGGACACCCACAATTTTCTTCAGGCTTTCCTCGTGGAAATAGTGGAACATGTAAACATTGTTTTGGACTCTCTGTTGTCTGGGGAGGCTACTCTCCCCAGTACCTGCCTCAGTGACGAACACCAGTTTCTGCCTGTGTTTCAGGCAGCCACTCGACTGCCTCTTTGGACATGGAGGACAATTTCTTGACCTCCCACACTCAGCAAACCCAACCAGGGAGCCCTACTTGGGCAAAAACCCCATACCCTTAGTGGAAGAAGAACAAGAAGGTGTTGCCTCCAGGTGGCAAGGAGGGGGATCCAGCCTAGTGTGGGATGTGGGTTTAAGGGCTCGCTCCCTCACTCTAAGGAAGCTTGTGAAGGCACAGGAGCACCCCAAGACGGCGTGCGATGGAGGCAAGACAATGACCTAGGAGGGAGGGAGCCTGGGGCTGAGCCATGGTTTAGAGCTCCCACCTCCCACGTCAGCCCAAGCTGGACAGGGAGTGGAGCCCTGGGCCAGAGCAGGTGGGAGACCAGCACCCCAACCCTCAAGGGGCCCACTTCCAGGGACACAGGACACACCAACTATGTCTGTCTTCACCCCTCAAAAAACTGTCTTTCTGTGCTTCATCCTGCAAGCAAACTATAGGCCTTTGCACAAAAGATGTCCATTTTTATGAACAGCGATATGAACCTGCTCATTTAAAGAGGTGGGTATGGTGGGGGGAGAGAGTTTAATAATGGTTAGGCCAATCTAAGAGTCTCCCATAACTCCCAAGGGAGAGAGAAGAACTTCAGAGTCCACCAGAAAGAGCTCCAAATCTACCCAAGCACCACATCCAGGCGCCAGCTGTGGCAGGCCCGGCAGCAGACAGAGCATGAGAAGGTGCTCCAGAAGTACAGGACACCGCCACACAGCCTCAGATACACTCATCACCCCCAGGGAGAGACTGTGGCACCCAGGGCCGTGCCACGGGCTCAATGCACATTGTGCCATTTAACCCCACTAAAGACTGCTACATATCCAGTCTGCATCTGAGAACTGAGCTTCCAAATTGCTGAGGCGCTCACTTATAGCTAGTAAGTCACGCCTGAGATTCCAGAGCCCACGTGGCTCTGTGGGACGCAGTGACCTGGTACGGGCCCTTGGCTCCATGCCTTCTTAGCATTATCAGCACTATGACCTCGGACGAGTAATTTAACCTCTCTGGGTCTTACCTCCTTATCTGTAAAGTGGATAAATTATTTCTGACCTGACAGAGCTCTCGTGAGGATCAAATACTCTATGTAGAAATGTACTGGGAGGTTGCATAGGTTTTGTTTTTGTTTTGAAGGGTAAATTGTGCGTTTTGACAGTGAAAATGGGTGAGCAGACAGGCAGGAGGGGAAGATATTAATTTCTAGGTTCTTCCACCAAAAAAAAAAAAAATAAAAAGGAAGACCAAACTGGGAAGAGCTGTTGTGGAACTCAAATATTCTCTGCTGGTTTACACACAAAAGGCATAGGCTTCAAAAGGCCCTTAAAACCTTTCCAGGCGCCAATGTCCTGATCCTTAAAGTGTGGTTGTTGAACTGTACCACATGTGCCTAGAGAAAGGGCAAAGCTGTGTCTCCAAAATCACCACACAACAGGTGAGGAGACACACTCTCCCAGGCTTCCTGCTCAGACCCTCACAATGGAAAGCACTCTACCATCAACTTTGCTAGCAACACCAAAGAAGTATTTGGAGGAAACACGCAGGCCTGAGACAAACTCAGTTAACAGTGATCTCAGAATGTGCTTTTTGAGGATCATGGTATAAGGGACAAAGTTAACACAAAGTCAGTAGTGAACCTGAAAGGAATGGTCCACACCCTAAGAGCTTGTTGATATTATAAACAATCCTTTAAAGATCACTTTTAAAAATGAAGAAGGGGGCGCCTGGGTGGCTCAGTGGGTTAAGCCTCTGCCTTTGCCTCAGGTCATGGTCTCAGGGTCCTGGGATGAAGCCATGAATCTCTGCTCAGCAGGGAGCCTGCTTCCCCCTCCCCCTCTTCCTGCCTTTCTACCTACATGTGCTCTCTCTCTCTCTTTCTCTGTTAAATAACCAAATCTTTAAAAAATTTAAAAAAAAAAAAAAAAAAGGAAGAAGAAGTGAACTGTGCCAGGGTTGGATGACTAGGTCGTTGTGGCTCAGAATATAAATGATTAGCGGGTATGTCCTAAAATGAGTGGACGATGCAAGGAGGGTGTGTGCATGAGGTACGAGGTGTTCCAGTATGGAATGCAGGACGTGCGGCTCTGCTCACCAGCTTCGTACCCCACTTTCTCCCCAACCAACATGTCTTTGCCTCTGTGCTCAGCTCTTCCTGAAGTCAGGACATTCGCCCAGCTTTTCTTGCTGCTAATTCCTCTTCCCTTCCCCCAACCCACCCTGTGCCTCCATTTTGAAAAACTGGGCAGAGAGCAAATACTGACACCTAGTATGGGCCAGATGCTGAGAGAAGTGGTTTTGGGTAGCTCATCTCATTGAAGGCCTGTGACAGCTCTGCAGGATATTAATTTGTTGAAAGCCATACAGGAAGTAAGCGATGGGACAGGCATTCAAACCCAGGTCTTCCTAAACCCCAAACTCTCCCTCAGCAAAATCTAGGGTTGCCCTGTCCAACACAGCCATCGGTCACATTAACTGCTGCACACATAAAATAGGTTGATATGTGAAAGGTAAAATAAGCCCCAGGAAGACTTAATTCAAAAAAGGAATGCAAAATATAGCATTAATAATTTTTATGTTCATTATATACCAAAATGATAAAAGGAGTTTAGATATTTGGGTTAAGTAAGATACACTATTGAAATTAATTTCATCTGTTTCTTTTTGCTTTTTTTTAATGTTACTAGCAAATTTAAAATTATATACATCACATTTGTGGCTTACATCAGATTTTTTTTGGGCAGCACAGATCTAGAACACTAGAATGAAGAGTATCAGTCAACCCTTTGCAAAGTACCTGAGTGTCCTCTTGTAAAAGCCACAATGCAAGGAGCAGCCAGGAGTCTGAGAGCCAATGGGGGTAGAAGTTCTTGATCAGTGATGGTCTTTACCCCTCTGTATCCTACTATCATTATGTTCTGTTTTGTTTTGTTTTTCAAACGTCCCAGAGGCTCCATATAGTGCAATTTTATAAATAAATAAATAAAATTTATTTGAAAAAAGAAAAGAAAAGGTATCCCAGAAAACGAAAAAGAAAAGAAAATGGGTCTTGTTTAAGGATGCCAGGCACTGAAACCAGTTAGGACACCCAAAAAGGGCATCTGCCATAATAAAGCTACCAATGGCAAAAATTCATGGGAAATTTCTAAGTTGTTTTCTGAAACATGAGGATGAAAGAATATTTTTAAAGTAATATAATTACATGCATTTTTAGTATGTATAATTAAATAAACCAAATATTAGAAGTGGATATTTGAGTACTCCATTTACATTCCCAGAAATTAAAATCCAAGTAGGCCTGATGCTCATTTTAATTTTCACATAGAAAAAACAAGACCTCATTTAAATTGAGACTCACTTTAGAGAACATGAGAGGGGAGAAGGTCAGAGGGAGAAGCAGACTCCCCATGAACCTGGAAGCCTGATGCAGGACTCGATCCTGGGATCGAGCCAACCAGGTGCCCCAAGACTCACTTTATATTTATATAAGTATGGTAGACGACTCAAAAGATATATCTGCAGGCTAGCCATAAGGCATTAGAATTTAACTGGAGCCATCATTTACCATTCACCCCTTACTCCCGGTCCATTCAACAAATATTTGTGGACAAAAAATATTTGTGTGTAACGTGCAAGCGCCTTCCATGTCTCAGGCACAACCAGAAGGGACACCTGACTATGTGAGATGAAGACTATGTAGATAACTGTGTGTAACTTCTTCAGGCTCCAACAGGCTGCATTATTGCCATTAAAAAAAGCATTATTTTTTAACATTATTCTGGTTGCAGCATATACATGTTTATCACATGGAGAATTTTTTTGAATCCAAAATCAGGATGCTCTGTCCCCTGAGCAAGGAGGGAACATCACTGAACTAGGGCATGACTTCCATCATGCCAAGCATGGAGGCCTGGGGAGGCCCACTCGAGTCCCTTACATATGTGGCAACATGGTTCCACTAAGATCTAAGAGGAAAAATGGAGAATATACTAACAGTGTAAGTATATCTGCCCAGACATCAAACCAAAGTGTGTCCTGGAGAAATGGTCTTCAGAAAGTGACATGCAGGAAGCATGCTCAGAGATGTGAGGAAATGAACAGCAAAAAGAAAAGCAGGAAGGGGCAGGGGAGGAATTCCCTAGCTAGAGAAGGAGGAATGGGGGGCTATAGACCAAAGGGTGGGAGGCCTGAGCGTCTGGTGAGGAGTTTGGATTTGACCTGTTTCACAACAGGCATCTACTGTGGGTTCTTCAGGCAGAAAGGAAATAAAAGTGGGTTCGATGAAGAGGAATCTGGTGAAAGTATGCTGTATGAGTCAGACTGGAGGAGAAAGGGACTGCAGGCTTCTAAGCTCTAATGCTGGTCGTGGCAGTATGTGTGTGTTTTGCAGCTGAGTACTTCCTTCACACAAAATTTTACATAGCTAACTGCAATAGGGTGTTCTGGACTGGATCCTGGAACAGAAAAATCACATGAGTGGAAAACTGGTGAAATCTGAATAAAGTCTGTAATTTAGTTAATAGTTATGCATCCATGTTAATTTCTTAGTTTTGACAAATGTGCCAGGGTAATGTAAGATGTTAACATTAGGGTAGACTGGGTGATGGGGATTCCGGAATTCTCTGTACTGTTTCAACTTTTCCATAAATTTAAAATTATTCCAAATAAACAAGATTTGAAAAAATTAAATAATGAAATAATTTAAAATTATTCCAAAATAACAAGATTTGAAAAAATCTGACATGGAAGTTCAGCATTAAAAACAGTTGAGCTGGATGGGCCTACCCACCACACTCCTCTTTCTCACTTCCTCTCCCTGCCTGTATGCACAGAGTGTCCCACTGAGCAGGCCAGCGCATCAGAGAGGCACCTTGTCAAAAAGGGACAAATGGGGGATAAGAGACCTGAGAACTTTGTCAACCTGAGAAACCTGCTCAGGGTAAACCTATTGCAGCCCGTAAGCTCTCTTAGCATGTGCCTGACAGTCCCCTCCTGGTGAGCCTGCCTTGCACTCAGCCCTGGACTCGGCCCTGAACTTAGCCCCAGAGGCCCAAGTGACTGCCTCATCAGCTGAGTGGATGGGGATACTCACCTGACCCCAGAGGGGCCAGCTCATCAGCTGGCTAACAGCCTACTCAAGCCTGTTGTGAAATTATTCCAGGGCCAATGTGATGGTCTCTTTTAGGAATGGGAATCAGGGAACAGGACAAGGAGAGCCATAGACATCATCTGCCAAATCAGGAAAGGCAGCATGAGCCGGAGGCAGAGAGAAGCAGAGATCTTGAGAAGGAAGGGGAGGAAACAGAACAGAGACGGGAAGTGGTCAGTGGCAGAAGAGGTAGGGAGGGAAGATGGCAGACCAGGCACAGCCCAGGCACGTGACTGGCAGAACGGACAGCCTCCCATCCAACAGTGGCCCCCTCAGCTGGTTCTTCTATGGTTCCACTCCTTCTGAAGTCCAGTGTTCAACAATGCCAGGGTCCCCATGCAGGGAAGACCTTACAATAAACCTCCACCACTTGAGGGATTGGAGGGAGCCTCTTTCTAGCAACCAAAGGAGTCTTTAAAAAATATCTTTGTGCCAGAACAATACAGCCTCTGCCTTTAATGCTGTTATTATTTTTCACTGGTTTGGTTTGTTGTTGTTGGGTTTTGTTTGGTTCTCCTATCTCCTATTTACCTCCTACAAGGAACACTTTAAGGGTAGGAGATGGTGTGTGGTTCAGGCAAGAAGGCCCTTAGCTGGCTGTTAAGAGCTCCTGGGACCAAGACCCCAAGCAAGTCATAGCTTCTAGAATTCTGCTTCTTCACCCGCAGAAAGAAGAGTTTAGACTTAGTCTCAGCCACTCCAAAAGGCTCCTGATCACCTTCCTTTACATCATCCCCTTACCCCTTGACCATCGCTTCTAGAATCCGAGAAGGAAAAGGGCTGCGTGAAGGAAAAGAAGGGAGAATCTAATTCTGATCATCTTGATTTCTATAGAGCTATGAGGATTCATGGTCAGAGACACTGTATAGCCTACCCACTTTCAGCTGCCAAGGCATTCTAGATTCATCTGAGGCTCAGTCAAAGGATGTCAATCCCATTTTACTTACGGACTTTCATTCTGGTTAAGCATGCACACACATATACACACACACAATATTATTATTATAATCTAAAAGAAAAAGCACAATTCTTTCCTCCTAAATCTTCACACACACATATAAACTCATTTTCAATATTTTACACTGAAAAGAAAGTCCATAACCACTTTTTCAGGAGGTTTCCATGAAGTCATCATTTAATTCATTTATTAATTCAATGGATATGTACATATTCATTTCACTGTAACACAATTATTTTGCTCATTAAACATTTTGTGCTGCCAGAGACACCTATGAAATCTAATAAGCAGTTTCCAGAACGACACAACATGCCAATTACAAATGTTAATTAGATCTAAGTGAACAGCATGAGAAATTTAACAAAATGAATTCCAGGGAGGGGAAGAAGAAGAATATAAGTAAGCCAAGAGCCAAGCGGTTAGCTCTGCCTGGCTCTCCTACCATGGACCCCTCTGATTCTGAAAAATGCCCCATGTGAATTCAACAATCTTGGGCCAAAAAGTTGACATAATACATAGCAATGCTGGGAATAATCTCTGAGTCATATACTTAGAGAATGTAAACTATCCAAACATAATGTGCCTACAGCATCTGCTGCGGATGATCTAAGGCTCCCGCCGAGCCACAGCACACTATCAGCAGAAAAGCAGCAAGTCCAAAGGGACCCACCCTTCTTCCCCTAGTATGCTCCGTGTACGGCAGACCTACGAAAGGCACTATACATACATGTAGGCCCTTCATAATTAAATAGAGAACATCAAAATTAAGTAGAGAACAAAATTAAATAGAGAGCTCTAAAAATTAAAGAAATGAGGATAAAAATGTGCCCCTGTGTTCCCAAAGCAGTTCCCAAATATGACTGCAAGGTAAGAAGCCCATACAAAGATATTCTACTTGGTAGACTGGTGTCTCATATCTTCTCCTCACCCAAAGCAAAGCCAGACTTGCAGGATAACAGGACAGATCTGGTTTACAGATAGGAAGGGAAAGTGTCTGGTTTTAGGATGTATTTGTTTGCTTTGCCTACACCTTAACATAGAAACATACTTCAACTCTTAGGAGAAAAGATTAAGGTCATTAGGCCTTCTGGCTTTCTGATTAGTTAGATGCTTTGGGAGACAGAGAGACAAATCAAGTGAGACACCTGCTCCCTGGAAATTTCCAATTTAGTAATGAAATCCCACCTCAAGGGAGGAAGATGGATTAAATAAACAAGCTTACTTGCTCTTGACCTACAAGTCATCAGGCAGTCAGCCAAAATAAATCAAACAAATTGCTTTGTCTAATAAATAGGCTTTGATATTCCTTATATCTAAATTCTGCTAGAGGATCAACTGGAAGGGAGCTCCTGTAATTTTTCTCTGGAGTATCCCTACCCTAAGTTATCTGGAAAGTTTTCAGATTCCTTTATAAGAGCAGGCCCTCACAGTCCTAGACATCTAACCAGCTCCCTCCCATCCACCACACACACCAAGTCATCCTCCAGATCACTCCCTCCAGATCCCTCCATATCACTGACTCTAACCCTCTGGGGATCATGCACCCCCATGGGAACACATGGCCACACTCCCCCAAAAAGAAAAGCCCCATCAGTCCATCATAACATTGGCTTTCACATGGCGCTAAGGGGTCATTCATGTCCCCTTCCCAGCCCATTCATGGGCCCTCTTGGGAGCCACAGGTCCCAATTAACCCATGTAGGGACGGGGCCTAGTTGGTTACATTCATTGGTTCCACCACAAGTATCCTTTATAGGTATAAAAAAACCCACCATTCCCTGGGTCATGTCTAGGTACGAGCCCCATGCTAGGAATTTAACTTTACCGCTTTGTAATCCTGCAAAGGGACTATTGCATATGAGAAAATCATGTCCCTAATCCTGACCTCAGGGTGGATATGTCTTCAAGGAAAAGACCTCTCTTTGAGAGTAATTGCACCATCACTGACAAATAGGTCACTATGTGGGTGACCTTTTCCTCTAAACAGAACTTAACTGTCTTTGGTTCTGGAACAGTGAAAAGTCAATGACCCCAGGTCACAGGGCAAGCGGGGGACAAAGGGGGGGGGGAAGCCTGATCACCCAACCCCAGGGGAGGTTTCTCTCTACTTCACCGCAGTCAGGTCTTCATTCATCTCTTCCCACTTCCACCACCCTAGTGGAGGCCAGCATGTCTCATGGAGAATACGAAGTCTCCTAAGTAATCTCCTGTCACCAGCCCGAAGCCAGACATTCCATCCTCACCCTCCAGCCACGGGGATTTGTCTCCACTAAACACACAACATCCTTCCAAAAGTCATTCAACAAGGTCCTGTCACCTACAAAATAAGGCTCTTCTGCCTTTCTTGATTCCATGCCTTTGACGCCTTTTGATCCAGAAATTGTGAACAACTATTGGTCTCCTAAAAACATGACATGCAAAAAATAAATAAACAAATAAAACATAACATGCCTTTGCAGATGGTGTTCTTTCTACTTGGAGTATTTCTTTCATTGCCATTCATCTGTCTTCTTTCAAAACACCTCCATCCAGCCCACTCTGAAATGACCTTTCAATTAATTGACTTCCTCCTCTGCACTTTTATATATTTTATGAACCTCTATAATTACCACTTAACTCAAGCATTACAAAATAATTACTGCACAGTCTGTTCTTCCCCCCACTAGGTTGTATACTGGTTATTACCCTTTGAATTCTCAATATTTATCACTGTGCCAGGCAAAGAGCAGGCACCTAGGAAATGCAGGTTGACTAAGTGAATTTTTCCAAAAGCAAAAGGAGACAGTCCCCAGGCAAAGACAGAGGGTGTCTCATGGACATACATATAGTGTAGCATGTGGACGGTGTAGATCTTTTCTCCTTGCTCTTTGATTTTGTTTCCACGTAAGTGACCCAGACAAATAAAGTATCATCATAAAATGTTCAAAGGACTTCCAGGAAAAATAAATCAGCACCAATAAATAATTAAAATGTGAAACCAAAATGCATGTTAAAAGAAATGAATCTACTGGCATGACACCTTGAAGTTAGTAAAAACTGAATTATTCCCTACTTCAGGATGCCTTTCTATTAATCCTATAGATCACACTGGTCAACATTACTCTCATCAGCTGTGCTCGTTTTACAGCTCCTGTAGATACTTGCATTTCTCCTCAGATCTCACTTGTAAACCAAAGCAATAACATACAATTTTGGATATTCTGCTCTTTAAGCATGGTCACAGAGCTAGCTTTGTTAACGGAAGCTACAAGCTCACCCTTGTTTGCTCTCCTTAGACACCTGTTGAGAAGATGAACAGACGGATGTACAATCCACCTGCCAATTCACGATGCTTTCTGTTTAGACAGGCAACTGTGAAGAAATCTGTATTTACTTTCAGGGCTGCCTAACTTCACCAGCATTGACTTTTCTGTAAGCCAACCTTTTTTATTTCCACGACAAAGGATGACACAGATCCCTCAGATTTCATCAAGATGAAGCTATGCAAAGACTGGAGTACTGAAAGGGGGAAGGGAGCAGGGGAAATGATAAAATGTAAGCACCAGGGGCACCTGGGTGGTTCAGTTACTGGGTGTCTGCCTCCGGCTCAGGTGATAGTCCTGGGGTCCTAGGATTGAGCCCAGCATGGGGTGCCCTGCTCTGCAGGAAGCCAGCTTCTCCCTTCCCCACTCTCCCTGCCTATGTGCCCTCCCTCACTGTGTCTCTGTCAAATAAATAAATAAAATCTTTAAAAAAAAAAAAAAAAGCAAGCACAAGTTGAAGCAATAGAGAAGCCCCACAGTCCATGGCACCAAAATGACCTCTCGCTGGCTCTATGCTGATGATTCAGATTCCCAGTCTGGATTCTAAGTGGGTGCCAGGCTTCAACAGGATTGAATACAATCAACGCTACAAGGAGGCATGAATGCATTTCTCAGCGGCATTTCAAAACACCATCATTATGGGTTTCTACTGCCAGACTCAGTGAAAGGCTGCTCACAAAAGCCCAAAGACAATGGCACGATATACCATTTTTCAAAGAGGTAGGAACACGCTCCAAACACATCATTTTTTAGGCAACTACAAGGAATCTCCCTATTAGATGGCATCACCATTGAACAAGCCAAAGGATAACTCAAAATACATGGAGACAAAGATAGAACTTGCCAGCGCTCTTGCCTGTCCTGAAACATGGCTTCCAAGTCTCAGAGCATGTCTCTAGGGGGTTGTTCTCCACAATAAGGCAGAGTCCCTATCCCTGCCTCTGAAGATGCCCCTGAAATCCCCCATCTTAATTCAGGAGCCCCTCCTTGCAATAATTTTATCTACCAAATCAACTGCAGTTATTAACCATGCATATTCTAGTTCTTTATCAAACATGCACAGTTCCCAGTCACCGCGGCCATATCAAGGGAGTTTCAGACCCCATGTGATGTGGTAGAAGACCACAGCTGTGAGCCATAAGCCTGGCTGTGCCCCTCACAGGCACTTCTGAGTGTCAGCGCTGCCCCTCCCCCACCCACAGCACAGCTGCAAAGCGAAGATGTTAGCTACCAACCGCAGTGAGGGCCGGTGAAGGAGAACGTGGAAAACAATAAAATACATCCAGAATATCAAATACATCCAAATATACTGGATATCAAATTGGAAATAAAATATCTAAATACCAAAAATATCCTGACTGGCACAAAGGAAGCATAGCCAAATATTGGTTCCTTTTCTCCTTCTGCCAAAACAATACAATTTGATCTTTCTCTCAGTGCGTGCTGGCTTGTCACAGACAACTGTCCAATGTCCACTCACTCTCAGAAACACTGACATGGCTCAGGAGACTCCCTGGCTCCCAGCATCTCTGGCTGGGGGGCTCTGCTGTGTGCTTGGCCTTCCTATCCTGGGGGCACCTTGGGGCCACTGCACAGTTGCAAGGACACTGCAGGAGGAGCCTACCAGTCTGCACTGCTTGGCTGTCTTCTGATATTTCATCTAAATTAAACCCAAACAGTATTTTCCACTGCAGATTCCAGTCTCCAGGACTTAGTGCCCACGGCCTGAACTTGACATCTGCTTTAAAGGGCATAAGAGTTGGCCCACACCAGATTCCACATTCCTAATGAGAACATTCCAGATGAAGTAACATAGCAAAAGAGCTGAGTTTTAATATCCACTCCCAAGGACAACAGTAGCTTTCCAGCCCTGTCTCACGCCTTTGGTCAAGAGGGGGCCGAAATGGAGATCATCCCGAATGGCAGAGGTAAGCTGCCATGGGTCTCTGTTCTCTCCTGGACAAGTTTATCCCGAAGAGTAGCCTTCCCATTCTTATATTTATGGTTCTTGTCACAGGTCTGCTATTAACATTCACCATCTTATGACTTTGAACATGCATTGACAATCCAGTCTCAAAGGTTGGGAGAGTAAACACTATCTGTTTCACAGGCCATGAGGTCTTTGCTGCAACCACTCACTACTGCTGTTCAGCCCCAAAGCAGCCATAGACAATGGGTATAGCTGTGTTCCAGTAATAATAACCTTCATGTCTAGAAACAGGAAGCTAGCCAGTGGGCCATAGTTTGCTAAGCCCTGGTCTTAAATATTATCCATGAGTATGGCCTTAACTGCAAAAGACAGAAGGAATTATGGTTTTGTCCATATTATCCCAAACCAGAATAACCACCTCTATTTGAAATAGTCATATAACAGACACCCAGGTCAAGGATAGCTTGGTTGGTGGTTGAAAGGGACTAAGAGAGACTAAGGGTGGCTCCGTTAGTTAAGTGACTACTTTCTGCTCAGGTCATGATCCCAGTGTCCTCGGATCAAGTCCCACATCAGTCTCCCTACTTAGCGGGGAGTCTGCTTCTCCCACTTACCTTCCCTTTCTCACATTCTCTCTCACATTCTCTCTCTCTCTCAAATAAATAAATAAATAAATATTTTTTTTTGAAAGAAAGAAAAAGAAAGTGCCTAAGAGCTAGAACCAAAAGGAGAGAACCCTCGGGGCAGTTGGGTAGCTCAGTCGGTTAAGCGTCCAACTCTTGGTTTCAGCTTAGGTCAAGATATCAGGGTCATGGGATTGAGGCCCACGTGGGGCTCCACACTGAGCAAAGATTAAGATTCTCTCTCTCTGCCCCTGCCCACCCCGCCACTGCTCTCTCAAATACATAAAAATAAATAAAATCTTAAGAAAAAAAAAAGGAGAGAACCCAGATGTGGGCTCTGTTGCTTCCCACCTGAATTACAAGTTTTGAACTTGGCAATCTTTAAGGTTCTTTCCAACTCAACAATTCTATAATTTTAACACCTATGACTCAGTCCATATTTGACATCCATGAAAAAAATGAATCTAAAACTCTGAAAGATTATGAATACTTTAGTCTGAATAAAAAAATTACATATGCTCACTCTGAAAACTTAAATTTAAAAAAAAAAAAAGCATAAAGAAGAAAGGTAAAATTCCCCTTAAGTCTCACCACTCAGCGATGACTGGCTTTGGCATTTTGGTGAAGTCTTGTCTGTGTAAAGAGACACAAAATGTTACAATATGGCAAGCACAGTAGCCATAACAATTACAGCCATAGCCAAGCAATTACTTTGAACTTGCATATTCTTTTTGGAAAAGAAATACTGACCTCACCCAAAACAATCCTCTTTGTAATATACACCATGAGCTTAAGTGCTGAGACCAGCAAACTAGGGAAGCCACTTCTGCAATCCACAGTCCACGCATGGTCCGCTCTCCCATGAGAGCTTCACCTGGGCCCGTGTGCCATGTCCCCGGTTGAAGTCACAGGAAGGAAAAGGAAGAGCCCAACACAGAGGACAGCCCCACCAAACTGTAAGCAACTATCACCCTGACCATGCTCTCCAGCAAGTAGAGCAGCTGATTAAAAACATCAACACAGGTGGTAATTCACACTATTTGGAATAGCATGTCCAGGAAGGAAGGGAGAGTGGTAAGGAGGGAGGTGCAAATTACACAGTTAAAGGACTATTTTTCATTCATCATGGAGGAGAAAGTTTAATATTGCAATACATATTTTAAAAATATTTTTAAATTACAAACATGGCCAGAGAAAAAGGGAGACCACAACAGACAAGGAGAAAGGGAAGTTAAGGTGAGTGCATAAAGAACAAAGGGATCTGATGCACGACTTCACTTATTTAAACATGGGGGGGGGGGGTTGAGAGGTGTTTTTCAGGTACACGCATTCCCAGTGCGGAGGATGGTGGTCCGAGTCCTTTCCTGCAGACGGGATGGTCAGTGACTCAATGCTTCAGCAGCTGTGCTCAAGAAACTTGGATGCCTGCGAGTCTTGCCACTTGGCGATAATTTCCAGCTTACTCATCAGCACATTCCAGATGGCTTTGATGGGGAGAAACGCTCTCCATCCTGCTTTGCCTCTGGGTCATTTCATTGGAAATGCCGCGCATATCAAGTTTTCTTCTTTCTCCAAAGCAAGCAACCAAACAGGCCATCAGGAAGCCCGCAGTCCTGGACACTACCTTTGATTGGAAAACAGGGGCAATTCAGCTCAGAATCACATGGAGAAGAAACAGTTTTTACAAACCGAAGGAAGGATTTATGATTCAGTTCTCTGCATGTTCATGTATTTTATGGGAACACAAAATGAGGTTTTCACAAATGAATCCATATAAAACATGAATAGAACGCCTTCATTTCGTGAAAGAGATGCCAACTCAGAGCAAGAAATCCACACTCTTCCTCCCAATCCAGGCATGTGCTTAGGCCCTGAAAGCCCACAAGGGCCACATTAGGAGCAGGGGCCTGAGCCTGAGCGGCCCCTGGGACTAAACCCCCCAGAGGCCCAGACCAAACAAGCCTGGAGAGCCCCGGATGTCGTTCCCCAACGGGAAATGTCTCCAGTGCAGTTCTGAACAAATACTAGATGGCAAGAAGGAAATAGCACCATTTGTTCTGTGTTCTCATGCATTTCACTGTCCCACCACAGGCAGAGGTGGCCTTGTGGTGCCTGCGAGCCAAGCGCCAAGTGTCCTTATAAGAAAGAAAAACAGGATGAAGAAAAAGCACAGAGCATGAGGATGTCATCCTCGGTAGGAAGGAGCATTTCAAGTCAGTGCCCATCTAATTTTCTCTGCACCTGCATAATAACTAACAGCAAAGTGCATCATTTTGTTTGAGGATGACAAAAACTCTGAATTCTTAACAGACTGTAGACAAGACACAGATATGGCAAGGAGATAAAAGGACACTCAACCGGACAAATACACAACCAATGTGCTGTTTAAACTCCGTAAATTACTCAAGAAAAGGTAAGTCGAACAAACAGGTTTGTTACATACAAGTGGGACTTCGATGAACCAAGGCAAGACAGACTCCCTTGCTCCCAAGCTTGGACATACATCTTTTGCAAAACCTCCCTCCCACCAGGTTTCATGCTCCTGGAGAGCACATTCTATTCTCCTGGGTGCCTCTGAGCCCCGAGCCCACTGTGGGTCACAGCAGGCAGGGGCTGCAGTCTGCAACAGCATGCACCCCCTCTTTCCTCTCTGAACCGCAGAAGGTGACCCCAGCTAGCCTTCTATGGGGAGGACCATGCTGTCCTTCTTCCCACTTGGAAATCTGCCTGAAAACTGAATTCCAGGTTCCTGAGGGGAGCAGGCTGGGCCTCTTCAGCATTTTCCCTTCTGTGCCTGGCACACAGTGCTCAACAAATACCGGTTGAACGAAGGACAGTCTCAGATTTGGAGCAGAACCAATCCTCAGAAAATATCATGCCACTCATCTGCAGAAAAGGCAGTAAAGGTGTGTGTAAAATCACAACACTTTGTAGCAAGCCCCATCCTAGACTCAAGCTACTCTAAATTGAATCCTGTCGGCCTTATCACATGGCCACCCGAGAACCACACTCCAGAACACCTTCCATCCCAAGCAAACTTCCAAAGACATGTCAATTTTAGTTTCTGGTAAAGTGTTTTGGACAAAATGCTATGGTTATCAAAGCAATAACAGCTGTGGGCTACATGAGAATAAAGGCCTAAGCCCACTCTCATCATGTAAACAGAATGTGATATTTCTCTCATTATCAGTTAATGCATTCCGGTCTCTGAGTTAAAGAAATTCACCTATTTTTGCTACTTAATGTCACAGGAACAATGCAATTCCTACTATGTTCAGACATGTTACCCAGTTCTCTTACCCCTACAGGGAGCTACCCTACTTGCTAAGGGGCGGTCAGTTTGTTCAGCACGAAGTAATTTTATGCATCAGTCCAGATTCCTTTGAGGAAGCAGGAAAGAAAATGGATCGGGGGACAAGTTAGCACAGAGCAGACAAGAAGCCCCTGCGGCCTCCTTCCCTATGACCAATACCATCCTCCTCCTCCTCCTCCTCGGGGACCTGGGTTGTGTTGATCTCCACCTTCATCACCATAACCATCATCATCCTCATAACACAGAGCAAGAGAGCATTTCCTGAAATGTCCACAGGCTCAGAAATTAATTTCATACAACCAGTGGAAGGCTCTATACACTTAACAAAAATAGAGTACCTATCTCCTGGAGAGTATAAATACATCCCCAAATGGTGTTAAGTTCTGGAAGATGGATCAGCATTGTCCTATAGTTGATTTTTTTTTTTAAGTTTTCATTTAAATTCCAGTTAGTTAACATACAGTGCAATATTAGTTTCAGGTGCATGATACAGTCATTCGTCACTTCCACACATCACCCAGTGCTCATCACAAGTATACTCCTTTATCCCCATCTCCTATTTCACCCATCCCCTCACCCGTCTTCCCTTTGGTAACCACTAGTTTGTTCTCTATAGTCAAGGGTCTGTTACTTGGTTTGCCTCTCTTTATCATTTTTTACCCTTTGCTTATTTGTTTGGCTCCTTAATTTCCACATGAGTGAAATCATATGTATTTGTCTTTCTCTGACTCATTTTACTTAGCATAATATACTCTAATACCATCTATATTGTAGCAAAGGACAAGATCTCATACTTTTTGATGTGGCTCAGTAATATTCCATTATATATATATATATATATATATATATATATATATATATATATGTATGTATAAATACATATATATGTATACACACACACACACTCCACATCTTCTTTATCCATTCACCTACTGATGGACAACTGGGTTCTTTCCATAATTTGGCTATTGTAGATAATGCTGCTATAAACATTGGGGTGCATGTATCCCTCTGAATGAGTATTTTTGTATCCTTTGGGTAAATATCTAGTAGTGCAATTGCTAGATCATAGGGTAGTTTTATTTTTACCTTCTTGAGGAACCTCCATACTGTTTTCCACAATGACTGCACCAGTTTGCATTCCCACCAACAGTGCAAGAGTATTCTTTCCCTGCATCCTCACCAACACCTATTGTTTCTTGTGTTCTTGATCCGCCCATTCTGACAGGTATGAGGTGATATTTCATTGTAGTTTTGAGATGCGTTTCCCTGATTATGAGTGATGTTGAGCATCTTTTCAGGTCTTTGTTGGTCATTTGTGTGTCTTCTTTGGAAAAATGTCTATTCATGTCCACAGCTGCTTTTTTTTTTTTTAAGATTTTATTTATTTTATTTGACAGAGAGAGAGATCACAAGTAGGCAGAGAGGCAGGCAGAGACAGAGGGGGAAGCAGGCTCCCTGCTGAGCAGAGAGCCCGATGCAGGGCTCGATCCCAGGACACTGAGATCATGACCTGAGCCGAAGGCAGCGGCTTAATCCACTGAGCCACCCAGGCGCCCCCACAGCTGCTTTTTAACCACAAAGAAAGTTACTACTTGGTATCATTAGATAGTATATTTGTAGAGATCCTAGCAACACTGCTCCATGGTGAAGGCTGCCTCCTTTGATGACTCCTCAGTCACCAGGCATCAAAGAAGCAGTATTGACCAAGGGTGAGTCCCCTTATACAATCCCATGGGCTGCCTTTCTGGCAGACACTCAAACCCTGCCTTTCTTTCAAGGAGGTGAGGAAGCCTAAGGTCAGTAAGGAGCCAAGAAGATACATAAGACAGCCATAAGCACACTCACAAAGACCATTCTCAATGAGGTCTTAACACTGGGAAGACAGAGCAGTCCCTTCCAGGCCTACTTTCTATCAAGAAGCAGGCCATGAGCAGGGTTTACAGCCATAATGACCTCTCACCAGGTCCAGCCTGGGAGGCATCACAGTAGGCTGCAAGGAAGGGAACTCACTGTTCCTCTCCTGGATGACAGAAACTAACAAGAAAGCAAGAGTAACCACTAAATGGGAGAAGACATTTGCAAATCATGTATTTATAAAGGGTTAATATCCAAAACATATAAAGAACCAAGAAACTCAATAGCAAAAAAAAAAAAAAATCCAATAAAAAAATGGGCAGAGGATCTGAATAGACATTTTTCCAAAGAAGACATAAAGATGGCCAACAGACATGAAAACATCATTAACCATCAGAGAAATGCAAATAAAAACCACAATGAGATACTACTTTATACTTGTAAGAATGGTTAATACCAAAAAGACAAGAAATAATGAGTGCTGGCGAGGATATGGAGAAAAGGGGCCACTGGCACACTATTGCTGGGAATGCAAGCTGGTGCAGCCACTGTGAAAAACAGAATGGAGGTTCCTCAAAAATCAAAGAGATCTACCAACAATTCCAATTCTGGGCATACAGTCAAAGGAGATGAAGTCATTATTCCAAAGAGCTATCTGCACCCCCATATTCACCTCAGTATTTACAATAACCAAGAATGGAAACAACCTATGTGTCCATCAATGGATAGGCAGATAAAGAAAATGTGGTGTGTACATATGTACACACACACACACCAGAATATTATTCAGTCATACAAAAAAGGGAGCTATAGCCCCTTATCTCATGACGTTTATACTCAAGTGGGAAATAGATGTGCTACAATAGCCCGATGAAAAGTCCAGAGTGTAACAGAAGGAAAGAGCAGGTGTAAGATGGAGAGTTCTCGTACCCACTGATCACCTGTCATCATTAGCCATCAAGTTTCTGCAATATTCTTTCTACTTTTTAAAGATTTTATCTGTAAGTCATCTCTACACCCAATGTGGGCCTGGAACTCATGACCCTGAGGCCAAGAACTGCATGCTCCACTGACTGAGCTCAGGTGTCCCAAGTTTCCATGATATTCTTTAATCAAATATGGGCCAAGATTAGACACAGCTACTAATTCAACTCCTATTATAAGCCGCAAATGCTGAGAAGGCACCTTCTGTTAACAGCTCTGCCACAATACCTGCCCCTGTGATTTCTCTTAAGTGTGTAAATAAATTGGCAGCCATGTTTTGGGCTAAAACTTCTTGCCTTTTCTCTTTTTAAAGATTTATTAATTTGAGAATGGGAGAGAAAGCATGAGCAGGAAGGGCAGAAGGAGAGGGAGAGAGAATCTCAAGCAGACTGTGCATTGAGTGCAGATCCTGACACGGGGCTCAATCTCACGACCCTGAGATCACACCCTGAGCCAAAACCAACAGTCGGATGCTCAACTGACTGCACCACCCAGCTGCTCCTACCACTTCTCTTCTTTTTATAAGGCCACACCACTCTAGAAAAATGGAAGTATAGAATCCCATATGGCAGGAACCATATTGTAAGGGAATACTCAGACCTACTCCTACACCTGTTCTGCTAATAATTCACCTATGGGATGACATTGGTCTCCATGGGACACCAACGGGACGCTCCTGGGATGCCCACAGGAAGCTGGACTTGTACTTCTGACACTGCTCAACTACCTCCCTTGCTGGGGACCACATCAAGGGAATGGATGTCTTATAAGAAGGCAGAAGCATATGTCATGTTAAATGTAAAAACACAGTGATGTTATTTGTGTTTAAGTAGTAAGGTCTAAGCATATCCTAAAACCTCCAAAATAATCTTTTAAAAAACTTTTAAAAATCAGAGCTTTAGAATTGTCATCTCATACTTACAATTTTAACATACATAATTAAAAACTGAAGGTAGAGTCTTATACCATCCCAGACTCCAGAGCAATTACCAATAAGATGAACAGGGGGAAAAAGGAGGAATTTTTGGTTTTATTTCCTGTTCCCTAAATTCTTTGTGCTTGGGAATTCTCCCCTTCACTCCCTCCACTGGAATTCCCTCCAAGTAACTACTTGAAATGATTTTTTTTCTTGAATAATCTTCTCTTTTTGACACAGTTATGACTCAGCAAGGGGGACCAGTGTCTCAGCATACAAAGGTGTAACACTATAAACGAAATCAATAAAATGGGAAAGGGTGTATTCCTCTGACAGAAGAACTTAGGACAAAGCCGGCCACATGAAGACACTCACACTACTTCTTTGTGGCCAGCCCTTCTTACACTCGGCCTCTGCCAGGCTTCACTCTGAAAAGCCTGACCTGACCTATGCTGCCTGCAAGCGTATTTATCTACAGAATGAGCAGGAAATCTGACAGAAATGGGAACATGAATAACCCAATAGTGGGGGGGGGGGGAAGAAGACAGAGCTCAAGTTAAATACTTGAGACATAAAATGAGTCTCTGCACATTTCTCAAACAGGGCACAAGCCTCCCACCAGCGAAACATGCGAAAACAGAATGTCTACGTGGAGCCACAGATACACGAAATGTGCTAAGGTAACCATGTTTACCTCACTCATGCCAAGGGAGGACTCCTGTGTGTCTAAAAAAGGAAGACTCTGAGGAGAGGCGTCTGGACAGGGAAAAGGTCTCGGGCAGGAGAGACCACCAGACGGGCCCTGGGGGTGACGTGTCCGTGCAGAACGGCTGCTATGAGGCGGTTCAGCAACATATCTGTCAAGAACCAGAGACCAAATATTCCAGGCTCTACAGGCCCCCAGGCCCCTGTCACCACTCCCCCTCCCTGTTGGTCTCTGCAGCAGGAAAGCAGCCTCAGACAGCAGTGAACAAGGGAGTGCAGCAGTGTCCTACCCCCTTCCCCTGCTCGAAGGCTTTTCCTTCCACCTGAGTCTCACATTCCTTCCAGCAGCGGCACTGAGGTATGCTGAGCATACCATCCCCATCTGAGGCAGGAAGGAGCGGAGAGGGTGTGCTTTTGGAAATGCCCAAAATGGCCCCAGACAGGCAGTCCCACCAGCAGCTCCTCTTACCTCCCAAATGAAAGTAAACATTCCTGATCCACGTGGTAAAGATCTGTTTGTAGAATTAACACCATCTTCCCTCAGCTTCCGCGGGTGATGGTTTTACATGAATTGGGTAGGCAATTGACCTAACACTGGGTATCCCTATCAAAAGGGGAGAGGAACTGCAGGAAAAACCACCCCTAGCAGTGAAACAAAAAGTTCCATCAAGGCTTACTGCCAACAGGAACAGAAAATGATCCCCTGGAG
The DNA here is from genome assembly GCF_011764305.1 of Mustela putorius furo. Classification (NCBI taxonomy): domain Eukaryota; kingdom Metazoa; phylum Chordata; class Mammalia; order Carnivora; family Mustelidae; genus Mustela; species Mustela putorius. The sequence goes on from NW_025421321.1 coordinate 2,352,001, forward strand.
GACCCTGGCCTCCTTCCTTTACATTCCAGTGAAAAGGCTTTGAAAAGGAAAACAATTACAATGTCCCCACTGTTGGTTATTTTCATTCGCAAGGGTCCAGTTGCAGTGCACTGACCATCATCCATCAACCCCCCAACCCCCGAAATCTTAAAGTTACTTGCAGCATCTAGAACAGGGAGAAGAAGGCAGAAACCCGGGCCCTACCGTAGCGGGGTGCTGCAATGAGCTTTTACCAGCTTGAGGGCTGACAGTTAAATCTGGGGAGGTTTTGCAAGGCGGTGGACATCACATTAGTAGATTGAAACTGACCAAGGGGAGAATGTTAACACCTTGAAAATTAGCAAATGCTACATATCAGTGAGATTTCCCTTCCGCTGCCAGAGGCCCAGTTTTTATAGCACAGGCTGGGAGAGTCCTAGAAAAGGAAGCTGGGGAGGTAGAAGCAGGAATACTTACAGTATACTGCTTAACAGATTTGGCCATGGAGTCCACAGAGAAACCTAGAAGGGGAGCATGGGCATCGTCCCAGGCCAAGAATTTCTTGGGATTAACATCAATGAGAGAGAAGAAAGCCCCTCGGCCCCCGAAAGCCAGTAGGGTTCACCTTAGAGGCAAATACGTATACATAGACGGCAATCTGGAGCATCTTCCTGCATGAAGTCAAGTGAAAGCCCAGGGAGGGAGAGACGCTGAGACGTAACACATCCAGATCACAAAATTGAAATCAGTCCCAGCCCATCCATCAAGCTCTAAGTGCATTCTTTCATTCATACTTGGTCCGACCACAAAGAGTTCGTAATAGACCAGAGAGATCATGGAAAACACATTGTGTAGGAGGAAGCAGGGCAATTACTGACCTGTTTCCTGCTCACAGCGAGCTGCCGGCTGCACTATCAGGATGGTGGTATCAGTTACCAACTATGGGGCGGCAAGGCTTCCAAGCATCAAACAGCTGTTCTCCATGCAACTAGGAAGGGCCCCAGCCACCCTCTGATGACCCTTAATGATCCACCTTCCACTTCTGTTCTCCCCACACTGTAATCACCTGTTTCATTAGAGAAGAAACTAAACACGGGGCCCAAGGTTGAGGCACCACACCCCCAAAATAACTGTGTCTGAGCCACAGCTACCCCCACACTCTCATTCCTGCTTCTGGGGTGAGCTGGGCTCTCAGATTCCATGGGCCCCCTCAGTGGGGCCAGGTGCAGCCCTGGCAGCCAAGGTAAACAGAGGTCATTACATATTACAATCTACTCCACTTTAGCCTTCTAGTTGGCGGGAAGAGGCCTGGTGCATCACTATCAGTGCCCTGGGCTTTTTTCCTTCTAAATCTAAGTAGCCTGTCAGTCCAGGAGAAGCTGCCAACCTCTAAGCCAGGCGACAACCTCAGCCATCTTCCAAGGGGGGAGCCAACAGGTTCTCACAACCGAGCAAATGTTGGGAAGACACTGCTTCTTCTAGCATTGTCTATGGTCTCTAGTTCTGTGGCAACAAAATTGCGAAGGACTTGGTCATGGAACAAACCCTTCATCTCATGTCAACAGCTAAAGGAGCCATTGAGGGGAGCATGAGCGCAGCCCCGGCTTTGGGTTCAAAGTCGTCTTTGACCTGTAAGTCGTTAGAGCAACTTCCCACAGTTTTATTTACAGTAGCATCTCGAGGTGATCTGAACAGCTGTGCTGAGAGGTTTTGTGTGCACAGAGGGCGAGCTTGTCTTCAGCAGGAAGTCGATGGAGGCCATTCCCAGGCACACAGGGCACAGGCCCTCTGTTCTCTCTGGAGCCCACCGTACAGCCAGAGACATTTGTGGTGGCAAACAGGAGGTATCCTTCTGCAGCTACTATCCCTGCCAGCCGGCCAGAGTCCTGGAGCGGCACAGTCCTTCTGTATCTTGAGGACGTACCAGAGGAGTCCCAGCTTAGGGCTGGGACTTGGGCAGCACCTCAGTGACTCTGTCCTATGCAGTGCCTGGGATCCACTCTCATACCCCCGCCCCAGGGAGCTTCAGGCTCTCACTGGATGGAAAGGAAAGAGGCTCAGCTCAGCAGGTCACGCAGCTGGCCAAAGGACAGAAGAGCCCAAAGCCGGCCCCAGCCCGGCCCCAGCCCGGCCCTCCTCCCAGCTAGCTCCTGCTAACCCTCGGCCAAGACTCATGCACACTGAGTACCGTGGACTCGTGCCTGGCTCAGAAGCGAGACTCTCTGAGACTTTCAAACGCCCCACATGGCCAAAAGAGCTAGGCTCACAGGCGCTGACCATGATTTTATGCAGAGAAAGCAAAGAGCACAACAGGAAGCCTCAAAGAGCCTCTCTTCTAAGGAAAGTCTGTTGCTTTGGGCTCACAGTGCCTGCCCCCCAACCCTCCCCACGTTGGGGCCCCACATCCAAGTCTGACCCAGGGCTCAGTTCTCCCCTCAGCCTCGCTCCATGGCTGAGGCTCCTTGTCACCACCTTGCACTAGATAGTGGCCACCAAGGTCCCACCTGCAGTCCAGCCTGCCTCCTAGCAGCCCCTGCCACATCTCCTACAGTCACGACTCAGGGACCTTCCAGGCCTGTAGGTCAGGTCCACACTCCTGGGCCAGCCCCCAGGTCTGTCCAGATCCAGATTCCAGAGCCGAGCAGCACCCAGGGAAAGCATAGCTTCTGAGCCAGAGACGGTGAGTCTAAACCCAGCTCCGCCACTTCTGAGTTCGTTTTCACTGGAAACTAAGGGCTCACAAGTACACATAGCTCCAAATTACCGTGAGAATTAAATGCAACGCAGCCAGCAAATCTGCCCACCATCCGAATGGTACAAAGAGGAGTGGCTGAGGCCGGGACCAAGGCTGCCTCCACACAAGGAGCTGAGGAACAGGGGCACGATGGACAACTTCCATGGCTGCAGCTTCACCTGCAGCAGAAGGAGTGACAAGCAGGAGCCCCAGGTGCCTAGCTTTGCTGAAACCATCCGTGTGACCTGGGGGAGGCACCTCTCCTCACCTTGAGTCCTGACCCGACGATGCGGTGGAGACTGCACAGATTTTACACAAAGGTCACAATCACATTTCAACCCCTCACCAGCTATAGGACAGATGACAAATCACATAACCCCTTGTGAATTCTGCTGCCGGTCCCTAAAATCATGAGGCTCCTGCCTCATGATTTTATGGACAACACAAGAGACTCAGAGTCCATAGAGTAAAATGAGTCAGAGAGAAATACGTAAATGTCCGCAACAATTAATGTAATTCCCTCTGGTAACTTTGTAACAACCTGGGAAATCAACTTCAAGTGCTCTCATCCCAACTAGAGGGCCACATGCGATCAGCCGGAGGCTGCCTATATTTACCAAAGAGAGTCCATCCTGGAGTCCTTCCCACGGTCAGAGATGCACATCTTTGAAGTAATACGCAACCTCTGTGTGATCTGAGGGAGAAATCAACCTTTCTTTGGTAGTCTTTAAATAAAAGTGACAGAACATCAAGGGAAAAGAAAGCAGAAAGTGCCTCCTTCAGCCATTACCAATAAATCAGAAGCATCCCCTCTGCTCCCTCAGTTCAGTTAGTTTTGTTTTGTTTTGTTTTTTTCCAGTGTTCCAATATTCCTTGTTTATGCACCACACGCAGTGGGTTCAGCTAGTTTTAAACTTACAATCAGGGAGGCTACAACAGCCCTTCACATTATTTTTTCTAACTTCAAATTCATACTTAGTGTCCATACTTTGTGATTCTCCATGGAATCACTCAAAGGTCCTGAAACATATGCCTTAGGTGGGCACTTGCTCCCGTTACAACACCCTATGCAGGACAGGAATTATCAACCACCCAGGTCCAGGGGCGCTACTGACAACTGGGAAAACAGCAGCATGGGAGAGGCGTACCCGATCTTGTAAGAGTGTAGGTGAGCCTCCTGTCTGTAATTTATGGGGTTAATGCCACACCCAGTGCCAAGTTCACAAGCTTGCTCCTGACCTGCTAAGGTAGGGAATTAGAGAGTATAGAAATTGGGAGGACTGCTAGCAGCCAGCTCTCTATAAAGTGACAGCAGTGGTGGAGAGAGGACCCCTACTTTCAGCAATACGGTCCATTTGTGCAAGAGTGACACAGGCCCATGGGGCAGTTTGGGAGCAGCCCCCAGGGTGGCCCTAAATCACAGGACGGCTCAAGACTGACATGCAGAATGACCCCAAGTCACCAAGCAAACTGCCCTCAGTCCAATATACTTGGTACAATAAATCCAGCAATTTTAGAAAGACACCAAATAAAATAGCCTAAATAAAGCCCTTACCTCAGAGAGGAAGCATGTATTCAATTGTATAATATTTATACACATCAACACATATACAATTACACATATTGGCAGCCCTCACTTCTTCTAAAGTACTACTGGAAACCATATCAAATTCAGCATTATAACTTGGCATTGAATTACAGGCCAGATACTCTGCTTGAAATAAATCATAAATAACTAAATACATCTCATCAAAGCAAAGATACAACTTCAAAATTCTACCGTCATTAAGACTGTAATGTTATACCACAAGTACTATAAAATACACATAAAAACAAAATACACATCGTATAGAATACCACCCAACATTAGCACAGCAACTGGCAATTTATGAAACACCTTCCACAGCACATCGGACCGTCCCCCTCAAAAGCACAGGGGGCGCTCCAGTGTGCCAAGCAGCACCCATGAAACATTCTCTGTCTTATTTTATGAATCCAGCAGGGAAATGGCTGGAGTCATTCCAGGCTGAAGTCATTAAGGTGACAAATGAAATGGAACACGCATAGCCATCTTCAGGGAAGAGTGCAAGAACTCCAACAGCTCAGTTTGGGGAACAGCAGGAACACCTGTTCTTAGTCTCTGAAGCAAGGGCTCAAACCACCTGGGCCTGTGCTGACCGTGTCCAAACACTGGGCAGCTCAACCACAAGCCAAAGCCATCCATCTGGAAGCCAGGACAGCTAAGACAGGAGGCTTCTACCTATAGCTGAGCTATCCTGCCATGACTTAGGGCCAATTCTAATTTTGAGAGCGAGCTCTGGGTTCCCACCAACAAAGAATTCAAGCCAGGTGAGGGTCATCAGGAAGTCCCTTCGAGACCCCTGAGAAGGGCTGACGGTCCCATCCCAGGAGCCCCGTCCAGCACAGCCTCTGCTTCATTATGGAGGACAAAGGCACTATGGGTGGAACACTTTGTACCTTATCTATACCATCTGCCTGGAGTCATCCCCAAAGCTACCTGCGGCAGAACACAACTCTGCCATGGTTGGGAAAGGATGGAGTACTCCCTCCCCTGTCCCCTACACTTCCCATCTTCAGACTCATCCGTCACCCAGATAAGCAGAGCAACAGTGATAAGTGCCACACAGGACCCACACCACCCACACCAGCAAGTTCTCTCAGACCAGACCCATCAGTCATGCTCCATGCAGGACAAACCATGACATTCTGAAACCAAACAGAGACAAGACTGACACTCTAGAAGCAGCTTTAAACCCATGGGATGGAAGTGTGGGAACCACAGCATACCACAGTATCTGTACTTTGATTAGTCAGCACGGAAGGCTTGGGTCTGCTGGTTCCCTCCCTGAGTCTTGGGAGTCATAGTCTGGACCCCTTCACCTGTACCACGGTCACATCTTAAAGCTCCTTATTATTTGAATTTCCCTTCACGCAGGGCCCCACCAAGGACGTGGTGGTGCCAATTGTGAGGCCCCCAAGGCCCAGGAAATGGGTGGGCGGCTCTGTAGAACAGGTCTGCAGGCCATTCCAGTTCAGCACTAAACCACACAGCGAGAGTACATCCTCTGTAGGACTGAGGCACAACCCCCTCCTCTCCCCCCGAGCACCAGAAGCAGTCACGAGGGTGAGCTTTCACCAGCACATGCTCTTCCTTCCCAGGGGCTTCCATACACAGAGAGACAGCCCCTGCGGCTGGGCAGGCAGGCCAATTCATGCCACCTGGGGCCGGTCTAGTGACCATCTACCCCTGACATTACGATCCCCCTCAGGGAATCACAGCACAGTTTCTCCCTCCTTAATACCCCCATTATTTCCTTCATAACAGAGTCACTCTGTCCAAGAAAAATACAAATTAAAAAAATCCTTAAGGTAGAGAGAAAACATACACTTCAGCTTTCTCTCAAGAATGCCTTCTCAGAGACTTCTGAAGTAGCTTCAGCACCTCCAGAAACGACTGTGCCGGTGACCCTCACCCACGGGCAAGGCTGAGGGCTAGCACTATCAGCTGACACATGCTGACCAAGGTTAGTTCTCTTCTAGGGAAATATTTGCCCCCAGCACTACGTTCTCTCCTGCGGGGGAACAGGCTTTCCAACCAAGGGTTCGCCATGACTATCTGTGGACCAAGTCCGTTTCTGCCCATCAGAATCCGCTCCCCAGAGGGGTTCACTCAGCTGCATCATCCCATCGGTGGCTTTGGGCTTCAGCACGACCTTTACCAGGGAGATCTCATCCCAGAAATTAGAGCTTTAGATGGGGAGCCCAAGTCCTCCACTGGAGGGAAGGGGAACATGTGCTGAGATTTACTCTTCTTGTTTGAAGGACAAGATGTCTCAACTACAGCTAACCTAACACTGAGAGGCGACCACGTGGGGGACAGTGACAAGCATCCCCCACCAGCCTCATGATGACACTAGGGAACACCCCAAGTTCCCAGCCATGCCCATGCCAGATGGAACCCATTAATTGAATTTCCAAAGAAAAGCTAACTCTTTATCAAATAATACCATTTAAAGAGAATGATAATCCCCACAGCCTTAAATGTAAATCTGATAATACACAATGTAAATAATAAAATGCAAAAATCCAATTTCTACGTAGTGAACTTTCAAACACTCCACTGTTTCCATTATTCTAGCTTTCAATCTAAATGCTGCAATGCCACTGTAGGCACATCAGGCCCCCAGAACAAGGCTATTATACACTTGTTCCTCACTTGAAATATGAGCCCAGAATTATTTACTCAGTGCACTGTGCATGTCAGCTAACAAAAGCACTGCATAAAGGATTTGACAAATGCACAGGGAAAGTGTAGGCCCACCCCATGAATATTCCCCCAAACCAAACCATAAAGATATAACAGGATGATGGAGAAGGGGAAACTGTCCACCTCTCCTTATGATACCGCCTGTCACCTCAGGAAATGGACAGGCTGTCAGGTGACAGCTTTGTAATCACCTAATGCTAAGACACTGAGCACTCTTCCTATGAAGGAATGTAAATCCAGACACTGAATTCCACTCCCTCCGAAAAGGGGCCAGAAGAAAAACAAAATTAGACTCTGTGTCCATCAAGACCACTGAAAAGAGACTGCTGATGAGGAGACATGTCAGAGAAATAATAACTTCCCGTTGGGAAATTTAAATAATCAGCTGGGTCTGAAAAATTGCACATTCTGGGTTTCAGAGCAATTTCTCAGCGTGCTTTTTATAAGCCCTCCAGGCTGTTATTACATTAGGTTCAGACCCAAAATTCCTGCAGTGGTCTGCAGATTCTATCTCTACAACAATTCAAGTATCAGAGGAAACTTCAGATTGTTGCCTGTAAACCTTCTGAAGGACACTGTATGAGTACGAATTGGTCAGAGTCATGAAAAAGCATGTTGGCCTTAGAACCTGGACTGTTCTAGGATGTTCGAGTCCAGCTGTCCAACACGGTGACACCAGCCACATGCGGCTACCGAGCCCTTGAGAAGGGGTGAGTCAGAAAGGAGATGCACTATTGTGAAATAAACACCAGGCTTCAAAAGAAGCTGGGAAAAAAGAATGCAAAATATCTCATTAACATGGTTTGTAGAGGCTAATGCTGGCATGCCAATATTTTGGATATAGTGGGTTAAATAAGATACAGTATTAAAGCTAATTTCATCTGCTGCTTTCTACCTTTTATAATGTGACCGCTAGAAAATTTCACATTACACATGTGGCTCACATTCTTTCTACGGACAGCGCTGTTTTAGAGTATGAGATTAAGAATTCAAGCCATCAAAGACTTTATTTGAACACATGTTAATCCATTAGCTTTCTGTAAATGTTTTTGAGACATGTAAGCGCAGATGTCCAGGGGAAAAAAATTCTGTATTCAGTCTGTCTCCATGGCCACAAATCTGGAGCCCCACAAACATCTGGGCCTGATTTTAACACTCAATCCAGAGAGAAGGAGACTCAGTTGGTAAGGAGAGGCTACCTATATAAGAAAACTTCAAACAAAATACAGCACCGGCATTTCCCTGTGGGTAACTGTGTACACACTTTCCAGAATGTTCATTTTATCATGTGAATCGAGAACAATTCAAACATAAGCAAGAACCCAAGGACCCCACCCTCCCAAATACAAGGCAGGTACAAGCCATGTCACACTGAGCAATGACACAAGATTACCCCTGAAAGCTTCTTCCTGCACTGAGCCCCCCAAAGCAGGGCTGACCCGCACCACCATTTTAGCAACAGAAGAGATAGAATCTTCCTGTCCCCATCCTTTCCCCCATCAGCTCCTCTTTCTACATATGTTCTTCATGCTCAGCTATGAAATTCTCCCACTGACTTGCATCTTTATACATGCATTTTTTTTTTTTACATTATGGTAAAAGATAGCACAAAATATTTTAATTTCCCCTCAGTCCGGGCAGCTGGTGAAGAGAAAATAATGTGAACTATGAGGCAATCAGAACTGAATTCTAATCCCAGCTCACACCTTGGTTTCCTGCTCTATGGAATGATACTCCTGGCAACAGTCCCACAAAAATGCACAGCCCAAAGCAAATGCCAAAGTCTGCTTGGGTTCAGATCCCAGCTCCCACCCACCAGCTGTGTGATAAGCTGCTCAACTTCTCTAGGCCTCATTTTCTCCATCTGCAAAATTCAGGTAATCGTAGTACTTATTTCACTAAGTAATTCATGTTTTTGTACAAAATTATTTTTCTAAAGAATTACCTTTTAAGTGAATTAATGAGCAGAATAATGCCAGGCTCATAAATAAAATGGCTCCAACCGCCATCAGGTTAAGACCAATATCCTAGCATGGTCTCTCACCTCTGCCTCCCCCTGCCCCTCCAACCTTATCTCAACCCGGTCTCCTCCTGACCCCCACCGGCCCTCAATTGCTTCCTTTCAGTTCCCCATTTGCTCCAAGCACCTTAGGACTACAGGCCACTATACCTGCTGTTCCCTCTGCTGGAATACTCTTCCTCCCTCTCCACCTGGCCTGGTCCAGCCGCTCGTCTTACCAATACAGATCTGGCAAGATTCTCCAGTCTTCTGCTCCCATAATCCTTTATCCTTCTCTGCAGGCTGGGAATGGCCTTCCAGGAAAGGTTTCCTCTACCCCACCAACTTTTCCAGGCTTTTTGTGGTTTAGACCAATACTGCTCAACCCTGGCATCAGCAACATCTGGGAAACTTTGACAAGCTGACACAAGGCTGCACCCACACCAATCACATCAGGGCCTCTGGACCAGGCCCACAGTTCAGTGTTTGGGCAAGTTCCCCAAGGATTTCCAAATGTAACCCAAGTTGGGAACCACTGGGTCAACACAAGAACACAGCTGCAGTATTTTATGGGCCCAGCACAGTTCTGGTGTGCAACTCTGCTAGCTGCAATATTTTTAAAGGATGCTTTCAATCTTTCAATAGGATTTTAAAAATCATCTATCAACTGCAAAGAGCACGCATTTTTTAAAAATTTAAATTAATCCAATTAGAGTATAAGAATACATATATTACAAAACACCTCCGCCGTATCTGAGATTTTTCAATTAGCATTTTATTCAGTCTGGGTAGCCCGTGACAGTAACCAACTGGAAGCTCCGGGAGGTTAGAGACTTTGTCCCGCTGTCTGTGATGTCACCGGTGTAGGGAAGCGTGCCCAGCATACACAGGTGCCACACGCACACCTGTGATGAGGGGCGCAGTCCTCCACGCACCAGACTGCAGGTTACGGGAACACAGGCCAGAGCGTGCACCCAGCACACAGACAGGCACCGGATGGCTTAGCAGCACTTGCTCCTTTGAACAAATGAACTGCCCCAGGCAGCCCCGTGGCTGTTCCTCTCTCTGGGCCTGGCTTGCTGCTTGTCCTCTCCCTGCAGGAGACAGCCCCCCACCTGCGTTTGAAGCCATTCATCTGCGGTTTATGAAATACTGTGGTAACCTTTGAGATGCAAAGATGTTTAGAAATGCAAATTACTGTCAATATGAATATTAATAGCAGTGTTATTAATAACTTAAGTTGTCTGCCAGACACTTGACTCTTGATTAAAGGAAGTGGAAGAGCTCAAGCCAAGCCAGAAACCTCAGCTAGGAGCCGAAGGATCTGTGCAGGATCCCTGGTCCCCAGGGGGACAGTGGCTATTCTGAATGCCTGACTAGAGAATTTTACAGAAAGTCAGAGTGTGCTGCTCCTCCCATGACTACTTCCCTGTGTTTTCTGTTCACCAGGTATGAGTTCCATGGGCAGAGCTCAGCCAGGCTCGCTCTTCTGCCCAAGAGCCCAGAACAGTGTCTGGCCTGCATATGGTGCCCCAGCCACGTGTCCGGATCAAGGAGAAAACAAATGAGTCCATGAGAGAAGGGCACAAGGGGGGAAGGAGGCATGTGGGGCTGAACACTAGAAAATACAGACCGGGAAACTCAAACCCAAAGCTCACGTGGGCTCTGCCTACTCCACAAAGGACAAAAAAAAAGAACTTCTTCTTTGGGTAAAATCACCAATCCAGAACTCTTCCACAAGCTGTTAATTCACCTAAAATACTTTTTTTTTAAAAGCACTGTGGTCACTGTCACTACAAATATTTAAGACACCAGCTGTCCTGACAAACAAGCAGCCTGTCTATACCCAAGTCTTCGTAACTTCATGATTCAAATACATCCACATTATGTTCTGCTTCTTAAGTCATGAATGTACTTTTCAGCATTAGAAATTATCCCTTTCACATCTTTAAATATTGTGGTTTCTGCCTGACTAATGCTATCTTTAATTATACATCATCGAGTATTTTACTGTGATCTAATGGGGTCTATTACTCATCAGAATGGCCCCAGTCAGCAATCATATTCCCCAGAGCCAACTATTCAACCCTTCTTCCATTTTTCAAACATACCAGCCGCACGTGCACAAATTTACACCCAGACTGAGTCACAGCATCTTACCAATTTGTCCAAAAGATAAAACTATCCTTGAAGGAACTCACTATGCTGGCTTCCTAGTGAGGTCTGGCACAGCAATGCTATGACCACCAAGGGCACTCCAACCTTGCCTTGGGTACAGCCACACCCCACTGCCCACCCTGAGCACACACCACACGGGGCATGAACAGAAGGGAAGTGCATCCTAGGGAAGGTAAGCCATGTGCACAAGTCCTGCAGCAAACAGGTGGCAGACCCAGGAACCCACTCTCCGTGACGACACACGGCCGGAGGCCAGGAGAAGAACATGACCAGATCTAGGTGGGCCACACAGCATGCTGGGGTGCTTTCAGCACCCTGACTCCCACAGTCACCAACCATAACCCATCCATTATATAATATATGTGGAAGGGCCAAGCAATCTTTTTTTTTTTCTTTTAAGATTTTATTTATTTATCTGAGAGAGAGAGAGACAGAGATAGTGAGAGAGTACAAGCAGGGAGGAGAGGGATAAGCAGGCTACTTGCTGAGCAAGAAGCCTGACATGGGGCTCGATCCCAGGACCCTGGGATCATGACCTAAACCTAAGGCAGATGCCTAACTGACTGAGCCACCCAGGTGCCCTGGGCCAAGCGATCTTAAACAAACCTACAGATCAGCAGACGTCAGCTAGTCCCCAAACTCTCATTCAAAGGGATGAACTGCCAGCCAAATTAATTATCTTAAATACACAATCTATAAAAAGTATAAATGTATACATATATCTTCTATATATTAATGTATATGTATATAAATAAACGTATTTATGTCTATTGACGTGTTTTAGTTATTGAGTGAAAAATGAACAGGTCAGGCTCAAGCTCCAGACATTTTACATAAACAGCTGGTGATTAACTTCTGCATACTTACAAGACAGACTCAAACTACTAAACCAAGTGCCCTAAGACCCAGAAGCTGAAAACATATAACTAGACAGGTCACCAGATGGACAATTAACAAATAAATCATTTTGAAAGAACTGGAATCAATGATGAGCTAGGAGACCTTGATGTGTCCCTCTGAATAATTGACGAGGCATCTTTTCTTGGACCATTTGTAAGACTATGTTTAGAATCCCATTTAGTGCTGCAAGATAATTCACGCAAATGCTGGCTTCTTATCGCACCCATTGACCAAGCAGCAGATGGAAAACAATAAATACGCACACGGATCTAGTGTGTGCACCCCGTGCCAACAACACACTGAAAAGCAACAATTCAGAAACAGCCTTCCCTCGGCCCTGGTGGCAGCGAGGCGGCTTGCCAATGCTCAGAGGCAAACCCGGCCTTAGGGCTGTTCCAGGTTGTGCAGAGACACTCATAGTGTGCAGCACTGTCTCCCTATATTCATTTCCTTCTAACAACATCCCACCAGCCACTGGCAGTTGTGGTTCCAAGAAACAGGCATCCTGGACATTTCTCCCCAGCACCTCTAAAAAGGTAGCTCCCAACACCTCTCTCCTTTGGAGAAAGAGAAAGCCCATCTGTGACTTGCTCCAGGCTCATGGGGGCTGGGGTGCAGGGGAAGAAGAACAGAGACAGGGACGGGGAGAGCTTGTCTGGACTAGAGCGAGGGAGGGAAGAGCTTTTGCTGAGGAGAAAGCCCCAGAGACCCCTGAGTTGAAGGTGAGGCCCCAGAAAAGGCACCAAGAGGAGAGGTGACAGCAAGCCGGCTTCCTGTGGCGCCACCCACGGCTTGGCCAGGGCTCTGGCAGGGGTCACAGGCTATGCACACAGCAGGGCCCATCTCCTGCCCCACAGCCACCAACTCCTCAGGGAGCGCATGGCCTCTGGGTCCCCCTTCCCAAGGGCTGGTGGCTGTGGGAGAATCTGGGTGGTGGTGGTGGGCAGGGGAGAAGTGGCAGCTAAGAAGGAAACCACTTTACCTTGAACACCCTAAAATGTAGGACACCAGCAGGTGATCCAGAACTGGATGAAAGGAATAGCCAAAATTCTGGAAAGGCAGTGTTGCAAAAAAGATACGCATATGTAGACTCTGCAGGACCCCCCCAACCTGTGCTCCCACGTCCTTCCTTAGGGTCCCAGCCCAAGGGTGTTGGGCACTCATCTAGTCTACTACTTATTAATATGAAAACTCAAGGCTGAAGAATAATAACAGTAACGACACTTACTAAAGGCCTACTATACAGCTAGTGCTTGTCTCCAAACATCTGAGGTAGAACCCATTCAGCTTATAGTCCTTTGAGATGCTGGATGTTCTTCTTGGTCCCCACCTTCCAGATGAGAACACTGTAGCGCAGCAGTCACATTACATACCCAATGGCTGGCCCACAGCATGCTGTCAGGATATATAAAGAGGGGAACCTGAGCCCAGATACTCAGGCCCCATGGCTCCAGGCCTGCCCATGACCCTATACAGCCCTCCACAGCTGATCTGTAGTTTCCTGTTTTATTCCTTCAGAAGCCTTGTCATCTGCCACCACACTCCTGAGCACAGAAGAACCAACTAACCAATACCAGCCCTGCTACAGAAGACCGGCTCCTACACAGGGGGTAAGACTCAATGCAAGGCATGGTCCTGACCTGGATGAACTTACAGTGAACACAGATGAACACTTGCATGGGTGTAAAAGGTTAAAGACCTAGAAAATGACCAGAGAATAAATTCTAGAGAAGAGCTTTAGACATGCAATGAGAACGTAGACAAATGTCAGTTGGAGAAGTGCCAACAGTCCCTCAGCAATGTGTGGTCAGCATTGGGGAGATGAAGAGGAGTAGGTATAGGACAGCACCTGGGACAGCACTGTAGGGTGGAGGCTGCCTACAGAAGCACACACAGACCATGTGATGACAGGCTTCTCTATGGTGTCCCAAGGACAAGGATGAAGGAAGAGGGTCCCTGTCCTCTAGGGATGGACCACCTTTGATTAATGGCAAAGAAGGTACTGGGTCGTGTAAGTATAGAGCAAATGGCACAGAGGACCTCACTGTGCAGGGCAAGGGAGCAGCTGTGGGCCATGCAGAAACAAGACCACAGGACCTAGAACCTGGCCCAAAGGAAGAGCCAAGGGAGCTGTGACAACCAAAAAGCATTTTGGGACAATCATTTGGGCCATTGGCACAGGTGGACTGAGGAGAGCAACAGCAGCCCAGCAGAGAGTGTGGCCATCAGGGTCCTGGCCCGGTATCCCAGGAAATGGGTTTGGTGCTGTCCAAGAAGCAGGAAGGAAGATGTTAACTGTCCCTTCTGAGAATGTACCGATAAAAGTTGGTGACACAGACATAGCTGATGAAGGAAAATCAAAAAGGTTCTTAACCCCTGTAAGATATCAATACTAGGTCAGGCCCTCCCAGCACCGTACTGTCATGAGCTTACCGAGAAAGCCCTGCTATGACCCTGGAGACTGACCTGGGAATCCCAGACCAGGAACTGGAGTGTGGAGTCCTCTGCCCTGAGACAGGCTGTGGCGCCTGCCCACCCTCAGAACATTTGACTCTGGTGACCAGGGTGGTGGGAGGGCCCGTTTCCACCATTTCTCTTACCCCTGTGTATCTCTCAGTCCTGTACCCTGTGGCACTTTTCTGCTGTGACCACACTTTGCCAAGTTCAGATACCAGTCTGGTGGCCGACTGGTTCAAATGGGCATGAAGACAACTCTGCCAGGTGGGTGCCACAAACTACGGGGGGCCATGAGGAGGGCCCAGCTCGGACCCCCGCTCAGCGAGCATGAGGACCCCAGAGACACATCACTCTTGGCCCTCCCTGCCCCACTGATAATCCAGTCCGAAACAAACCCCAAATGCTAGTAAGTTGCTCATACTTGCTATGAGTTGAAAAAAAAAAATGTAAGCAATTTTTCCAAAAGTTGACTTCCGAGCATCAAATGCCCTTGTCTCTCATATTCACCTGACTCAGTCCCCCACATCTTAGAAACGCACTGCCCAGGCCCCAGCAGCTCACATGTAGAGAAAATGAAGGGTGGAGAAGATAAATGTCAAGATGCTCTAGGAAAACAAAGTCGGCTTATTCTGCAACTGCAGGCAGCTTTTGTCCAAACCACAGTCATCCATGCTTCATCTTCACCCTATTTACTTAATGAGGTCCTTTAATTCACTCACTTTTTATTTAAATTTGCTTCCAAGTAAGACTTCTTGTAACTGCTGTAATTCTTTTAATGGGCCCCTTGGCCTAACAGAAGGGCTCACTGAAAGAAACACAAACATCAACCAACATAAAGCTAGGTACCACCTGGGACATCTTGCAGCCATCTCGGTGGTCCCCCATGTCCCCGCCAGGAACACAAGCACCCCTGGGGCACTCTCCCCTGCTCTGCCTGCCAGGTCACCACCCACCAGCCAGGATCCACCACCCCTCCCCAAGTCTGTGACACTCCACTGTTAACACCTCCTCACGACATCTGTCAACATGACAATTGTCCCCTTGAAAACTGAAAGGCTTGAAAATTCCTCAACCTGATAGAATGTTTCCCACTTACATTTAGAAAGTGAAAGTGTTCCCAAATGACAGCCACCTTTCCCCACAGTTGCTGACAAGCCACCGCACATCCTTCGCTCCGCGACAATCCACGATTACTTTGCAGGTAAGGCCAAACACCAACTATTAGAAAAGAAACCTCAGCCACGCCACGTTCCAGAATGAAGACTACACTCCATGTGGTGTACCCAGGGCAAAGGCAGCTCTTCACCCATGGAAGGAAATGAGCCTTCTAAAAAAGGGACAAGCCCACAACAAAGGTCATATCTAAAACCTGCCTTCAGTGCACACCGTTGTTAGGAGACCGGAGAGACCACCCACCCCCTCCTCAGAGAAACCCCCTGTGTGGAAGCCCTCTCCTGCTGTTAGAAGCCAGTCCACCCCACTCTGCTCAGTGGCACCCAGCCCCCACAGCTGTGCCCGATGTGCTGGGGAACCCATGGGGGTACCTGGGGTCGGCCAGGGCTGTGGGAAGTCATGGGAAACCTATCTGATTCCAATATTGTGGAGAAAACCCCCACAGTTTTATATGAACATCAGAGGAAGCATATTTTAGGATAACATTCATGTGAATTTTTAAGAAGATAATACAAGACCTCAAATAAATACCTGCCACTAGAAAGAATGCAACAGGAGAGGTATGGGGGAAGGGAGCAGCTAGCAAAGAAATGGGGATACACAGGCTACCCAGTCTGAAGGTATCAGAGTACCCCCAGAGGGGACTTGGAACATGGTGATGATTGAGCACAATAGGCAGGAAATCACCAGCCAGCAGGCAGTGGCATTCAGCATTCCCGTAAAGGCAGCAGTGGGGTGGGGATCAGGAAGGACAGGTGGGAGACCAGAGCAAGAGCTCAGAGGTGCCCTTAGGAAACACATCTGAGAAACCCCAGGAACTTGAGAAAGACCAGGGCCCAGGAGGCAGAGGTGACAAGGCAGAGAAAGTTCCCCATGCGGCTTTTCCAGGTAAGAGCCAGGGAGGTCTGTATGTGCCATCTCAGGAGTCTTGAAGACAGAAGCTGCCAGTCCACGACACAAGGCTGCCTCTCAGGGTGGCATGACCTTGCTGGATGTGCCCCACAGGGCATAGCCAGGAAGGTTCCCTGCTGTGGACACCGGACACATCTGTTCATTCCAAAGTAAAACCACTGTCAACTAGAACACCATGTGATGGTGGGACAACCAGAAAGATGTCCTCATTCACCAGGCACTAACTCTGCACAGAAGGATGCCTCGTCCTCAGTGTGAGCAAAGCCAACAGCCCAGTGAGCACCATACAGGGCCCAGCAGGCAGAGAAGGAGGTGAGCTCCCAGACTTGCTGAGCCAGGTGTGCTCTGCCAGGGCCACTCTGAACCCTCCTCTCTCTCTAGGCCCGACCTCCCATGGATATCTTCAGGAATCCTTTTCCCCTGAGCCTAGCAAAGGAGCATTTTGCTGTCTCTGGAGAGAATCTGACTTAGAAGCCCAACCCTCCTTCCAAGATTCACGGGTATCCTCAAGGGCTGCCCACCATTCCCAGGACGGGCACCCTGAATCCACGGCAGAGTTCTGTCTGCACCTGTAAAGAACGTGCCAGGCTGCAGACTGGAGGTATCTGCAGCCTGGGATCAGCTCCACACCTGGCCCCAAACACTTGGGAAGAAAGGAAAGTGCCAAAAGCTTGCCAGACACTCAGGTCCCTCCTTTGAGCCATTCTCAGTGTTGGGGAGAACCCGTTAATCACTAAGAAAGCGAGAGACAACATGGCTAACTGCTGCCTCTGGGAAGCCATACCATCCAAACTTTAAAGGGACAACAAAGCAGTAATTGTCAGGAAAACACACAGCCCACTGAATGGAACAGTGAAGAAAGAACACTGAAAACAGCTTGAGGAAATAAAAATGGAATCAGAAAATGCATGGAAGACACAAAAGACCGGACTCACAGGGGTTTGGACTTAGTGGGCTGGAGTTGGGACAGCCGTCTTTTCACCCGGATGAAGTTGTCTGGGACCTTGTGTAGACCGAGCCCTTCAGTGCAGACATGCAAGCTGCACACACCAGCCCAGAAGCCCCCCAGTGCCCCAGGTACCCTCTGAGCATCTGAAGTCCCCTCGGCCCTCAGGACCACCCACAGAAGGCCTGGCTGTCAGGGGTACTTTAGGGGTTCTTCAGTTCCTAACAGCCCCAGATGGACAGCCCAGGCTGTGTCAAAGCCCATGAGCTTGTTACAGGAAGTAAAGCAGTAGGTGGAAAACTGGTACAGAAGGGGCCGGACTGTGGGCGCTGGGTGTTAGAGCTGTCGCGCTGATTAGCTGGGAGACACGCAGGAAATGCTGCAGGTAATATCAACCACACTTCACAGGCTGGCTATTAACCCCACGAAGAGTACACATGACTCTGGCTGAAAGGAACAAGAAAGAAAATTCGATGTCCTATAACATCTAAATTAGAAAAGAAATTTTGCAATTTGCAAGAAATTGCTGAAGCTTGGAGGAAATGGAAGACATCAGTATGTAAAAGGACCCTGAATGGAATGACGGTTCACAAGAAACACATGAAATAGGGGGCCAGTGGCTGATCCTGGGACAGAGGGTCATACATATTGGCTCAAGGCCCTCAGAGAGGATGCCATGGCTTCACTGGAAGGACAGCAGGAGGGAGGCTTGCCCCAACTTTAAACGGAAAACCTTCCACCAGCCTGTACTCTTCACCTCAGCCTTGTCATTTGAGTTTCAACATTTTACGGGTCACTCTCTCGGGTCGATAAAGCTTTGCATGTCTTCAAAGCAGCCATGTTGAAGACCAACAGCCTCCACCACCTGTGAATGCACATCACATACATCCTACACCTACGGTGCTGCCCCTGCTGCCTGGGCCCTTGTGCGCACAGCTCTGGGGGACACTGGCCCAGGAAGGGGCACACTGTCTCCAGTGAAGGGCTGACAGCAGAGCTGAACAGTCTGTTGTCAAACAGGCTGCTGCTGTTTGCAGCTGAGTTCTCCCTGTGAGGCTTGACCACAGAGGTACAAGTCCTCCTCAGGATCTAAGGTCTGCCACCTCATTTAAGACATGGGGGGGGGGGGGTGTTAGCAACAACTTAACTCCGGGAAAACCATCACAGAGCCTACGACGAAGCTTAGTTTGTCAGAGGGTGACTCCAGCTAAATTTCCAAATTCACAAGAACCACACATTCCAAGTGCAGCTCTTGAAGGCATCTCCCTCTCCTTCTGCACATCTTCAGACAACAAAGTTGGTGCAGACAATCATGGTGTGTGACATAACTGACCCACAGGCACCACAAAGTTGGCAGATGAAGGCAAGTCTCACGGGTTATCTGTTTTCGGGTGACGTACCTTCTCCACAGCTGCGTGCCTGCGTCCTTGCTGACACTTCGCATGCTTCCTCGTACACAAGCACATCTAGCTTTAGTCACCTTTCGCCCTGCTTGGGAAGGGGAAGTAAGGGCAAATTCTTTTTACGATATTATTTATTTATTTGACAGAGAGAGAGATCACAAGTAGGCAGAGAGGCAGGCAGGTGGGGCTGGGGAGGGGGGAAGCAGGATCCCTGCTGAGCAGAGAGCCTGATGCAGGGCTCGATCCCAGGACCCTGAGATCATGACCTGAGCTGAAGGCAGAGGCTTAACCCACTGAGCCACCCAGGTGTCCCGGTGCAATTTTTAAGTCATGCGGAATTCAAAGTATGATGATAAAGAGTTAAGGAATCCAACGGCTTATCCATAAACAGTAAATATTTCTCAACACAGAAATTTCGAACCCATCAGGGATAAATAAGGTGGCAGGGCTGCGATGTTATGTGTAGAACAAACGAAGCCTCGGGGGTTTGACTGTCAGAGAAGGCATGGTAGCTCTTGTTGCCAGAACTCCAGCGCTCTTTTGAATGTGAGCTTGGTGCTCCATTCGCTGGTAAGGTAATAAGCAAATTTTGTGCCAATATAATTTTGACCCCAAGTGTTACTGCACATAATAGGTGCTCAAGTAAGTAAGGTGCTCGCTTCTGCTTCACTGAAGAGAATGCATACTGTCCTATCTTTTAAACTGCCACGTAAGAGGCTGGCTGTGAACCCCTGGTGCTCCCGAAAGCCTTCTGTCTGAGCATTGCAGAGAACATGCTCTGGGCTCTAGAACGTTTATATCCACTCCTGGTGCCGCTCCTGTGTTCTTAAAGTCTCTCACCACTTCTATTGACCTGAATTCCTGCAGCAAATCCTAATTCACTAAAACTCATACAAATTCACATGAGCATTATGCACACATTCCATTAAGCAGAAATGCAAATATCATAATATCTTCATGTTTGCAGATAACCATCGCATCCGTTAACAACATAAACACGTGTGCCAGATAGAGAAACGAGCCACCAAAGCAACTCCTCTCAGATGCTCTTTCAGGTCTCCGGAAGGACAACTGCATCTCTAAATACCCACACGCCACTGAGGGCCAAAAAAGGCAGCCATCTGTGAGTAAAATTCAAATGGTGCTGCTACTTTATATGCTTTTTTATTCTAACCTCCACTCAGCAGGAAAAGGGAGCCCCATGGTATAGTGTGCTAGCGCAATGTTTAAACCATTCACTGCTGCCAACACCTTCAGCTTGACACCTTATTCTTTTAAGGTTAATTAGAATTCCAATAGGATACCCATTGAGCATGCATCTCTAATTCACCAAATATGATCTTCCAAGCAAGGCAAATCTGATAAAAACTGACCTTGGCCTTTGCAAGTGGTGCCATAAAGAGCATTTCCCCCTACCTGAATCTTTGCTGGTGTTTTATTTCAAATATGTACCTCGGATAAGAGCGTGTTAACTGCGAAAAACAGAGATTAAATACAGATTGAACTGAAATACACACTTGAAACAACTGCATAATTGAGACCCGATTTCGTCATGCTCCAGCAAGCAAACGGGCTCTCAAAAGCCGGAACGAAGGAACAATTGGATATAATTCTGCTCAGCTCAACCGCACTGAGCAGCTTAATTCCAGGCAGTTGTAGACAAGCTATTGTGTCCTCCAGAGGAAGGAGGTGTGCTTCGTCTTCAGGAGAGCCAACCAGTCGTCCCCACACCGGGGCGGCATTATTCTCCCGCCTGCCTCTTCTTCAAACAGATTATAATTTGGATTTTTTTTTTTTTCACTTTAATGAAGGCTGTGAGAATAGGGAACACAGATACTGTGATAACAAAGATAAAATTCAGAAACAATTTAAAAGGTAAAATAAATAGATTCGAGCCCTTGACTTAGATGCCCATCAATGCGCAACAATCCAGCCACGGTGACACAGGCCAACTTGGAATCTAAAGACAAAGCACATGTGTTCACATGCACATGCACACACTCACACACTCACACACACAGGACACCAAATAAATGAATCTACTAGCAGGAAGGTGTGCCACACATGTGATACAAAATTTGGAGATTTTTGTATTGGTAATAGGCACTGAAATGACAGCTAATTACGTGTGCTAGGCACTGCAGGTACACAGTCTCACTTATCTGATAAAGCAGATAGGCTCCCTCCCACTAATAAGAAGGCTTCAAGAGGATAAACTTTTGCCCAGAGGCACAGAGTGAAGAAGTAAGGAACTCAGGATAAATCCACCTGGCCCCTACCCTTGCCCTCCTTCTCCATAGGACTCCACGAAGTCCAAGACCCTTCCTGTCTGCAGCCAAGACCGGAGTTGGGCCTGAGTCCCTGGATGGGAGGCTGATCCTATGTGCCAAGTCCCTGGCTGAGCTGTGGCTGGTCCAGGCACCAGTCTGGCATGCAATTCTGGCCCCTAAGGCGAGAAGGGATGTGTGTGAGGGTGGTCTAGAGAAAACGTAAGGGGAAGAAACCCTCCTTTCTGTTATTAAGTTATTAAGGATAGGACGCCATCATGACTCATCCCAATTTCAAATGTACCATTCATGTCGTTTATGTAGCTGCCTGTGACAGGCCGCTGAAGCCACAACTGATAGGATGCTCTTTCCTTGGGACCACACAGCCCTCTGCATGGTTCCTGCTAACTACCCATAGGGCTCACAGCCTAGGCTTACAAGATGGCAGCTGCTGCGGCCAGGGGGCAGAGGGATCTAGGAAGTGAGTGCTACTTAAGTTCGGGACCTTGGTTTCTCATTACCTAGGATTGTTATAGAGCAAGAGGCCTCCTCTAACTATGAAGTTGGTAGCCTGTCTGACCAAAGTTCACCTTTCAAGTACCCCCTATTTATTGTGTGTCTCTGAGAGAGGAAACCTTGGTGCCTCCACTTCCCCATCTCTCCAAGCCTTAGGAAGGAACAGGTGGGAAGAACTTCCATCAGCTGACCCAAGCCCTGGCCACACAGGCTTTCAGCGAACACCTGACCCACAGTGATCTCTTAGTGAAAGGTAACTTTAGATTAGTCACCAAATGCCCGCAACCTGAAACATAAAATTGCTGTGAGTCTCAGAGGTGCCGTTTCCACACCCAGGGGCCTTCTGAAAACAGGCCCAAAAAGGACTTCACTGTGACTCATCTGTCATGTCTCCAAAGGCTGGTGTCTGCCCTTGTCATCATGGAGACCACAAGTCAACCACTTGTCCACTGTCCTTGTGAGCTGTCTGGCTTTTCTGTGAGGGCCTCTAGGCACTGGGTCATTTCCTCTAGAGTCCTTATTACATTCCAGACCAAACAAAGAAACCCCAATGATAGAGCCCAGCAGAACAGAACAGAAAGGGCAGGGAAACAGGGACTGAGAAGATATCCAGAGCCCAACACTTCCTGGCTCTCTGATTGGGCCATTTTGCCCATAGAGCAATCCCTCTTGGTTAATTATGCCACTCACCTCATAGGATTATGGTGAGCTTTCTATAAGCAACATATGCCAAAGCAACCAGCACATGGTAGGCACTCAGTAATTGTTCACACAAAAAATTCTCCAGCATAAGCTGCCCAACTGTTGACGACTGAAGAATACACACTGATTTGCTTCCAGATACCACAGACTCTGTCTGAACTGGCCTCCCGAGAGGTGGCCAGCTGGACTGCTCAACTCCCCATCTCCTCCACACGATGGCTAAGGCCCTCATCCCCTTGGAAGGCCCAGCCTGGCCCACTGCTGTCCAAGCCCTCACACCTGCCCAGGGACACCTGTGCTTACTTGGAATTCACTGGCTCAATTCCCTACCATGTTTATGCAAATATACTGATAAATGGCAAACATAAACTTTAATGAAGTGTTACGTAAACAGAAGACGTTTAGTGCAAAAGAAATCACTCCTTGGAAAAACATGGTGACCACTTAGGAAAGACTCATCAAAGACAGACCTCTTTAACATTATCAAACTGGGGGGAAAAAAAAAGACATACAACATTAAGTGGTAATTGTTTAAAATCTAGAAAGTGCTCCATTCAGAATTTCTTGTAAGTGTCTTTGTCCTCCGTTTGAAAGAAACAAATAGGAAATCATAAGGTGGCTATGGTTTAAGTCAACTTGGAACTCAAAGAGAAGTTCCTAGCCTGGATCCAAAACATGGTAAACACATACATGTATGTAGTTATTAAATAAAACATTTAATAGATACCACTTGTATGAGTTTCCAGTTTATTACACTTTTCCCATTACAGGGTCCCAGTCACACTGGCTAAGAGATACAGAAGAGATTTCCAGTTGAAACATATACCAAAGTACTTCAAGGTACACGATCCAGACAAACCAGCTCTAATGCTTACACGTTGTATCATCAAAAGCATTATCCATATTTTCTACTGTTCTTTAATTTGTAAAAATGCCCATTCTCTTAACCTTCGTAGAGTCATGGATGGACACCACTCCAGTGTGCTCAGGAATCTCCTGAGAGCAGTCCGGTTTCCAACCCCTTAATGTCAGCTCCGAAAAGAGAACCCAGGCTAGTTCAATTCACCTGGAACGACTGGCACAGGGTAGGTCCACAGTAAGTTCTGTGTATGCCCAAATATAAGGCAAGAGATTTCCCATGGAAAAAAAAAATCCCTCAAAAAATTAGAATTGTCTTACATTAGAGTTCTTATGAAAGTATATTAAAAAGTACTCTTGAAATTACTCAATCTGGAACTACAAAGCCCTTTAAAAAAAAAACATATTACCCCAAAACACCTCAACCAATGCTAGTAGGGGGCCTTGCAGGGGTCACCTCACACAACTGTCAAAACAAAACAAAAACAAGTTGGGCTGAGAAACTTAGCACACTTTTAGCACCTGAAATGGTTGGACGCTTCTGTTAAAACAGGACTTTTTAAAAGATCACTTTCAGAAGCAACACATAACAGTAAGTATTTCCCAACAGGCAAACAAAGAAACCAACAGTCCTAACCTTAGGCAGTAGGTACCAGTAACTTGGTATAAAACTTCCAAGGGCAGCATAATTAACTGATTCAGAAAGTGCATCATCTCAAATGGCTCAGGTGAAAGCAGAGCTGAGAGGTTCTGCTCACTAGGCTGGAGGATTCCGGGTGGCTCTGCTGAGAACCAAAACCCTGAAGAAAAAGATGCCAGTGAAGATGTGGAAAAATTGTTTCATGAACTCCATGCAGAACCCGAATAAAAATTCATCCATTTTATACATGACACCTTTCCAATGTCTAACTGTAAGTAAATGCACAATCTAAGTAGATACTTGGTGATCTGCATACCTACAACCTTTACATATGCCTGTTGGCACGAAAGGTTTGAGATGCATCTCACTAGGAAAATCGGAGTCAGTCTTTTATTAACAGTCAACTTGCTAGTAAGGCATAGTCTTACTAATCTCTTCTGTTAATCATGACATGAGTGCCCACCTATTAAACAACAGAACAACATCCAGCATTCAGCCTTGCTATGAGGGGTCAAAGCAATTCCAACAGACAGTAAAGTATCAAAAGCCTATTTGGAACTAATTTTCAGCTGAAGTCTTTGCCTGCCAAATTTATAGTGTTGCTTAAAGTGCAACACTCCATGCAGGACTTCTGGCTTCCTAAGAAGACTCCCACTGACTTACACATCAGTGAGTAAAAAGCTAGAAGATGTTATCCCCACCTCCACTCCTTTTGTCTTTTGAAAAATGATCAAATATTGATCAAAAATTGTATTTAATTCGGACTCCTCCTAGGACCCAAACTCAGTCCTCATGAGGTGGACCTGTGAAGAAAGGAGTGAGGGTCACACTCAACACAACAAAAATAAACTGTGTTGCAAAGTCTCCCTGAAGCTCAAACTTCCATTAACAGTCTGATCGCTCCATATGCCTATAAAGTCCACCAATAATCTCAAGACCAGCCAACAAAAAATTAATTCCCGGTTCCTGTCATTGCAAAAAGATTTCAGTTCAACCTCTTTGACAATTTTTTTTTTCTATGCCACAAATGGCACAGTTCTGGGAGCTGCCTCGGGCCATGGCCTTTCGAATTCCAGAGGTTACCAGCTCACCTCCAATCAAACATAATTCACATAAAATGCAGTAGGAGGACATCTGTAAATACATTCTCATCATAATGTCCTGGGTTTCACTACAAACATCATTCTACAAACCATTCAGTTCTCCAAGTATGGGGAGGTAACCCATTTATTCTGCAAATAAAGATCTTTGATTATAATACCTTAAATGAAACAGCAAGGACAGGAGGGAAAAGCTTAGAAATCAAGAACACGCACACTCATAACTGGATTTAATCACAACTAAAACCAAAGAAAAACTACTTAACTACCTTCCCTCCAGCAGTAATCCCAGGCATAAATATTCCATGACTATTCTTAACTGTCCATTATTCCCGATCCATAGGAAACACCCAGTTTGGCAAAGGAGGGCATTTATGTCTAAAACTCAACACCAAGGATTTAACTTCCTAACCTCAAAAATATTGGTAGTACTAAGAAATTCAGATGGTTAGAATTTTCCCAGCTTCTATGTATAACACGTATTATAAGGATTATTTAAACGGTTTATGCATCAGCAGCTTCTTAAACAGTCCAAAGTAGGGAAAATATTTTTAGTTCTCTAAAATGAATGATAATTACAGTAGATCAATAATGGGGTTTTTTTTTAACCCTTAAGTGGGATTTTCTACATTTAAAGAAAATATACAACATGAGGACTTGCTTCTCACTTAAGCCAGCATCCCGAAAGCTTTCCTCCCCCTCCATAATAGTAACAGTAACAGAGGGTGTGAAGCCAGGGCTTCTAAAGAGCTTCTGAAACCAAATCACTGAAACCCCAAGATAAAGTATTATTTCACTAAAACAGAAACAGTGAAAGACACTGTACAATGTAGTTGCACTAAAAAACTCAGATAATGTCCCACCTGGGAATGCAGCCCTGCCCAAGGGCCCAAAAGAAGTCTAGGGCTTCCTGACAGACCAAGCTCAAGAAGGCCCGGCCAAACATTCCTTCCATCTCCAGGTTAACTTCTTCCCTCCTCTCACACAAAGTGTGTAACTCATGCTCTTCCAAACCCCACACAGTTCCCTCTGCCCAACTCTGTCTTGCCAGACACGCAGGCAAGAGGCCCAGAGTCTCCCCAGAGGTCAGAACCTGGAAACACTAAGCACTAACTTGACCCCAGGCCGGCGCGGGTGAGCGGAGGGCTAGTCTGGGGGTCCAGCGGAAGAAGACTTTCTGGGTACAGAGGGGGGCCCGGCCAAGTCAAAAAGGTGAAGAAACGGACCCTGCCAGCAGAGGGACTGTAGAGACTAGCGGTCAGCTGGGGACAGGAAACTGTGTCCACCCTGGGGGAGGATGGGGTGTCACGACATATGAACAGGTAGCAGTTACCCAGGACTGCATGCTGGCATGCAGCAAGTACAGGTGGTGCGAGAAGGGATTCCAGAGAGGAGGACGGATGGACGGCAGGTGCAGACAGGCATTTCAAGGGAAGGAGACAAGACTGTGGGGCAGGAGGTGGAAACACGGTGTCCAAGAGTTGGCAAGTGGGACTTGACGGGTTACACTCACAGAGTCCCTGGAGAAAAACTACTTGGAGAAAGAAGAGCAAAGCGAAAGCCGTTGTGGGGGGCCACCTCTGGTCTCCCTCGCCCTTCATCACTGCCCCCTACAGTCACCCGAGCACATCTCTTCCCCTCCCCCCAACACACAAACTCGCTGTGTCCTTGCGCGGTGAAGCAGATACCCACCTTTGCGACGGGCGCACTCCTGCTGGTCGCCAACTCCCGCAGGCTGGCGGTGGCGCTGCCAGTCGCCGCAGGGAGGAAGACTGGGGAGCCGGGGGCGCTGCCCGCCGCGCTGCCCCCGCCACCCGCGAGCGCGGAGGCCGCCCCTGAGCTGGGGCCCGGGCGCGCGGACGGGCTACCACCGGGGCTGGCGCCAGCGCGGGGCCGCTGGCGAATGCCGTCCAGCAGGCGCACCAGCAGGATGTTGGCGGGCAGCTCGTCCACGCCGCAGCCCACCAGGATGCGGCACTCGGGGCAGCGCAGTTCGTGGCGCGAGCACACGATGCTCTCCAGGCAGCGGCGGCAGAAAGTGTGCTGACACGGCAGCACCTTGGCCGTGGTGTCCAGGCGCTCCAGGCACACGGAGCACTCCAGCAGGTCCAGCAGCGACGACTCGTCCATGTCCTCGCCCGCCGCCGCGGCCGTGGCCGCCGCCCGCCGCCGCCTCCGCTCACCCGGCCTGTCGTCGTCGCCCTCGCTCTGCGCAGCAGCTGCGGCCGCCTTGGACGCGCACAGCCAGGACGCCCCGAGCAGCATGGGGGAGGCGCCGGCGGCGGCCGCGCGCAGCTGCCTAGGTCCCGGGGCCGGAGCGGGGCCCGCCGCGGGCAGCGGGCATCAGGGTCGCGCCGGAGCGGCCTCCGGGGAGCCGGGCACCGCCGGCACTTCCTTCACCCCGCCTAGCGGCTCCAGGCTCTGGCAGCGGCAGTGCGAAGGGGCGCGCTGACCGGCCGGCGTGGTGGGGACCGGAGTTCCGCGCCCCGCGAGCCAACTCCAGCCGAGCCCACCCAGTCCTCCCGGAGCACGGCGCCCGCGTGTGCGGGCTACACCTGTCCTCCCGTGTGTCCGCTCCGCCTCAGCGGGCGCTGCGCTTGGAGTGGCCACCCGCGGCCCCGAGCCCCGCGGCAGGAAGTGCGGGGAGCTGCCGGTCGGGTCCCCGGGGAGACCCGGGCTCAGCGTGCGCGCTCCCCCGCGCCGCTGGTGAGCCGCACCGCCCGCGCGGCGCCTCCATGCGCCCTGGGCCTGTCCGCGAGTCCCTGCCCCCAGCGGGTTCAGCTGGACCTTCCTCTTCCACGGCCGCGAGCACGTGCTCGGGGAGCGCGCAAAGGTCACCGTCAGTGAGGAGCGCAGGAAAGGAGACGCAGCGCCCACTGGACCTCCCCACGCCTGGGCGCACAGCGGCGACTAGTCCCGTCCCTTGGGGTACCTCTAGGGCTCCCAGGAACTCCGAGCGCGCCCTCCTGCGCCGGCTGGGCCCTGTCCGCTCCGGCGCCTAGAGTCTTCCTCCGGCTCTCCGCGAACCGCAGAGACGGATGCTTCCTCCCGATGCTGCCGCGAAGGAAAGTTTGGGCGGTGTTATCCGGACTGCCTTTCTCGCCAGCGCCGGCGAGCAGCTTGGGAACGTAGCCAACACCCGGGCATCCTCCTCGACGACTCCCCGGAGCGCTCCCGGTCGGGTCCCCCTTCCAGGCGGTGCGCCGAACTGACGAGCCTGGAGATGCGGGTATGGTGCGGGCAGGGGAAGGCTCTCCGGTTGGCTGAGGCGCCCCCGAGGCGGCTCGGTCTCCTCCCGGCGGCAGCCCGCCCTCCCCGGAGTCGCTGGTCCGAGGCAGGCGCCGCTGCCCGCCGGACCCGCACCCTTGCGCAGGGCACCCGGTCCGCGCCGCGCCCACTGCGGCGCAGTCTCGTGAACCCCGCTCCAATTCCTCCTCGGGAGGCGCAGAGGAAGGGGAATTCGCGCTCTCCTTCCCGACGCCCCGGCTTCTGGGAGCGTCAGAGCAACGGAAGTACGTACGGAGGACCGGGAGCAGCAGGGAAGTTTGGCGGTGGGCTGGGGTCGACCGCGAAGATTCCCTGCAGTGCGCTGCCCCCTCGTGGCCGCTTGGGGTTCCCAACGAGCCCTGTTCCCCTCTAGGCCCAGACCCAGCGCAAGCCGAGGGGCAGGGGCTGGAGGTTACAAAGTGGATAGTTCTTTTTTCTTTTTTTCTTTTCTTTATTTATTTGAGGGAGAGTGAGAGAGCAAGAGAGCACAAGCAGGGGGAGAGGCCAGGGAAGGGTGGGGAGGACAAGCATGCTCCAGGCTGAGCCGGGAGACTGATGCGGGGCTTGATCTCCGGACCCCAAGATCATGACCGGAACTGAACCGAGTGAGCCACCCAGGCGCCCCAAAGCCAGATAGTTCTTGCTAGGGCCGATAACAGAAGAGGTGTTGAAGGCCCGCCTACCAGTCAAACCAACCTGTGGTTTGTGAACTTAAGTGAACCTATTTCGACTGTTCAGGGAGAAAGTAATATTTGCTGTGGCTTAAATGCCAAGAAGGTTCCTGTGCATTATTTTTTTTAATCCTCTAAATAGCCCTATGAGATAATTATTTTTACCTCATTTTACATGTGAGGGAGATAAGGCGTGTACTTAAGAAATCATTGAGGTTGAATTTTCTTAATTTTTGTGTCTCCAGAACCTAATACATACTAAGATCAACATTCCACTGGAATATGGACTATGGAGCTTCCCTACAGACTGCATATTTTTGCTCTGTAAGATCCCCAGTGCACATAGTAAGCGCTCAACAAACATTTGTGGAAATAATGAAATAAGGGTCTCAATCATCACCTAATGGTGTTCTGAACATGAATCTTAACATCTCAATTCCAGGTGTCCTGAACTCATACCAAGTCGCCAGTTCCTAGGAACTCAGCGAGCTGCTTTGTGGATGTCTCAGTGGTGTGGGTTTCCATATGTATTATTCACATGAGCCACTGGCTGCCCTATGAGATGGATGGCATCCCTGAGCTGCCTGGCTGACTGGAACCAGGGAGCACACTTCCCAGGAGGGCCAGAGGCCTTGTCACTGTGCCCAGAAGCACATTCATGTTCTCTTCCTTTTACTCTTTGACCCTCCCTCAAGAACAACAAAGGGGAATTTTCAAGAGGACCCAGAATGCTTGATCCAAAAGCAGGTGGCATCCCAGAAACCAAGCCAGACTTCAAATGAGGAGAATGGACTGAGACCCAGGAGTGCCTCACAGGACCCCAGGCTAAGAGCTGGGCCAGCTTACTGCAGAGGGACCACAGTGTGTCTGGCTCTCCATACTTCTCTATATGATCATATACTCTTTTCCTCTCTTGCACATTCTGCCTCTACTTTCCCAACCCCCACAATAGGAAACACTGTCAAAGCTCCAAAAGCATTTCATCCAATGGTTTCAGCCACTGACAAAAGACATTCATCTGATGCTGTCATGGGCTGCAAGTTTTAAAACCCTATCATCTAGGTTGGCCCAGATGGTCACTCTCTGGACCATTATGTGCAGACCACAGGAGCGGGATTATCTGAAACCTGGTAGCACCCTAAGGCCTCACACAGGAGAGGGGAGAATTTCCAGGATAGGGGGCATGCCATGCAGACAGAACAACAGACGCACATGCCAGGGACCTAGAGTCACACCCTTCTATGCTCAGCTTCCCTCTGGATGGGGCCACTGAGCCCCACCTTTCTCAGACTTCTTCTGCTTCCACTCTACCCCTTTTTAGCTCCTGCCTTAACCAACTCCCAGAGCAGCAGGTTGCAATCCCAAGTATACTTAGAGGTTGCACAGGACATGGAAATTTAGGAAGCAGTGCAAAGCGGGTGAAACAATAGGGCATGGTGGGGCCTGCACCTTGCAAAGGGGGGAGCTGCTGCTACTCAGCTCTAGTCAATCACATGAGGCCTTGAGAAAAGATGGCCTGATATTGCCAGATCTTTCTACTTTTCAAGAGAAGGTAGAAGGCCTGCTTTTCTTATGAGATCTCCTGATGGCAACAAATTCAGTTCTCATTAAAAAAAAAAAAGAAAGAAAGAAAGAAACCCTATTAGCCAAACAAAATAAGTGCATGGCCAAATTGGCCCACAGGCCACCAGTTTGCACTCTGTGATTGAAGTAGCCAAGTGAAATGTACTACAGTGTAAAAGAACTTCAGGGTGTGAACTAAATAGTTGAAGTATTACAAATACAGTGTTATATTACTCAGTTGAATGTGCACATGTTCAATAGGCAATTATATAAGTCAATGATTGAGAAGATCTGGCTTAACAGCCACTCATAGGAAAAGATCTTGGGAATTGAATCGACCACAAGCATAATGTGAGCCAACATGAGTCATCAATGTAGTATGACTGCCTAGAAAAGTAATGAAATCCTATGATGCATTAATGGAAGTTAAGGGACTGAATAGGGAAAGAAATAATCACATCGTACCCTGGGCTTGTCAGACCCCATTTGCAGGATTACTGTCAATTCTGGATACCAAATATTAATGACGGGTGGTAATTGGATCTAGAGGTCTCACCCATGAGCTTAGGATGAAGGAAGAGAAGGTTTGTGTCCAAAGGAGGGAAAGCTCAGAGGAAACAGGACGGGTTGCCGTATGTCAGGTTTTTGGCTGCCCACGATCTGAACTTCTTCTTAGATTTGGGAGATTATCCACTTGGTGAAATGTGTTTTTCCAGCTAGGGTGTGAGGATGTGACTCAGGCTCTGCCCGCTGAGAGCTGCCCCTACCCTCACCCTCCCCATGCCCTGAGAGGTGGAAGGAGGGTGACAGATGGAGCAGCATGGAGTTCCAGCTGCAGGAACAGGTGGGGGAGGATGGAAGGGCTGGCCATGTGGTAATCTTGAAGAGAGGGGCCAGCTGTTGTCAGCAGACCAGCCCCACGCCTGATTGGCATGGTGTGCCCAGGCCGTGGCCTCCACTGCTTTGCCAGACCTCCTGGTGATCCTGTGGATGTCCCAGTTTTCCTGGAATAGTTCCTTTTTTGTTAAATCAGCCAGAGTCTGTTTCTATCATTTGTAACAGGGTACTCTAATTGATACATGTTATTTATTATGAATCAGAGATCAGTGAAGGCCCTCAGTATGAGACAATTGTCACCATGCTGAATAGCAAGTCCTCTTGGCCCTCATGCTGGAAAGGTATCCAAGGGAGTCTCCTGGGGCACCATTCATTCATTCCACAAGCAGTTCCTGAGTGCATTGTACATCAGGTGCCGACTGAGAGCCCAGGCTGCAGACCAGGACAGACACTGGAGTGCAGTGATGAGAGCCTGTCTCTGCATGTGCGGGAACCCCAGTGGGGCCAACTCAGGTAAGTGAAACCACTTCTGTGAACCTCAGTTACATCTTCTATGAACCAGAAGGCAAAAATATCTCCCCCCTTTAGAGGCTCTGAGACCCTGAAATTTCTAAAATTGAATGAAATATTTAAAGGGATATTGTTTTTGCCTTGTTATTAGGAAGAAAACTATAATGAATTAAAGTTACAGGGAGACAGTTTCCAGCTAAACATAGAAAAGTGCTTTTTAATAAGGCTGAGTTGTCCAACAACAGCATCAGCAGTCTTATGAAGGAGGAGTCCCAAAAGAAAAAAATTCAGGCACATTATGGGTGTAAAGAATCTGTTAAAGCACTTCTGGCCAGCCCAGCATGGCTTCTTTTGGGGAGCCCCACATCCCTGGTCCACTGGGCTGCTCACTCTGCCTGCACCTGTGTCCCTAGCAAGCCTTGTGCTCAAAGCTGACCCATCAGAACTGTTCACTCCTTAGATGATCAGTTCGGGCAAGCACTTCTCAGCAGCATCTGAGACTGGGCACATAGATATTGAAGGAGAGGGGATTCTCTCTTCCTTTTGGATTCTGAGCCTTAAAGATATAGACTCCAGGATTTAAGTGGCCACCTTTCTTTTCACATGTGGAAGGCCTGCTAGAGGATGGATAGGAGTCCATGAAGGACACTACATCTAGAGCATACATGAGTCCTTATAATCCTGTTTTTACTTAAGATAGTTTGAACTGGGTTTCTGTCACTTGCAACCAAGTGACTTTTGCCCAAAACACACCATCCTGTGGCTGCCCGGATCCCATCATCAACCTAAGTGCCCAAGTTTAAGACAGAAGCCCACCCTGGAGGCCACCGCTAGCCCAGGCCTTATATATACACCTAGGTACCAATTTTTTGCATCTTCCTAACATCCTAATGGATATTTACCCCCCAAGGTCCTCCCATTTCCATTTCCTTCCACATTCTCCCCTCTTCCCATCTGCTGCAGCATCTATGCTGCCGAGCCAGCCTTGGTTCTCAATACAAGGCTGCTGCCTTCTCCCATCTGGTTTTCCATGGGCAGTGGCTTTTCATCTTCCAAGCTCTTTCCCAAACCTCTACCTCCTTGCCCATGTGTGTTATTCGTGCTGTATCTCTCTTCCTGTGGAAACCCATCTATCTCACAGACTACCTCCTCCAGGAAGCCCTTCCCGATAGCTTCTCTTTTGAATCCACTGTGCTCTTTTCCCCTGCATCTTTTGTATTCTGCCCTACATTTATATTTATGTTGTAGTAGTCCTGTAGCCCCTGCCCCACCCTCACAAACTCCTCAAGGGCAAAGACTCTGGTTTATTGGTCATTAAGACCTGTCAAAAATGTTCTGAGCAATGTAGGCATTTAATAAAAATCTGCAGAGTTGGACTAAACTGACTTTGAAAGGGCTGAACCAGTTGACCTCTAAATTCCCTCTTACTCCAAGACCATATGAGATCATAACAAATGCTTTTCAGCATCTGAGATCCGGACTGCATTCTCTTTTTATAAAAAGGAATGAATCTCTCAAAATTAATTTCACATCGTATGTGTTGTGTGTACAAGCATGAGGCCATAATAGCAAGACTCCTAATAGCTTATAAGTACTCCAGTACTTATAATGTTCACATTTGTAATGCATGAAGAGGAGGCGAGCAGGAGCCACAGGCCAGCACTTGATCCGCAAACCTGACTCATCGGCTCCCCCTTCTTCGCAGAGCACAGGGACTTCTCTCCACTCAACATCTGCCCCTCTGAATCCTTTTCTAGTGTTCTGATCTCCAGAGCAAGCCCCCTTCACTTCTATTTTCCGTGGAGGTGAGCACCCATCCCGCTGGTAGGACACTGTCGTGGGCCCCAGAGGATCAGCAGGCGGAAAGTTCATAGCCCATCGGCAGGATCTGTAGTCTACACGTCAGGCCACCTGAAACATGTCAACAGAAGGGGCAATGGGAGCCACACCCAGGAGCGCTCCAGGGAGGAGGCACTATGGTCTCATGGAGGGGTTGGACATGCCTGAGCTAAAGAAGGGGAGACGACCCCCAGGGCAGGGTAAAGAGCATCTGCAACGTCAGAAGTGGAGTGTGAGGCTTGGAGAGGACACTTCCCCGGCAGGTGGGGGAGTGATGGGTTTGGAAAGTAAGTAGTGAAGGCACAGGGTGGAAGTGCTAGAAAGTCAAGGATTGGCTGGACCGTGAGAGCCTGAAGAGCCATCAAGGGTCTCTCCCAGGGCATTGCGATGTTCAGAAAGTTGGGCAGGCAGCCATGACATGCAGTCATTTGGAGCAAGGAGGAATCAGAAGCAGGGAGACACAAGACAGGAGCTCATTGATTAACAAATAGCTTAAGGTACACAACAACGTGAATGAGCTGAATGCTACTGAACACCTAAAGTGGTTAAAACAGTCAGTTTTATGTTCAGTGTATTTCACCATAATTTTAAAAATAGAAAACTGAAATGACATGGGAGTAAGGGCCTGGATGCTAAGGAACTTGGCCTTGCAGGAGGCTGGGCAACAAGCAGGTGGAGCTACCAGAACTATTTAAGCAAATGTACCGCCTCCCCTTCACAGGCACTGAAACTGGGGCAGAGAGGTTAAGTAACTTGTCCAGGGTCACACAGCTACACAGTGGAACAGTCAGGGTTTACATACAAAGGACAGAACTCCAGAGTCTCTCTTCTACCCGCCCAACTCCTGGAGCTCATGAATAAGGCAAGAGCTGAAAATGCACACTTGAAATCATTAGCTTCTAGGCGGCAGGAAGACCCAGGGAGGGAGTGCTTTCATCCATGGCAAGGAAAGCTTTCTGAGGGCAGAACCCCAGGGAGCCCTGTGCAGCAGGGGAGGCTAGGAAAAGCATGGAGTGACTGTGAGGGTCAGAAAAAAACTAGAAAGGGCAGCAAGGGCTCATGGTCACCCTGCTAGCCAGGAAAGGAAGAAAGGTAGGTGTAAGGGTATTGTCAGCCTGGAGTCATGGCCAAAACCTGCAACATTGACCTACAAGCTTCAGGAGAGCCACACACATTCAGGACAGCTTCTGATGCCTCCTCCATGCAGCCTGCTAGGTCTCCCAGCTTGGGCCACAATCATGGCCATGAGTCAAGCCTCTTTCTGCCATGACCTGTTCACTGTGCAAGTTACCTAGGCTGCCCAAGCCTGCCTATTGAGAGTGAAAGGAATTAAACCTGCTTTATCGTTTGGACAGGAGCTTCAGTGAAATAATGTGCACGGGGTGGAGGCTGTCAGGGCTCTGCTCCTGTGCTCCCAACCCTCACTGCCCCAGCCCACAATTGCAAGGGAGGTGGGGGGGAGGGGATGGCTTTCTGTGGCTGCCTGGAGTCTTCTCTGCTTGAGGGCATATAACCAATTCTAAATGCCAGGACAACCTCCGCAATGGCAGACAGTACTCTTGCCCCTTGGGAAGGATTGCTCTATATGCTCCCCAAGACGCCCTGCAGGGTTAGGCTTCACACACCCACCATGGAAATGGAACTCTGTTCGTTGACTTCCCTCTCTCTGCATCACACCCCTGTAGGCACTGCCTAGGACCCTCTCCCAAATATACCACTGGCCTCCATCCTTCTCCTGGGATTGGCTTCTAGGGAAGAACCCAAACCAAAGCAGTGTGCAATATACCGATCAAAGAGTAGGCACTCAACAAACATAAACCCTCTTCACCAAAAGTGTGCAACGTAAATACTTTGTCTCTCTTTCCTGAATCCAAGCTCCTTGAGTATCTGGGTTTAAGCTTGCATCCTCCCCACTAACAAGCACAGTGCTTTCCGCACAGCAGGCACTCAGTAAGCACTTGTTGAATACACAAATAAAAGTAAACGCTTCCTCTCACTGGTTAGATGCAGGAGGAAGAAGATCAGAAGGAATCGGGGGACCCTCCACTGAAAAGAGGAGTCTGGAGGGGCCAATCTAAGGGGCCAGATAACATGTTTTATTTTAGACACATGAATTTCAGATGCTGGCAGGCCAGGGAGGTATAGATGTCTCGAAGTTAGGGATACGATTCAAACAGAGCTACAGAGGACTATCCGAATTGGGGATGAGAATCTGGGAGTCATTTTCCTGGAGGTGATGGATGAAGTTGTGGTGAAAAAAGTAAGCCTGGTTTCTTCCTTGGAACTTTCAGAGAAGCGTCCTTCCCCCTTCTTCCATGGAGGACAGGGGAGGAGTCCCCACCAGGGGTCTCATCAGTCACTCCCAGTGACTCATCACACTTTCCATCCGCAGGTTGCAAAATGCTTCACAGATGTGATTTAGTGCTACACGAATGTTGCCCTTCCCATTACAGAGAGGGTGACAGAGGAACATTCTAAAGCTTGCGAAATATGTGTCATTCATTTACTTCAGTGGGGCAGTTGTTCACCGTCATTACCATGTAACTAGCATTAGTCCACAGGATGTCATTGCCCACAGGAGCTCACCTTTGTTTCTTAATGTTGAGATACCTGGATACCTACTTGGGCAGAACCTGAACTACCTTTAAACCCGCATAAGCTTTTATGAACTACTTTTAAACCCCCGTGTGAGTTGGCACTTAGTAGGTGAGGCTGCATGGCACCATGGGGCAGGGGTTCTCTGTACTGGGAAGAACTATCTGAGTGCTCCCTCCGGTTATAGAAGGGTGAGGCTGCTAGGCATCTGCTTCCTGCAGAAAGTCAGTAGGACTGTGTTTTCGTGACTTGACAAAAGCTACTTGCCCCTGAACCACCAGTTTCCATCGTCTCCCCAGCCCTTCACCAAGATACTTTTTGATTGACGAGGACAAGAAGGAGGGGGCCACCCAAAGTCTAAGCAGTCCCCCCACTAAAAGAGAAGTGAGGTTGGTCTGATGACCTCAGTTTTTGTGGTCATGGGTCAGGGAACCCGGCTGAGCTGGTTAGAATACCTTCCCTACCAGCCTCTTGGGCAAACAATGGCCATATCTGTGAGGGTAATTTCAAGAGATGCCACCTGGAAGATTCCATTTGCTGAAGGTGGCCTGCGCGGAAGGGCTGGCCCCTGGAATGTCTTGTGGCCTTCCAATTATAGCTGGCCCTCTTGTAACAGTGAGTAAGCCCAGACCCTTGACATGATAGGTCATGCCAGACATGCATATATTGAGGTCCTCCCCCTTCTCGCCCAGATGAGCAGAAACAGGAGACCGTATCCGACAGGATGCCCGAGGCCATCAGGGCCACTGTGGGGAGCAAAGGCAGCGGGTGCTGGGGCCTTAGACGGGCACTCACAACCTCTAGGGCTCGCCCTGCATGCCTTGGGAACGGCCAGCCCCTTCAGACTGGTAATTCTTAGACAACGTAGAGGGAGGTCCTGAGACAAATCTCTGGACTTCTCTAGTCTGATCAGGTGGAGACTGGAGTGATTACTTGAACATTAACATCTGAACATAAATTTGTTCAAACTGATAAAACAGGTTGTTCAATTAAATAAAAATCTAAGGCAACGAACATTTTACTCAGATGAGGTATCCTTGTTCCTGACTGCAGTTTCCATAGCACTGTGACAAAAATATTTCAAATTCTTTTTGGGAATTAAAAATAATCCTGCAGTTGTCTGTTTTCTTTCACAGTCTTCAAAAGAATTATAATAAATTCTCTTCTCCAATTTGGAGACATAACACACTTTATTTTAGTTTGGCTCAAGAACTTGGAAAGTACTTAAACTTGTATGCCTGGTACAGTTATTAAGCTAAAGCAATGCATTGGTAATATGTTTAACACAATAAAGAAAATCCCATATTTAAATTACAGTCACAAGCAAAATGAGTGAAAATTGAATATAAAAAAAAAGCTTCCAGAATAATCACAGCATAATTGACATTGAGTAATATTTAATATCTCAATTCATGTCTTGGCAGAAGTATGTCCTAAATCATCCAGGGGGAGGTTGTCAATTATAAATAATACTGATGTGTTTTCTAGAAAAATATGAAATACTTTATGAAAGATACAGAGTTAATGTAGAATAATTAATCTTCATGAGAAACAGTAATGGAATCTTTTCACAGATAAGATGATACTTGCTTCCTTCTCAGGAAAGGTTACGATTGTACTGTGAATCTACCAAGAGTTGTTTTCATTCTGAGCTGTGGTGAAATACACAGACCCTTCTAGAACAAAATTCATATTGCAAAGTTTGCATGTAGCTCAAGGGACATCCTTTCCAGAGACTCCAGGGCTGACAAACCGTGCTTGGCATTTCGTCAGAGAAGGAAATTTTCATCAAAAGAAAGATCTCAGACATTCCTTGAAGAGCCAGGTCATAGCCTCCCATGTGCCTTGGGTGATGCTTTCCAGAAAATGCTTTGGTAAAGGCAGCAAAGGTCATTCAGTTACAGAATCACAGAACTAAATGTAGAATGTCCCCTCATTCAGCCTTTATGCCACATTCCAACACCCCTGCAGCATGGTCATCTCTGCATGGACACTGCCAAAGACAGAAGATTGCCAGTCTCAGTCCACACGGGAAAGTCATTCTATGTACTTGGCCTGCATTCTTGTTCCTGTAACTTTTACCTATTTTCTCTGCTCTAAGAAACCGGGACTGAATGTGGTCCTCAACCACATGACTCTACAAGTATTTGAAATTATGGCAATTCAAAGGACCTGGTGTGAACTCTGTTGACACGCTCACTCTTACCCAGAACAGGAGCAATATTTGTAGGCCTTGTCATAGGGATGTCATAGTGAAATGTTCAGGTTATCTGTTGTCATGTAAAAAAGCCACTCCAAAATTTAAAGCTGAAAACAATGGTACTGTTTACTTTGTTCACACATCTGTCACTTGGATGGAGCTCTATGGGAATAGCGTGTCTCTCCTCCACTCAGCGTGAAGGTGGGGACTAGAGTCAGAAGGCTCCCATGCCTGGCTGTCAGTGCCGGTTGACCTTGACGTGGGCTGTCAGCCAGACATCTACACGCAGCCTCTCCATGGGGCCTGGGTCCCCAGGTGGGCAGCCCCACAGTGTGAAGAGGTGGAAGCCTCATCACCTCAGAAGCCATGCAGCTCGCTTTCTCTGCACCCCACTCATGCAGACAGTCGCAGGCACCAGTCATAAGAGTTCCTGCAGGTTAAAGAGCTGGACAAATGCACTGCACCTCTTGATAGGAGAGTTGGCAAGGTTTCACAAGAACATGCGAGACTAAAAATTTTTCCCTAGCCCTTTTTCTGGGAAAATGCCATCTCCCAAAAACAAGGGGCTTGCAGCCTCATTCAACCTCATATGACTCCAAAATACTGAAGAAGAAAGACCCAGGGAAAATGTGGCAGGGGACAGAGTTCAGATTTGAGCCCGAGCATATCACTGTTCTGGAGTAGAATGATTTCCCTTTGGCTCCAATCGTAACTTGCTCTCATCCCATTCTGATATGCAACCGCTCAGTGGTGTAACAGACCTGCAATACCACTCCCGGGGCTTTCGCACTCCCACAGCAAAGCTGTACTTCAACTGTCCATACAGATAAACCTTTGTAAATGCAGATCTGCATGTAAGTAATGGGTCTTGGATCATTGTGGGGGCTGAACTGAGGCCAGAATGTGGAAGGTGGAGGGAGGGGGATTTCAGTGTGTGATAAAGAATGGTGAGCTATTAATTCAGAAGTAGAGTAGACTGTCTTCTGAACCTGGAAGTCTCTCAGCACAAAAATCTTCTATGCATTAGCTGGGGATAGTGCTAGTTGTCATCATAAACAAATGCCACATTTTCTGTGTCTCAATGCATACAAGTTTATTTCTGACTCACGTCCAATGTGAGCATCCTAGCTGGGAGGGGTGATGATGTGGGCAATGATGTAGGAGCCCACACCTTCCTTCGTGCTGCTCTGCCCACTGCAGGGCCTTGGGGAACTCTGCCTCCAGCCAAGGACTGTGCCTGAGTGATATACAGCGCCTCCACCTGCATCCACACGTGAACTAGTCACCTGATCTCACCTGGTGCAAGAAGGCATGCGTGGCTGTCTCCCAAGACAATTCCACACTCTGGAAGAAGAAACCTGAGCTTCTAGTGACTCCAAGCTGGCTCTGATACAGACTGCAGATGGAACTCTTGCATTGGCCAAGAGTCCATTACCTTCGAGGTCCCTACAACTCTGAGAGTCTATAATTCTTACAATAGTGTATTTAAGTTTTAAGCATTGCCAAGACGGGTGGAGAGGATATCTCTCTCAGTTCCAGGTGTTATTTTGATGGGCGATGATATTGATCTGCCTTGTGGCTCTGGGGTAGGACTTGGACAGGAGCCCTCCATACCCTGGCCATCTCTAAGTGCTGTGGATAAGTGATCCCAAGATTAAGGGCGCAGATATCTTGGAACTCTGCCAACTTTCAATGGTGGTAGACGCCCCCCCCCTCCGCCTGTGTTAATGGTTCAGAGTCAATGAGACCTTATTGTAATTTCCAGCATCCTAACTCCACTACCCCTGGAGCATTCCCACCCACTCACAGAGCTGTCGATACTTGCCAGGGAGGCAAGAAATAAATCCTACTTACCAAGTACCCCAGGAAGATAGACACCCAGACATTATTGGGCAAGTAGGATTTCATTTATAACCCACTTTATGCCTATTGTACAAAAAATGCCTGTATGTATTAGATTCCAACATCCCTACTGTACCCTCTAGCACTCTGTTGCAAAAAGACTTGGAAAAACAAGGAAGGCAGATGAAGGGACCCTCCTGGGATCTTTAGTCATTAAGAGAAGAGACACTGTGTTGCTTAGCAGAAGTGGTTGGCTTCTGGGGCGCCTGGGTGGCTCAGTGGGTTAAAGCCTCTGCCTTCGGCTCAGGTCATGATCCCAAGGTCCTGGAATCAAGCTCCGCATCAGGCTCTCTGCTCCATGGGGAGCCTGCTTTCCCCTCTCTCTCTGCCTGCCTCTCTGCCTACTTAAGATCTCTGTCAAATAAATAAATAAAATCTTAAAAAAAAAAGTGGTTGGCTTCTATTTTCAGGGTGTATTCTGAACATTTGTCACAGAGCTGGGGGAAGGAGGACTGTGGGACTCATGTGCCCAATTTCTCATATATGGAGTGGCAAAATTTAAGATCAAAGGTTCTTTTTACAATGATAAGAACATAAGGACCAGAGAAAAATGTAAGAATCATTCCAAGACTATTATCTTCAAGAAAAGAAAACTGATTCAATGTCCTTTTAAGTTCACCTAATTGCATCAGGATTAGTTGAGCTGAGCCTCTAATCTATTGATACAAGTTAAATATAATTTGCACTCACATTTATGAAGTCTTATTTTGGCTATAAAATAACATGAGATACTAAGTATTCATATCACATAAATAGAAAACATATTTTTATTAATCAGCAATGAGTTGCATTTGAAGGAAGCAATTTAATTAAACTTGCAATACAATAAATAACTGGTCATTAAAAACCTATTAGTGCTCTTGGATTTCCTGTGTCTGCTTGCCTTTAAGTAATTGCTTGCCTATACTTACCTATGTTATCTATAATTAAATATAAAAGCCATTTTAAAACGCCATTAAGGCCCTGAATTAAATTCACATTAGCAAGTGAAGTTCAGTTAGAGCCCCCACTCGGCCCTGTCTCTTCCAGGACTCTCTGCCTGGATTGCCCCTAAACGTGGACCAGGAGAGAGGCCTGTGCTAAAGTTTCCCTGCAAGGAAAAGAGATACACTTTTCACAGATAAATGCCCAACCCTCCCCGCCCCCCCTCAGAAAGCTGTCTTCACTTTTTTAGAGCCCTCCTTCTGTTCACTCATTCAGTACACCTGCTGAGCACGGCCGGGCACTTGCCAAGGACGTGCCGCTAGTGACACAGAACTCCTCCCCTCCAGTGCCAGAAGCTGACGGCCCAGAACACAGTAGGCACTAAATAAGCATTTTTTAAATAAATGGATCAAGTGATAAAGTGAGGCAACTTGAAAAGTAATAGCACATAGTAAGAATTGAGCAGCACTGATGCCCCACAGTACCCTAAACTCCCCAGCTGTATCCCAATATGAGGAGGCTAGAACTTTCCCTTTTCCTGGCTGTTAGAGCCGGCTCCACCCCTCAGAGCCCTCACAGACATCTTCTGAGCCAGTTCTTGGCGCTTGGTGCTACAGAGAACACCAGAAACAGAGGGGGCAGGAGGGCAGGACAGGGGTGGGTGGGCAGGCAAAGACTTAGAGACGGGCTCTGAGGAGTTTGGAAGAGAAGGGGACCAAAGGAGCTACAGTGTACTGGTAGGGTGACCACACCCCTGGTTTCTGGGTGTTTCTCAGCCTGTGTGTTTTCTTTCAGTGATTTGGCATTGTGGTGACTTAGCCAAGCAGGAGCTCTGCATGCCAGGATTCCTTTTCCTCTGTGTTTCCCCATTAAGGTTGGCACAAGACAAGGTGTGCAAGATTCAGAAGGCAGAGGCAAAGAAGTGGTTTTCTCCCCAATGCTGTGAAGGTCAGTGGAAGGCCAGGTGTCCCTACGCCCACAGCCTAGTCTGGGGGCTGGCTATGTTATTGCGACAGCAGGCCGACTGTCTGGTCCTGTGGCTGAGGTTGGAGGTGGTGAGCGAGGGAGGTACAGTTGTCCTTGCTCTCTCTCTCTCTCTCTCCTGTGACCTGCAGCTTTTCTCCCAATGGCCTGTGTGACCACCTAAGTCCAGAACCCCACACAGAGCTGACAGCCTCGCAGAATCTCCCTCACAGTGGCACAGGGGTGGATCCCGCAGGGAAGCCCTTGTTCTCCAGCTCTCGCTGTGGCTCTACTTCTCCCACCAACCCCTGACTGGAGCACTAATCTCAGCATGAGTGTTCCCAGGGCTCCCTCTGGCATGTGTGATACATTATGTGCTCACCTAGGTATAAATTGTTGGGAGAGGAGAATTTTTATTTTCCTTTTTTAAATTGTTTTTATTTTAATTCCAGTTAGTTAATCTACAGTGTGATATTAGTTTCAGATGTACAATATAGTGATTCAACACCTCCATACCGTACCCAGGGAGCACCGAAAGTGCCCTCCTTGATCCCCATGATCTGTCTCCCCTATCACCCCACCCCCATCCCCTCTGGGAACCACCAGTTCGTTCTCTACAATTAAAAGTCTGGTTCTTGGGGTGCCTGGGTGGCTCAGTGGGTTAAAACCTCTGCCTTCAGCTCAGGTCGTGATCCCAGGGTCCTGGGATCAAGCCCCACATCCGGCTCTCTGCTCAGTGGGGAGCCTGCTTCCTCTTCTTTCTCTGTCTGCCTCTCTGCCTGCTTGTGATCTCTGTCTGTCAAATAAATAAATAAATAAAAATCTTCTTCTTTAAGGTTACCTTGAACTGGTCGCAGGCTATGTGAGCTCGGAGCGCGGCCAGAGGTCAGGCAGACGAGAGTAACTGGGCGCTGTTCTCTGAGGGCACACTGAGGAGTGGGGCCCCGGGCTCTAGGCTCCTCCAGCCTGAGACCAGGAGGCTGCCATTTGTATTCCCGTCCTCCAGAACTCTACGGAAAGCGCTCAGGGAACAAAAGCTCCTGAAAGCAAACCCTAGAGGATTACTCAGCCCCTGGTAAGGGCGGTGCAATTCCGCCTGGGGCAAAGACACATGAGAATCACTAAACCAAGCCCCTCCCCCAGAAGATCAACAAGAAACCCAGCCAAGACCAAGTTCACCTACCAAAGAGTGCGGTTTCAATACCAAGGAGAGCAGCTGAATTCCAGAGGAGGAGAAAGCAAAGCATGGAATTCATGGCTTTCTATCTGTGATTTTTTTAGTTTTTCAGTTAATTTAATTTTTTTCTTTTTATTTTTTTCTCTTCTTCTGCTAAAATTTTTTTTAACTTTTACCCTTTTCTTTTTTAATGTCTCTTTAGTTTATCTAATATATATATTTTTTCTTTTTTATATTTTTCTTTATTCATTTACTTTTTTTTATTCTTTTCATTTCTTTTTTTAAATTTTTTTTCCTTCTTTCTTTTTGAACCACTTTTTATCCCCTTTCTCCCCCCTCACGATTTGGGATCTCTTCTGATTTGATTAAAGCATATTTTCCTAGGGTTGTTGCCACCCATTTAGTATTTTACTTGCTCCATCATATACTCTTATCTGGACAAAATGACAAGGGGGAAAAATTCACCACAAAAAAAAAAAAAAAAAAAAAGAACAAGAGGCAGTACCGAAGGCTAGGGACCTAATCAATACAGACATATGTAATATGTCAGATCTAGAGTTCAGAATGACAATTCTCAAGGTTCTAGCCAGGCTCGAAAAAGGCATGGAAGATATTAGAGAAACCCACTCAGGAGATATAAAAGCCCATTCTGGAGAAATAAAAGAACTAAAATCTAACCAAGTTGAAATCAAAAAAGCTATTAATGAGGTGCAATCAAAAATGGAGGCTCTCACTGCTAGGATAAATGAGGCAGAAGAAAGAATTAGTGATATAGAAGACCAAATGACAGAGAATAAAGAAGCTGAGCAAAAGAGGGACAAACAGCTA
This sequence comes from Mustela putorius furo, assembly GCF_011764305.1. Classification (NCBI taxonomy): domain Eukaryota; kingdom Metazoa; phylum Chordata; class Mammalia; order Carnivora; family Mustelidae; genus Mustela; species Mustela putorius. The sequence continues at coordinate 2,396,329 of NW_025421321.1, forward strand.
CTGGACCACGAGGGGAGAATTCGAGAGATAAGTGACACCATAAGACAAAACAACATTAGAATAATTGGGATTCCAGAAGAAGAAGAAAGAGAGAGGGGAGCAGAAGGTATACTGGAGAGAATTATTGGGGAGAATTTCCCCAATATGGCAAAGGGAACGAGCATCAAAATTCAGGAGGTTCAGAGAACGCCCCTCAAAATCAATAAGAATAGGCCCACAACCCGTCACCTAATAGTAAAATTCACAAGTCTCAGTGACAAAGAGAAAATCCTGAAAGCAGCCCAGGAAAAGAAGTCTGTAACATACAATGGTAAAAATATTAGATTGGCAGCTGACTTATCCACAGAGACATGGCAGGCCAGAAAGAGCTGGCATGATATTTTCAGAGCACTAAACGAGAAAAACATGCAGCCAAGAATACTATATCCAGCTAGGCTATCATTGAAAATAGAAGGAGAGATTAAAAGCTTCCAGGACAAACAAAAACTGAAAGAATTTGTAAACACCAAACCAGCTCTACAGGAAATACTGAAAGGGGTCCTCTAAGCAAAGAGAGAGCCTACAAGTGGTAGATCAGTAAGGAACAGAGACAATATCCAGTAACAGTCACCTTACAGGCAATACAATGGCACTAAATTCATATCTCTCAATAGTTACCCTGAATGTTAATGGGCTAAAGGCCCCTGTAAAAAGACACAGGGTATCAGAATGGATAAAAAAACAAAACCCATCTATATGTTGCCTCCAAGAAACTCATTCTAAGCCCGAAGACACCTCCAGATTTAAAGTGAGGGGGTGGAAAAGAATTTACCATGCTAATGGACATCAGAAGAAAAGCAGGAGTGGCAATCCTTATATCAGATCAATTAGATTTTAAGCCAAAGACTATAATAAGCGATGGGGAAGGACACTATATCATACTCAAAGGGTCTGTCCAACAAGAAGATCTAACAATTTTAAATATCTATGCCCCCAACGTGGGAGCAGCCAACCATATAAAACATATTAATAACAAAATCAAAGAAAACACATCAACAATAATACAATAATAGTAGGGGACTTTAACACTCCCCTCACTGAAATGGACAGATCATCCAAGCAAAAGATCAGCAAGGAAATAAAGGCCTTAAATGACACACTGGACCAGATGGACATCACAGATATATTCAGAACATTTCATCCCAAAGCAACAGAATACACATTCTTCTCTAGTGCACATGGAACATTCTCCAGAATAGATCACATCCTCGGTCCTGAATCAGGACTCAACCGGTATCAAAAGATTGGGATCATTCCCTGCATATTTCCAGACCACAATGCTCTGAAGCTAGAACTCAACCACAAGAGGAAGTTTGGAAAGAACCCAAATACATGGAGATTAAACAGCATCCTTCTAAAGAATGAATGGGTCAACCAGGAAATTAAAGAAGAATTGAAAAAAATCATGGAAACAAATGATAATGAAAATACAACGGTTCAAAATCTGTGGGACACAACAAAGGCAGTCCTGAGAGGAAAATATATAGCAGTACAAACCTTTCTCAAGAAACAAGAAAGGTCTCAGGTACACAACCTAACCCTACACCTAAAAGAGCTGGAGAAAGAACAAGAAAGAAACCCTAAGCCCAACAGGAGAAGAGAAATCATAAAGATCAGAGCAGAAATCAATGAAATAGAAACCAAAAAAACAATAGAACAAATCAATGAAACTACGAGCTGGTTCTTTGAAAGAATTAATAAAATTGATAAACCCTGGCCAGACTTATGAAAAAGAAAAGAGAAAGGACCCAAATAAATAAAATCATGAATGAAAGAGGAGAGATCACAACTAACACCAAAGAAATACAAACTATTATAAGAACATACTATGAACAACTCTACGTCAACAAATTTGACAATCTGGAAGAAATGGATGCATTCCTAGAAACATATAAACTACCACAACTGAACCAGGAAGAAGTAGAAAGCCTGAACAGACTCATAACCAGTAAGGAGATTGAAACAGTCATTAAAAATCTCCAAACAATCAAAAGCCCAGGGCCAGACGGCTTCCCGGGGGAATTCTACCAAACATTTAAAGAAGAACTAATTCCTATTCTCCTGAAACTGTTCCAAAAAATAGAAATGGAAGGAAAACTTCCAAACTCATTTTATGAGGCCAGCATCACCTTGATCCCAAAACCAGACAAGGATCCCATCAAAAAAGAGAGCTATAGACCAATATCCTTGATGAACACAGATACGAAAATTCTCACCAAAATACTAGCCAATAGGATTCAACAGTACATTAAAAGGATTATTCACCACGACCAAGTGGGATTTATTCCAGGGCTGCAAGGCTGGTTCAACATCCGCAAATCAGTCAATGTGATACAACACATCAATAAAAGAAAGAACAAGAACCATATGATACTCTCAATAGATGCTGAAAAAGCATTTGACAAAGTACAGCATCCCTTCCTGATCAAAACTCTTCAAAGTGTAGGGATAGAAGGCACACACCTCAATATCATCAAAACCATCTATGAAAAATCCACCGCAAATATCGTTCTCAATGGAGAAAAACTGAAAGCTTTTCTGCTACGGTCAGGAACCTGGCAGGGATGTCCATTATCACCACTGCTATTCAACATAGTACTAGAGGTCCTAGCCTCAGCAATCAGACAACAAAAGGAAACTCAAGGCATCCAAATCGGCAAAGAAGAAGTCAAATTATCACTCTTCGCAGATGATATGATACAATATGTGGAAAACCCAAAAGACTCCACTCCAAAACTGCTAGAACTTGTACAGGAATTCAGTAAAGTGTCAGGATATAAAATCAATGCACAGAAATCAGTTGCATTTCTCTACACCAACAACAAGACAGAAGAAAGCGAAATTAAGGAGTCAATCCCATTTATAATTGCACCCCAAACCATAAGATACCTAGGAATAAACCTAACCAAAGAGGCACAGAATCTATACTCAGAAAACTATAAAGTACTCATGAAAGAAATTGAGGAAGACACAAAGAAATGGAAAAATGTTCCACGCTCATGGATTGGAAGAATAAATATTGTGAAAATGTCTATGCTACCTAAAGCAATCTACGCATTTAATGCAATTCCTATCAAAGTACCATCCATCTTTTTCAAAGAAATGGAACAAATAATTCTAAAATTTATATGGAACCAGAAAAGTCCTCGAATAGCCAAAGGGATATTGAAAAAGAAAGCCAAAGTTGGTGGCATCACAATTCCAGACTTCAAGCTCTATTACAAAGCTGTCATCATCAAGACATCATGGTACTGGCACAAAAACAGACACATAGATCAATGGAACAGAATAGAGAGCCCAGAAATAGACCCTCAACTCCACGGTCAACTAATCTTCGACAAAGCAGGAAAGAATATCCAATGGAAAAAAGACAGCCTCTTCAATAAATGGTGTTGGGAAAATTGGACAGCCACATGCAGAAAAATGAAATTGGACCATTTCCTTACACCGCACACGAAAATGGACTCAAAATGGATGAAGGACCTCAATGTGAGAAAGGAATCCATCAAAATCCTTGAGCAGAACACAGGCAGCAACCTCTTCGACCTCAACCGCAGCAACATCTTCCTAGGAACATCGCCAAAGGCAGGGAAGCAAGGGCAAAAATGAACTATTGGGATTTCATCAAGATAAAAGCTTTTGCACAGCAAAGGAAACAGTTAACAAATCAAAAGACAACTGACAGAATGGGAGAAGATATTTGCAAACGACATATCAGATAAAGGACTAGTGTCCAAAATCTATAAAGAACTTAGCAAACTCAACACCCAAAGAACAAATAATCTAATCAAGAAATGGGCAGAGGACATGAACGGACATTTCTGCAAAGAAGACATCCAGATGGCCAACAGACACATGAAAAAGTGCTCCATATCACTCGGCATCAGGGAAATACAAATCAAAACTACAATGAGATATCACCTCACACCAGTCAGAATGGCTAAAATCAACAAGTCAGGAAATGACAGATGCTGGCGAGGATGTGGAGAAAGGGGAACCCTCCTACACTGTTGGTGGGAACGCAAGCTGGTGCAGCCACTCTGGAAAACAGCATGGAGGTTCCTCAAAATGTTGAAAATAGAACTGCCCTATGACCCAGCAATTGCACTACTGGGTATTTACCCTAAAGATACAAACGTAGTGATCCAAAGGGGCACGTGCACCCGAATGTTTATAGCAGCAATGTCCACAATAGCCAAACTATGGAAAGAACCTAGATGTCCATCAACAGATGAATGGATCAAGAAGAAGTGGTATATATACACAATGGAATACTATGCAGCCATCAAAAGAAATGAAATCTTGCCATTTGCGACAACATGGATGGAACTAGAGCGTATCATGCTTAGCGAAATAAGTCAAGCGGAGAAAGACAACTATCATATGATCTCCCTGATATGAGGAAGTGGTGATGCAACATGGAGGCTTAAGTGGGTAGGAGAAGAATCAATGAAACGAGATGGGATTAGGAGGGAGACAAACCATAAGTGACTCTTAATCTCACAAAACAAACTGAGGGTTGCTGGGGGGAGGGGTGTTGGGAGAAGGGGGGTGGGGTTATGGACATTGGGGAGGGTATGTGCTTTGGTGAGTGCTGTGAAGTGTGTAAACCTGGCGATTCACAGAGCTGTACCCCTGGGGATAAAAATATATGTTTATAAAAAATAAAAAATTAAAAAAAAAAAAAGAAGTTCACAAGTCCTGCATCTGTGAAATGGGGTGATGGCAGTGCCTTCTTCACGCACTTGTTGCAAAGACCAGGTGAGTTAATGTGTGTCAAGCCTTTGGAACAGTGGCAGATAGTAAGGTTTCTGTGTGTGGAACCATCACGTTCACTTTGCATTCTGACCATTATCACTTGTAGGGTCCCACAGAGGCTAGAACACTTGCCTCCAACCTTAGCTCTCCTTTGGCCAGGAGCAGACAGCCGAGAGTTGGGCCCTTGCCTGGAACAGTGCCCCTGCACAGCCTGCGCTCAGCGAAACGCTGCAGTATTCTTTCTCAGAACTGTTTCCTGCACCACAAATCACTCCTCTCCTGAGGATTTTAAGGCACTCCACAGCCTTCAGCTGGATTCCCTTCACCTGTCAGCATCTTGCCCCAAATTCCTTTTTTTAGACAAAACAGGTCATTAAATCATTTACCGGAATACTTTTGTTCCTTGATACGGTAGCTTGCATCATTCTGTGCTACTTAGCTTGTCTTCCGAAATTTGAGGTCCTTACCCAGCTAAGAGAGAAGGAACACTTTGCACGAGTCCAGCAGGCAGGCTAAGGGGCCCTCCCTGCCTGATCCTCACCCTCCCTCATGAGAGGCTCTGCCAGGTGCATTTTGACAGATGATGGGCTTTTGAGAAAATAGCTCTAGATCTTTAAGATGATTATTCCTAACTACCGAAGAGTTATGTCAAGGAAGAACACTTTTTAAGTGTTGTTCTCTCCTCATTAAATTATCTAAGTATTTGGAAATTAAAAGCTAGGGAGAACTTGGCAGAGGTTTTCTTTCTAAGATGCATTCTGAGATGCTTTTATTTTAGCTTGATTTTTTTTTTCCTTTTTAAGGGGCATTCTTTTTTAGAAATACACTCTGTTATACATTGTGCCATTCCTGAATTTTTTTCTGCTACTCTCTACATCCTTTATATTTTTGTTCCAATCTTTAGAAATTGGGTCTGAAAGCTGAGAGTTGTCAGACATCCAACTAGAGATTAGGGGATGGCCGTCTAGGTGGTTCAGGTAGGCAGTCTCTGAAATCACCTGGTTAATCACCTTTTGGATACAAAACTAGGCTCAGATGAGTCTAAGACAGTTGAGAGCAATAAACTGTATCCTTGAATTTGCCACAATTCCATCCTAAGACATCGCATTGCTCCTTCCTTCTCTAGAGGAAGATGTCCATAGGACTTGGCTCTACTCCTGGTTCATCTTCCTTTCTCCTGTCATCCTGACCCTGTTTTTACAGCAAACCTCTCTTCCCTTCTCTCTTTTCTTTCCCCCACTACTTCTTCTTCTGTATTTTCATGTGTATCTTTTTAACACTGTGTTACACCCAGTAACTACATAAATAATATTGACAAATTACCCAGTTTTGTGATTGTTGAGCTCCTCGGTCAAGAAAGAATTCTTGAGGGGTGCCTGAGTGGCTCAGTTGGTTAGGTGTCCGACTCTTGGTTTCAGCTTGGGTCATGATCTCAGGGTTGTCAGATGAGGCCCCAGGTCGGGGCTCCAAGCTCAGCGGGGAATCTGCCTGTCCCTCTCCCTCTGTTCTTCCCCACCCACCGACACTCTCTCTTTCTCGCTCTCTCTCAAATAATTAACTAAGATCTTTAAAGAGAAAGAAAGGAACGAAGGAGGGAGGGAGGGAGAAAGGAAATAAGAAAGAGAGGAAGGAAGGAAGGAAGGAAGGAGGAAAGAAAGGAAGAAAGAAAGGAAGAATCCTTGAGATGTTTTACAGCTTCTATCTCTCATCAGCATGGGGTTCTTCTAAATTTGGGGGTTCTTCTAAATTTTTATCAAAGTAAAACAGATACAAGGTAGTGAATAACAAAGACAGCAGCTGCACGCCTCCCTGCACACTCATGCCCACCCAGATACACCCCGTACAGGACTCCTGCTTGCCTGCTTCTGCAGATTTCTCCTCCAGTCTAGCCCACATCCCTACTCTCCGTCCTCGCTGTGATCCGTAGAAACAGCCCAGCTTTGGGCCCCTTGCACCACTCCACACCCCCCCTTCTCCCTGGCCAGAGGGTCCCTCACTGTGTTTAGTTCTTCTGCTAGTTAACTGGGCGGCATTATGTGATTGACTTAAATCTCAGCTTGCATTCCCAACAGTGCTGACAAAGTGGCGCAACTTCGGGTTTTGGAAGCTGATTACCATACAGCTTGCCTTTTTATTGTTTTCTTTAAACCACGAGTTTCTAGTTCGGCATCCTCCCCTTCTCTCCCACTACCACCCCTGGAATTCTGTATTGTTTCTCCTTTTCTTGCATTATTTGTCTTTATCCTAGCTTCAATTTTTTTTCAAGCACTCTATCATCAAATGCTTCCCATGTAATCTAACATAGCAAATAAGCTTAATTAATTTAACATCACCAACAATACTTAGTTGTCTTTTTAACAAAGAGAAACTCAAATTTCAATTTTGCTACCAGCTTACTTTTGATATTAGAATTCACTTAACTTAATTAAATTCATTCTAATCTTACCCAGCTTGACCACATATTAAAATTTCTTTCCAAAGAATCTTTTTCCACAAACCTTCTACAACTTTCTTTTTCACATTCAGATTTTGTCCTGTTTTTCCCCTTTCTCATTCTAAAATGGCCAGTGTCATTTTAGGACAAAACTACATTCTTTTCCTTCAATAAAAACATCTCCATTCCTCCTACTTTCTCTTATTTTTCTTACAATTGGAGATGTGTCATTTATTATTTTTAATAGCTCTAATTAAATTTTAACCCTTAAAAACCATAATTTCTGATGAATTAAAAAATAAGAAATAAACAATTATGGATGGCCTCTTATCCTAGCATTCTGTGGATTGACAGATTTATAAATACTTTGTATAATTTTTATTTTTTATTTTTTTATTTATGATCTAGATATTTAACAACCATCCATCATTTAATTTGACTTAGCAAAATTTTAAGGTTTTAGGTTATCCAAAAGACTTCAGAAAACTATTTAAAAGATTTGCCTAAAAACTTTTTTTTTTAAGATTTTATTTATTTATTTGACCCAGAGAGAATACAAGCAAAGGCGGCAGCAAAAGGAGAAAGAGAAACAGGCTCTCTACTGAGCAGAGAGCCTGATGTGGGGTTCCATCCCAGGACCCCGGGATCATGACCTGAGCTGAAGGCAGATGCTTAACTGTCTGAGCCACCCAGGCATCCCTGCCTAAAAACTTTTATCCCACTTACAGCCATTTAATTCATCTGCTCTTAACAATTGTTTAAATTACTTATGAAAAATCCATCATAGCAAGTTATTTTTCTTGCTGACAAATTTTGTAACAAAGATAGCATGAACTTACTTGGCTAATAAACCCAGGAAGAGTAAAAGTTGGATGCCAAAATTATATTCATTGATGATAACTCTAAAGACTTACGTATTTTAATTTAACCAACACACTTAAATTAGCTTTAATACCAAATATTTTCTGGGGCACCTGGGTGGCTCAGTGGATTAAACCCTCTGCCTTCAGCTTAGGTCGTGATCCCAGGGTACTGGGATCGAGCCCCGAATCGGGCTCTCTGCTCAGCAGGGAGCCTGCTTCCTTTTCTCTCTCTGCCTGCTTCTCTGCCTACTTGTGATCTCTGTCTGTCAAATAAATAAATAAAATCTTAAAAAAAAAATACCAAATATTTTCCGAGATCATGTGAAACTGAAAAGCATCTGGATCAGTTGCTATTATATTTCTGAGAGTTTTAGGGCACTTAATTTATGTACATGTTTAATTTTCTTTAAGCTAATTGAATAGAGCTCTTTTACAAATTGATTTTGGCAATACCAACCAGAAGTAGAAAATAATCATATATCTACAACAAATACTAGAGAGAGAGAGAGACAGATAGACAGAGCTCTTATAGTTTCCATTATATAATTTTATATGTGATGAGCATAATGTGATGAGCTTTATAATGCAAAACTCACTAGCTTTGGGGCACCTGGGTGACTCAGTTGGTTAAGCATCTTACTCTTGATTTTGGCTCTTGTCGTGATCTCAGGGTCCTGAGTTCAAACCCCACATTAGGCTCCATCCTTAGCAGGGAGTCTGCTTGAGATTCTCTCTCTCCCTCTTCCTCTGCACCTCCTCCTGCACTCAGTCAATCAATCGTGTCAGGTGTGTTGGGTTTGGCCAGCAAACCCTGACACAGCGAATGAAAAGATCACTCCAGACACCTTAGTAGGAGAAAGGAGAGGCCTGGGAACCAGACACTCTAGTGGCAAAATACCTCAAGCCAAGCTTTGTCTCCATTTTTATTGCGCTCATATCAATACACCAAGTGCAAGCACAAAACAAGGCAGAAAGTGTAACCTTCATGGTCAGGACAGTAAGAGATGGGGCAACGTGTGATATGGGCAAGCGAACAAGAAGTTCATGAAGTACGTAACCACCATAGGAGCCTGTTTTTCTTCAAAATTTAAATGTTTACTCTCTAGATGAGAACTTTGAGCCACAATAAGAATCTAGCTGCTTTCAGCCAAGGAACTCTTCAAAGGAGGCCCAGCATTGGGACACTACTCCTTTGTTTTCCAAGTAGTCTCATCTGAGGAGGCATATCCAAGGCAGATTTTGTCTATCCAGACACTATGAATTCCCATAATAAATAAAATCTTAAAAAACAAAAAACAACTCACTAGCTTACAAGAGAGCAGTTTACCTGTGCAGATGGCTAAATCTTTTTCTACTAATATTTATGGAGAAGACACTTTAGATTTTTTCATTCACCTAAGTATCAAATAATCTTTCCCCTCTTTTATTTTCCTTCAGATAAGGATTACCTCCCTGAAGTTTGCATTTCAAAGAGATGGCCTGGATAAGTATTCCTGGAGAAGCCCAGGTAGAACATTTACATTTCAAAGCCACAGGGAAAGAACACAAGTTCCTACAAGAAGAACACTTGTTTCCCAAGGCCAGAATTTTTACAAAACATATAAGCTTTTTGAGATTAATAGGTGAAATTTGGGGGATTGATAAAGAGGCTAGATGGACTTTGAATTGTTCCTGGAACTGCATTCTGTTTTGCAAAGACTTGTAAGATGAGGACAGTTGCTTTTAATTCCTCAAAGATTTGGATTGCAGCCTAAATTACATTACAGGTTGATCCATCCAACCAACTACACTATCTTCCATGTGGTTTTCTTGACCAGGGAGATTTCCTACTAAAGCAGAAATCAAAAAATTTCTATGTTCTGGATTTAGAGTTGCCCATTATCGTAATGTTTTAATGAATCATTTCACAAAGGCTTTAGAAGGTTTTTCTTTCCCTCTGGGTACATAGTTTCATTTTAGGTTAGGGGATAAGACCTAAAAACAAATTTCCTATCAGGTTCTGGAGGTTAGCTTCTAATTTAGCCAGCTAATTTAGCCAGAGCTAATTTAAGTAGCTCTGACCACAGAGCTACTTAAAATAAAATCCTTATAAATATCTTGCCAGGCTTCAGCCAGGACAAATAATAAGTAGTCTTGACAGTATACATTGACTTCAAGAGGTATCTAACCCCAAAGAGGGTTCGAAAGGTATTTTGATTTCCTCTCTCAACCAGGTACTATAGACAGAAATCCAGGAGAGCTGATTCTGTTTAGAATTCTCACCTTGCTGCCAGTTTTCCCAAGATACCATCTGCAGGCTCTGATATCTACCAGAATTTGGCAAAGATTTCCATTAATTTGAACTTTAGATTCCCTTGGCCATTAAGGGAATAGTGTAGCAGTTTACCAGAAAATCGCTCAATGTCTCATCAACTCTGGGAGGGGCATCTGTAATGCCAATACCTTGGCAGGTGTTTATGGTCTTGTCCCAAATTCCTTTCAAAGTGGTCAGCTATAGAGTTCAGTCAGAACAATGGCTTCCACCCTATTTTCTGCCTTTTCTATCAACCTGCTAATCCTGGGAATCCACTCATAAAAACTTTTGAGGTTCCTCTCTGTGTTTAGGGAATTTTTAAACTACAGCCTTTAATCAACACAAAGGAGTAAAAGATACCTGAAAAGTGTTGCCTCTAGCCTTGGATGATCTTATTTTAAAAGTTAATTGCTTAATCATCTCTTCATATTGGAAAGACAAATCAGAAAGAAGGTTAGTAGAATGAGTGCTCAGATAAAGAATAGCGAACAGAGCAGGACTCGTGTCAGCCTTACAGTCTTTTATTTTCGGTGCCTCTTACAGGCTAACTTTTATAACAAGTCTTTCTGTGAAGTTATTTTAGAATTTTGAAGTTTTTTTTTTTAAGATTTTACTTATTTGAGAGATAGCAACAGAGAGCACAAGCATAGGGAGCAGCAGAGAGAGGAGAAGCAGGTTCTCTGCTGAGTAGGGAACCAGACTCAATCCCAGGACCCTTAGATCATGACCTGAGCCAAAGGCAGATGCTTAACTGACTGAGCCACCCACACACCCCAATCTTGAACTTTTGGAAGCCTCTGGGTACCAGTTGAAATAGGTATCCAATCCTGTTTGTTTGATTTGGGAACCCTTGTTTTTAAGTACACTTCTTAAATGAGCTTATCAAATTGGAACATTTCCTATAATAACCATTGTAATTCTAACTTATTTTTAGTACAGTTTTGCCATTTCTCTAAATATATACAGCTTCTGGGGCCACAGTTCATATACACAAAATAAGCAGGTATGCCAGAAGGTGGCACACTTGACTCTTTCATATTTAAGGAGCTCATTTCTTCTAGCTAAGACTCTGGGTCTCTGGGAGCCAAATTAATACTTAAAAGTGTTGTGCCACTAGGTTGGGGATTGTTTGGTGTTTCACAGTATACCTGTTGGATGGAAATTTTCTTAAGGTTGTCAGGTGACCTGTCATCAATCTAAACCATTCTGTGACCAACTTATTGCAACACAGGAGTCTTTAAGTTAGGTGGTAAGCACTCCAACAGCTTTTAAGTGCTCAACCAGCCCCACCAATTTTGTGGCTTTTGCAATAGCTTTTACCTGCACATTAATACACTAGCAGTAACCAATGAGGTCACTGCAGACTGGCCAATAGAAGGTGTTATGTGTACCACCAGCAGATCCCAACAGGAAACTGGGGACAGAACCAAGAGCTGGGGTTCCAAAGTGGGGAATTGGGGTCTGAACTACCAACAGCTCCCTCCATAGAAATGCCTGGAAAGCCGATTAGATCAGGAGCATGATGTTAAGACAGTGGAGCTCAAAACTGAGAGGAACTTACCCACCGCCCTCAGAAATAGCAAGAAAGACAGTGAATTCAAGAGTTTGCTGGTAACCTGCCTCTGTTTCTTGTTGCCCCTGAAGCTGTTGGAGGTCTCCTTTTGTTCCACCAGATCTGTTAAAAGAAACAAAATTCAACAAGAAAATTTGAAGATCTAATTGGTTTTATCCAATGATTCTTGTATCAGATAACATGCCACCTAGCAGACAGGAAGGAGTCCAAAGAGCTATGCAAAATAAAAGACTTTTATAGGCAGGAGGAGGCAGGACAAGAATGTTTCTAGCAAAGAGTTGATTGTTTCAAACAAGGTCACCTTCCTAAGGGGGGATGGGATGGGCTACAGTGTGAATGACCTCTCTAGTACTGACCAAATAACTCCAGATTGACCTGTTAAAGTGTATGTTCCTGGGAGAGCCCGAAATTGCAAAGAAGTTAGGTGTTAAGTCATGGTCTGCTGACATGGGGCTCTAGCACAGTGACTCCATTTGGGGTCTGCTGTCCTTTTTTTTTTTTTTTTTTAAACAGATACAGAAAACTAACAAGGGCATAGTTCCCACCTTTACAACAGCAATGACAAAAACATAGGGCAATCTAGAACTTCACAATTTTTCTTGAACCCCTCAGTGATTTGGAGTTGCAAAGCAGCAAGTGAACCTAAAATCTTGGAAAACACAGATAATTGCTAGCAGAGACAGACATGAACACTTGCTTACCTGGGCGAAGAGGCCATCTAACACTAGTGAGAGGAATTAGCCTAAAATTCTTAGTGCATCACTAAAAGCTGAGTATGGGCTGCCCTGTGCCATGGATTTAGGGGAGAATTGATCTACTTAAGGGGTCTTCTCAACTTACCTCACAGGGTAGTTGCATAATGACTATGAGTGTCCTGAGGAAGGGATACCTATAATGCTGGCCTGAGGGATAGAATAACAGCCACTGGGAAAGGCACAAAACCTGCCCAGATTCCTCTCCTCATCTCCCTACAGAACAAAAACTTTGACTTTAGAGTATGCTGCCCTTCCTGTACTGGTGAAACCCTACTGCCACTGGGACAAGGGAACAGAAAAAAGTTCCCAGCCCTGGTGGAAGCCAGAAGTTCTGGGCCCAGATCTACAGCTGGAGTGGGCAGAACTACTGAGTAAACCACATCACTGAGATCCAACAACATAACACATGTCCAAGACTGAGTTTTAATCAGAATGGCAGAGAACACCCTGTCTTGCATCCTCTGGAGGCCAACATGTATTGAGAGAGAAGAGACAGGCTAATGATGTGGGGAGAGTGAGCAAAGATTTCTTAAACATTATATAAATAATTTAACTACAAAGTAGAAAAATGATAAAATCCATTAAAAGTAGGAGCTTTCGCTCAGAGTCAGAACCAGGGTGATGTACAGGAGGCATGAACCTGTGAACAAAGCATAAGGGAGGGTGAAAACAGTCATCCAGATGATTAATATTTATTTTAAGACTCAGAATTAATGCAAAAAGTCTGTGATAGAAAAAACATCAAAATTTTAAATAAAAATGGGATCTGAGTGGATTTCTGGTTTTCAATTCCACATGTAATGAGTTTGGAAGTTGCCACTCCATTCTGAAAACAAATAAAAACTTGAACAATCAACAGATCTCCTTGGATGAGAGTGAGAGGTGAAGACACAGGGCAAAACACTCTCCCTAAATTGGAAAGACAGGTGAATACAGGGAGTCACATCTTTCTGGAGTAGAGACTCAAGTAGAAAGCTCCATGGGAACCAGTGCCAGGGTAGGAAATCCAGAACTCTAGCTGATTAATTACCAGAGGCTCAGTGCAGACAAGTCTAAGAGTTAAAAATTCTAGGGTTATCCAGTTATAGAAAGACCTGACAATATTGTGAAACTTACCACCAGGAGCTTGACCAGATTCTCACCATAAATATCAAAGAGATCTCTCCTTGTGCCTCTGGCAGGAAGAGGGAAAATTGGGCCATTTTAAAATAACCCACAGCACTCTATTTTTCTTGACAAGGCCTCCCTCAGGAGAAAGTAGTCAAGCAGAGCCTAACATCCTGGGATATTATCAGAGTCTAAGTGACATGGGGGAGGGAAAACACTCAGCTCCAGCCCTCTCTAGCCATCTTCTCCAACCTAAAGAAAGAGGGGGAAAAATACCTGAGAAATACTTGTGAAGTTCAGAGGAGAAGCACAGTCTCCCTTAAAAACTAAGAACTAATCATAGGACTATAGAAAACATACTTTTTCCTCACAGCTTACCAATACATTACTACAGCCTCGGTACAGAAGTTCCTTTTACCTGATACATCACATCGAGCTATCAAGAACTAATTACAAGGCATACTAAAAGGCAAGAAACACAATTTTAAGAGACAGAGTAGCATCAGAACCAGACATGGCAAGGATCTTAAAATTATCAAACTGGGAGTTAAAAATAACTATGATTAGTGTGCTAAGGGCTCTAATAGAGAAAGTAGATAGGATGTAAGAACAGATAGGTAATACAAGCAGAGGGATGAAAATCCAAGAAAAGAAATCACAAATGTTAGAGATTTTTTTTTTTAATTATGTAACAGAAATGTAGAATGCCTTTAATAGGCTAATTGGTAGACTGGACATGACTGAGGAAACACTTTATGAACTTGAAGATGTAGCAATAGAAATCTCCCAAATCTGAAAAACAAAGAGAACAAAAACTTTGAAAAAACAACAACAACACAGAATATCCAAAGGGCTAAAGGTGTAACATACACGTAATGAGACTACCAGAAGGAGAAGAAAAAGAAAAAGGAATAGAAGAAATGTTTGAAACAGTAACTGATCATTTCCCCCAAGTTAATGTCAAACACCAAACCACAGATCCAGGAAACTCCATAAACACCAAATTAGATAATGCCAGAAAAACTACACTGGCATATCATTTTCAAACTATCGAAAATCAAAGATAAAGAAAACATCCAGAAGGAAGCTGGAGGGGAAAAAAATATCTTACCTATAGACAAACAAAATTAGAATTATATCTGACTTCTCAGAAACCACTCAAACAAAAAGAGATTGGAATGAAATAATCTTGCAAAGAAAAAAACCCACCAACCTAGGATCTGTAACAAGAGAAAATGGTCTTCAAAAGTGGAAGATGGACTTTCTCAGATGAACCAAAATTAAGGAAGTTTATGGTCAGTAGACCTGTCTTGCAAGAAATGTCAAAAGTTCTTTAGAGAGAAAGAAAATAGCATGTCAGAAACTTTTATCAGTGAGATAAAAGCATTTTGTTTTTCTTATTCTTAATCTACTGGATAACAATTCAAAATAATAAGACAATGTATTCAATTACATGTGCTTATATATATCATACATTATATATAATATATACTATACTATATATACATATACATATATAGATTATATGATATTGTACATTATCTATAAATACTGACATATGCTTGTATGTAAGTGAAATGAATGACAGCAATTGATAGAAGGGATGAGAGGGAGGAATTAGGATTGTTATTATAAGGTACTCACACTAAAATGTAAAGCAGGAGAGTGTTATTTGAAAGTAGACTTGAATTAGTTGTAAATGTGTATTGCAAACTTTAGGACAATCACTCAAAAAAGGTAAAAAGAAAAAATATAACTGAAATACTAAGTAGAGTACATTGAATCATATAAATTGTTGATTAAAACCACAAAAGGTATAAAAAGAGTGGAAGATGAAAACAGGAACAAAAAACAAGGTAACCAAAAACCAAGGGTAACAAATAGAAAACAATAACAAATACAGTAGAGATTAATTGAACTATATTAATAATCACTTTGGTCTAAATGCACCATTAGACAGAGATTATCAGAGTGGATCAAAAAATAGGATCCAACTATATTTTGTCCACAAGAAACCCACTTTTAATACAAAGACATATATAGATTCAAAGTAAATAAATAGAAAAAATATACCATGCTAACACTAATAAAAAAGCAGGAGTAGCAATACTAATTTCAGACAAACAAGATCAGACCTATTGCTAGAGGGTCAATCCTCTAAAAAGACATAACAATCCTTAATGTGTATGCACCTAATAACAGCACCAAAATACATACAATAAAACTGATAGAACTGCAAGGAGAAATAGATGAATCTACTGTTATAGTTGGACCCTTGGGCGCACAGCTCTGACCAGTAATGACACAGCTGAATTCAACAATCAACCAGTGGGATATAATGGACATCCAAAGACTACTTCATCTAGTAACAGCAATATACAATATTGCTATATATACAATATATACAATACAATATACAATATACAATATTGTCTTCTCAGGCTCACATGAAACATTCGCCAAGACGGATCCTGTTCTGGGCCATGAAATACACCTTGACAAATTTAACAGAATAGAAATCATACAATATCTTGTTTTCACAGCACAATGAGGTAAACCAGAAATCAATAACAGAAGGATCACTAGAAAATCCCCCAAAGCATAGATTAAACTATCTCACTTCAAGACTCACTACAAAGCTGCAGTAATCAAGACAGGATGATACTGGTGAAAGAATAGATAAATAGATCACCCAGAAGAGAAGAGAAGAGACAGCCCAGAAATAGAACCAAATGATATATAGTCACCTGATCTTTTTTCCTTGGATATATGGTCAAATGGTTTTTTTCTTTTTTCTTTTTTTTAATTTAAATTCAGTTGGCCAATGTATAGCACATTATTAGTTTTTGATATAATGTTCAATGATTCATCAGTTGTCCATAACACCCAGCGCTCATCACATCCCCCAGTACACCATCCCCTCACCCACCTCCCTTTCTGCAGCTGATCTTAGACAAAAGAGCAAAGGCAATTCAACGGAGAAGAAAGATATGACCAACCCCATCAAGTGTGCAGTCAAAGTGGCAAGGAAAGAAGGCATTGCCAGGAGCTGTGGAGCAGTGCAGGACCTGTCACTTAAGTCTTTTTTGCTCACAGCAAAAAAGCAACACTGATATCACCTTGCAAGAACCTAATAAAATGAAGAGTCTTGAACCTGGGTCACGCTGGAATAGATCCTGCACTTTACCTAGGTTCCATCACACCCGCTTAGTGTTCCCAGAAGGCTGAGAAGCCCTAGACTGGCCTCAGCTCATCCTGGATTTTTGGACCCTGGAGGCCATAACCTTCCACTGCAGGGCCTCTGGCAAGTTTCCAACCTGAGCTTTGTCTGTGAAATGGAATGACAGCCGGCCTTCCGGGGTGTCTGGAGAATTACACAAGATCACATATTTAAAGGCACTTTGCACAGCTTCTTCCTGCTTCTGAGAGTTCCAGGAACCCTGTGGACAGTAGGAATGAATAACCACATTTAAAATGAGACCGTACAGGCTCAAACCACTTGCACAGCTGTGTTTGTGAATGTTATTCACAATGAAGTGACACACCCAAGGATCCATTGACAGATGAATGGATAAATAAAATGTGATGTATACACACAACGGAATATTATTCAGCCTTAAAAAGGGAGGAGATTCTCATACCTGCTCCAACAGGGAGGAGACTTGAGGACATATGGTGAATGAAATAAGCCAGACACAAAAGGACAAACACTGTCTGATTTCCCCTTGTACTAGGTAGCTGGGTAGTCAAATTCATACAGACTGCCTACCAGGGGTGAGGGGAGGAAGGAATGGAGGCACTAAGTGCAATGGGTATGGAGTTTCAGTTTGGGATGCTGAGAAAGTTCCAGAGACGGATGGTGTGAATGTGCTTCACGCCACTGGACTGCACACAAGAATCGGTTAAAAATGGTAAACTCTGTTTTGTGTGTGTTTACCCACAACAACAACAACAACAACAATGACAACCGAAGGACCCAATCACTGACAAACCTACACGGGGAGGGCACAGCCTGGAGCAGAGCTGTTCAGGCCCTGGACTGGAAGCGTGGCTTAGCTCTTAGCTGAACTGGGACCACCCGAGCTGGCAAGACTGCCTGGTTGCAGACGCCCACATTCTCCCACCCACGGTCACGCCCGAGTTCAAATGCTCCCACGCACGATCTTGGCTGATGGCTGCTGCCACAGTTCAAAGGACAGACACAGACCCAGACCTGGCTTCTTCTGGGTGGGAAACGTTTGGAAATTCCCTGAATCTATGCTTCCCCCTTTGGAAATTGAGGATATTTTTTGGCCTTAGCTTTGTGGATTCTTTTATTCTTTTTGAGTGTCTTTACCCACCTGGCAGGAGGCAGGTTTGTGTTGTTGGACAAGACCAGGTGGTTCTTTTATACCCCCCAAGTGAGAACAGCTGCCCTTTTATTGCCTGAGGCTGGCCGGCTCTAGTTCAGGTATCTCCACCACCAATATCTCCTAGAATTCTGAACTCTCTGACTTGCCAAGATCCGTAGAGGTCAGCTCGCTCTGCGACTATCTTCTCTTCTGCTTCTGGCTTCAATTTCCTCTCTAACAGTGACCCTTTTGTCCCTCATCATTTGGCTATCAAGCTCCTGGATAAGCAAGCAGACAAAACATGGGCAGAGCGCCGCTGCGTTCACACCGTTGTCTTCTGATCCTGAGCAGTGGGCCCTACGCACTCCTCCTTGCCCTAAGGATGAGGAGAGCCCTTGTATTTTCCTCAACAGTTCCACAAGCCTCGGTTAATTCTAACCTCGAATCTCTCTGGCATGATTCTGACAAATTCTTGGTCACTCCACCACCCCTTACCTCTGCGGGAGGCAGAAATGATAGGCCACACTTTTTGGAATCCTACAGGGATGGCAATATCACAGACAACCTCAGCTTGGTCTCAGGCCAACTCTTGTAGAAAGCTCTAGGAATTTGAAGGACTAGGAACTCCGCTTTGTCTGGATTTTTTTATATCAATATCACCCCTCGCCTAAAGCAACAACATTTGCCTCTTGTTTTCCCGGGAGATTCACAGCTGTTATCTATGCGTCAACTCAATGAGTGTCACTGGCTTTGCTGGTGCATTTGTCATTTGAAAGGAAATCTTCTTAGCTTGTTAGTTGTCACATTTTCACCAGCCTTCTGACCAATGTGAAGAATTTCCTGGATGTTTTTCCTAGATGTTTTTAAGGCATCAGCCTCTCAGATGAGTTTGGTTGACATCAACCTGAAGTTAACTAGCACTCTAAAGAAGTAAGAGCACACTGGCTCTTAGCTAGTTCATTTGCCCTTTGGGATTCTTTCATTGTGGGTTGTCCTCCAGCAGAGGAAGGAGGGTTTTTGAAGGCAACAGACAAAGCCACAGATGGGAGCTTGCTGGGGAGCAAAGCAGTACCGGGAATTTGACTGGTACCAAAGGTCTGCAAAGATCCACTTTGCAATCAGTTTGTGGTAGTTCTAGGACACCTGGAGGGGAAAGGTAGCACAAAGCCTTAAGATCAGTGCAGAAAAAGGTAAAACATGATGTCACCACAAACCACTAATCTTGCCAGTACTTTTGCTGTGAGGCTCAATTTTCTTCCGGACAAGGGTGGGGTTGTGGCTTTGGTTTTGGCTTTTTGGAGGATATAATTGTAGGTAAGAAAGAGAGAAGACTGACAAAATTTAAAAAGATTTTGGGAAAGCTGCTGAGGAAGGGAGGCAATGTGGCTAGTGAAAAGGAATGCCAGGGTGAGCAGGTTGGTGGGAGAGTAAAATGTGCAGCCACAAAGGAAATTAGTATAGCGGTTCTTCAAAACATTCAACGTAAATTACTGTGGCACTCAGGGTCTATATCCATACCATATATACTCCGGATATATATCCATAAGAACATTGAAAATTTAATTCTACACCCATGTTCATACCAGCACTATTCACAATAGCCAAAAGCTGGAAGCAGGTCAAGTGTCCATTGAGTGGATAAACACAGCGTGACATGTGAACACAATGGAGTACTATTCAGCCTTGAGAAGGGAGGAATTTCTGCCATGTGCTACAACATGATGAACCTGCAGGACGTTATGCTGAGAGAAATGAACCAGACACAAAAGGACAAACACTGCATGATTCCACTTGTATGAGGTCCCTAAACTTGGTACATTCATACAAACAGACGGTAGAGCGGTGGTAGCCAGGGGGGCAGGGAGGGGAGTTGGGGATGTGATGAGTAGAGTTTCTGGTTGCATGATGAAAATCAGTTCTGGACACATGGTGATTGCATAGCACTGTGATCTGAAGTGAACTGTACTCTTAAAAATGATGAAAATGGTAAATTTCATCAAAAGAAAAATAATTTTTAAAAGGAAAGGTGTGGAACACTGGCAGCTGACTAAGGTTTGAAGTCATCAACTTGGTGTAGATCTATTACGTGAGAAGTCAGAAGGTCTGTGCCCCTTGGCAGGTGCAGCGGCCTCCACGACTCCTTCCTCCGCTGGGGCCTGCTTCACAGGTGATGCTCTGGTGGCTGAGAAAGCCCCCAGGACATTCCAGCTTTCCTTGTCTCTGCCTTGCTCGTGCTCTCCCCTCTGCCTGGGATTCCTGCCTGCCATGTAGACAATTCCCAGTCCTTTATAATCCCCTTCTCCAACAAGCCTCCCCTTTCAGCCCTCATGGGCCCCATTGATGTCTAGGCTGTGTCTACACTTGCAAGTTTGGGGTGTGTTTGTCTCCCCTTGCAGGAATTCAGGAACAGGGCCTTATGCATCTTTGTATGCTTGGCACAAAACACAGCAATGAACAATGAAGTTATAAATAGATGAGAAGTCTTGTTGAGCCCTTTGCACCTCTTTTTGTTTCTTTCTCCCCCCCACCTCCCTCCGTGTGGGATGTATGATATGAGAGGCAGATCTGTTCCCTCTTCCTTATGATATTATCACTAAATCCTCCAATGCTTGCTAATGCCTGTGGTGTGATTGGATCAGCTGACCTCTGGGTTATATGTTTATAGTATTTTTAGGAAGACCATTCACTCCTGTTTACCCAAGACAGTCAAGTTTTAGCGGGTTGCTCCCTGCTAACTGCTAATAGCACCACCTTCACTCCCAGAAGGGTCCTAGCTTAGATGACAGATTACAAGGTTACCTTACGTACACACCATGAAGCTTTGTGCCTTGGTGCCTTACCTCTGGGTGAGGTCCTCCCACCTCATTCACCGTTCCCCTATTTGGTAAGGCAAATATCCTCAAGGCTCAGTTCACAACTCATTCTTTCAATCAGAACTTTTAGTCCAAACAGAAGAATCCACTCTGGGGAGTCTAAGCAGAAAAGTAATTCATAAAGGGTTTCGGGCTGCTAACAAATCTCAGGAGGGCTAGACAGACAGACCGTAAAGTTGCACAGCCAAGGGTGTATCAAGCACACCTGCCTCCTCCTCCAGCAAAACA
Source organism: Mustela putorius furo (assembly GCF_011764305.1). NCBI lineage: Eukaryota > Metazoa > Chordata > Mammalia > Carnivora > Mustelidae > Mustela > Mustela putorius. Next base: position 2,417,583 of record NW_025421321.1, read on the forward strand.
AAAATAAGCAAACAAGTAAACCCCTGCTGCCAATACCTCGCAACACCTCTGGGACTTGGGGTGTCATTAGAGGGGCTCTGCCCATTCAGCTCGAGGGCATGGGAAACCGTAAGAATGGACAGTGCTTCTGCAGCTCTTACCCTGCATCAAGCACGCCTATAAATGCCTTCCCTGTAGTAGCTGGTAATTTCCATGAGGTAGTGCTATTATCATCCCCATTCCATGAAAGGAGAAACTGAGTCATGGAGCGGTAAGGTAAACCGCCCGTGGTCACTCACTCCAGCCCCAGGCTTCCTCCCTCCAGAAGGCAGGTTTCCCTGCCTGCAGGCTCCTCCTCATGTGGCTCAGTTTGAGTCCAAGTCCAAGTCAGAGTCTATGTCTCATGATCAGAACCTTGTTAGCCACTGCCCCGTGCCCCATGCAGGAGGGTCTGCAGTTGTTAGACTTCTGGCTTCTGCCTTGGGAAGGCAGGACTCCGAATGAAGCGAGAGTGCTCAAAGATGGCAAAGGATGGCTGTGCCGTCCCCTCGTCTCTTCCGTGGTTCTTTCTTCAGCGTCCCAAGCCTCAGTTGGCACTGACCTTAAACCCAGGCAAGCTGACCCCTACCCCAGACCCTGCACTTCAGAGTAGCTTCCTCAAAATTTCCCGAGTCCCCTCTGGTGGCTGGGACATGATGGGGCCAGCTGTTCCACCTGGTTGTATCACCCGGAGCCAGAATCAGGATCTTTTGGGTGCTCTCTCTACCCTATGTGTGCGACTGACCAGGTGCCCTGAAGATCCACAACCGAGTGTCTGTAGCCAGCACACATTGGCTCAGGTCGTGATCCCAGGGTCCTGGGATGGAGCCCAGCATCAGGCCCCCTGCTCAGCAAGAAGCTTGCTTCTCCCTCTCTCACTCCCCCTGCTTGTGTTCCCTCTCTTGTCTCTCTCTCTTTCTGTAAAATAAATAAAATCTTAAAAAATAAATAAATAAATTTCACACATCCAGGACAGAATCATTACTTGCACATACAAATACCTCAAAACCACCACCTTCCTGGTTCCCTGTATTTCTGTGCCAGACTGACTGTTCCATCAATGAGGCCTGCTGTCCACTTCAGCGCATGTCTCCAAACCTTGGTCCCTTCGCCCAGCCACCACCTGGCCTGAACCCATCCCTCTTGCTGGCTCTAGTCTGATAGTCTCCCTGCCTCCCCCTCCATCTCCAAAAACCATCCTATGAAAAGCCACAGAGCTCTTTTCATGAGGTAAGTCAGAGCATCTCATTCCTCTACTTAACATACTTCAAAAACCCCATTTCCCTTTAAAAGCATGCAGGTTTTTCACCTTGGCATGGTATTAAATGCCTACCTCTTCAGCCACTCCCTTCCTTCTCTTTCCTCACTCGGTTTCCGCTGACTCGCTCCTGCTTCACACCCTCTGTAGTACCGTCCAGTCTCCCTGAGCACCGGCTGTTGCAGGCTGGCAGCCTTCCCTCTTCACACCGCACGTCCAGCAAATGTCACCTTTCTGGACTGCTCTTTTTCTTCAGAATATTTACTACATTCTGGAGTTGGGTGCTTTGTTCATTTGTTTATCAGTTATTTAGCTGTTTCTGGACTGTAAGCTTCACGGGGTAGGGTACTTGTCTGTCTTGCTTTCCACAAGATTCCTGGGACTTAGAACACTGCCCAGTGCAAGAAGGAATTCAGTAGGAGGAGTAACGTCCCCAAGATGCGGAGGTCTTCACTGACTTTGCTCCCCTTATAAGAACAGCTAACAACTATGCATGGATAGGACAGGGCTAGAAGAACTTTAATACATGAACGTGATGCTGAGCCCCCCCCCCCCCGCCAACACCACAGAAACCAAGGCAGACCACATTAGGAGGGTAAAAGAAGTTGCTACACACTGACCACATTTCCCCTCCCCAGGCCAGTGCAACTTCATGCAGAGAGATCCCCTGAACCTCCAGTGCCACCAGAGTAGACATTCAGGTTCCCCAGTGCTATAGTTTGTTATTTGAGGGCCCTCACTCTGACGTTACCCTATGAGGATTGCAGGGGAATCTGTGGACTTTGACCCCTGGGAACCCAACTGTGATGGAGAAGGGAGAAGGGCACACAACAACCAGCACCCAGAACTTGGAAGACCAAAGTCCTCTCTTCAACATCCACGGAGTAGTCCAACCAGAGGTTTTGCCAAGCCAAGATGGTGGCTCAGTCTGACCAGGGAACTCGGCAGGATACAGGTCTGTGTGCTCAGGTTCTCAATTGAAAAGTCTGGCTATCTCCAGAGCTGGTCTGACCCCCCACCCCTCCACACACACACACACACACTGCCAGGAAAGGGAGCTGAGTCATGGCCCAGCTCGTTGTCAAGTGTGGCTCCCAAACCCATCCAACCACAAAGCCTGGCTAAAACACCTGGCATCCATGTAGCCCAACAACGCTTGGAGAGATAGTCTAGCATGCAGAGCTGAGTGTTTGCAGAACAGTCAGTGGCCCCATTTGGCCAGGGAATTTGGGGTGCAAGTCAACTTGAACAAAGACCACAAACAAAAAGCCTTGCTGGTGCCAGTTCTCCCACTGGTCCCAGACAGGGAAACAAATTCAGAGCCCCACCGGCTGCTGAACATAGACTTCAGTCCACACGACTAGGGAATCTAAGCAGAGCACACTGCCCAGATGACAGCCCTGCTTACAGAGCCTCTTGAACAGAGAGTGCAGCCCAAGGCTTTCTTTACTTGCAGAGTAAAACTGGGAGCCCCACCTGGCTAGGGAATTCAGTACACAGTCTTGCCCTAGAGACTATTCTGCTGCTCCACGAGAGCAGAGAAGCTAATTCATAGCCCCACTTATTGCTGAGTTTAGTATCCGGGCTGACCAGCTAGTAAACCTGAGCAGAGAACCCAGGCAACTGCAGAGCCCATCCTACTCACAGACAGGCAGGGAACCAGCCAGCGGTCCTATGCAGGTGTTCTCAGCCAGCAGCAGCAACCTCCCTACCTGCAACATTAGAGCTTGGGCAGTGGTCTTGCCCAAAAGGAGACCCAGATAGCAGGCCCTGCTTTCCCAAGGATGTTATCAGCTGACAGAATGGAAACCCAAACTGGGCTAACTGGTAGAGAACCATCTCTGCTGAAGTGAGGCTGCAAAGTGTGGAAGAGGGGACCACTTCCTCAAATGCACAGATACCGACATAAGGAATCAAGGATCACAGAAAATCTGGCAAACATGACAGCACCAAAGGAAACTAATAAAGCCCTAATAACTGACCCTAAAGAAGTGGAGATTTATAAACTGTCAAATAATTCACAATAATCCTCTTAAAGAAATTTAATGAACTATAAGAAAAACAGAAAACTAAACAAAATGAGGTAAACAATGCATGAACAAAATGAGAAGTTCAAAATAGAAATTGAAATGATCACAACAAACAAACAGAAATCCTAGAGCTGAAAAATACAATGAGTAAACTAAAGAATTCAACAGAGAGCTTCAAAAATACGGAGATGCAATGGGCCAGAAGAAAGAATCAGTGACCTGGGGCTGGAAATCCTAGACACAACCATCAGGCAAGAAAAAGAAATAAAAGGCATCAGAATGGGAAAGGAATAAGTAAAAGTGTTTTTATTTGCAGATGACATGATTTTATATGTAGAAATCCTAAAGATTCCACACACACAAAAAAACTTGTTAGATCTAAATCAATAAATTCAGTAAAGTTACAGGATACAAAATTAACATATAAGAATCAAAATAGTTTCTATACACTAGCAACAAATTATTTGAACAAAAAAATTAAGAAGACAATACCATTTATAATAGCATCAAAAAATAAAATACTGGGGCACCTGGGTGGCTCAGTGGGTTAAGCCGCTGCCTTCAGCTCGGGTCATGATCTTGGGGTCCTGGGATCGAGTCCCGCATCAGGCTCTCTGCTCAGTGGGTAGCCTGCTTCCCTCTCTCTCTCTGCCTGCCTCTCAGTCTACTTGTGATTTCTCTCTGTCAAATAAATAAATAAAATCTTAATAAAATAAAATACTTAGGAATAAATTTAATCAAGGAAGTAAAATTTCTCTATACTGAAAACTATAAGACACTGATGAAAGAAATCAGAGAAGACATAGATGAATGGAAAGAGATCCTATATTCGTGAACTGGAAAAGTTAATTCTGATAAAATGTTCATATTACCCAAAGCCATCCATAGAGTCAGTGAAATCTATATCAAGTTTCCAACAGCAATTTTTAAAGAAGTTTTTAAAAATCTTAAAATTTATATGGAATCACAAAAGACTCCAAATAGCAAAAGAAATCCTGAGGAAAAAGAACAAAGCAAGAGGCAGGCACATACTTTCTGATTTCAAACTATGTTACAAAGCTGTCGTGATCAAAACAGTATAGCACTGGAATTAAAAAGACACAGACCAATGGACCAGAACTGAAAGCCTAGAAATAACCTATGCATAGATAGTCAACTGATATCTAATAAGGGACCAAGAATACTTAGTGGAGAAAAGACAGTCTCTTTAATAAATGGTGCTGGGGAAAGTGGATATTGACATGCAAAAGAATAAACTTAGACCTTTATAATATACCACTCACAAAAATTAATTTGAAATGGATTAAAGAATTAAATTTAAGACCAGAAACCATAAAACTCCTAGAAGAAAACATAACAAAAAAAGATGATTGACATGGGATTTGGGAAAATCTTTTTGGATATGGCACCTAAGGCACAAGGCAACAAAATCAAGCAGGATAGCATAAACCTAAAAAGCATCTGCATAGCAAAGAAGTAATCAATAAAATGAAAAGACCTATAGAATGGGAAACAATATTTGCCAACTATATATCTGATAAGGTTAATATCAAAAATTTATTAAAAAGAAAATCATACAAGTCAATGCAAAACAACAGATAATCTAATATAAGAACGGGCAAAGGACCTGCATGAACATATTCTTTAAGATTTTATTTATTTATTTATTTGAGAGAGAGAGAATGAGAGAGCACAAGAGGGGAGAAGGTCAGAGGGAGAAGCAGACTCCCCATGGAGCCGGGAGCCCGATGCAGGACTCCATCCCAGGTCTCCGAGATCACGATCCAAGCTGAAGGCAGTCGCCCTATCAACTGAGCCATCCAGGAGCCCCTCTGAATAGACATTTTTTGAAGAAGATATATGTATGGCTAACAGGTACAGGGAAGGATGCTTGATATCGGTATTCATCAGGGAAATGCAAATCAAAACCACAATGAGGGGAGGAGTCAAGATGGCGGAGAAGTAACAGGCTGAGACTATTTCAGCTAGCAGGAGATCAGCTAGATAGCTTATCTAAAGACTGCAAACACCTACAAATGTATCGGCAGATCGAAGAGAAGAAGAACAGCAATTCTGGAAACAGAAAAACAACCACTTTCTGAAAGGTAGGACTGGCAGAGACGTGAATCCAAAGCGACGGGAAGATAGACCCCAGGGGGAGGGGCTGGCCCCCAGCAAGCGGCGGAGCAACGAAGCACAAAATCAGGACTTTTAAAAGTCTGTTCCACTGAGGGACATCACTCCAGAGGCTAAACCGGGGCAAAGCCCACGTGGGGTCAGCGTGGTTCAAGTCCCGCAGGGTTACAGAAGGATCGGGGGTGTCTGAGTGTCGCAGAGCTTGCGGGTATTGGAACGGGAAAACCGGCTACAGAGACAGAGCCGACAGTAAGCTCACAACTCGTGTTTCCTTGAACCAGCCACAGACTCGGTGAGCTCGGAGCGTGGCCGGAGGTCAGGCAGACGGGAGTAACTGGGCGCTGTTCTCTGAGTGCCCACTGAGGAGTAGGGCCCTGGGCTCTCGGCTCCTCCGAGCCGGAGACCAGGAGGCCGCCATTTGTATTCCCGTCCTCCAGAACTCTATGGAAAGCGCTCAGGGAACAAAAGCTCCTAAAAGCAAACCGGAGCAGATTACTCAGCCCAGCCCCCCGTAAGAGCGGTGCAATTCCACCTGGGGTAAAGACACTTGAGAATCACTACACCAGGCCCCTCCCCCAGAAGATCAACAAGAAATCCAGCCAAGACCAAGTTCACCTACCAAGGAGTGCGGTTTCAATACCAAGGAGAGCAGCAGAATTCCAGAGGAGGAGAAAGCAAAGCACGGAACTTATGGCTTTCTCCCTGTAATTTGTTATTAGTCTTGCAGTTAATTTTTTTCCTTTTCATTTTTTTTTTCTTTTTTCTCACCTTTGGGTAAAAATTTTTTTTTTAATTTTTACCCTTTAATTTTTTAACGTTTTTTAACTAGTTTATCTAATACATATATTTTTTCTTTTTTATATTTTTCTTTATTCCTTTTCTTTTTTTAAATTCTTTTCTTTTCTTTTTTTTTTCTCTTTTTTTTTCATTCTACCTTTTTGAATCTTATTATCCCTTTTCTCCCCCCTCACGATTTGGGATCTCTTCTGATTTGGTTAAAGCATATTTTCCTGTTGTTGCCACCCTTTTAGTATTGTACTTGCTCCTTCATATACCCTTATCTGGACAAAATGACAAGACGGAAAAATTCACCACAAAAAAAAAAAGAACAAGAGGCAGTACCGAAGGCTAGGGACCTAATCAATACAGACATATGTAATATGTCAGATCTAGAGTTCAGAATGACAATTCTCAAGGTTCTAGCCAGGCTCGAAAAAGGCATGGAAGATATTAGAGAAACCCTCTCAGGAGATATAAAAGCCCTTTCTGGAGAAATAAAAGAACTAAAATCTAACCAAGTTGAAATCAAAAAAGCTATTAATGAGGTGCAATCAAAAATGGAGGCTCTCACTGCTAGGATAAATGAGGCAGAAGAAAGAATTAGTGATATAGAAGACCATATGACAGAGAATAAAGAAGCTGAGCAAAAGAGGGACAAACAGCTACTGGACCACGAGGGGAGAATTCGAGAGATAAGTGACACCATAAGACAAAACAACATTAGAATAATTGGGATTCCAGAAGAAGAAGAAAGAGAGAGGGGAGCAGAAGGTATACTGGAGAGAATTATTGGGGAGAATTTCCCCAATATGGCAAAGGGAACGAGCATCAAAATTCAGGAGGTTCAGAGAACGCCCCTCAAAATCAATAAGAATAGGCCCACAACCCGTCACCTAATAGTAAAATTCACAAGTCTCAGTGACAAAGAGAAAATCCTGAAAGCAGCCCAGGAAAAGAAGTCTGTAACATACAATGGTAAAAATATTAGATTGGCAGCTGACTTATCCACAGAGACCTGGCAGGCCAGAAAGAGCTGGCATGATATTTTCAGAGCACTAAACGAGAAAAACATGCAGCCAAGAATACTATATCCAGCTAGGCTATCATTGAAAATAGAAGGAGAGATTAAAAGCTTCCAGGACAAACAAAAACTGAAAGAATTTGTAAACACCAAACCAGCTCTACAGGAAATACTGAAAGGGGTCCTCTAAGCAAAGAGAGAGCCTACAAGTGGTAGATCAGTAAGGAACAGAGACAATATCCAGTAACAGTCACCTTACAGGCAATACAATGGCACTAAATTCATATCTCTCAATAGTTACCCTGAATGTTAATGGGCTAAAGGCCCCTGTAAAAAGACACAGGGTATCAGAATGGATAAAAAAACAAAACCCATCTATATGTTGCCTCCAAGAAACTCATTCTAAGCCCGAAGACACCTCCAGATTTAAAGTGAGGGGGTGGAAAAGAATTTACCATGCTAATGGACATCAGAAGAAAGCAGGAGTGGCAATCCTTATATCAGATCAATTAGATTTTAAGCCAAAGACTATAATAAGCGATGGGGAAGGACACTATATCATACTCAAAGGGTCTGTCCAACAAGAAGATCTAACAATTTTAAATATCTATGCCCCCAACGTGGGAGCAGCCAACCATATAAAACAATTAATAACAAAATCAAAGAAACACATCAACAATAATACAATAATAGTAGGGGACTTTAACACTCCCCTCACTGAAATGGACAGATCATCCAAGCAAAAGATCAGCAAGGAAATAAAGGCCTTAAATGACACACTGGACCAGATGGACATCACAGATATATTCAGAACATTTCATCCCAAAGCAACAGAATACACATTCTTCTCTAGTGCACATGGAACATTCTCCAGAATAGATCACATCCTCGGTCCTGAATCAGGACTCAACCGGTATCAAAAGATTGGGATCATTCCCTGCATATTTCCAGACCACAATGCTCTGAAGCTAGAACTCAACCACAAGAGGAAGTTTGGAAAGAACCCAAATACATGGAGATTAAACAGCATCCTTCTAAAGAATGAATGGGTCAACCAGGAAATTAAAGAAGAATTGAAAAAAATCATGGAAACAAATGATAATGAAAATACAACGGTTCAAAATCTGTGGGACACAACAAAGGCAGTCCTGAGAGGAAAATATATAGCAGTACAAACCTTTCTCAAGAAACAAGAAAGGTCTCAGGTACACATCCTAACCCTACACCTAAAGGAGCTGGAGAAAGAACAAGAAAGAAACCCTAAGCCCAACAGGAGAAGAGAAATCATAAAGATCAGAGCAGAAATCAATGAAATAGAAACCAAAAAAACAATAGAACAAATCAATGAAACTACGAGCTGGTTCTTTGAAAGAATTAATAAAATTGATAAACCAATGGCCAGACTTATCAAAAAGAAAAGAGAAAGGACCCAAATAAATAAAATCATGAATGAAAGAGGAGAGATCACAACTAACACCAAAAAAATACAAACTATTATAAGAACATACTATGAGCAACTCTACGCCAACAAATTTGACAATCTGGAAGAAATGGATGCATTCCTAGAAACATATAAACTACCACAACTGAACCAGGAAGAAGTAGAAAGCCTGAACAGACTCATAACCAGTAAGGAGATTGAAACAGTCATTAAAAATCTCCAAACAAACAAAAGCCCAGGGCCAGACGGCTTCCCGGGGGAATTCTACCAAACATTTAAAGAAGAACTAATTCCTATTCTCCTGAAACTGTTCCAAAAAATAGAAATGGAAGGAAAACTTCCAAACTCATTTTATGAGGCCCGCATCATCTTGATCCCAAAACCAGACAAGGATCCCATCAAAAAAGAGAGCTATAGACCAATATCCTTGATGAACACAGATACGAAAATTCTCACCAAAATACTAGCCAATAGGATTCAATAGTACATTAAAAGGATTATTTACCACGACTAATTGGGATTTATTCCAGGGCTGCAAGGTTGGTTCAACATCCGCAAATCAGTCAATGTGATACAACACATCAATAAAAGAAAGAACAAGAACCATATGATACTCTCAATAGATGCTGAAAAAGCATTTGACAAAGTACAGCATCCCTTCCTGATCAAAACTCTTCAAAGTGTAGGGATAGAGGGCACATACCTCAATATCATCAAAGCCATCTATGAAAAACCCACCGCAAATATCATTCTCAATGGAGAAAAACTGAAAGCTTTTCCACTAAGGTCAGGAACATGGCAGGGATGTCCATTATCACCACTGCTATTCAACATAGTACTAGAGGTCCTAGACTCAGCAATCAGAGAACAAACGGAAATTAAAGGCATCCAAATCGGCAAAGAAGAAGTCAAATTATCACTCTTCGCAGATGATATGATACTATATGTGGAAAACCCAAAAGGCTCCACTCCAAAATTGCTAGAACTTGTACAGGAATTCAGTAAAGTGTCAGGATATAAAATCAATGCACAGAAATCAGTTGCATTTCTCTACACCAACAAGACAGAAGAAAGAGAAATTAAGGAGTCAATCCCATTTTTTGCACCCAAAACCATAAGATACCTAGGAATAAACCTAACCAATGAGGCACAGAATCTATACTCAGAAAACTATAAAGTACTCATGAAAGAAATTGAGGAGGACACAAAGAAATGGAAAAATGTTCCATGCTCCTGGATTGGAAGAATAAATATTGTGAAAATGTCTATGCTACCTAAAGCAATCTACACCTTTAATGCAATTGCTATCAAAGTACCATCCATCTTTTTCAAAGAAATGGAACAAATAATTCTAAAATTTATATGGAACCAGAAAAGCCCTCGAATAGCCAAAGGGATATTGAAAAAGAAAGCCAACGTTGGTGGCATCACAATTCCGGACTTCAAGCTCTATTACAAAGCTGTCATCATCAAGACAGCATGGTACTGGCACCAAAACAGACACATAGATCAATGGAACAGAATAGAGAGCCCAGAAATAGACCCTCAACTCCATGGTCAACTAATCTTCGACAAAGTCGGAAAGAATGTCCAGTGGAAAAAAGACAGCCTCTTCAATAAATGGTGTTGGGAAAATTGGACAGCCACATGCAGAAAAATGAAATTGGACCATTTCCTTACACCACATACGAAAATAGACTCAAAATGGATGAAGGACCTCAATGTGAGAAAGGAATCCATCAAAATCCTTGAGGAGAACACAGGCAGCAACCTCTTCAACCTCAGCCACAGCAACATCTTCCTAGGAACATCGCCAAAGGCAAGGTAAGCAAGGGCAAAAATGAACTATTGGGATTTCATCAAGATCAAAAGCTTTTGCACAGCAAACAGTTAACAAAATCAAAAGACAACTGACAGAATGGGAGAAGATATTTGCAAACGACATATCAGATAAAGGACTAGTGTCCAAAATCTATAAAGAACTTAGCAAACTCAACACCCAAAGAACAAATAATCCAATCAAGAAATGGGCAGAGGACATGAACAGACATTTCTGCAAAGACGACATCCAGATGGCCAACAGACACATGAAAAAGTTCTCCATATTACTGGGCATCATGGAAATACAAATCAAAACCACAATGAGATATCACCTCACACCAGTCAGAATGGCTAAAATCAACAAGTCAGGAAATGACAGATGCTGGCGAGGATGTGGAGAAAAGGGAACCCTCCTACACTGTTGGTGGGAATGCAAGCTGGTGCAGCCACTCTGGAAAACAGCATGGAGGTTCCTCAAAATGTTGAAAATAGAACTGCCCTATGACCCAGCAATTGCACTACTGGGTATTTCCCCTAAAGATACAAACGTAGTGATCCAAAGGGGCATGTGCATCCGAATGTTTATAGCAGCAATGTCCACAATAGCCAAACTATGGAAAGAACCTAGATGTCCATCAACAGATGAATGGATCAAGAAGATGTGTTATACCAAATGTCCATTGATTGATGCATGGACAAAGAAGATGTGGTATATACACACAGTGGAATATTACTCAGTCATAAAAAAGAGTGTTGAATTTTAAAGTTGGAATTTCATTTTTTAATACTATTTCATTTTTTTCCTTCATAGTTGGATGTGGTAAATCTTTCCATGTGAAGTTGATGTATGCATTGATTTATTTAATTTACATCATTTCATTAGCTGTCAAAGTTGTAGTGTTCTAATGAAATGACATACATTTTTTCTTATTTACTAAAGATACATTTTGGAAGCCCTGCAGCTCTAACTGTTCCTGAATTTTAATAAAATCACCCCCATGAATATCTGAGCTTCTTACATATTGTTTCTGTGAGGAAAAGAAGAATTAACAAAGTATTTAGATTTTCAATTCCATATTGTATTAGTCAGGTATTTTATGTAATCTTCATTAAAAATAGAAAATAAATTGGGTATTTAAAAAATGTAAAAAAAAAAAAAAAGAAGTTGTGGTATATATACACAATGGAATACTATGCAGCCATCAAAAGAAATGAAATCTTGCCATTTGCGACAACATGGATGGAACTAGAGCGTATCATGCTTAGTGAAGTAAGTCAAGCAGAGAAAGACAACTATCATATGATCTCCCTGATATGAGGAAGTGGTGATGCAACATGGGGGCTTAAGTGGGTAGGAGAAGAATCAATGAAACAAGATGGAATTGGGAGGGAGACAAACCATAAGTGACTCTTAATCTCACAAAACAAACTGAGGGTTGCTGGGGGGAGGGAGGTTGGGAGAAGGGGGTGGAATTATGGACATTGGGGAGGGTATGTGCTTTGGTGAGTGCTGTGAAGTGTGTAAACCTGGTGATTCACAGACCTGTACCCCTGGGGATAAAAATATATGTTTATAAAAAATAAAAAATAAAAATAAATAAAAAATAAAAAATAACCCACAATGAGATACCATCTCACAGGTGTTAGAATGGCCATCACTGAAAAGGGAAATGATAACAAATGCTGGCAAGGATGTGGAGAAAGGGGAACCCTCTCACACTGCTGGTGGGAATGCAAATTGGTGCAGCCGCTTTGGAAAACAGTATTGGAGGTTCCTCAAAAGTTAAAATATAACTACCTTATGATCCAGCAAGTCTACTTCTGAGAATATAACTAAAAGAAATACAAACACTTTGGTGAAGAGATATGTGCACCCCCATATCCACTGCAGCATTATTTACAATAGCCGCGACATGGAAATAACCAGTGTCTACTGATAGATAAATGGATAGGGAAAATGCAGTACACACATACAATTGAATATTAATCAACTATAAAAAGGAAGGAAATCCTGCCATTTGTGGTAACATGGGTGGGTTTTGAGGGCATTGTGTTAAGTGAAATAAGTCAGACAGAGAAAGACAAAAACTGTATAATCTCACGTTAACGTGTAAAATCTTAAAAACAAATTCATTGAAAAAGAGATCTGATTGTGGGGGAGGCTGGCAGAGGATGAATGTTGTTAAAAGTTACAAACTTCAAGCTATAAGATAAGTAAGTATTAGGGGTGTAAAGTAGAGCTTGGTGACTATAACACCACTGTATGATATTTATGAAGGGTAAGACAGTTCTGATCACAAGGAAAAAATATTTTTTCCTTTTCCCTTTTTTTTTTTTTTGTATCTATAGGAGATGATGGATCTCGTTCCACAATGTAGGTAAATAAATGCATTATGTTGTAAACCTTATACAACGGGCTTATTTGTGTACCTTATATATATGGGCTGTATGAAAATTATATCTCAGTAAAACTGGAAAAAAAATCAGAAACTGTTGGATGAAGAAGTGAACTGGTGATTCAAGGAAATAATGACTCCTTGAAGGAGCCAAAAAAAAAAAAAAAGAAGAAGAAGAAGAAGTAGTAAAGATGTGAATTTTGTTGCTAGGTAAATAATATTTACACTCATTTTATATCAGATTTTCTAACGGTGCTTTCAGGTTTAATCCCCGCGGAGGCAGGAAGGTGAGACTCTGATCCAGGCTCTGGAAGGAAGCACGTTATCTCTGGACAGACAATGCTGCTAGCCCTTTGATGCGGTGACGCTTTAGCCAAAGGCCTCAGGTGATCTGTCACAAGTGGCCGTTCATTGCCAGCAGGGTGGAATGCGCTCCCTAGGGCTTGCTCCTAATAACTCCATGAAGGATGAAGGAAGCTGTGAGCTGGCTATTTCTGGCCTCCAAGACACATTTGCCGACATTATTGCATGCTGACATCTATGGCCTTGTGCCTTTTGATGTTTCATTCATAAGAATGTGATCCTATTGCAAGAACGTATGTGTCCAAATCAGACATCTGGGGTCCCTGCCCTCAAAGGCAGCCTTGGTAACAGCTAGAAGACCAGGCCCTTGATTTATAATCCCCTCCTTTTATTTTCTAATCTCTGTTTTATTGGGTCTTTATTTAATTATTTTCCCTTGGTGTAGGTCTGAGAAACATTACTCAAGACAGAAAATTTATTAGTACTATTTTGAGCACATTGTCTGAATTTTAAATGCTAAAGCTGTTCAGTAAAATATGTGATCTGTGCGTTGTATTTTAAAGGGCTGTCTCTTCCTTTCTTTCTCTTGAGATACCTAAAGAAGGAGTGCCATATGGGCGGAAATGGAAACTCTCTCAAATGATGAAAAATGGGCTCTGAATAATAAGCTTCTCATAACCTATATAAGATCGTCAGCCGCGATAAAATCAATTGTTTTTTTTTCCATTTTGCAGTAGACACCACATAATGGCGATCATTTGAAGGTATTTAGTGCTTATAAGCACGTTGACATATTACCCTTTTTGCCCATCCAATCAGTTTGCCAGATAAAAAGAAAAACAAATTTTATTCCAACCTACTGGATGAAGAAATGAAATATTGGAGGGGCTAAGCCACTTGCCCACAGACATGTAGCTCATAATGGCTGAGCTGAGGCTTACACAGGGCTCTTTGACTCAGAGTCCAGTGCCCTTTGCCCCTCTGTCACACTGCCCAGGAGAAGGGCAGACACTTTTCTGAAAACCTGAGGCACAGAAACTACAAACCCATAAGAAATGATAATAATCAAAACTATTATCTATCAAGTATGAGTATGTGCCCGTCTCTCTCTGTCCACCCAACAATTACTGAGGATCAAGCCCTGTTCCCGGTGCTAGAGAGAGAACAGTGACCAAAACAGGGGAAAGTAACCCTTGTTCTCCTAGACCTTGTGTTCTAGATCAGGGTTTCTCAGCGTGGGGGTGACTCACACCTTCAGTAGATATTTCTTTGTGGGATAAATATGCAGGGAACTCTACTGTGCGTCCCCACTCCCACCTTGCAGGGACCAGTAACACCCCACTCCCAGTTATAACAACCCCAAATGCCTCCAGACATTGATAAATGCCCTGCGGTTGAGAACTGCACTTGTAGAGGGGAAAATGGGTCTGTCAAAAAAAAAAAAAATGGGTAAGTGAATGACATGGGGTGTTAGAGGTTAATGTACACAATGGATAATTCTATACCCCAGATAGAAGTGAACCAGGTAGAGGGACACCAGAGTGGGTGGCATGGGTGGCAGTCATCAAGTGAGGCCTTACCCAGAGGGTGACTCTGGAGCACATCTGGCAGGTGGAGAGCGTGAGCGGGCAGGTGTCTGGGGCCACAGCATTCCAGGCAGAAGCCTGAAAGCAGCAGCGACCTTGGACCTTCTCAAGAAGCAGGCGGTGTGGCTGGAGCAGAGAGGGGGCCCTCTGCCTCTCTGGCAGCTGACATGGACAGCACTGCGGGGCCTGGGCAAAACAAGGACAGGCTCTGAAAGCGCTGCGGGGCCCGGGGGGGGGGCAGGGAGACTGCTGGCAGAGGCAATGGGTCACAGGAAGGGAGGTCAAGAGAAGGGCAGCTTCTGGGTACAATTCAGAGCTGATGCCAACAGAATTTGGTGACATACTGGCTATGGGCCATAGGAGGAAGAAGGGAATCAATGAGGTTTCAGAGAATTTTGGCCTCAGTCACTGAAGGATTGCAGGCCAGGAGAGGTCTGGGGGGAAGAGGAGCTCAGTTTGCTTTCCCAGGAAGCTGGTAGTCTCTGTGACACATTTGCAGTGTTTTGCACATGTGGACATAGAGACTGGCTTCTCCACACCCCAGGAGATGGATGCCATTTCATGCCCTCTTGGCAAAGACAGTGGCGCAGTGACTTGTTCAGGGCACCCGGAACATGCCTGGCAGGTGGTGGCGATGATCAACCACACAGTTCCCGTGCCCTCCCCGAGGACCACTCCCAGCACAAAAGCCAAGGGGCCCCAAGGTAGCTGATCGCTGGAGGTGTTGCTGTCCATGGTGTATTTTAGGATGAGTAACTGCTGTAATTCTCCAAAGCTGAATGGGGGGCAGGGGGCACAAGACCAGCTGAGTCCAGTCCCCCTAACCCTTGTGCAGTGGCTTCTCCCAGGAAAGCCCAGCCAGGGCCCAGCCCAGTCCAAGCACTGTCCTCCCTGTGCATCCCTTGCTGAACCCCTCTCTGTGGCCTCTGCATCCTTTCTTTGATCCTTTCTTTGTAATACCGGGTTTAATTTATTGTTTTCTTCCTGCATTCCTTTTTATTTTTCATCTCTGCTCTATGTTGCTCTCTGCAGAGAGAAAGTTCCAAGGCTATGCCAGGATGAAGCATCAGGTTCCTTAGTCTTTGTCTGGAGCCCCCGCTTTGGAGAGGCTGGGGTATCACTGTGTTGAAAGGAAAGGAAATTACTAGAGTGATTCCATGTAGAACTCCACAGTTGTCTGAGCGCCCTGGTCAGCTCTTGGATTTGGAGACCAATTGAAGGGTGCTCTCTCTTCCCTCATCATCTGGTGACCCTCCTCCCATTCAGGCTTACCTCTAGTATCACTTACTCATGCAACTCAGGCAGTCTTGGCCACAGCCTCCCATCCCCGTCCACGCCAGGCCATACATCCACCACCTGGTGTCATGGTCCAGTCCCCAGAGGCTGAGCAGCAACAGAGGTGGGGGGAATGGGACACTTGGGACCCAGGTCTGGAAAGGTGGCTGCACCCATGTAGACAGCTTTCCCCTGAGGAGTCAGAGCTGATCCCGTGGGGCAGCAGAAACCAAGCACATGTTTTCAGATTAGATGTCTGTTTCAGGGGGTGGGGTCAGGAGGTGGGGAGGACAGTTATAGGCACAGATCCGGGGTCCATATGGGAGGGTCAACTGGATCCCATGAGGGCGAGCAGCAGGGCTGGAACCGGGCAGGCCCTTACAAAGAAGCATCAGCAAGAGCTGAAGGGAGAAGACTAGAGTAGATCAGAAGGGTAACACCTCAGGATGGAAAAGACCCTGGGCCACCTCAGCATGCAGGAATGTCCCTGGGCAGCACTCATATAGAAGCCAGGCAGCTTGCCCAAACCCCTCCCACCATGCAGAGGCCATGGCACAGACAGGCACTTCCCTTTCTGCTCAAGGCCCCCAGATCTCTGCCACTTCCCACTCAAATCCACACTTGTTGGACCATCATGGTTTTTGAACAGCCACTGTATCCCCATCAGATCTCCACTTTTCCAGGTCAAGTACCAGTTTCTGACCCTTCACCAGCTGCTCACCTCTGGTTATTCCCCGGCGCCTGGGGCTGTGGGTGACACAGGCTCCGGGGCTGGCCGGGGAGGAACATAGGGCTGACATCCACAATCTAAGTGAGACATTGCAAGAGTGGGAGAATCTGCAGCAAAAACCTCAGACAGGCAGCCCCAAGGGCCCATCCCTCCACAGACACCCAGGAAAAATCAGGCAATACTCAGAATCAACTTTGTTAGAATTCTGGAAAAGAGTCAAGAAAAAAACTGACTTAGAGCATTATGGAAATCTCTGCCAAATGCAAGCTGGCCATAAGTGAAGGGACCAGAGACCTCTGAGACCCTGTACAAGGAGCACAGTCCTGAATCAGGATGGCTCCTCACACTGGCTTTGCTGGAAGCCAGGCCAACCATACGTGCTAGTGTTTGCATATGGTCTACTCTGCTCTTCTGTAGGGCCTAGTGGTAGACAAGCACTCCCTAACCCATGTATTGAATCTAAAGGCCAGACATTGTATGAATCCCACTGCATTCCGTTTTATTTATGTAAGACCCAAGGCTCCTATCTTTCAAATTCTTCTGAAGTTTTTATTTTACTATCCAGCTCATAGGCTATCCCTCCCAGATTTCTGTTTTCTATAATTTCTAAAGCATTCTGCCTATGTCTTCCTTAAAATTATTGATTAAAAGTTGTCAAGCAGGACTGGATCAATACAGAGCCCCAGGCACATCACGCAAGGCTTCCATTTGAATAACCCTGGTTCTGTGGGTACATTTTTCCATCAACTACAACCCATACAAGGTCTAAGACCCCCAGAAGGCTGTACTCAGAAAAGAAAATTAGTTTATTTTTTGCTAGATTTATCTGTTTAAAAATCTACTCCTGGAGCACCTCGGTGGCTCAGTGGTTAAGCGTCTGCCTTTGACAAGGTCATGATCCCAGAGTTCTGGGATTGAGCCCTGCATTGGGCTTCCTGCTCAGCAGTAAGCCTACTTCTCCTTCTCCCACTCCCCCTGCTTGTTTTCCCTCTCTCGCTGTGTCTTTCACTGTCAGATAAGTAAATTCTTTAATAATAATAATAATAATAAATAAAAGTCTACTCCAAAACTGACTTGAGAGGTGTTTACTTTCTTTAATTTCTCTTTCTCCTCTTATGGAAAACTGATCCAGTCCTCCAGGCCCCATCTGCTAGCACAGACCCCCTGCTAGGAGGGCTCCCCTGAAGTCCTGTTTTCAGGCAGGAGCTCCAGAACAAAGGAGCCATGGTGAGTGCAGAAGCCCCTCCCCCATGGGGATGAAATCACAGAGGAGTGAGAGACTCTGGCTGGAGAAATGAACAGCTTCAGGTTGTTCTCCTGGACTAGAGAAAAAGGAGGCCAATGGGGGGGGATGCTCATCCCTCCTCCCCTATGTGTCCCTGTCACACCTGTCCTACAAGACCCTGCTCACTCACCACCCCTCACTTATTTCTCCAGCCAGAAGGAACCTTAGAGAACTTTCTAACATGTTCTCTGTATTTCTATTAGAGTATAGTGAACTCTCTACCTTGTGTTGAAAGCTCAGGTCACGTTTAAAGGAAGACTGCATTGAAGTACTGGGTTAAAGTCCAAACTCTGCCACTTACCAGTTCCTGGTCTCTGTAAGCTTCAGTCTCTTCCTGCCTAAAATGGAAATACCATTAGTACCTATTTTGTAGAATTACCATAGGATTAAATGAGATAAAGCTTGTTAGCACTCATGCTGTCTCTGCTCTTATAAGCTCGGTGTGGCACCCAGAAACAATCTAGCCACTTTGAATGGATATGATGGCTGGAACTGAGGCAGCCATTTTGTAGCCATACAGCAACAAGCATGAGGATAAAACCAAAAGAATTACAATCAACAGTTGTCACGGAACCCCTGAATCAAACCACAGCTTAATGTTATGTGAGAAAAAAAAAAAAAAGGTTTGTAAAAGACACTAAACCAGTTTTTCTGCCACTTACACTTACACTTTTAAGCCAGCCTGCAATAACTCAAGCCACTAACTAGATATGATTTGTCTTCAGTTACATCTCCACTTAAGAAAGAAGGTCGGAAGTTTGTAGTGCATTTGTGGGGAACAGACGTCCCGTGTGTGTGTGTGTGTGTGTGTGTGTGTGTGTGTGTGTACTCAGGTGCCTACAGGAAAATTCAAGCCGTTTGTTCACGAGCCAATTCTATGCCTCATTACTGGGCAAGATCACTCCTAGTGTCTTCTCCTTTGCATATGGAGGTAGCAAGCAGCAGGTGTTTCTGGCAGGACAGTTATGAGGTGGGGGCCTTCCACATGCTCATTTCCTAACCTGAAAGGAAGTTTCTTGCTGGCTGAAGGAGAGGCCACAGCAAAGGCCAGTGTTGCAGGTGTGGGCCCTCCTTTGTCAAGATACCCTGGGGGCACACAAAAAAGGAAAGGCAAACCCAGGTACAGGGCAGTTGGGGAGGGAGGGAGCCAGGAAATACTCAAAGATTCGACCTGTAATTTGAAGCAGGATCAAAAGCCAGGGGAGTGGGTGGCTCCCTTGCCTTCCCCAGCCCCTTGGGATATACAAGCACAGTTGGAAAACCTCCAGGTCTCACTCAAAACCTGGGGACCCAACAAGAACAGCAGAAGGGAGGGACATGGCGTGTGGCCCCAGGGGAAAGGTACAGCTGGCTCGAAGGCTGGCTTGGAGGGTGGTGGGAGCTGCACACTCTGGCAGGTGGACAAGGTGGGAAAAGGGCTGCAATCAAGAAGGGCAGGGTGATGGGGAAGCAGCTCCCGTCCTGTCCTGAGATGGGAGATGGCAGGACACAGAGCTCTGGCCCATCCACATACCAATCCCTCTCCCAGCACAGCCTGGCACAGGGACATTGGCGGGGAGTAGGGGTGTGTTGCTGCCGGGCCAGTGCAGGGGGAAGGGTGGTGTATTGGCAGGGGCTCTGTCTGCACAGGTGGTCACCCTGAGGCAGACAAATGCAAGATGCTGCCAACACCCTCCCCCATGCCATCCCAGCACCCAGGATCTGAAAGCGTCTAGATTTTTGCCTCGGGGAAGTGAGAGCAGCCTTGCGCTTGTTCAGTTACACGAGAGAGGGCAGTGTAAGTGAGGGCTTACTCCCAGCTTCAGTTATCCCATCCGCAAGTAGGTCAAATACCTCCCAATGAAGAGGTTGTGAGTGGGAGTGGGGGACCTCATGGAACCTTCCAGCATGTGGGAAACTTCTTGTTTTGATGTGGGTGTTTTTTACCTGGGTATAAAGATACGTAGGAATTCATCCAGGTGACACGTAAGATTCTGGGCTTCACTACACGTTCAAATAAGGCCCTGCCTCCCATAGAAAGTAGTGGGGCAGGCTGCCCCTGGCGTGGCCTGGTCTAAGTGGCCCAGGGCAAATGTCCTCCAAAGACATTTCACTCCACCCCATTCCCTCTCTCACTGGTGCTAGAAACTCTACTGTTACAAACGATCGCCTTTGGCTTAAAGCTCTGTCTTGAATCCATACAGCAGCAGGAGTGACCTGTTTCCTTATCCCCACCTCCCCGGGCAGATGGGGTAGAGAAAGAGGGCTGAATGAATATACACTTTGCCCAAAGCAGACTCTGAAGAGCTTTGTTCCTCCCTCTGGGAGAAAGAAAGGAACAGATGAAGATGCAAGCCACCTGCCTGGCCCCCAGTAGGTCAGGACATCAGTGGACTGAGTGCAGGCTGAGAGGATGACAGTAAGGGGTCCTGGGACACTAACAAGGGAGGGGACAGGCTCAGGGACAGCTGCATGGCCAGCTGGTCCCTGCTGCTGGGTGTGTACATAGCTCCAGTCTGATATGCCCCCTGTTTGATTCAGCCTAGGGGAAGCTAGCCCAAGAGCTCACCAAACTTCAACCTGTGGGCTCCAAGGAGAAGCCAGGTGCCCATATTTTTGGGAATGTGGGTTAACTACTTTTTAACACCCCAATTGTCTGCCCCCGAACATAAGAGGAGTTGTATCCTTAGTAGAAAATTCATAATATCCAAAGTTACTATAATTGAGGAATATTTTAAAATTCTTTTGCACTTAGAAGCTATGACAATATCCACCTATGTTTATCCACCTCCCAGCTCTCCCAGTCCACTGGGGGCTAAGTCCACCTGACAGAGATGAGAAAAACAACAGGAAGGGAGGGGAAACCAGCAGTGACAAGTGATGTAAAGCTAATCTTCCCTGCGCTGAATGAGTCACTCTGTGACAGGAGGCTATAGAACTAGCAGTCTCTAAGGTCACAGCTGCGGTGCTCTGTTTTTACTATCTCAAAGCAGATAAAAAGAATCTCACTAATGTTCCTAGAACTCCAAGAAAATGAAGGAAACACCCTAGAAATAAGATCAGAGATCAGGCAGAATGCAATGTTAGCAACTTCCCCTTAATTTCAGGTTGTACGCTACAGCGAGGCAGACTCTGGGGCCCTCAGCTCCCCGGGTGGTGGGGAGGGGCAGAGAGCCGTGGGCCAGGGCAAAGCCCCAAAACATCTGTGAGAACCTGAAGATGTCAACAAGGACTGTCCACATCACAGCCAAAATGGAAGCCTACCCTCAAAATACATCTATATGTAAATGAAGCAACTTTTTTTTATGTGTGTGTGCACATACATAAATACACATACATAAAAGGAGAAAAATAGGTTTCTTTACACCAAGCTCCTCATAGAAATGGAGCAAGTTTGAAAAACAGTCTGCTGGAAGGATGCCCTCTAACCTAGAAACAATCAGTATTGACTGCTTTGGGGTGGTAAAACCATGAATGTTTTTTCCCCACCTTTTGGCTTCTTCCAAATTTTGTACAATGAGCAGGTGAGTTAACAAGAGGTACATATGTTACATTTACAATTAAACTTTTAATCTCAGAGAAATTCTTAAAGTATAAGACAGTCACTAAAGGCCCCAAAGGAAAACCATCCTCTAGTGACACATGGGGGAAATTGAGGTCCGGAGCGGCAGGTGGGTCATCTTGGCACGGGTATCTTGTCCTTGGTCTCTGCACGTTTGCTCAACAAAGCCAACTCAAGGAGAACAGCTTGCACACAGGAGAAGAGTCCAACTCTCCCACTTCCTGGCACAAAGACTAATTCACCGGATCTTTATAATTTAGAAAATGGAGCCTGGAAGAGTCACAAAGTTCTCAAATGCAAGTAAGGGTAAGAGCAAAGCGAGCTTGTCCACATAGACTGTGTCTGTCCCATTTCTCTCCTGCAGAAGCTCCTCACCGAGGAAAATGAGGAGACCATGGCATGTAGAAGCTGGATCGGCATTCAGTTCTGATGCCGCTTATTTTAAGGGCGTGTTTATTCACCGCATAACCAAGTCAAGGGGGAGCTAGACACATGTCTCCAGGAGACCAGCCAAGGTGATGGTGTATTCAGTTACTGACAACTCAGTTCCTTACCATTCTACGTCTTCAGCTTCTAGATATGTGTATCACATTCTCCATTTTTAACCGCCTGTGACAGCAAGATATTCTAAGGATGGGCTCAACGTGCCTCCAGAAGACTTGTTATCAAGATGTTTAGCTCTAGGGTGGCAATGGAGTTTCTCATTCGATGAGGCAGAGCGGGTCTGGGAAGGCAGCACCTGGGAGCCCATGGGACCAGGGTCAGCTCTGACATCAGGCATGTGCGGTAGCAGAATGCCTCCCTGTTGTCCCCTACCCCTCAGAGGTGCAAGTGTTCTTGGCCCCCTCCCCTTCCCTATATTTCAGGCTCCAAGGCATAAATGCATTCCCTAAGGGCCCTCTGTGCTATTCTGATTCTGCCAACAGGACATACTGCCATCACGGGTGGGCTGCGCCGGGACAGAGGTCCTCATCCTGGGGCATGGGGGTCGATGGGCAAGCCTGGCAGAGAAGGGGTTCACGGTGCTGGGTCTTACATGCTAGTGCCAAGGACACAAGGTCACAGCCATGGTTGGCAGGAGCACAGTGTTTCCTGATCCCCTACAGAGCAGCCCTACTGACTGACCTTAACCCACAGCTGGGGCATCTCTAGCATTCCTGTCTCTAGGCCATCCAGTGATTTTGCAGACCCCTAATTCCTTAGAACAACAGATTGGCTTCTGTTTCCTGAACTCTACCTTGCCTGAAACCTGCTCACAGGTCCAAGCTGGGGATGAGGGTCCACTGACTCCTTTCCCACCCTTCGGGATAAGGAAGACCGCGCCTCCTTTGTCCCGCAGTGTCCATCTCCTCACCATGTTCTCCCCTCCACTTAAGACCATGTGCCCCAGGCCTCTGGCTGCTTGCACACCTCTGTGTTCCGTTGTCTCCCTCCTCCACCCCGGGCCGTGCAAGCAGCTTTCTGCCCTAACTCTATGTGGTCACTGCTCTGGCAGCAGAAGCAGAAGTGGCCCTAAATGAGACCATGCTTTCTCTGGGTCCTGCCCCAACTAACTGCCCCTTGGTGTCCCAAGATGTCACCCCTTCCACCTCCCCTAGCCCTGCCTTAGCGATGGACCGTGCTCTACCTTCCCTCCCCTCCCCCCATCAGTTCCACCCTTCTAACTCAACAGGAGCCTGAAGTATTTATCATAATTACCTAGGCTGTAAAAATGATCGACCCCACGTCCTGATAGGATGCTCCCCGTTCTGACAGGCCATAAGCACCAGCATCCTGGCACAACCCCCGAGTGAGAATTGTCTGTGGCTAATGAACCACATTACAGAAATGGTGAGATAAGAGCAGAATAATGGAGGCCCTGGGAGAGAGCAGGGCGTGGGGGGCAGGCTGGGATGGAATCCTTAAATAAGCGCCACATTTATGCAAATATCTCAAGCCAGCTGCATAATCTCCTCTTTGCTTTTTGAGGGTCTATAAATATCTCAGGAAAATGAGACAAGGACATGAAGCTTCCTGATGCTGCTTTCTTTAGGGTTGCAGGGCACAGTTCCCCGGGGTAAATTCACTGCCCTGGTGAGAGACAAGGAGAGGGCCAGCAGGCTGGCACTGAAAGCAGGTCAAACCCAGGAGGGCTCACGGGGCTCCTTGAGGCTGAGTTCCCCACCGCCCCCCACATTCCTACCTGCAAGGCAGAGCTGTGGGCGGGACAACCTTCTTGCCCTTTGCCACCAGCTCCCAGACAAACCATGATTCCCAGGCAACCACCCAGTAACCCTCTAGCTGGCTAGACAGACCCAGGCACAAGGGCACATAGAGGATGCAGTAACTGCCCAAGGCTAGCACAGAGAGAGGGAAGTATCTGTCCTCAAGAGCCAGTGGGGGCTGAGAAATGGGGCTCTGAAGGGACCTCGACTCACCTCAGGGTGGACAAGCCACAGAAAACAGAGGCCCACCGCTGAAGAGGCCTTTTCCTCAAAGTCCAGAAGAGATAGGCCCCAAACAGATCTGAAGGTGGCCTTGCTGTCAACTCAGCCATCTGCTGGCTATCAGGTACACCATAGCTATTTGATGGCGATTCTCCCACTGCAAACGTCAGAGCCAATGTCAGGACTGTCATCCGTCACTAAGCACTAAGACCCATTAGAAACAATATGAGATATCATACGATCATTTACATCGCTGAAAACACAGAAATCCAGTTTCTCCTTGCATAATTCATACACCACATAGATCAAATTAATATGCACGCTGACCTCTTTCTTGAAAAATAAATGGCTCTAGTTTAAAGTATTAAAGCGTAGATTTATGAGACACGGACGATTGATTTAAGAGACCTAATTAGGTCATCACATGCATAATCGTGTTCTGTCAGATGAACATGGTAGGAACAGAAACTGACATCTGTGAATGAATTTCCTGAAATACCCTAGGAATGAGAGACCCTAGGTATTCAAAAACTCATTTCAGAAGATAACTGGGTAATAGCAAAGACGCATCAGGAAATGCTTGATTCTTAATCAAAGATGAGCAAGAGATTAAACCCAAGAGACTGAAAGACAGGGATGCAGCAATTTTCTCCTTCTTCTCAGACTCTTCCCTCCCATAGATGACTTTCAGGGATACTACTGACCTCTGTTAACCATGAACGGCCTGACTGTGAGTCCTTCCTTTGGACCCTGGAGGGCCCCCCAAGTGCTTCTCGGGCATTGTCACTTGTTTTGGCCAAGAGGTATTTAACAAGCGCCCATTGTGTGTCAGGTACTGTGTTTGTCAAGGTAGAGGGCTGCAGGACACTGCTGTTCAACAGGACCCTTGCCTTCATGGGGCTTGGGGACCGAAAGATCAAATTATTCTGAGAACCAGCTATCTTTAGAAAACTGCACGTAACACCGAAGTGCCCTAACTTGGAATTCGGCAGGTTCAGCAGGAAGCTGCACAGAGTTAACCTCGCTGCAGAGTCATTGTGGAAGTTGGGCCACAGATGCTCTGACTCCGGGGAATGCTTTGCACTCAGACTTTGGGGTGGGAAGAAGAAATACACGGAATTGAATCCAAGGCCCCATTTTCAAGGACTCTACCATGGAGCAACTTGGAAGCAAAACCATAGAATGAAATAATCGCTACCGATGGTACTAGAATAGTCACAGGCGTTACTGCAAAGGCACGAGGAAGACTCGGAGGACTCTAAAGAAAAGGAAAAAGCAAGAGACAAACCAGAAGAACTATCCTCGTTTCAATAGTAATAAAATAAGCAATCCAATTCTTAACAATGGGCAAAAGACTTGAACAGATACTTTATAGGAGAACATATCTGAATGGTTCATAAGCACATAAAAAGATGCTCAGTCTCCTTAGTCACTGCAGAAATGTAGATTAAAACCATACTGAAAGGGGCACCTGGGTGACTCAGTGGGTTAAGCCTCTGCCTTCAGCTCAGGTCATGACCTCAGGGTCCTGGGATCGAGCCCTGCATCGGGCTCTCTGCTCAGCAGGGAGCCTGCTTCCCCCTCTCTCTCTCTGCCTGCCTCTCTTGTCTGCTTGTGATCTCTGTCTGTCAAATAAATAAATAAAATCTTTAAAAAAAAAAAAACATATTGAGATACCATTTCACATTCACCGATGAGGCTAATACTAAAAAGACTGACCATACCAAGTGTCCTATGTCTCCAGGGAAAAAGCAAAACGGGGCAAACACTTTGAAAAAGAGTTAAGCAGTACCGGAGTCAATGAAATATGTATCTCTTCTATAAACAAGCAACTTTCCTATTTATCCAATAGAAATGAAAGCATCTGTCTCCTCAAAAACTAATACAAGAGTGTTCCTACGTAGCAGCTTTACTCACAACAGCAAAAATCTGGAACTAATGCAGAAGTCTATCAACAGGTGAGTGGAAAAAAAAAAAACCAGGTGAGTGGACAAGCATACTGGTGGATGTCCATTCAACTAAAGACTCCCTGGCAATGGCAAGAACTATTGACACCCAACTATATATTCCATGTGTGTGACATTCTAGCTTCAGTGAGAGAACCTGGAGCGGCAGGTGTTGCAGGGGTTGGGGAGGGTTGGGGTATGGGGCAAGAGGGACCACACTGGGTGATGGAAGCAGTCCATGTCCTAACCGGAGTGGAGGTTTCACAGGTGTGTGTATTTATCCAAACTCATCCAGCTGAACTCTTAAGATCTATGTGTTTCATTTTATGTAAATTACAGTCAATTAAAAAAAGGAAGCTGTTAGACAGGAAGGGGGCCAATCTGCATAGGAGCCTGGGATCCCCTGGGGAGAGGAGGGATGGGCATCTTCTTTTTGAAGTTTCAGCTTGAGTAGACATTCTAACAGATCGTCTCAATTAAGAGCAGTGGCAGTAGAAGAGGCAAGGGGCCTCCAGTGAGGAAATAGGGTGTCTGGCCCGGTGATCTGGCATAACCCCAGACTCGGATGGGAGGATTGGCCGATTTGGGGCAGGGCACAAAGGTTTGACCTGTGGACACAGAGTGAAATGAGGGTCTGCCAAGCCAGATGTGCTGAGATCCCTGCTGGGGCTCTTCTCTGGAACGAGGAGAAGAAGCAGGGGTCATTGGGGGACCCAACAAAAGCATGAGCTCCCAAACGCCCACCTGAAGTTGGCTTTGAAATAGAATGAAGGTTGACTCCATGAGAAAAGTAATGTTTTGTGCAATTTAGAAGTTAATCAAATATAATCTAGTAATAGCCTTGACCAATACACCCATGCTTTCCAAGTGGATTCTTGCATACCACACTTATTATTTATTGAATTATGATTGAAATAGATTTAGCATTTACCACGTGCCAGGCTCTGTGCTGGGCACTGAGAGCCTACAGTGAGCATAATAGGTAAGTCCTTGTACTCACGCTAGGAGAGAAAGTATCCAAGAAATTAGTTGGAGACAAGGGGCAGAAAGCAAAGCAAAAGGGAAAAGAAGAGGACCATGGACCACAGTGCAGAGGAGGGGTCTGTGGGATGAAGCTGGGCAGGGAGAGCTTCTTATAAGACCGTGTGGAGCAAATACACCAGGATGGGATGAATGTGTGCAGGTTGTTTGAAGTGACTGATGGGTCGAGCAGGACGGAAAAGGGCAGCACAGTTGGCCAGGCAAAGGGGCTGATGCTAAGAGTGGTGGGAGCCATGGGAAGGTTCTGACCCGAGGAGCAAGTAGACCCAACACAGGAAGGTGTGTTCCTCCCGCTGTTTCAACAGCAGACAACAAGAAGGTAGAGCTCTTCTCACTTTGGGAAATTTTACCTTCCACCTGCCAGTCAGCAACAAGCCATTCCCCCAAGAGCAGCAGATGATGAGGACATGGCTCTTCTCCAGCCCTTTATGCAAGTCCCTTACCAGTAATGGCAGCTGGCACTCAGCATGGATGGGACAGATAAGTGTCGGGACCCTCCCCCACAGCCCAGAATTTCCATCACTGCTTCTAAAGCAGACAGCAGCTTCTGAGCAACTATTTTTGGTCCAGTTCATGAGCAGCAGGCCACGTTGTGAGGTGGCCCCTTAATGAGGCACAGCAGCAACCAGGACCCCGGCACCCAGCAACCGGGACCAGGCCAAGGTAACTCTTGACACAGCAGAAACTGCCAGACTGCCCAGGGATGTCCCCACACCCTGATGCCTTTTGGGGTCACCTGGGTTGTGCCCGCTGATGGTCAGAGTCTACAGCAGAGGAATGAGCAGAGCCTTAATTACCAGCACGTTCTGGTTGAGAAAACTGAAATGAGCTCATTCCTGTTAGTTTTCTGGGCTTAGAGTGAGCATGAAGTGAGACGTTTCACCAAGAACCCATTTGCTCCTTGCAGGAAAAATCCTGGCAGGACCATCAGCTCTGGGGCCGTCAGCTGACAGACAGTGTAAGACATGAACAAAGGTGCATCCTTCAGTTAGCCCCAAGCACCCAGGCCAGGTGACCAGCCGGACCTCCAGCCTGGCACGTCAAAACACCTTTTGAAAAGTTGGAATATTTGAGCTTTAGCATTTTTGCCCCCAGAAACACTCAGAATTACGAATTTTTTTAAATTTGCTTGCTGCTTTAGAAAATCAGACTTGTTGAGTCAAAGCTTACTTCAAAACAGAAAACTTGTGATTTCCCAAAACTATAAATATTTTAACCAGCAACAGAATCCTGACCCTGAGGACCACCACCTTGGGACTCTAAAATGTTAAAGAATAACCAGGCTGGGCAGTACCTGGGCCTCCCATCGGCCAGCTTGGTCCAGAGAGAGCAATCCACAAAGGATTTCAACCTGAAGTCTGTCTCTTATTTCTCGAGCTGTCCAGAAACAGTACAGAAATTTTAGTTTTTTTAAAATAAGCATTTAGAAAATCATAGAGTTTTCTTGAGCAACAATAATGAAAGCCAAGGACGTTGGTGACTCAGTCAGTCAGCTGGGGTCTTTTTTTGTGTGTTAAAAAACACATTCTTTCATATAACTTAAACTTCTCTCTCTCTCTCTCTCTTTTTTTTTTTTTTTTTAAGAGAGAGATCAGAAGTAGGCAGAGAGGCAGGCAGAGAGAGAGGAGGAAGTAGGCTCCCCGCCAAGCAGAGAGCCCGATGCGGGGCTCAATCCCAGGACCCTGGGATCGTGACCTGAGTGGAAGGCAGAGGCTTTAACCCACCAAGCCACCCAGGTGCCCCTAAACTTCTCTCTTTTAGGTTACTGTTTCTAAGGTTAATATGACAAAAACTGGTTTGACCTGAGGAAATATTTTATCTTATTTTTTAAAAAGACTTCATTTATTTATTTGACACAGAGAGAGACAGTCAGAGAGGGAACACAAGCAGAGCAAGAGGGAGAGGGAAAAGCAAGCCTCCCACAGAGCAGGGAGCCAGATGTGGAGCTTGATCCCAGGACAGACCTTGGGATCATGACCCAAGCCGAAGGCAGACACTTAATCAAGTCAGCCACCCAGGTGCCCCACCTGAAACAAACCTACTGCACACTTTTTCGGCACTCTGTGGAGCTCTCTAGTATTGCCTGAATACCAGAATGGGTTTTGATACCTCTAATGCGAGCCCAGGGACGTGGAGAATTTCCCCTCTGGGACAAGCACTGTTTGTATCAGGTAAATATTTTGCCCAGCCGTTTGGGCCCTTGATGGGGAAAGGGATGGGTATTCAGTAGGGAAACAGGAGGCATGCAGAGCTCAAGTCTTCTGTAAACAAACAGGAGCTATTGTCATTTTGGAATCAATATTGAAGTTGTTCTCTTACCAAAACCCAGAATGAGACTTCTTGTACAACAGCAGCTCAGGGCAGACAAGGACGTCGCAAAACAGATGCTGCATCCAGCTGTCGTCCAATCAGAGGTTCCAGAGCAGGCAGAACTGGGACCCCAGCAGGCCTTCTGCAGAGAATAGCATAGACAGAGTTAATCTCCTTAGAGCTTGTGCTGTTGGAAATAGATAGTTGCAGAAATTTGTTGAAGATGTTCTATTTTAAGTCCTCCTAGGGAGCAACTACAGATAGAGAGATTGAAATTTATCTCTACGATTGGTATGGCAAGTCCTGATACAACAAAGCAGGAAGCTCACAGCAGATGGTATGGGATAAAAACAGCGTGGGGTACACAGGAGACAGACAACGGGAAAACCAGGGCAGAGAAAGTGTGATTTACTCATACCTGGCCAAATGATTAATTGTATGCTGTCTAATGAGGAGCAATGGGAAGTTAATGCCAAAACTAAGTCATACCTCATTTGTAGAAATTATATGTTTATACACGCCTACACATCCTAACTGTGCAGTAAACTGTACATTGTCTCCTTTTGCAGTGTGGATTCAATCCTTTATAGTTAATACTTCCACCTGTTAAAAAAAAAAAAGTGCGAACACTGAACATCTTCTAGTATTGTAAAAAGACACATTGAGTACAAAAGAATCAATGGACCCAAGTGGTAATTATAAGCAAGCATTAGGTGCCTAGACAGAGACTATCAGATACACAACCCCTTAAAATTTTAAAATCTTGGCTGTTAAGCAGTGGGTGTCCCACCCATTCCAGTGCTGTCCAAGAAAAATATGGCGTGAGCCATGTGTGATTATTAACAAGGTTAAAAAAGGGAAATAACAACAACAAAAAAAGAGGTAAAATTTAAAAGGTAAACAGAAATAGGTAAAATTAATTTTAGTACATTTTATTTAACTCAATATATCCCAATTATTATTTCAACATGTAATCAATCATAAAAATCATGAGATTTTTTACAATTTTTTATATTCAGTCTGAAATCCAGTGAATATTTTCTACTGACAGCACATCTTGGTTTAGACTAGCTGACCTACCAGGTTCTAAGAGCCACAGTGGCTGGTGGCTAGTGGCTGCAGATCAGATCACCAGGCATATAGCACACGCGTACACACATGCCCGCATTGCACAGAGCAATGGGGAGGCAGAACTCCATGACCAAAGTGTTTTGTCAGCACTAATGTTGTTGCTTTTGTTTTTATTCTGAGCAAATGAAGAACAGCTCCAGAGAGGAAAAAGCTAAATTTCTGATGATGCGTTTCTGGCAACATTTTTGCACTAGCGTGATCCATAGATTTTATTTAAAGCTCCATAAATCTCCACATTCCATAAGAGCTTAACCAAAAAGGGAAGCAATTTCTCAAAAGTGAGGGGCTAACTTGAGTGCTTGCATAATGTGTGTCCCATGTCCCGTTGATAGAGGTAATTATGAAAAGCAATTTAAACAGATCATACTGCTTTTTGTGCTCACTTCGGCAGCACATATACTAAAATGGAAGGATGCAGAGAAGATTAGCATGGCCCTTGCACACAGATCACAAGGCTTATTAAATCAAAAAGGAAGAGGTTGTCACACCTCTGTTCTCAGATACTAAGAGAAGTACCCGTCTAAAATAAACCTGGCTTGCAAGTGTGTTAAAGCCAAGAGGGGTGCTTCACACAGGGCGAGAAGGTCGTCTCTTGGAGAGGACAAGCAGAGAACAGCTCACCATGGGTGATCTAGGGACTATAAGAAAAAAAAGACACTGAAAATACCCCAAGGTCCCCTCTCCCCCCAGAGACACAGTCAGCAAAACAATGCTAGGGAGAGAATAGGTGAGAGAGGAAGGAATGACAGGATGCACAGAGAGAAAGCGAGACTCCAACCCCAGAGAAAGATGGCATCTGTATTTGGCCTTCCATGAATTCCGGGAGTCTCTGCAGCCTGCAAGGAGCTCCTGAGTCCCAGGCACTCCAGGACCGTCCAATATGAGCTCAGCAAGGAAAGATACGCCTGCTCCCAACACAGTCACCTAGGATATCTTTAGTTAAAAACGCCTTTGCTTGAAATTCTTGCCTTGTGGGTACTTTAGGAAAAGCTGGGTTGGTTTTTTTTTTTCCTTCTTTGTCTTATTTGCAAAGAGCTCATTTAATACCGTAAACTCAATGAGCCTTTAAAGAGAAGACAGGGGTGGCGGGGGTGGGGGAGGGGAATAAGTAAATAAAATAAAAAGGAGACAGAGGGAAAACTGAATGATCCAAAAATGAGAAACATCATACCAATCTGCTATTGAGAGTTCTTTTAAAATGAGGGGGGGGTGGAAATGCTCATTTTTTAGGTTCATTAACTCCCTTTAGCAGTGTTTTCATGGTCCAGATACAGGAATATATTATGCATGAGACGGACCTACTGCTCCTGCTCTAAAAATGTCAACCTCTTTATTTTGTCTCCAACCCACAAGAAAAGTATGGGATTATTCAGGGGAAGGCTGCCGGAGACTACAGAGATGTCTACGGAATCTAGAACAGCGGTCTCCAAGGAGTCACACTCCAAAAAATACTGGTTTCACTTTTTACAGTAATTAAAAGGAAAATGGAAAAGGCAAATAAGTGGTCCCCGAAGAGCAGACACTGGAGGCTGCACTTGAATTCCCCGCAATTCAATCACCACGATGAGCCCTGGTGCAGGGTGTATTGTTATCGCGGGAGGGCAGGTCACTAGGCTGCCCTGCCAGGGTCTCAGAGGCTGTTTCATCACAGATACACTATACACGGAGGTCTGGGGCCCCATGTGTCTGCAGCTGCTATAAGCTGATTTTCCAGGATGGTATCAAATAATTGCCAACAATGATTAAATTTAATGTCCCCATGATATTATAAGTTATGTCTTTTGGGAAGGAGTCTGAGTCTAATATTTAATACCAAGAATATGAATAAACACTGAGAAGTAAATAAATAAATCATGCCTAGCACGAAAGAGCAAAATTTTTCAGCTATAGCTATTATATTTACAGACAAAATTAATGGCTCAAATGTTTAGAAAAAATAGATTATACAGAATTTCTAAGTCTTTTTTATCAATTATTTTTTTCTCCATGTGACTTACTCAGCATTCAGAGAGCTCTACGTCTCTATTGCACGTCTGTGGGTGTTGACCGTTGATGAGGATGACACTGTGTCCTCAGAAGTAATGACAGCAGAGGTGGCCATGCCTGGGGTTGCACCCATACACCTATTGTTGGTACTAGACTCTGGGTGGACAGAGTGGACAGCAGCCAGCCCGCTGAGCTTGCAAGCAAGCCTCTGGGAGGCTCACTTTAGCTGTGGGGGAGATTCTGGTTGCCGCCCTGCCCTGAGTTAGCTATGTGATTTGGGATGAGGATTTTGCTTGTTCTTGTTGCTCGTTCACTGGGTCTGCTAAGCCTCACTTTCTTTTTGTTTGTAATCCGGGGGCAGATCCTTGTGGAAATTCAGTGGCAGAGCATACAGCATGCATTTTATCTATTGGATCATCTGGAGTGCCCCCACTAAAATACAAAAGAAAGGGCCCTCTGGACCCTCAGAAGGTCACAGAGAGGTTGTGTATTAACTAATCCCTGCTTGTTGGCCGTAAGCATTAATTCATTCTTCAGAACGGGCACAGCCGTGGGGAACCAGGTTCCTTGGCCAAGCATGGGTGGGGGCAATGGAGCAGGGCTGTGTTGGAGCAGAGGGTGCTGCCTCAGGGTGTCAGCGCTGGGCAGAGCCAGAGGAGGAGTGTAAGAAGGCTCTGGACAGAGAACAGGGATCCTGAGGCCTGTGGAGGCCCAGGGAGAGCTGGAGGGGAAATGCGGCACTGAAGAATCAGGGAGGCTTCCTCCTCCCAGGGGCTTCCTTCCTCCTGCTTCTCTCTTACCTGCAACCTGCCGGCAACCTCATTGTTGCACCCAGACCCCAAAACGCCCCATCCTGACCCCATCCCCATAACAGTCCAGACAGAGCTCTGCAACCATAGCCCAGAGAGACTGCCACTTGCTCAAGGACAAAGGGATAACGGGATTGCCTGTTTTCTCTTTCTCATTTAAGTGGACACAGCCTTAGGGTTTACCTTGTTTTGTTTTGCTTTGGAAAATAAATAGCTATACATGGTCATAAAATTTTCACCCAATTCAAAATCAAAGAAAACTGGTAAAAAAAAAATTTTTTTTTAATTAAAAAAAAAATCACCCATGATCTCATTGCCAAAATCAAACACCATTTTGGATTTTCTTTCACATAAATGAATACACACATATTTACCGACTGAGGATACAAGATGTTTGGCTCTTATATTCCCTGTAACTGTACTCATCCTGTCGGTGCAAATGGGCATGAAGGTATCATAGGAGGAGGACATCTGAGAATTCCCATTCAAGAGAATATACTCACTTCAGTGGGAAGCAGTGTCTTTCAGGTTACCTCTGTCTCTTTGGAAGTAGTTGTGCATTCTGTGTTTGTGGGTTTCTCCCGCCTCCTCCGTTTCTAGACCAAGAGAGTAGAGAGCTACAAGTTAACCATAAACATGCCCTATGGTTGGGCATGCGGCCAGCAGAAGCCTACACCATCTGTCAAGAGGGGAAGGCCCAGACCACATGACCCCAGGGTTCCAGGTCTCCCTCTCACTTACCAGCTCCTATCAGTCCCCATTCTCCTGAACCTCCTTTCCAAAGGGAATTGTACCTTGTCCCCAAAAGGGAGCATCCCACTCCCCTGCGACCACAGCCTCTGGGTGTTCAGGTGGCCCTGCCTCTTCCAGAATGGAGCCCATTCTTGCGGGAAGATTCTCTGTTCAGCCCCCAAACTTGGATTCTGGCCCACAGAAGCTCTCCCTCTATGGGGTCACAACCCTCCCAGCTTAGCCCTAGGGAAAATGGTTGTAGAAAAATAATGAACATAAATTGATTTAATGTTTTCAAAATATTCTGGTTGGAAATGAAACCCACTGTTTGATAACCTTTATGTTGACGATACACAGTGAACATCGCCAAGAGAAAGCTCTCCACCTACGTCCTCTGACCTGTCCTTTCAGCTCCATTCCTGACGACCCTCTTTGTTCCTTCTCACACCTGACACTTTCCCGATATTTGTCAGTGCACGCCTCCTTGCCCCACTGGGACTCCTCAGGGATCCCTGCACTTAGAACGAGATGATAGTTTTGCAGATTCATGCAAGGGGAACTCCAGCTCCCCTGCGCTCACACCTTCAAGCATATTAGCTGGTCACAGAACAGAGACATTTTTGGAATAAAAACTTGAGTTAAAACTACCCCCACAGGTCACTCATGGTTTACTGCTTTACTATATTTAATACAGTAAATCCTTTTTGTGGGAAAACTGTAGTAGTGTCAGGTATTTGTACAAAAGAAAGCACCCTTTTAGATGACAGAAATATTCTGGGGGTGTTTTTCATTGAAACATGAACAGCTTGCTTTGCAGATGTAGACTGTGCTTTAATTGCACTAAAAATTTCCAAAGGTGGGGCACCTGGGTGGCTCAGTTAAACTTCTGCTTTCCGCTCAGGTCCAGATCCCAGGGTCCTGGGATCAAGCTCCTCCTTGGGCTCCCTGCTCAGCGGGAAGCCTGCTTCTCCCTCTCCCACTCCCCCTGCTTGTGTTCCCTCTCTTGCTGTGTCTCTGTCAAATAAATAAATAAAACTTTTTTTTTTTTTTTTAATTCCAAACCTGAGTTGAACAGCTGTTCAGCTGGGTCTGATCAGCTTCTTTCACCAGTGCCTGCCTTACCATCCCCCAAGTGCCCCAGAGAGTTTATAGCAGGACTTGGAATGGAAAAGAACGATATGAGAAGCCCTCGTATGTTTAGATTCTTCCACTTTATAGTTTTGTGGTGTTGCAAAATTTTATTTTAATAGAATTAGTCAAAGACAATTTCTTAGTACTGTTTTAATTGAAATTGGTGATTTATCTTATTAATTTTATTTTTAAAAACTATATCCTAATTAAACAATAATGAGAAATAACACAAGGGGTTTTCTCTCCTTCATAATTTATTTGGGGATAAAATTATTTTATTTTTTAATACCATCTATAATGATATACAGGTCTTCAAAGCACAATTCAAGTTTTCATTCCAGAACTAAAAACCACTTTTGATTTCTCCTTCTTGATTATTCTTCTCACTGATTAGGTGACAAGCTATGTGAGCATTCTACTCCAAAAATGAATCCACCCTGTCTTCACTCTGGGCATGCCTTTCCTTACAGTGGCCCCACTGGTTGGGCTATACCACCATCAACCCCATGGGCTCCAGGCTGGCCCCGACCCAGTGGCCTATCCAGAATATTCCTGGGGTTAAACTCAGGTAAGTATTCACTATAGGATGACATCCAACTTCTTTAGCATGGTGTCTTGGTCTCTTGGTAGTCTTCCAACTATATCAAGAATTCATCATTTTCATCTTCCAATGTCTGTCTTCCAATGCTGGGCTCTGGGTAACATTTAAATAACTATGCTTGTGGATGCTTACAAAGAACTTTCATGTCATAAAACCATCATCTCTCCAGACATGCTCTAATGCAAACATGGGATTTTACAGTAATTCAAAGGTAATCTATAGTAAAGTTTACTCTTGTATTAACTATTGTTTAAAAAATTTTAAACTTGGCAAAGCGAGTGAACAATGTAAATAAAACTTCAAGAAATAATCTCTTAAATGAATAAATGACATGAAGTAATTCAGAAACCTAAATTTACATACAAATGACTCACTAATTGTAAACCATTCTTGGCTATTCATTAATTCAGAAAGCCTCCCACACTCACCCTCTGGTTAGGCTACCTATTTCCAGGCCTTCTGCAAATCCTACGGACAAACTTCCCCTTATATACCTTTGTCGTGGCAATTCCTAATGAGGGTCACCTTTAGTTTTCATTCAGATTAGAAAAGGGTGACCACTCTGGATGGAGAAACCCACATGGATGAGTTTGGCCAGCAGAGCCTGGTCTAAATGCCAGTTCCCACCCATACGCTTTGCCAAAAGCCCTTGAGGATTGA
Source organism: Mustela putorius furo (assembly GCF_011764305.1). Taxonomy (NCBI): domain Eukaryota; kingdom Metazoa; phylum Chordata; class Mammalia; order Carnivora; family Mustelidae; genus Mustela; species Mustela putorius. The sequence goes on from NW_025421321.1 coordinate 2,453,977, forward strand.
GCACTAGACACAGCTGAATGTTGTGACTGCCCTTGCTACTTTTAATTATTACATACAAATTATAAAATAAAATTCATTTTTAAAGTTCATTAAACATAAGAGAATGTGATCATTTGGTATAGTCATGAATTCTAAAAGTAATGTAAATTTATTGACTAAGAAAGTAGTCATTAGAAGTTCCATTTTTAGTAGACTAGGATCAATCTTCCTTCCTGGGACTCTTATAAAAGCGACATCATGTTTTTTTTTGTTTAATCTATTTGTGGGCATGGGAAAGCTAACAACATAGACAAGAAGTATAAGAACATATCCAGGAGAAATACTGAAATCCAGATCAAGGAGCCCAGCCCCTGAAATCAGTCCAGCCCCTTGCCCTAGTTCTGTTGGCTAAAATGGAGATTGTTAAGAGCCTGGTGTTGCTGGCTAACATGGAGGTTGGTGACAGACCCCTAGGTTTGGGGAGACAAACAGGAAAGACCACTACTTTCTAAGGGTTGGGATCCGGCAAGCCCCCTCAGTTTTGGTATGGGACCAAGCTATAAGAAGACTGAAAATAACCCAGCTTTCATAAAAACCAAACCAGAGCTTCACATTCTCTGAGTTGCTCAGAAACAACTCAGTCTATGCAGTTGGATTAAGGAAATCTTGGATTGGTAGTGTCCCAGAAACTCAACAAAAGAAAGAAAAATAAAAGCTCTCTGGAAGAAGATAAGCTCAAGACTGAAATTGTTTCAAATAAAACATTTATCACAAAATCAAAAATAACAGGCACAGGAGGGGGTATGACATAAAAAACAAGAGAAAATAGAAGTAGACACATAGAGACTCTGCACTGAAATATTAAAATAAGACTTTAAAATAAACATGAAATTGGGACCCTAGAACTGAAAGTAAAGTAACTGAAGTCAATGTAAATATCTTAAATATAAAACTAAAATGTAGTGAATGAGTTTAACCCAAAAAGTGACACTACAGAGAAGAGAAGTGGTTAACAGGAGACAGATTAGAAGTAATTGTCCAAAAAGAAGCAGAGATCCAAAGAAAAGGATATGGAACAAACGGTCAAAACAGAAAATGTCATAAAAGATAAAGAAGATATAGACTCCAAAATTTCTTCTGGGAGAGAAAAAAAATGGAATGGAAGCAATACTTGAAGAGGTAATGACTGAGAATGTGTTAAAACTGATGAAAAGTGTCAATACTACATATTCAAGAGGCCAGACAAATGTGAAAAAGAATGCAAATAACAATAAGACTGCAGAAAACAAAGTCAAAGAGAAAAATTTTAAAGCAGCCAGAGATACAAAATAGATTCCATTCAATTACTTATAACCAGAAGACTTCCCAACAGAAACTGTGAGGTCCAAAATAAAACAAAATGATATCTTGAGTGTACTGGAATAAAGTAACAGTTTCCCCAGAGCACTATCCTCAGGGACTAGACAAAGAAGGAACTTGTTTAATGAAGAACGTTTCCACTTGATTTTAAAACTAGACAAGGACATTGCAAGAAAGTAAAAGAGCTGATTTCTCTCAGGAACTTGAAGAAACCTGAAACAAAATACTGTCAAGCGATTCTAGCTGTAGTATCACGGGGTAGGGTACTTGGGTCGCTCCATCAGTTAAACGTCTGACTCTTGCTTTTGAATCAGGTCATGATCTTAGCGTTGTGAAATTCAGTCCCAACCAGTGAAGAGCCTGCTTAAGATTTTCTCTCTCCCTCTCTGCGCTCGCTCTCTCTCTCTCTCTCTCTCTCTCTCTCAGAAGCCAACCAACCAACCCCATAAGATCACAAACAATTTGCACTTATTCCAACAATGCAGGATTTGTTTAACATTAGAACAACAATAATAATTCAGAACATTAACAGAATAAAGGAGGACAAACAATAATAGCTCAATACATGGAAGAAGTATTTGATAAAATTCAACATCAAGAAATGATGCGTTAAAAAAACAAACAAAACAAAAGAAAAGAAAAAAAAACAACTCTTGGGGAGCCTGGGTAGGTTCAGTCAGTTAAGTGACCAACTGTTGATTTCAGCTAAGGTCATGATCTTGGGGTTATGAGATCAAGACCCACCCATGTGGTGATCTGCCCTGGCTGTAGAACCTGCTTGGGATTCTCTCTTTCCCTCTGCCCTCCCCCTTTCTAAAAACAAAAACAGGGTGCCTGGGTGGCACAGTTGGCTAAGCAACTGCCTTCGGCTCAGGTCATGATCCTGGAGTCCTGGGACTAAGTCCCGCATCAGGCTCCCAGCTCCATGGGGAGTCTGCTTCTCCCTCTGACCTTCTCCCATCTCATGCTCTCTCTCACTCTCTCTCAAATAAATAAAATCTTTAAAAAAATACTTCTAAAAAATTTAAAATAAAAACAGCTAGAAACAGAACATTCCAATCAAATAAGGGGTAACTACATGAAAGTGTATGTAAGGTTTTATAGGCGAAATAAACACGACACCAGGTGAGGTAGGTACAAGGCAAGATTTATTAAAGGCACTCTCCGGCAAAGTTTTAGGGCTCAAAAGAAGGGGAGCCAGGAAAGTCGCGCCGGGAGGAGGTGGGCACCCTTGGGCGAGGTTCTGCAACTCTGGAAAGTGGAGTTGGGGAAGTCGCACTGAGAGGGAGTCGGCGGGGGTCTTTTATCGGGCCAACGCAGGGCATGGGCTCATATCCATATATGGTAGGATATTTGGTGATCAGAGGGTATGGGGTAGGGGGTCCTGATACTTCTGTTTCCTGCATAGGTGTCAGGTTACCTATGGAGATGTGACCTGGGCATACATCCTTTTGGCGGGAGAGTCAAGGGTGGGTAGGGGGCTGGAAGATGGCGGCCCCGGCTGTCATTTCTATTGTTCCTCCTGCATTCCCGGAGCCACTGACCCAACAGTGTATAGTGAACATCATACATAAGAATGAAATGTAAGAAGTTTTCTTTTTTCGGGATTAGGACAAGGATATCTTCTATCAGTGTTTCTTTTCAACATTTTTCTGGATGTCTCAGTCAGATCAATAAGGCTAAAAGAAAAAGAGAAAAAACAAAGGAGGGAAAGGGGAAAGGGAAGGAGGGAGGAAGAGGACTACCATTATCTATGGGTGATACAATTGTATAAATAAAAAGTGCCCAAAAAAGTATAGATAAGCTATTAGGATCAATAACTGAGTTTAGCAAGATTCCTGGGTGTACACAAATCAGTACTTTAAAAATCAATTGCATTTCATACATGAGATCAAATAATGAGATACAAAATATCAGATATAATAGCAAGAGTCCTGAGATATATAATAGCATCAAAAAATGGGAAAAGAATCTAACAAGAAATGTGCAACACCTCCAGACAGAAAATTAAAAGTCATTAGTAAGGGAATTCAAGATCTAAGTAAATGGAAAAACATACCATGTCTATATGTTCATGGATGGAAAATTCAATAAAGGAAACAATTCTCCTCCACTTGATAAAGATTCAGTGCAGTCCCAACAAAAATTTCAAGGGGCTTCGTGTATGTGTAGTTTTACAAGCAGATTCTAAAATTTATATAAAAATACAAATAGTCTAGAAGAATGAAGACACTCTTTAAAAAAGAAAAATGAGGGGTGCCTGGGTGGCTCAGTGGGTTAAAGCCTCTGCCTTCAGCTCAGGTCATGATACCAGGGTCCTGGAATCAAGCCCCACATCGGGCTCTCTGCTCTGCAGGGTGCCTGCTTCCTCCTCTCTCTCTCTCTGCCTGCCTCTCTGCCTACTTGTGATCTCTGTCTGTCAAGTAAATAAATAAAATCTTTAAAAAAAAAAATAATGAACCAGGTGGGAAAGTTCACTCTGTTGGATATCAAGACTCATTATAAAGCTGAAGATCATTAAGACAGTGTGCTATTAGCCCAAGGATACAAAGAAAAAAGCCAGTGAGACAGAATGGAGACCCCAGACACACATCAAACATATATGAACACTTGATTTAAGACAACGATGTAGAAAAAGGGGTCAAAGATGGTCTTTCTAATAAATTGTACTGGGACAATTAGATATCCATATGGGCAAAAACTAAAACCCGACCCCTACATCATGCCACACACTGGAACTGATTCCAGGTGTATTACAGATCTAACTGTGAAAGAACAGATAGTAAAGTTTTTGCAAAATAATATCAAAAGAGAACTTCATGTTTTGAGGCTAGGGAAAATTGTGTTGGGAATACAAAAAGTACTAACTTAAGGAAAAGACTGACAAACTGGACTACACTGAAATTATGAATTTCTATTTATTAAATGATGCCATTAGTAGAGTGAAAAGGCAAGTTATAGAAGACGACATTTGTAACACACACTACTGCTGAGGGCTCATACTCAGAACATATTTTCAAATGCCTTAAAATTATTAACAAAATGATAGATATACTAATAGAAAAAATAGGGAAAATACTTGACTGGCATTTAACAAAAGAGGAAATCAAGATAGCTAATAAACATATGAAAAGCTGCTCGATCTCTTAGGCTTCTCCAGAGAAACAGAGCGATCGAACTATCATCTATCTATTCTCTATGAGAGAGACAGAGAGGTTTTGCCCATCTTCCTCCAGACCCTTTTTCATGAGTCCTCTGCTTGGCCTCAATATTCCAGCTCCCCAGTTCCCTGTGTCCTTTTCCCCTGGTTCTAATATCCTTCTCTGCAACTTGCTCCCTCCAGAGATAGAAGAGGAAACAGCTCTCAAGGTGCATAGCCCTGGGTCCTCACATCACCTGCTTTCTGGGGCAGGCCTGAACCAGAGTGGTTGGGCCACAGCACCCAATTCATTTCAGTCATTCTGTTTTGCAAGGAGAGTCTTGGAATAATCAAAATCTCAGCTCACAGAAATGAGTTAGGCTGAGTTAAAAAAAAAATTAAAGGGGACAGGTCCCATCCATAGCCTAGAGTGTCTGCAATTATTCCATCCTAGGGAAGAGAGTGCCTGGTTGATGACTGGCTAAACATGGCAGGTCACCGTTGTACTCAGTGAACAAATGAAACTGAGGCCTAATGGCCAATCTAAAGGAAATGTATATCCCTGGCCAATGTCACACAATCAGCTTCTAAGAACTCAGAGAGGATTTCTATCTCATCCTTTCATGACGGGGTCAAATATGAAGCCTCTTTTGGGATCCAGGGAAAAGCAGCTCCAGGCCACACATACGGCACAGTTGTCAGTTCCTAATGGCATGTGTAGAGTTCCCTCTGAAACCCACAGAATTAAGAGGTTCCATCATGGAATGAAGTGAATACACATTAGCATTTACACCTGCAACTTGAGGGAAATTAATTTTCCATTCTGACCTGTGATTTCTAATCAGTGTTACCTTTAATCAAATGCTTGATGATTACAATTCAAGTTTTGTTTAAACCACCAGCGTGAGCCAGAGGTAGAAGTGGCCAAAGGAAGACAGTCCAGAAGACAGGTCCTGTTTGCTGCCAGGCCTCTGGTCTCAGTGGGAGGAACTGGCATCACAGAGGGGAGGCAACCTCCTTAACGGAGGGAACAGGGAAAGACAAGAGTGATGGTATAGGATAAAAGCCAGGGTCCCCACAGAAGAGCCCCTTATGCATATAGCTGATTTCACTGCATGTAAGTTTTGTAAGCTAAGGAGCTGTGGCCGGCAGGCACAGCAATTGGTTTGCAGACACAGTGCTTGAAGGAGCTGAGGTTGGGTCTTTGCGTTCTAATCCTTTCCTTCTGCCCTACAAAAGGGGGTTGAAGTCAGAAAAATAGCTATGCAGAAACTCACTTTGGAAAATTTCTTGAAAGAGGATCAGCAAGATTGATGTGCAGGCAGTTAACAACTTTAAAAGTAAAGCAATCTCAGAAGATCTTTGACTTTTTAACAAAATAAGGGGAAGGTGGGCAGCACTCAAAACGGAATGGTGGTAATTAATCGTAGAAGGAAGTCCCTAATGAAGCTGAAAACAAAGCTCTAAAGGAGGAGAAAGAAGATCAGCTCCAAGTACTGTTTACGTAACCTCAGGGGGTTTGAACACCAAGAACTCACAGTGCCTGAAACACTGTGAACAAATGAGATGGAGGGTGGCTGAGCGTTAAGAAATAGAGTTTTTGGCAGAAGGTCAAAGACAGTGAACGGATGTGGTGGGGCTGGGGGAGAGGGAGGGAACCGGGGGATAGCACAGCTTTCATGTTGAAAGAAAGTTAGCAAAAATAAAAGCTTGGTTGCTGAGGAAAACGCACAGAGGGAGGAGGTTTCTGTTGACTGGGGCATGAAGGGTGGCTTTGCCCCACGTTTCCGGGCGTCTACCCCAAGGGCCTGGAGCCCAGGCACCATGCCAACAACACTGAGGCAATGCTCCTTTTCAACCACCTGGTACCACTCAGCTGAGCCGGATATGAGTCTACGGAGGAAACTACCAGAAGAACACGATGGCCTAAGGCTGTGCATCCCTCCTCCATGTTTACTGAGTGCCAGAGCAGGTCAGATCTTAGAACTAGTCAAGTGAGCACAGATGAAATCTGCCCCCTCCACTCAGAGCCAGGCCAACTGAGGCAGAAGTACTGGGACCCACAACAATCACTTATTGTGGTTGAGTAATCACAATGACAATTTAGACTTGGACATCCTCGCAAAAAGAATTCACACAGTTTAGCTCTCTGGGGCCTCAGTGACCCAGTGAGACTGAAAGACCCTTCCCCCAGTTGTTAACTAATTAACTGCTCTTTTGCCTTTCTGTAACCGCCTGGCCTTTCCCTTCCCCCAGTTGTTAACTGATTAACCGCTCTCTTGCCTTTTTGTAACCGCTTGGCCTTTAGAGTATGACACTTGTCTCCTGTTTGAGCAAGATACCTTCTGCTAATAGCTGAGTCAGAGGGTGCAGCCTATCGTATAGTCACGTAGGCAGGATACTTCTCTGCTGAGTAATGAGGTCCAACTCCCCCTCCTCATTTCCCCTTCCCGCCTTTTTCTTCGCGTGCGCGGGTCCTCCGAAGCCAATCCGCTAACACCAAGTATGCCTTTTTCAAATGTTCAAATTGTCAGCCAATCAGCTCCGCCCCACCCAAAACTTGTTTGTACCAGTCTATAAAAATCCTGCACCACCCCAGCCTGGTGTGCTCAGCTAGCAGGCGCGCGCTGACCACCCGCAGGCACCTGCGATACAATAAAGAATCTCTTGCTGTTTGCATCCTGTGGCAGAGTTGAATTGTTGGGTAAGGGGATCCGCGGGTCTTTCAAGACACAGGCCTCAGATCGTACTAATTACAGTATATACACCTATCATATTAGCATGCCTATTAGTGCACATACTAGTTAGTAGTATGCATCCTCTTGTTAAACCGTTCTAAAAAGAAGAAAATCAAGTCTTGGGAAAGTTTCAAAACCATCAAGAGGCAGAATGTGGTTAACACCCTGGTTACAGAAACCAAAATGGTCCAGGAATTTGAGCACACAAGGCTTCAGGATCGTCCTCCATGCTCATGGAAAATCCTCCTTATAGGAGCCTTGTCCTGCCCCAGCTGTGCTGTCGCTAGCCACTCCTCTACTCCTCAGGGACCCCTTCCTTCTGCAGGTGGGCCTATGACACCCTCACTCATTCACTCAGTTCACGATTATTGCTTACTTCCCACGCACTAGGCACTGGGTTGGACGCCATTGCCACATCTGACAGGTGGCAAATCTGCCTCCAAACTTAGAAATGAGCTTTCAGATGACATAAAAAGATCTGCTTCATTTAAGTGAAATCCACTTAAGATAGAAATTTAAGAATAAAAAAAGAAAGAAATATGAGGAATTTTAAGTAGTGTAGCATAATTTGGGTAGAGAGGGGGTAGAGCTTCCTACTTTTGCTTTGTTGAAGCAAAAGCACTAAAATACAGGGCCCACTGCTGAGCGGGGAGCCCTGAACCATTTGCTGTGGATGTGTGGGTTTGAGAATAAGGCTGGACACGCAGGTTGAGGAGCCCATGAATCCAGGCTGATTTGCAACTATTTGCACAGGCAGGACATTCTAAAGTAGCAAAAAAAAGGCAGAGGTGGTATAATTGTTTTTTGAAGAAAGATGTCTAGGAGGGCAGGAAATCTAAGACCCCTAGGCACACTCAAAGAGGCATTCAACAATGTCTCTTGAATGAATGAAACAAAGGATTGAATGAATCAGTGATTATAGAGGTGGCAACCAGGACCCTTGTCAGGAGAGGGTTAGTGTCTCTACAGCAGACAGATGCTGCCCACAAAGGCTGTGACGCACCACATTCATCTGAAGGAACACAGCTTCTCAGCACGTGATGGTCACAGTGAAGCCATGGACGCCACTGGAGACAAGCCTACAGAGGGAAGGGTAGTGATGACGGAAACTCTCAGTGGTCTTTGGGCCCCTCACCACAACTTCAGCAAGGAGAGGAGGGAAGAGACATGTGGGGACAGGGTACCTGGGGCGATCTGCTCCCCGGTGCCTGCCGTGGTCACCCCGGTTCTGCATGTGGAATTGGTGCCACGAATTATGTCTACAGGGCTCGACCTGCTGCAGCATCTCTTCTTTAGATGGTCTGGAAGGACCCATTCTTCTTGTGCGAAAGGAGGGTCACATACTTTGTGGGAGTTCGAAGGCCCCCTTAAGAACCTGCCAGGGAAGGAGCTACATCACTCTTCCTCAGCTTCCCCTTCATGTTTTCCTGTTGGAACTCACCCCCATTTCATCATTCTGACTAAGTGTCACCCTCTTACACAGTATTGTCTCCTGTTGTTCCTCTCTGGAGGCCTTCCTAACTTTATGAAGCAACCTGCAGGCATGAAGAGAACTGGCAACAGTGAATGTCCGGGCCCCCAGCACCTGCACCCACGTGGAAGTGGTAGCAGGCAGGGGCTTCATGGGATTAGGTCTTAATACTAAGGGCTGAAGTGTCCTTTGTACACCTAAAACTAATACAATGTTAAATGTCAGTTATAGCTCCATAAAATGGGGGCCCAGATGTCCTATTAATAGTAATAGCTATAATATTGCCTTAAATCTTCCTTCTGGAATAAATAAAACAATTATAGCTAAAGCAGTAACAACCAAATGATTTCACATCTTTACCCTGTTTACCCTCCACACCCAGGAGCTGCACATAAATGTCAAGGACCCTGAGACCCTTTGGCTGATAGAAGTGAAGGTTGAGTGGATGATCTCTAACATCGTTCCCAATGCTCTAGGCTCAAGGTCAAAGATTCTGTGTATTTGCATACGGAAGAGAGATCAGAATTGCATTTTTTTTTCCTTAACTTTACCTACTCATTTGAAAGCATCATCGACTGCCAATGCCTGATACTCTTCAAAGGCTGTGGAATAAAAAATTAAGAGAGCTTTCTACCGTGGATATTGGGATCAAGATGCTTGGGATATGGAAGAGCACAAAGGCAAAGGGGCTCAGAAGTGTGCAAATGTTGACTCACTGGCCCCCACCCTTTCGCTATGATGTGCCAGTCACAAGGGAGTTGCCGTGCAGGAGGACAGAGCATGGAGTGTGGAGCATGGAGCGTGGAGACACACCATTCCCCACTGGGAGGGCAGGGGGTGGTGGGAACACCCTTCTGTTTGGTACAAGGGCTAGAAGGGCCAGCATCTCTTTAGCAGAGCTCAATCACCATACAGTCAACTATGGCTCCATGTTGTCTTCATACTTTCAATTAGCCATGAGCATCAGGTATCAGTTATCAATCAAAATTCAGCAGCACATTTTTTAATGTCACCAGGAAATCCTTGAGCTGAGAGAGTTTGCTCCTCCTTACATCTACAGGACATGTGTTTTAACCCTGAGGTTAACCTCCGTTGGAGGAGTGCTCCATGAGGGGCAGCTCTAGAGGAAGCGGGGCAATTGGGAGACAGGCAAGGAAGTGGCCTCTGGGGGGAGAAAGAAGACAAATGGAAGGGAGGTTACCATGCATGCTGGGAGGGCCTGCCTCACCTAAGCTACCCCTTTCCCAGGGTCAGGGGCCCTCATTAGCCCAAGACCTCATTCCTGGCCTAAGTTCTGCTTCGGATTCCCTGACAGAATAACAAACAACATTTGCACAGCACATCAATGCTCCACATTAGTCCCTCAATAATGCCGTGAGGTTCATCCACCATTCCTGGCACCAATCCTCAATAATGCCGTGAGGTTTACCCACCATTCCTGGCAGCTGAGGCTCAGGAAGGTTCAGTCCCTCCCAAGGTCACGGAAGTAGGAGGTAGGTGCAGGGTTGGAGCCCCAACCTCCTGGTTTTAGGTGCCTTGGGTTTCCTCAGTTTCATGCTGCCTTCAAAGGAAGAAAATGATATTTGTCTTCAAGATTCAACCTTTCCTTATGTCTTCAACAGCTCTACCTAGAAGCCCCTGCAAAGAAACAGAATGCCCAGACTCTGGGTGGGGTCAAGGAGTGTCCTGCAATGCCCAAAGGGGAGCATGTCCAGCAGCGTGGGGAGCACACAGGGGACAGTTAAGAAACTATGCCAAAACAGGTGTTAAGTGAAAATATTAACTATAGAAAAGCATACACAAAGCATGCATGAAGACAAACATAAATGTAAAAACAGAAATACATGTGGTTTGACATGACTGGTTCTGGTTTTTCTTGACATTAAATTTTCAATGATTTTTTAAGTAATTGGCAACTCTGAACTAGCAACCATCATGAAATATGAATGAGGAGCCATTCTGACCTTTCTCCCAGCCTAAAGGGCTCTGAGCTTTAAGGATGTAAAGAAAATAGGCTGCTTTCCTTCAATTAATTGCAGGATTTATCCAGTGTGTCCTCCCCAGGAGATCAGGACTGCTGGTCAGTCTTCTTTCCCCTTGCTTGAAAGTTAAGAAAGGACCAAGGGAACAGTCGGTACCTCAGATGTGCAAAAATTGACCATTGACAAAAATACACTTTCTTGCCTGTGCTGAATCCTCCTGAACTATTTTTCCAGGCCTGGGAAGAACCTGGTGTGCACTCAGCTGCCTCTCTCTTCTGATCAGCTCTGGATGGACACACTTGGGAGCCGCCCCACCAGGCAGGAATGGGGTCTGAGGCTAGGACGTCATTGTCAGGGCCTTTGGAAGGGTGGAAGGGGCACTATGAACAGTCATGCCTCAAAAGAAGGTATCCCCTGGGACTGTCCCAGTCCCACCATGGGAAGTCAGAAATCTGGGAATTAAACATGTGGCCACCAGAATCTCAGCATAAAGCTCTAACGAGGGGACTTTCAAATTTTCTTATAATGATGCCAAAGCATATTCCGAGAATGCTGCAAGCTGAATGCTTGGGTCCCTGCAAAGTTCACTTGTGGAAACCTAGTTCCCAGTGTGATGGGACCTCAGAAAAGTAGTGCCCTGATAAGAAGAGACATGGAAGAGCTTGCCTCCTCTCTCTGCCACATGATGACATAAGGAGAAGAAGGCCAACTGCCACCAGGAGAAAGGATCTCACCAGGAAATGAATTAGCCAGCATCTTGATCTTAGATTGTGAGAAATTAATTTTTGTTGCTTAAGCCACCCAGCCAATGGTATTTTGTTATAGCAAAATACCCTGATACCTTCTACTCTAAAATCTTCCTGCAAAATTTTGAAGTTTTTGAGAGTAGCTATGCAAAAATGCAAAAAGATGAAGGACTGTTTGCTGATGTGACCTGCTTCCTATATACTTAAACTGACATTGTTTGTAAGATAGTGTTTATAAATTGCCCCAATTTTATCTTTTTCCTGAGTAAGGGTATAGAGAATTTTTTTATACAGTCATGATAACATTTATCTTCTCTTCTTGAAACCACGAAACTGTTTTACCCAGAAGTAAAAGCAGTGATCACAAAGCATAGGCACCTTATCTTGAAGAAGAAATGAGACTCACTAGGTAGAAACAGAGAGCTCTAACAGTAGTACCCACAGACATCAGCCAAATTGTGGCAGGAATGCCTGGCAGCAAAAAGCTGTTTTAAATCTCCTTTTAGTGACTTTTTATTTTATTGTTTCATACATAACAGTTTTCTGCAATGAACATGTACTACTATTGTAATTAAAAGAGCAGTTTTTTAAAATTGCTGTCTAGTTGTCCTGTTTCCTAGATTTTCAGGTTTTTTTAAAATTTAATTTTGTTGTTGTTGTTGTTATTTGGTCACTAAGGTTGGAATTGCTCACTGTAGAAGGCAACAGTGCTAGAAGCTCTGTCCATCCTGGGGCTCTGCTGATAACTTAGGACAGCCCTGCAATTGGTGATTATAATGTTATAATGATATTCCTGAGTCATCATGAAAAGATGACTTACATTATGTACTTTCTACTTAGGAAAGACCAGAAGTATTTGTACATGTCATCAAGGTGCTCATGAGAAAAGGTGACTTTTTAAAGTTTTGACACTGCAAAAGTTTGAACGACCAATGATCCGGAAAATGCACCTTTGTGAGCGCATGCTCTGCAGGAACACCTGGCCAGTGTGAGGCCATGCACAGGTGAGCAGCGTGGACGCGGGAAGTCTGAGCCCCAGTGGAGTCACAGCTTTACCCCAGAGAATGCTCACAGACAAGGTGGTGCCCCAACACACACCTCTGTTTTAAACCATTGATTCATTCCTGACAAACAAAAAGTTGGTCCGTAAAGCAGTGGTGGGGAGGAATGGAATTTGCCGAGTATTCTGGTGTTTAGTTTGGAAATAGGAAACAGGCAGAACTGAAAGCTCACTTCTGACCATAGTGTTGCTGATCCCCAGGGGCAACCTGAAACTCTCTGGGTCAGCTCAAGACACTGCAGCAGGACGCCGGTCCTCGTCCCCATCCCCAGCAGCAAGGCTGAAAGGCAGAGGGGTGGAGGTGAAGGGGTGCAGGTGGTGATGTCAGCAGGAGCGGTTGCTGGAGTACTGGCCTCCTGACCTGAGCACGGTGCCAATCAGTGCCCAACACGAGGGCAAGCTGGGACCCACAACTCTGTGCCACTGTTTCCAGAAAGCTTTCGAAACCTGCAAGTTTCTGTGCAGGCCAGTCAGAGGCTTGTGTAAGAGCCACATGCCATGGTCGATCCGCAGGCAAACTCCTGCTTGGCCCCAGGGTCCATTTCGACATCCAGAGCAATTCTTAATCCCTGGAGAGGTGAAAGTCATGTCCTTACAGAGCCCCTTCTCATTAGGAAGGAGGAATTGTCTTAAAGGGACTTCATTTGGATTTCCAAACACTCACGTGGCTGCTTCTGCAGTCCCCTTTTTGCTGAACCTTGGGGTGCTGTCCTGCTGCTCAACAACGAGGTAAAGCCTCACAGGTCCTTTGCTCACACGCTTGTGTTGCCTGGGCCATTGCTGATGAAAGAGAGGCTGCTGGAGAGGCCAGCTGTGCTCATAGCAGCTTTCTCTTCCTCCGTTCCCTAACATCCTCCTGATGCATCTCCTTCCATCTGTCTTCTCCTCCACGTCCTCAGGCCCATAAATCTCGCTCTGGTGCCAGGATTCAGCATTCGCTAGGCAGAGCCCTTCTTTGCCATCATTTCTCACGCAAAAACAGGACCGTAGCTTATTGCTTGATTAGCACTGAGCAAACTGCCCCCATCCAGAAACAACTCACGCAGCGCCTCAGACTGTCTTCTCCAGGACCCTGTACCTCTGCCGGAGATCCCTCTCTACCATTTCCCTGTCCCTTTTGCCTGAAAAGGAATTTGAAATGATTTGAAGCGTCTCCTGCTTTCAGAGCCAGGAAGCGTGGCCCACCTGGCTTTACCAATGCCCTGTGAGACTGGGGGACAGCCTAGGGGTGACGCTCCCTCTAGTTTCTCCCACCCCAACAATCAGGTCTTCGGGTCTCTCACTGAACGTTTCTGCCACCATGTCCCCCCAGACAAACAGTTCACCCTCTCAATGCCCAGACTTGTGAATTGTTTCCAGCAGGCTAGGTTTTTGATAATACTTTAACTGTTAAAACTAAAACCACTCCCTATTGTGGGTGGGTCTGAGCCATAGTCCCCTGGTCAAGCAAACCTGTTTGTCTCTCAGCCAGTCTCCCTCACTGGCCTGCCGGTGGTGTCTCCATTTACCACTCCCCACGGGGAGATGACAGTCAATGTCATCACTGGGCTGCTTCTCCCCAGCACGGTCCAGGGCAGCTGCTCAGCAGTGATATACTCTCTGGGCATGCGCAGCAGAGCTCACCAAACAACTGTGTCTTTTGCCCTGGGATCTATGACTCTGGAGGGTTTTCCTTCTTTGCTCTCACTGAAAATAGCCCTCATCTCTGGAACTGTCCGCTGACCTCCTCTCCTGCAGGCTGTTCAAACAGGAGGCTGTTATTGGGAATTCTAACCTCCTTCGTTTGATCTTGGCCTGTTTCATAAACTGGGGGAAAGGTGATTACAGGCGTCTTGTGGTGGCTTGTCTCTGATGTTCCCCTGAATGGCCAAGCTTTGAACAGTATGCTGGCAGCATCTGTGCTGTTTACTCTGCCTGTGCTCACTGCCTAGGGCTGCCTTTGTTGTTGTGCAAACGGTGCTCCCTTTGCTCCCACATCATCCTAGCACGCCCTGCCTCCCTTCAGAAGCCCCTTCCCCGTACTCACCGTGAGGAAGTCATGAAAGGAAATGAACAAATCACAAGAAAAGTAGTGTAAAAACATGTCCCAAAAGGTTCCCTGTTCAAACAACGTTGCTCTGTGGAACACACAGCCCCAGAATGACCCCCTTTTGTCTCCTCAGCCACTGTGTTCCCTGGGCTTTATAACTGCTCGTTTAGAGCGGATGACCCTAGAGCTCTGTCGCTGGAGATACATACATGTTCCATGCCAATGGAGAGGATTTCAGAGCTGTATTGATTAGAAAGAACCACTTGGTAGCTCACTAACAAAACACAGAACCCCAGATTTTTATATCATGTGGACCAAATAAGCCAATGGCTTCAAACATTCAGTTTACTCAGCAGACAGGTAAGAGGGAGATGGATGGATAGATAAATGAGTAGAAAGGTTGATTCTTTTTAAGCCAGTATGAACCTAAATAGAAATTGCATACTGGCAAAAAACAGTGAGGCAAAAATCAAACTAGCACATCAAATTGCTGAACCAAACCAAGCACTATCGGCTTGAGACTTTTCCAAGATAACCTGGATCCTCTGTCCTTTCCCTGAGGAAAGATCTGATCTAGAATGTATGTTTCTGGACAACAGTCACAAGTTCTAAGTGCATTTTAAACTAAATGCCCTTTCCGTTTGCTCAACAGACATTGAGTACATGCTATGTATCAACACCATTCCAGTTCTGGGTCCCAGCCAATGGTGAGCAAAAACCTGCTATCCTTACAGATAGTTAAAGAATGTATTGGGAGAGAAACTTAATCAAATAAGCAAATACTCCGTATGTGGTAAGTGGTGTACATGTTTGGAACAGGGGAGCTTGACTAGAGGGTCGGGGTAGTTCCTCTAAGGAAGTGATGTCATCGCTGAGCCAGTGCCTGAAGGGGCTAAGCTGCAGCTAATGACTGCAGCATGGAGAGGGGCAGTCCAGACAGAAGGAAAGCAATGCGGGAGGCTAAGGCTGCCATGGGAAAACAGTGCATAGTCATGGTGCACAGGAAGGGGCCAGGTCTGGCTGAACTTCTGAAGGAGAGGGAACCACTGGCTCCCAGGGTGACAGGGAGCCTTTGGAAGGAGTTATTCAAGAGTCTAGATGGGGCTAGAAGGATGACATGAGCCTGTCTGTCTTGGAAGAAGACCACTCTTAATGAGGTGCCACAGAGCACGTGGCAGGCCAGTTAGCAGGTGGTAGGCTATTCTGAGTGGGGAAGGCCTCACTCAAGTGATTTTGCAATTTTGCTCCTAATTCCTTCTATCCTGCTCTAAGAATCTCCATTCCTGGGTCTGCCAGTGAAAGTTACTTTCTACTTGTGGAGAGAAGGTAATTAATAGGATAATAAGATAGTTATTTATCCCTGTAATAGAAATCTTCATGTTAAATTTATACTTGGCAACATTTCACTTTAAGTTATAATTGGATAAGCCTAATCTGCCCAGTTCTGACCTTTTGTTGATTCTAATCCCGAGGCAGTGGTCTGATTTTAAGAAAATGGTTACCAGTGCAAATGTTCTTTTTTAAACAACAGGCATCATTACCTTTGCTTCACTGATGAGGCACCCATGAGATGTGGTAGTCAGGGACAGATCTCCCTACCGTTTTAACTAGAATGTTCCTCACCCCAACGACCATTTCCACTACCCTCAGGCAAAATGCAGCATAATTATCTTAAAAGCAAAGACAGTATATAATGATGGGGCTGCCAAGCTCAGGCCCAGCAAGGCGTGGTTTCAGACAAATGTCTTGCCCCCTTTCGGACTGAGGGGTCTCTGCCCCTAAGAGCTGATTGATGCACTATGAGTTTGGTCACCACAGCTCATGGCAGGCTGAGTACATCACACATCCGAGGGTCACCTTTCCATTATAAAATATCCACTGACCTCACGTGCCAGTTTTGTCCAATAAAATAAATAAATCACTATAAAAGAGGAATGGAAAAAACAAGCAGTTAGAAAAGTCACTCTAACTCAACTGGGTGAGGTAACATTTCAAAGGCCTTCTTTCAGTTCATATAAATGTTTCTCTGAGTCTGCCCAGGAATGTCTGAGAAGCAGGAAGTCAAAGAAGCCAGGCCAGTCAACAGCAGGATGAGATACCACTGCCTCCACTGTCCTGGGATTTCCAGGGTCTGTTGCTCCCGCTGCATGCATGCTCTCTCTCTCTCCCCTTTAAGAAGCTGACAGGAGGGATCAAGAATGCTAAAATGTCAAGCCATTGATTCCATGGAGCCTCGGGATTACACCAAACGGGTTACATCACTCAGCTACTTCTGCAGCATTAGAAAAATAGTGACATATTCTGGGCACAGGTGAAGAGACAGCATTTCCAGAATCTGAATTCTCACCTGTCCTTCATAGTAAGAACCTTTGGCAACCAGAGAAAGGCAGGGCTTCCCCTGGATTTGAATCAGAAGTAGAGCCTTTCTCTGTTGATTTTTAAAAAGAGAGGGGCTGTGAGAGAAAGAGAGAGAGAGAGAATGTGGTCAGTATAGATACATGCTGAGGGAAAAAAAACTGGCCTCTCTGCAGGTTCAGAACAACCGATCTTCATACATCACGCTTTGCAGTGAGATTTTGAGAGCAGATTTCCTTCCTAGGTCTGCCTCTAAACCACCCTTCACACTTTAGCTTCCATGCCATTCTTTTTTTTTTTTTCTTAATTAACATAAAATGTAATAGTTGTTTCAGAGGTACATGTCTGTGATTCCTCAGTCTTACACAATACTCAGCACTCACCACAACACATACCCTCCCAATGTCCATCACCCAGCTGCCCCATCCCCCCACACCTCTCCCTTCCAGCAACCCTCAGTTTCTTGAGATTAAGTCTCTTTTAGTTTGTCTCCCTCTCTGGTTTCATCTTGTTTCATTTTCTCCTCCCTTCCCCTATGATCCTTTGTCTTGTTTCTCAAATTCCTCATATCAGTCAGATCATATCATGCCATACTTCATGTAACCTTTCCATAACAGTTAACTCACTTTGAGTTAACAATTAATTAACGTTCCTGTTCTAACTGCCAGTGATCGCCACAATTATGCTGAATGAAGAGCCACCCCCAAACTCCCTGGTTTAATATCCTCACTTATTCTCATTCATGCGTGTTCAGACTGTCTGGGCAACAAGCTGGCTTTGGCTCTGAGAAGTGAGTTGGGGCCGGGTCTGCTCCACATGTATCTCATCCTCCCCATATCAGAGAGGGGTGGTTGGGACTTGCCACTCTCATGACTGATGGCTGAAGCTTAAGAGCTACAAGTGGGAGTATGTAATACCTCTTAAGGCTTAGGGAGACTGGCATGCTGTCACTCTATCCAGACACTGTTGGCTGAAGAAAGTCATGTGGTCAAGCCTAAAGTCAAAGGGTGAGGAAGGGCATTCCACTTCTAGAGGAGGAACTTCAAAGGCACGTGGGAAACAGAGGATATAATATTGGCAACAATAACTCCCCTACTACACCTGTTTAGAAAATAACAACAATCACAACAATGATGATCCTTTCTAAGCACTCTCCACTTGCTGGTATGTGCACTTCCTGTATATTAACATATTTGTTCCCCACCATACCCCGAGTTCTATTCGTATTTGTGGAGGAGGAGAGGGAGGAGAACAGACACTAAGGAACTTGGTCAAGTCCGTACCACACACCTTGTTGGAGCTGGGGTTTGGACGCCTGGTCTGGCTCTGTACCCTGCACCCTTCACTCCCAAGCCATCCTGGATGCTCTAACAGAAAGTCTCTGAGAATGTGGGCGTGGGGGGTGCTGCTCACTTACATTCTGCACTCTAGAGAACATTGTCAGAAACAGTATTCCTTATAACTTCGTTCTGAGTCCCGGCAACTTGTGCAAGGGATAAAAGTCACCTCTTCCTTGCACAAGGTTGCCAGTGAGTCACTGGTTGTTTCTAAAATAGAAATTGGCTCAGGGACACATTTCTATTTCAGAAAATCATGCCAGCATTTATTGGACAATGAATGCTTTCTCTCTTGTTCATTGATACAGACTATAGATGCTGAGAAAGGAGCCCCAGACTCTACGGAAAAAGATTCCAAACCACAGGGAGGCCCTGCCCAGGGAGCACAGGCCCAGAGCACATTCATACCAGGGGTTTGACTTGAGTTATTACCATACGGCCTTCGACACAGCCTGAGTGTCTCACTGTGTTTCCATTCAGGACCTTTGTATCTATCTCTCAATCTTCAATTGTTTAAGCAATGACTGTGTGGGCAGCCACATTGAAAAGAAAGGCTGCATTTTCATGGGTAGAATATCTTTATTGTCTGGCAGGAGAAAATATAATTGATTCCAATGGCTTATTTTAAAAATTACTTTATTGGGACACCAGTATGCTACAGTTAGTTAAGCATCTGACTCTTGGTCTCAGCTCAGGTAGTGATCAAGAGATCATGAGATTGAGTCCCCCATGGGGTCCTATGCTTAGCACAGAGTCTGCTTAGGACTCTCTCTCCCTCTCCCTCTGACCCTAACCCCTCTTTGTTTTCTCTCTCTCTCAAATAAATAAATAAATAAATATTTACAATTTTTTAATTTAACATAAAGCTGCAAGTCTGGCTTGTCCATAAACAAATCATTGTCCTTAAGACACCTGCATTCTCGTTGGTTTGTCACACTGTCCAGTAAGACCAGAAGTGGAATAGTTCCACTGTTGTTCAAGAGTGGGGAGCAAAATAACTATTACTGACTTTTGAACATCAGACCTTACCTAGTAACAAGCTATAAATGGGAGTAGGCAAAAGCCATTAAGAATGATTAAGAAGAGATTATCCTACACTTTACAATATAAACATGTTTAAATAGACATCTGTGTGTGTCAAAGAATTGCTTTACCACTAGATTGCCAGAAGCACACTCTCCTCTGATGTGTTTGTGCATTATTAAATCATCTGTGACCCAAGTCTTCTGACGCATCCCATTATCTTCTCATACTGGTCAGGTGTGTCTCTATTCTACATGGAAGAAAAGTGGTCTCTTCAGGACGGTAAATCATTACACTGAAAATGACGCAGCATTAGAAAAATAGCTAGTATAATTACCTTTTTGTCAAGCTTCCATTAAAGTTTTCTAAAAGGAAGCAAACAAAACTCCCAGCCACTTGCTCCTTGAGAATGAGAAAAGTCAGTTGTAAAGTTAAAAGTTGATCACCAAAATAATCTATGGTTACCATAGTGATAGCTTATGTATGAAAAAAATCTAAACTAAAAAGTAAGTAAGAAAGAAAGAAAGAAGGAAAGAAGAGAAGGAAGGAAGGAAATTGCTTTTCATGTTGATGATAAAAAGGTCTTTTGGGGTAAATCTGCTGTGAACTTGGAAGCGGATGACTGACAGGACATGTCTACAGAGATGAATCCCCTAGTTGACACTGAGTAGGGAAGAAAATGAATATCCTTATTGAGTCGCTTGCCCAAGGAAGGAGCCAGAAACTAATGGCGTGAGAGATAGAGAAAGTGTGTGAATCAGTCAGTAGACAAGAACAAGTCAGAGATGCACTCCTTGGTTGGAATGACACAAAGGTGTTATTCCAAAGGTGTTATTCCAAAGGAATGACACAAAGGGGTTAGGCAGGTACTAGCAAACTTTTTACCCCTGTTGTGCGCAAGGAGCCACTAGACCCTTCTTCAAGGTTTGTTGGCATTGTTTATAGAAACTGCCCCACTCCCCAAGTATAAACGTTCCTCTCTTCTGAAGTTTAAAAAAAAATTTTTTTAAGAGAAGGACAGGGTTGCCTCTTTTTTACTCAGGCACAAAAGAATCAGACTCCTCTGTTAATCCTGGATCAGCACAAATGCCTCTTCAAGCGAAGTCAGTACCTTGATGTGGCCTGTTTGTGAATTACCTGGGAATGAAGACACCTTAAATTCCTGGAAAAGGTGATACCTATTAAGATACTGACTTGAAACATTACCTTTGCTACCTCCCAAATCTCACCAAAATGGACAGAAAAAGGAACTTCTAAAAGAACACAAGCCCTGGAGGACCAAGAGGATGAGAGATTTGAAAACAGTAAGAACAGCAGAGGCTGCAGAGCAGGTGGGTGCTTGCAGACCAAAGTCACAGCTTCAGTGGCAGGAAAAGCTGGGCACTGCTCCTCTGCCCTGCATGATGACTGCCACATGACTTGGAAGGTGACAGTGCAGGTGACCGGAAAAGCAGGGTGAAGATGGGGCTAAAAACAGGATTTGAGGATGTGTTGTTTCAATTCTGTGCAGTGTTGGAGAAAATACCGCGGAAACAGAGCCCTCACCTTCTCCTTCATTCCTGCTGCTCTGCAACCCAAGGCAGGGCCAGGAGGTGAGGAGGGAGCTGGGGAAGGTGACAGAAAACCCCAGGTTGGATCTGTGGAGGTTTCTGGACTGTGGGATGCCAGGTAGGTGAGTCTGTAAAGAATCAGGACTGTAGGAATGCTGACACACCAGGCAGTCCTTGCACACTGGCGTTCAAGCTCATGTCCTCCAGGAGAAAGACAAGATTCTTCTCAGGAAAAGGAAAAATCCCCAGGATACTGATGAGTCAAGGTCCCATAAAATGGTTCTGCTGTGCCATCACAAGATAAAGCCTTATGTTGACAAATCTCCAAGCTTCCAGTCAGATTTTTAATCTCCTAAGCTCAATATGAGGGAATACAAAGATAGCCAGTTATCTAAGTCAGCCTGAGATGTGAAACATACAGACAGAAGACAAAAAAAACACAAGAAAGTAACTTGAAAAGACACCAGTATTAATATCTTCAGAAGGATAAGAGAAGGCATAGAATTTAAGAAAAAAAGAAAAGAATCATTCACAAGTACATGATTTTTAAAGGGACAATTAGAGTACAAGAAGAGTTTTTGGAAATTAAAAAATGATAGTAAAAATTAAAAACTAAATAGATGCATTTGAAAGTAAAACTGAGGAAATTTGCTGAGAGGTTGAAGGGAAAAAGGGCAAAACCCAACCAACCAAACAGATGGAAAACAGAAGAGGAAAAGGAGGAAAAATAGAAGACTCAATTCCAGAACATTCCAATACCTATGTGGTAGGAATTCCACGAAGAGACAACAGAGAAAATTAAGGTAAGGAACTTGATAATAAAATTACAGCCCACTGAATGCCCAGCACACTGGATGAAAAGCCAAATCACACATCATTACAAAATTTCAGAGCTTTAGGAACAAAGAAGATCCTGTGAGCTTTCAGAGAGGAAAACGAACAAAAAGAAGTATTATTACATACAAAGCCCAGAAATTAGAATGGCTTTGAGCTCCTCAACTTCAACACTGGATGCTTAAAGAACATTTCTAACCCAGAATTAAGAGTAGGAGTACACTGGAGACACTGTCAGACATTGAAGACCTGAAACATTCACCGTTGATGAATTCCTGTCTTAAGTGTTCCTGATGATGTGATCAACAGAAATGAGAATATAAACCAATAAAGGGGAAATCATGACATCTAGGGAATAGGAGGGCTAAGACAAAAGAAAAGAGGTAAAAGGACTCTCCTGGATGATGAAGGGGATCCCAGGATGAAACACTGCACCAGCTACAGAGCATGACCAGTCCTGACTGCAACAGGCTGGACTCCTTCAAGTAGATTGGGTTGGTATTTGAATTGGGTTAACATTGCTGAGCCCAGAATTCTCTTCTTAAATGATTCCGGATTAGCCTTGACCAAAGTGACATTTTGCATGCGATTTGGAAAGTGAAAAGGTGGGCAGTAGCCCTTTTCTTACATGTTAAGAAGGTGAGTACAGAGCTCCAGGAACTGTAACAGCTCACACACATTGTGACTCATCTGCTGGCTCACCTGTGGCAGCCAGGCAGACAGTAACCTCAGCTGTTTCTCGGTCTCCTCCTTTGGCTTCTCTGAATCCTGGACAAATTTTAACTCCAGAGAAACAGAGAGATGTGCCAGAAGGGAAAAGTAATCATTGGTGGCTTAGTAATTCCTTGGTGGCTTAGTAATAACTAGCATTTGCATGCACGTAACAATGTAATATAAATGATGCTAAACGCTAATATCACCAGAGTTATAGGAAAGATGAGCTGAGGGATACAGCGATGAACAGTATGTACGTGCGGTAGGGCTGAGCTGGGTTGGGGGAGGGGAGTGGTGAAACACAGCTAAATGTTTACCTTCTGTGCAGAAAGCTATTAGTGCCTAAAACTGAAGACACAAAAATGCATTCATATAAGTACATTACTGGAAAATATGGAGGTAAATTCCTAAAAACTCAGCTAAAAGAAAGTGATTGCCTCAAAGGATCCAAAGGCAGAGCACAAGGAACTGCTGCTTTCATAAGAAGATTTTAAAAACTCTGTAAACTGTGTAAATGTACACATTTTTAAAAATGTTTTGAATGGAAGTATCCATTCACAATGTCCTGGCTTAGAAGGATTGTTAAATACATTACAGTGTTTCCAGGAGACAGAACCTTCAGTAGCTACTGAAACTATCTTTTCAAAATAAAGTTTCGATAAAGAGGGCAATCTATAAAGTTGCATGTACCTTGTGATCCCAATTATGAAATTAAAAATGGTTGAAAAAATTAATATCAAGATCTTGGGTGGTAAGATTATAAACTCCCTAGATTATGCTGTATCGTCCAAATTATCTTCAACAAGCCCAAACTCCTCTTACAAGTGAAAGGAAAAAATAAGAAAAATTATTTTTAAGCTCTCATATAACAAAAATTCCCTACAGAAATTAATCAGGCTACCTTTTTACCTCAGTATATAAAATGTAAATAGTATCAGGTACAAAAGGGAGGTCACTGTATACGGAATTTTTCTCTTATTCACTTCTTAGCAGTTGCCAATCACCCTCTGGCACCACATTCGGACAATGGGAGACAGGATGAGCACCAAGTCCCCAGGGCCCGGTCCCAGCTTCTCATGACTGGCATGGGTTACCAGAAGGCACCAAACTACTGGTTCTGTTAAAATACTGCTTGGTTAAAATACTGAATTTATTTCTGTAATTTGCTGTTTAGTGGGTGCAACTGGGAAGTTAATGATAGTCCAGTCTCCTTCATCTGTGTTATTCCACCTCATTCATTCATCCATTCATTCATTCCATAAGCGTGAATTGTGCATCTACCTTGTGCTTACCTTCTCAGCTATGTTCCATGTGGGGACTCAGAGTTGGATCCTGACCTCAAGAAGCCTGCTCTCCAGCAATGGAAACATACGTGCACACAAATGACTATGATATAGGATCTAATTTGTTAAGGGCCATGAGAACGGTACAAAGAGTTTCTGAAGGAATGGAGTATGAAAAATACTCTCAACTCTTTGTGAGTAAGTGTGGCACCAGGTCTGTAAAATAGTATTGTGTTGCTCATTCCCTGCATGACTTCTCATTTCACAAAAAGTCATTCTTTAAAAGCATACTTTGAGACAAAGAACAAGTCACCCTGAGGTGGTCAGCTCACGCTGTAATGTCAGCTCTTGCCTGCCTGCTGTTCTCTGGTCAGTAATGCTGCTGACAGGTTTAGATTTCTTCTCTTAGTTTCTTGATTATATAAGTGTGCAAGAAGGCTGCTTTTCACCATTTCCATTAGACAAGAGAACTGATCTCTGTTTTCTAAGACAACATAGATGAGATGTCCATTTCTAGCCACAACCATCCCAATAAAAGGCCCGTTAATAATGGAGCTTTCTCTTTCCACCCACAAGCAGCAGGCAAAAGGTCCACACTGCAGATTTATCTCCTTCCCTGACTTGTCCTGATTGCCACACCTACACTGTGCTTTGTGGGAGGAAGTGGGAGTCAGAGGGAAGCCCCCACAGCCCTTAAAGGGCGGCCCTTAGACCCCAAAGACAGTAAGGTGCCTTTGTTGAATAAAGGTGGCAACAAATACAGGGTGAGTTAGACTGAGAGTAGCTGCAGCCTCACTCTGAGGAACTAAAAGCTATAGACACATATTGTATAGCCAGAAGAGGCTTCCAGAAAATCAGAATGCTAAATTAGTCAGCCTCATACAGTGTGACTACAGTGTACTCCCTCTGGAGCGGTGTTCCAAGAACAATAGGCATGTATCTTACCTGATACAACCACTACGGGGTGGTTGATCAAAAAAGCCAATTAAAGTGGGTGAATCCATTAAATATATATATAAACATAGCCATTTAACTTAAAACTCAGAAACAGTACATTTATTTGTCAAGCTTCTGAATTCAGGCCAAGGGCTTCCCTTGAGTCTCGGTGGTCCTTTTCACAAAAGCCACATATGTAATGCATCAAATACGACTTCCAGTTTGGGTTTCTTCAAAGCACAATTAGAGCTAAGAGACACCCTGAAGCAATCAGAGTACAGAGACCCCTATATTTTTATAACCCTCACCCTCTTTCCCCAAAGTTGTCTCACAAGCACCATATTTGACAATCATTTTTCATTCAGTTCAAGTTTTCCAAAGTAGTTAAACTTTTCTTTAAAAAATATCTTTTTCAAGGATTAAGAGTATACTTAGGGTGATGAGCACTGAGTAATAGATACAATTATTAAATCACTATGGCACACCCAAAACTAACATACCACCGTATGTTAATTATACTGGAATTTTTAAAAAATAATAAAGTTTTTTCACTCATATTTCCATTTTACTCAACAATTTATGTGACATCAATTAAATTGAAAGATTTAAGTAATTGACATCGCACGCATAACTTAAAAGATTTAGGAACCACCCCACTTAAAGCTTGGTAAGCATGCAAGCCCCCGGAGGAGCTTTTGCCCTGTACCTGCACCTGACCTGCTGTCCCTGAACGCTGCCACAGCAGGGGAGGTCAGCGCCCTGCCTGACCCGGTTAGTTTTGCAGAGAAGTGGGACACACGGCTCCAGCCAGTGGAGTGGAGGTAGGCCAACGAGCTTCTACTTTTGGTTGTGACCCACGGCCACCAAGCTTTGTCCTTCGGACTTTGCCCTGAGAACAGACAGCAAGGACAAAAGCAAAAGCCGTCCCCAACTGCGGTCATCCCTCGGCTCCCAAGACACTCATGCACGCATTCTGATCAGCAAAATTACCTTGTGTTTGCTCGGCCTTTTAGCGTAAAGGAAGAAAACACTTCGAGTTCACCATGGTGGGCCACACTCCCAGCATAGACCCTTGCGCCTAGCTGCACCTTCGGCACGTGGGCCTTCAGTGGTACCACGTGACTGGCGCTGGCCAATGGCGTCGGTGGAAGCAAGGCAGACACTCCGGCCTGCGGTGGATCCGCCCAGGACCTGCTCACGTGACCTCCGCCGGTTCTCCTCCGCGCTGAGCTAGATGGCGTGGGCAGCCCAGTGCTCTGAAGCCGCTGCAGGGGGACACGTCGTCGGAATGAGCCTGCGTCCAGCATGACCAAGAGCAGCACGGCGCCCATCTATTGGGTGGTGACGAGAAAGTGTCAACTATTAACACTTGGGGTCAGTGCAGCTGCCTTCGGTGGAAAACCGTGATACTGGCTGCGAGAGAGCATGGAGTAAGCGGAGGCACACAGCGGGTGACCTGGTGCTCAGGCTGGAACCTGGGTTCTGGGGGGTGCAACGAACTCTGGTGTAAGAGCTGCTTGTGAGCCCTGTGGTTTAATTTCAGGGACATGAGTACATGTAAAGTGGTAATTTATGCCAGAGGTCAGTATGTGTTCAGGGCCAAAAAAGGGGGAAGGAAGCATTTCAGGCTGTGACTGTCCAAGAAGTTTCAGAGAGGTGATGAAATAGAAGGTGCTTCTGCAGGCCGGGTGGGGAAATAGAGTATACCGGGCAGGAGGATGGGTCGATCATAGAACAGTTGTGGCAATGCCCATGAGAGTTTGGAGGGACAGTTTGCAGAGGACTGGAAAACTGACTCCTAGCTGTAGAAGGTCTGCATGGGAAGCTAGGGAATTTGGACCTGATCCTCTGAACAACACAGGAAACACGTGAAAAACTTAAGAGTCGTGGGTTGAAATGATCAATTTGGGGAGATTAATCTAATCTGGATTACTGAGAAGAAGACCTGGAGGAGAAGGAATTGATTGTTAATCCTTTAATAATTCAGAAAACCAATCATTCAAGGGCAAGGCCTGTGTTGATTCTGCTTTTTGTCCCAGTGGGGGCTGGCACAGTGCATTTCAGGTTCTAAGTACCTAATAAATATTTCCCGAATTGGATTGGGAATAAGAGGGTCTTGAGAGGAGTTGAAGCTGGGAAAACAAGGAGCAAGAAATTATATTCAACCTATCACATAGGGGTCTGTGGAAGAAGGTGAGAATCCATGGTTACTTGTAAACCAGAGGCTTTCCCAGCACAAGGGTTGGCCACCGGAGGCCTTTGGTAAATAACTGTGAGAGGGAGGGAGGGAATAATGGCCAACCGAAGTGAAATTACTTAAACTGGGAGAAAATGGTGAGTTTTCAGATGTTCCAGATTTGAAGTTGCAGTAGACTCTGCAGATTGAAATGACTAGTAGGGAGAAAAAACACTCAAGAAAGAAGTAAGGAAAAAAATTGGAGATGAGAGGTTCTCTCTGAGGAGTTCGGAGCTGGAAACAGGTTGTGGATTAACCCAAGGGAGAGACTGGAGAGAGAGAAGAAGCCCAGGAAGAACCCTTCATTCACCATTTCCTCACTCTCCACTGTGCCTTCCCCAGGAATGGAAGCCAGAGCCAATTCCAGAGAGGTTTGGACTATGAAAGTGCTTCCCAAACCTGAGAAAGCATGGAAGTCATTTGGAACATTCATTAAAACTCAACTTACTGGGCTCACCTCAGAGTCTCTTCTTCCAGAGGTAGAGAAGAACTTGACAATGTGTGTTTCTAACACTTGGTGATGCTCATGCTCTGGGACCACTCTTCTGAGAACCTCTGAACTATGGGAAAGAAGGAACAGCGTCTTTGAGCTCACGTCCCATCCTGAGACTCAGGGCAGGTGACAGAGGTCTATGGGAGTTTCAATGTCATTCCCACAACTTGGGGAACTTGGTTTACAAAGAGAGTCCCTCAGGCTGTTCCCATAAAAGACCAAGTCTCCTGGGCTTGCAGCCTTTCTACCAAAGTGATTTTCCATTTCTTTACAAAAATGTGCAGACATTCTTTTCAGAATAAGCAAGATAAGGAAAACTTATCTCCTGTTTGTTTTTTGTCAGCCGTCTCATTTCCCTCATGACTGCCAGCTGTCTTTGATGTCAACCAACCAAGACTAGAATGTCTGCCACTCAGAGAACCTGGGAGACCTCATGGCTCTGTGAGGCAGTAAGAAATGACCATTCCAGTTCAGGCAAACCAAGAGCCAACTAAACAGCTCTGCGGGTGCTATTTTTTCCTCTGCTGTGACCGTGCCCGGAAAGCTATCTTCCAATATCCTTTGCATGCATAATTTTATTCCCACATGCGGAATAGAGCTGCTTGAGTCTACTCTCGCTCAAAATGAGAGCATTAAAGGAGATGATCACACTCATTCATACTTCTGGCAGTTTACTAAAAAATTGCTACCATGTGCCAGGTTCTATGCTAAGTTCAAAAAGACTTGTTCTTTGCCCTGACGGAGCCAACAGCTGGTGAGGAAGACAGGCAAGTGAATACATTTCCTGGCATCTGGAAAGCCTTCAATAAAGGGACATCATGGAGGATGGGTTTCGTGGGTGAAAGTGGGTGAGGGCATTCAGAGCAGAAGAGACAGTATTGGGGCACAGCCTGACACCAATTTCTCCAAACTGTGAGTGTGTTAGTATGACCAGAATGAAAGATTTTTATTTATTCCACCAAAAACCCCAAGTGTCAGCCCCTGATCAATGTCAGAACATGATCAATGTCCATTCTTGAGCTTTGGTGGCCTCTGTCCAGTGAAGGGTGACAAGGAGCAGCATGGCTCTGAGTGAGGTTAGAGAGAACTGCTGGGCCAAGCTGTGAGGGCGTCATGTATTGAGGCTTCATAACTAAAGCAGTGACTTGGGATGTGATCCCACGGACAGTCAGAAGCCACTGAAGTTCTTAACTGTGGAGGTCCCAGGGACAGGGGACATGGGTCAGACAGAGAAAGGCATCACGGGCCGGTTGCTTTAACCCTTAAGAGCCCAGGAATCAAGAAACTGATACAGAATTTAGGGCTCCTTCAGTGTGTCTCCTTTCCAAGAGGGAGCCCAGGGGACAGGCGGGCTCCTTGAGACAGGGGCCACAGGCAGCATGTCAGGCCAGATACAGCAGGGCCCGGTATGTTCACCTTCACAGGTTCCATGGGAGGGTCGCCTGTCCCTCCTTTCCCATCCTTCCTGAGCATCCCTTCCCCAGTAGCCTTATGGAAGCGAGGCATCCAGGGCAGACAGGAGGCTGGACCAGCACCCCCTAAGACAGGCTGCTTCCAGCTTCCTGAGAGGCAGGCCTGGACTTGCCTCCTGGTGCGTCAGGCTTCCCTGCCCCTCCTCTCACCCCAGCTCAGTCTCAAACAAGCCCTCTCCTCAGCACTGAGCACGCAGGGCCGGAAAGAGTGTTTCCGGCCCAAGCACTGGTTCCTTCTGCAATGGTCCCCTGGTGCAAGAGACGGTGCCCTGGGGACTCGGTTGCTGAGACTGGTCCTGGGCTGGCCGGGAGCACTTGCACTCACAGACTCAGGGCACAACCAGCTCCTCTGTGCATTCTCTCACACAGATGCAGAGCACCTCTGCTGGGAACAAGAAATTCATGCAAACCAGACAGAAAACCAACTATACTGAGCGTTCTCCCGATTACA
The DNA here is from genome assembly GCF_011764305.1 of Mustela putorius furo. Classification (NCBI taxonomy): domain Eukaryota; kingdom Metazoa; phylum Chordata; class Mammalia; order Carnivora; family Mustelidae; genus Mustela; species Mustela putorius. The sequence goes on from NW_025421321.1 coordinate 2,483,164, forward strand.
CATTCCTCCTCCAGTGGCAAAAGTTCACTGTCCGCAGAGACACACGGCAAAGAGCACAGCCCCTTCTGCTGGGCGTTGCAGCAGCACACTGAAGGTGTTAGAGCTCCGATCGTCAGGTCTGGTTGCCAGGGGCTGAGAACTGAGTTGGAGCGGGTTATGCCCTGTCTGCGGGCCTCATTTTTCTCACCTGTAAAATGGGATGACATAATGATCCATTATGAGGATTACTTAGCTCTGCAAAGCATTTAGTGCCTGGATTCAGGGAGTGCTCGGTAATGCTGGACACATTGTTAGCTCCATCACCACCATCATCATGATACCATGTCCCCTTGAAACATGACTCCTTCTCCATGAAACCATCACCAGTTCCCAAGTGGGAGAAACCTGTCCTGCCTTGTGCCTTCATAGGACTCTATTTGCATCCCTCCTTTGGCTTGTGAGCTTTCTACATAAAATGTGTGGTTCGCTTGCTCACCTCCTTGTCTCACACACTATTTTCTGCCCTGACCCTGACAATCTGGGATAGATCAGAATTTTTTGCTGGACAGATGCTCTGGCCCTGCCACTGCTTTGCTAAACTTCTGCCTGATAGCTTCATCCTCCCAGAAGTTGTTCCTGTTCCCGGTTTGGGTACAGGAACCACATCAGTTTGTCTAAAACCTATAGGTTGCCTTCGGGTGTGGGCAGTTACTTAACTAGGACATGCGTAAGGCAGCGGCCCAGACGCAGGAGCATAAGATGAGACAGAGTGGGCAGGTTAGAAACGTTGATGAAACCTGCACCTCTTATAGCCCCAAACTCAAACAAGCCTGTGACATCTGCCACTGATGGACGGTCACACATCCAAAGTGTCTTCATTTCTCTCCATGATCTCTACCATATTTGTGTGAAAGTAAAATGGGAATTTTAAAAAAATTATTCAATATGTACCTTTTAGAAGGCCTAAAACCTTTAACCACAGAGATTTCACAAGCTTTCACAAAACGGAAGAATGGAAAAGTGCACACTTCACAGTTTGTGCTTTTTGCCACCAGCCCTATCAAGAATCTCTGTATGTCACAGCCATATCAAAGACTGGCAAGCTTCTGTACTAAAAGATTAAAAAGTCACAGTTAGTGGCCTCACTCAAAATGAAGCAAGTATTTAATATTTGATCAAGAACAGGGTCTCCCTGCTCAGTGAACAATGTGGAAAGCTGTCTTAGTTCCTTTCGTCCTGAACTGCGGGGAGTGGCTGAATCCATAAGTCACCTTAGTTATAGCCAAAGGTAATTTTACAGAATGAATTGGGTAGTTTGAAAAGATGGTTAAATTCTAATTAATGGGAATAGGAGGTAATGTCACTTGACAGCTATGCCAACTTCCAGGCTCAGTCTGTGTGTATATTAGAGCACTCACAAAAACCCTATGGAGTAGACACTATTATTATCACTAATTACAGATGAGGAAACCAAGGTTTACAGAGGGTAAGTAATTTAGACTCTGTGCTGGGAAAAGGAAAACTCTGTGGAGCATGAAGTCCTCTCCAGACAATTCCATTTTTATGCTAATAAAAATTTTAAATTCTTTGGTCATCTGAACCATAAGAACATGAAATGGGTGAACCTAGTTGCAAAAATCATTTCAGAAAAACAGAATGGCCTGAGACTGTAAGCCTTTGGTTGCTAGGAGAGTCTGAGGTTCACAGCGGACTTGGGGAGCCATGAGACTAATGTGGAACCAAGGTCTGGTAGCAGAGGGCACAAGTTCTGCCCTCAGCCTTCAGTTCAGAGAGCCACCACCTGGCAGCCTGGAGACCTAATCTAGTTTAGAGATTTCTGTGTATGTTTATTTGGGCCACACAGATTAGTAGCCAGTATATAAAAATGAGAAGATTTCATGTTTTTTTAAAGTCCAGATTTTTTTTAGTTTCTTTCTTTCATTGATATATTCAATATCATATTTTTTTGTACATCATACTGATTTGATATTTTTATATATTACGAAATGATCCCCATAAGTCTAGTTATCATATGTCACCTTATGAAGCTATTACAATATTATTGACTGTGTTACATATTCATCCTTGTCACCTATTTATTTTATAATTTTATAAGAAGTTTTTAGCTCTTAATTCCAGTCAGTTATCTCGCCCCCCTCCCAACCTTCCCCCAACCTCCCGGCTCTGGCAGCCAACAATTAGGAGTCTGTTCCTTTTGTGTTCTTTTTTTTTTTTTTTTTTTTTTTTTTTTTGAGCTTCTTGTGGAACTCTGTGGACCTACATTTCTGCATTTCTGCAACAGTTGGCAGAAGAGGTTAATGAGTGGGTGCCCTCCCCATTCCTTTACTAAGGACTGTAGCCTGGGGCTCAGGATTTGAGTTCTTAAGTCAGATGGAGGCTGAATTGGGAAGACCAAGTCAGAGACTGGAAAAACAGAGGGATGTTATAATCCTGAGAGGACATCATGAGAACCTGAACTAGGGCAAAAACAGTTGGAATGGGATAGAGGGAGTAGATGTGAAACATATCCAGGAGGTGGAACTGGCAAGATTTGAGGTCTAAGAAAGAAGACATGCTCCCCTTAGGAGACTTAGTGTTGGTCCCAGCTGAGCTAGGGAATGAGGTATAGGAGCAGGTTTGGGCAGGGGAGGATGAACTGTCCACAAAAGACCAAGAATCACTCATCAGAGACAGATATAGGAACCCCAAGGGTTTCAGAATGCAAAGGAGTTGGGTTTCATATGGAAAGAAGGGATCGATGGTCTTGATTGTAATGTGGTAAGAAGCTCCGGGGGAATAAAGACTAAAAGGCATCTATTGGCTTTGGCAGTTAGGAGGTCCCTGGTGACATAGGCAAGAACAGTTTCAGAATGTAGAGAGGGCACCAAGTTCTGGCAAAGTCCACGTACAACCCCTTTGTTGTGAAATTCCATATAACCTCGTGAGAGGCAACCGTCATCAGGTGTGTGCTCTGAGACCTGCTGAGGGTGGGTGGACAGTGAGGGAGAGCAGCCTCTCAAAAACAGGATCTTCAGACTCCAGAGCCAGAGCCTCCAGCCAGCCGCCCAGCCTCTTCACATCGGTGTTGGACAAACAACCTTGACGAACATGCAATCTGTTCTCTGGTTGTTTCTAAACCATTAGCAACCATAATCCTTTATTTTCATATTAGGCCACCTATTTTTCAGACGAGCTAATTAGAAGTGGATCTAGAGGAACAGACAGAAGTTGGATGCATTTTGGTGAGACAATGTGAGAAGCTGTCTTGCAACAGAGAAATGTCATGCATGCACAGATCCCATTTTCTCTCCCTGGACACATAAGGACACTGCATTTCCCTCAGTTGCAGTCAGCCTGGGCACGTGTGGAGGGGTTTTAGCTTTTTGAAATGATATGCCCCACTGCCAGGCCTCACCCCAAAGTGTGTTCATCCACACTTTCCTTCCCCTGTCTGTCCTGGGGTACAGGACTCCAGGATGGTGGGGCCACAGGATGGAAGGACCTTGGATTTCTGAGTCACTTCTTACAGGAGAACCATCCAGAAGAGCCACCTGACCCCCATCAGAATGGGATGTGAGCAAGAAGTAAGTTGTCACTGCATTTTGCCACCAAGATTTCCGTCAGCATCACCTGGCCTCCATGGACTGTTTCTGGAAGGGAAGATGACTAAGACAGGTCCATGCTTAGAGAGCAAACGAAGATGGTTAACACTGAAAGTTAACTCGTCTTCAGAAACTCTTCTTAAAAACGTAAAAACATTTTGGCAGCCTTCTCATGTGGTTTGATTAACCCTGTATTTACCATGTAAAAGAAATTATAACAGGAGAAACACGTCCCTAGATTTGATATGAATAATACACTGTTTCTTGTATTTCAGACACTGGCTATCAATGTAAGTGGAAGTTTTAATGTTCTGGCCCCACCCAGTGAATTACCTCGATCACCTTATGGTGTCTATTTCCACTTTGGAGAGCCCGCGTACTCAGTTAACAAGGACAGTATCCTAAAAGTTGGCCACCCATCCAGAATCTTTCTTATACTTCAAGCTGCCCAGTGAGCATGGTTGGAAATTGTTGAGCCCCTTGAAGGAGTGGACCAAGGAGAGACTTGTTGTCTAGTCCCATCGGGATTGTAAGAAACCATGTTGAACTTACACCCATACCTCTGCATCTGGGGTGTAAAGATACCTAGAGTGTGTGGCTTAGAGTGGGACTAGCCCTTGCCCACACCCTACTGGGGTTCAGACTGGGTCAGAAGCTGCAGCTGGGCAGCTCTGGCTACTCTCTGAGCTAGAGTTTCTGGCCCCCAGAGAACCACAGACAGACAGCAGGGGGCTCTCATTCTTCAGAACCTTTTCAGTTAACCAGCATTCGGTTCCTTGGAGAGTCATTTTGTACTCTGAGTGATACCCAGTACAACCTAGTTACATAAGCAGTGAAAGTGTAATTGAAATTGATCCTCACCAAGAATGACTTTCTCTGTATGAAAGCGAAGATTGTCATAGAACAGACATTCTTAGACCTTGGATATCTAGAAAAAAATGACTTGCATATCCTGATTTGTCACAAGGAGAGAGAGGGACACCATGCACATTATTTAGGCTTTTACTGACAGAGGCCTGAGCACAATGGCTAAAAGACACAAGGACTACTCCTTCCATCAGTGAGGTAGGTAATTCAAGGCTGACATGACCACTCCACCGAGGGGCCAGAGCTCCTTCCGTGCTCTTGCTCTGACCTCTTATACCAGTTGTCACATTCACTGAGTGACAGCCAGGAGTGAAGTGGAAGGTGGCACAACCACTCTCTTCCAAGAGGAGAAATCCCCTTACTCGGGCTTTTTGGAAGTCTCGCACCTCTGCAATGGCTCCGTGGATGGTCTTGAAGCAGTGGGCACACCTGCCCCCTGGCGAGCTGGGGACTGCAGCCACTGAGCCAGCCATGTTGCCCTGAGCAGAACCAGGAAGGTACGAGTGAGATCGGAAAGGGTAGCAGGTGGCAGGGACAGACCTGCCAGCCAGGTTGAATTCCCATTGAAAAACATTTTTGTCCCCATTCTGCTCTTCTCTCAATAACCACAGCTTTTGAGAAAAGTGATCTCCTGTCAGTGGTAGGTGACAAGTACAGATATACTAAGTACTCTGTAGAATCACATGTCCTCTAGGAACACATTGGCACTTATAAAGTAATTATTCTTCTGCCTGTAAATGTAATGAAGTTCCATTAATAAATTGTATTAAATATAAACCAATAAACAGATAATTTTGTGCGTTTATATTATGGGCTCCTATTCCCCTACTGTGAGCATTCACTGGTATTAGAATGATAAGTTCATGAACCACTCACTAACCCAGAGCCATGAATTATGTTAGAAATATGAACTCTTCTATTGGAAGAATGAATGTGTTGATTTTTAAATGAAGACATCAATAGTCCATATTTCCAAATTCAGTCCCAACCCCCTTTGATTTTTCTGGCTGGTACGGTGCAAATGGATTTTATAATACTCTTGTGGTTTTCTTTTATTAGAAAAATATACTGATCTGTACTGTTGAGCTAAATGACAATATCAAGGGTCATAAAAAAGATTTAGTATTTTGAACCTTTGCACCATTCAAGTTCCCAAAGTCATTCTTGGTGAGGATCAATTTCAATTATACTTTCACTGCTTATGTAACCAGGGTGGGGCAGAGTGAAGGAGGGGGCTGGGGTGGGGGAGGGGGGAACAGGGAAGGCCAAGGGCTCAGCAGAGGGTTCATGATAGTACTCTCTCCATGTGACCAGACTCATTACTGACAGCTGAGAGTTCCAAATCCAGGTGACTTTTTTCTTAAACAGTGTCCAGGGTAAAGGAAAGCCAGACTTTTATTTCTTTAATTAGCAGTGGAGTGTTGAGTATGGCAAATTTAGTTAAATAACTCAATGCAGAATCTCATTCTTCCAAGAGAGAAGTCCGGCTTGTTTATTCTGCCTCTGACCTGGAGTTGTCCCCTCTTATTTTGCGCTGGGAGAAGACAGATCACCCATGCTTTTGCTAACCACTCACTCAGCCCTGGGGACTGGTGTGCAGAAGACCCAGGGCCCAGCATGTACATGTGCCCACCCCAGGGTCCCCAGACTTCGTCTCTCTCCTTCCTTCCTTTGCTGGTGTTAAAACAACAGTGACAAAACTCAGTGGAGTAAATTCTCAGATCTAATGGCTTTATTAAGCAATTCATGAAGGGTAGCATCCCACCTAGCAGGTAGAGAGAGAACCCCAGGAGGTGCACCAAATGGCAGGTTTTTATAGGAAGGAGGGTGGGGCAAGATGGTATCAGGAAAAGAAAAGAAAGGACTGTTCCAGGAAAGGTCACTTTCCCTTATCATGCATGTGACAGAGCATCTCATTGGTGCTGACCAGAAAATTCCTGTCTGACCAGATAAGACTGTTTGTCTGGTGGAGGTTGAAACTGCAGTTAGGTTGGGTATTGATTGGACCCTCAGCTGGGTGACAAGGCTTAGCATAAGTAACTCCATTTAGAGCCGTGCTTTTCTTTTTGACGCTAGGGATAGATGCGTATTCTGAAATATAATTGCATTATCTTCAAATCATGATATACTTGGAATAAAATCCAAACCCCTTTACTGGGCTGTGTTCTCTACGGCCCTTCCCAAGTCCAGCTCAGCCTACTCGGACCAGCTCCCTCACTGCTTTTGTCCACATGGCTCCTCTCTTGGGTACCTTGGTATGCTTGGCTCTTTCCCAGGGTTTTTGCACAAGCTATTCTTTCCACCCAAAACAACTTTCCTCCCTTACTAGGCAAAACTCCCTCCTTCCTCTCCAAACAACCAGTCCTGACCCTTTTATCAGCCAAAGCCTCACCCTCACACGTGCTCCCTCACCACCTCAACTGCTGGCTTGCCACTGACCTCCATTTGTAGCACTGAACTCCATTCTGGCATTTTTAACACCTGTTTGCAAACCAAGACCCTCTACAGGGTTTGTACTTTGGGGAAAACATTGTAAGGGTTTAAATCACCAGTATTTATATTCCTGCTTCTTCTGCCTATGGAGCTGTAATAAACATGGGCAGCAAGGAGCTTTGAAAACTAGCTAGCCCATGCTCTCAGGATGGCAGAATTGAAGTTCTGACAGCTAGCAGAGCTGGGGTCTTGCCTTTCCTAGAGAAACGGGAGACACTGGGCAGGCATGAGGACTCTGGTGTCCTCATCATCACAAGGGCAGGTTCCCCAGGAAAAGAATTCCAATTCCACTCTAGTTCTAAGACAGATTCAAATCTGCAAATTCCATGCCACAGACAGAGCTATGGTCATCTTCTTCTGAAAACCTCTGTGAGTGTTACTGAGCACCCCCTATGGGCATACAAAGTTTCACGAAACCCTCATATGCTTCCTGTGAGTTGAGGAAAATAATTGCCTGGAAGACACTCTGAAGGAAACTTTGTAGGTAACCAGAAGTTTACTTGCTGTGGCCACTTGTCATAGGTCAAGGCAGTTCAGAGTTTGGGGTGCACTGCCGAAAAGTAGCATCCCTACCTGGGGGATCGCTTTCCCAGACAGTAATCAGATGGCAGGAAACTGTCACTAGCAGACAATCACACTGCAGCCCACACAGGCCAAGCATCCTGCACCCCCTTGCCCACTTATAACTTCCAGGAATGATATATTATGATTATTTCAGAACTTGGTGATTCTATGCCTCCATGGCGCTTTCTCAAGGCCAGAGTTTGTCTCTCTCGTAGTATCCCAGCTCCGAGAGGTGAACCATGCACTTGCTGAATGAGTAAATGGTGCCCAACGCCCAAGAATGCTATTCTGATAGCAGGAGCGGACATCAGGAACCTTCTCTCCAGCTCACTCAATGGTCATGACCCAGTGATGACCAGAATACAGCTCAGTGTTGCTCACTGGTTAATTATCTGATCTGCTAGATCATTCCCACCAACACATGAATGTTTTCTACAGCCTGGAGAGTCCTACTGAATCTCTGTGAGCCAAGGTTCTGCGGTGCTGGTAGCTGGCACCTGCCACAGGCAGCGAGCCTAGGGGGTGCTCTGGGCTCCCAGCTGCATCTGTGCTCGCACAGCAGGCTGGGCAGGGTCCCGCTATGTATATCAAGCATGAGTTCTAAATTACACTCCATTCTCCACAGCCCCAAGAGACCCCAGTCACCCAACCATGGTCTGCACTCTTGATTCAAGTTTTTATTTAAAGAAATTCTATTGATAAGCTTTTGCTATTTCTGCCTCAGTCTTCTGGAAAATGTACAAAACAGAAAATCACATATCTTCAAAGCTCTGGGGCCTTAAGTGATGGAGATAAGCAATAATCTCTCTTGTTCCATTCTTAATCAGCTGAATTAATTTGAATACTCCTTTTCATTTGGGCATGATGGTCATGAGCATTGCAAGTGTAACCATCTTCAACCCTTCTTAATAGCATAATGTTTGGGATTTTTCAAAAGAGAAAAAACTTTGGTGGGCTTCTTCTACATCATTCATATTCAGCACCTATTCTGATTCTTCCTCCTTTCTTCTTGTCTTTTGGAAATATCAGTGTCCTCTCTTTTTAGTGAATTTAAAGTCACCAAAAAATGTTGCATCTAAGATAATCTTTATCCTCAAACACATTTATCAAAATGAATGTGCTAAAGAGTCAATATTATACACAATAGAAAACATTAGCCCAGGGGGCACGTGGGTGGCTCAGTGGGTTAAAGCCTCTGCCTTTAGCTCAGGTCATGATCCCAGGGTCCTGGGATCAAGCCCCGCATCGGGCTCTCTGCTCAGCAGGGAGCCTGCTTCCTCCTCTCTGCCTGCCTCTCTGCCTACTTGTAATCTCTGTCTGTCAAATAAATAAATAAAATCTTTTTTAAAAAATTAGCTCAGAATACTTACTTCCTTTTCATTTTGTAGGTTCTTAGCTTAATAATTTTTGGTGTTTTCAGTTTATCACAGACCCTCAGCTTGAGCTCCATGTGGGCATATAAAAGACTAAACCTGAAAGTTCAGGTTAAAATTCTTATTTGGGAACCTACGTTAACTGGATTAACCGTTGACATTGCTCAAGTAAATTGGGTAAATACCATTCTGCCCCACCTCTCTGCCCCAGTCCCAGACATTTCTGTCTCTGTGTCTTCCTTAGGCTCTTCATTTTCTCATGTGTGAATTAACTTGCATGTATCCAGGACAGAGAGGACAAGATGGAAAGGGAGAATATAGAAGTTCAGCCCAAGTTGCTGCTCTGTTCCTCTGTGTGTTGGTGGGCTTGGGGGTGGGGGTGGGGTGGGGGGTTCCTCATGATTTAATTTGTGAGAAAGAATGGACAAACACTGAAAGGCAATGTCCTTTCAAAATGTTTGTGCTTCAGATAGCTTCCTGATTGTCAGCTGTAACTAGGGTAGAGGGATGGAAGAGCCCTTGGTGAGGGGGTCACAAACAGACCAGGCTCGGCCACTCACTGCTGACAAAAGCCAAAGGCAGAAAGAGGAGTAGTGGCGAAATAAGAAGGCATTTATTTCAGTGAGGCCAACACTGGGAGGACTGTAGACTAACATCTCAAGACCATCTCCAAAGTGCTGAAAACACATCCAGGTTTACATAAGGAAAACATGGAACAAAGGCTGGTGGTACGTGTAGGTGGAAAATAAAGGTCAGTTTGGTCATTGTCATGGGGTTGGTCATGGGGGCCTTCCTGGCTCAGGGAAGTCTTTACCACTTGAGGGAATAGTTTCAGTTCCCATAGAGGGGGCTTTACCCACAGGGTCTTTTGCCTGAGTTAAGAGATAAGCTAGAAAGAAGAAGTTAATCAATTAGGAAGTACAGACTGAGGTCAATATGGAGGAAACTGAGGTCTTCTTTTATATTTATATGTAAGAGATATGTGGAGTTACATGCAATATATATGGCTGTCTGGCATTTAATGGGGTAGATATGGCTATTTGGAATTTAATGGAGTATACATGGTATCTGGAATTTAATGGGGTGTAGGTGACTATCTGGAATTTAATTGCATATATTTGGCTATTTGGAGTTTAATGGGGTATACGTGGCTATCTGGAGTTTAATGGCATATATATGGCTGCCTGGGGTTTAATGGGTTATATGTGACCGTCTGGGGCTTTGTGGGGTATATGGTGGTGGGGTGTCAGGAGAAAGGAGAGAAAACAGATCTGGGGACTCAAAGCCTGCTGTAGGTGTAGGGGGAGAGGGAGAGGAGGACAGGAATGTGCATAGACATGTGAACATGTGTCGGAATGATGCAGGAGTATCCATGCCTGTGGCCAACTCAGTAGGGGGTCCTTGGGTGAACAAGACTTGATTAATGGAATTTTAATGCTAATTTAGTTTTTTGGTGCTCCAGTTGCCAAAGGCCTTGGTTGTTCTAATAGAAGCAAGTTTCCTTCTCTAAAAAGGAGAAAACGATGATTTTACAGATTCCAGCTGGTGTTTCTCAGGGTAGGAAGTCAAAAGCCAGGTGTGTGTGTGTCGGGGCGGGCTGCAGAGGGGGTTAACCTGTGCAGCGCAGCGCCGACATCTCAGTGCTGGGAGAGGCCTCTAGATGGTGCAGGTGAGTCCGCAGTGAGGGAAAGCCCCTCTTCAGGGACCCAGTTCGCACACTCGCAGACGGGACGGAGCAGTCAAGGAAGAGTTCCCGGACAGCCCTTTGGAGTAGAAGGAAAGTGGGGCCAGCCAAAGAGCAGTGCCTCGCCTCAGGCAGCTCTGCGGTCCTCCTGCGACGCTTGGCCACCTGCTGCTCAGAGCGCTGCCTGACGGCCATCTGGGAAACCTGGTGGCCCCGCACAGGTTCTGCCTGCCTTTCTCCACAGACCGTCTTCTGCTGGGATTAGAAACTGACCCGCCAGCAGGTCCAGGTAAGTCTCGGTCCTTCTCTTTGGGTTTCCTAAACTCTTTAGCTGTTGGAGACAGAGGTGTCATGGGCTGAGAAATGGCCTGAGTGCATTTTTGAAATGCACGTCATTTTTGGGTTGCGTTTGAACAAGCTTTACCAATTACTGTGCATCTGCACTACCAGTTCTAAGACCTGAGATTGTTCCTTTGTTTTCAGGAAAACATTAGAAACCCCACTTTGCTCCTGGTTGCACATTTGGTTAGTGAGTCGAATTCTCTGCGTGTTTAGCTGGCTTTAAGATTTTGGCTACCAAGTCCACAGGGGTCTCCGGAGAACATGAACAGTATGTTTCCGAGGTTTGCCCCGAGCCTGTCTCACGGGGAACACAGGCAGCTGCTGGGATTTAGCTGCATACCTGCGTCTCCCCTGAGTTACCTGCAGTGCGCTAAGAGACCTTCCCGGTGCAATTTTGTATCAAGTCTGAGACCCAATGTCTCAGATGTCTCTGTTTGGGGTGCACAGTGGGAGATGTATGTATTTCTGATGACTGAGGCATTTATTTATGGTCAAGAGGCTCTCCTGGGTGCTCTGACACACCAAGGAGGAGTTTGGGTCCTACACAGGAGCCTGCTCTGATTCCCTGACATCCTTTAGCAACCGCTCCTGAGCTGCGGGGGCGGGAGGGGTTAGGGCCCTGCAGAAGGGGATCACTGAGTGGGAGGGTGGCTGATGGCGGTCCAAGAGGGACAGTTAAAACAATAAGTGATGGGATAGCAGAGCAGAAGCCCATCAGCAGGGGCATTCCAGAGTTGGTGGGACGCAGGGTACAAGAAGGCTGGCGGGAAGGACAGACAGCAGAGGCTGACCCGCCTTCTCTGCTGTCCAGCTAGCCACTACTCTGTTCTGAGGTTGCATATCTGAGACACTCCCTAAGAATGAAACGGCAGCTAATTCAGAATATTAACAGGGTCAAAAGACATAATGGACTAAGGAGAAAGGAATCAATTCATATAGCTAAATAGAGACTATTCCTTGCCTGACTTGGTGCTCTGACATTTCAAAGGTAAAGCCATTTAAAGTTACTTTTTGACAAAGCCCACCAAAAAGAGAGTTACTCATCCAAGTTGGGATGTTCCCATTTGGCCTGGTGATTGCCCATGTGTCCACTTCCCCAGTGGAGGAGAAGACTGGGGGCCCTGCTCTGGGCTGGGTCAGCTTTCTCCCCATCCTTCCATGAGCCAGGCTGTACACAGGAATATTAATTTGTGATGGCACAGTGGAAGGGTAATCCTGGAAGCACATGCCTTGGGGAGGAAAAAGTAAATAGAATCTCCCTGAAATGTTTGGTTTTCACTCTCTGGCCACTACTTGATTTCTAAAAGTAAACAGAGTTTCATTTTGTTGAAGATACATATTTGCAAAGCTCAGAAGTGTCTGTCTTAAGCATCAGCATGTCCCCATAGCCAGCAGAGCACCTGCCACAGGAAGCAGCCCCATATTGGCTCGGGGAAGTGAAGACAGACCTGGCCTTACCTCCTATTTCACACCTTACAAACCAGATTGACTCTTTTCACTGGGGAGCATCCTCTTATCAAAGCTCCTTAGACCCCAGAAGACCACAGTTAGAAGCCAGGTCATTCGAGTCTCCTCTCTGTGTCCGGCTGAGTAAGTATTGTGGTCTCTAAAAAAATGAAATTCATTCTCGAGGAATTGCCCAGGAGCCCAGCTGCAAAGACTCAAGCAGATCTGAAATTCAAACACAAGCTATAAACAGGATGGCATGTGTGAAGCCAGCCTGGTGCTTCCGTGGCTCAGCCTCTCCCATCGCCTTCCTTCCCCAGGCCTGCTGAACATCCTGCCTGCACGCCTCCCAGCAACTTTCCTCCAGGGCCTGGTTTGCCCAATTATCCCAGAGGACACCTGCCTACTCTCCTCTTTGATGCTGTGTGAGGCTCTGCCTAGGTGATTCCACATCCCCCCCATAGTATCATTAATTAACTTACATTAAGCTCACTTAGCACATTAGGTCAATTAGGAAACTGAGGCCCCAGGCCTGTCTCAGAGAGGGCTGCCCATCCCAGCGGGTCACGCAATCCATCCTGAAGTCACATACCAGGGAAGGACTTTGATGCAATCTCCAATTATTATTTGCCAAAAGAGTGAAGAAGGGACGATACGCTAATTTCCCATCGCTTCACTTCTGCCCTACATTTCTAGACCATTTGCAAAAGTGTTTCCATGCATTTCTTCCCTATTTTCCAAACAAGGAAATGGAGCCTTAGAAAAGTTAAGTAGCCTGCCCAACCGCATATGGTCGATAATGACTGTGATGCCAACACTAACCCAGGGCATAATGTTGTGTAACTTGTAATTTGGAGGGGCGGGACTAGAACCTCTGTCCCCTGAGTCTGTGGTGGACACACTTGCCTCTGTAAGGACATGTGGCAAAGGTTCTGGGACAACCTTCCCAGATAAAACCTGATAAAACTGAGGGTAGCAAGAGCAAACTTCTGCTCTTTTTGGAGCTAGCCCTCACACCACACTGTTGGCTGGCCTCCCATCATTATCAGAGGCAGGACCAAGGAGGAAGTAGTCTAGGCTCCATTCTCTTGGGCTGTCCCCATGAAGGCTCAGTAGTAGAGGAGATCCTGGTGCAGGAAATACCAAGTTGCTCTTTGTATATAGTGCAAACAGTGTCGAATAAGGTGACTCCGTCCAGGAACTAAGAGAAATTGCAAATGGCTTTTAGGGTTCAGGCATCCCAATGATTTCTTGGCCTCTGTTAGTACAAATGAGACTGGACTCTAGTTTTTCACTGTTGTCTGTCGTGAGGTCATCAGAGAGAAGTGCCCAATGTGGGTAACCTGCATAATTAAAACCAAGAAAAAACTTTGCCCTGGGTCTTAGCATCAGAGTGGGCCACTCATTTGCTGGTAAATAAGGGATCCTACAACCCAAGGTGTCTTCAGTCCTTCCATAGGACATAGTGGGCACTCAGCAAAAGTGCTGTTGACCTTTGAACAATGAAGGTTTGAATTGTGCAGGCCCACTTATATGCAGACTTTTCTTTTTTATAAATACAACACAGTATTTATACAGTAAGTGTGTTTTTTCTTCCGTAGGATTTTCTTAATAACATTTCCTTTTCTCTAGCTTACTTTACTATAAGACTATGATGTATAATACATATAACATAAAAAATGTGCATTAATCAACTGTTTATGTTACTGGTAAAGCTTCTGGTCAACCATTAGTAGTTAATTTTTGGTGAATTGAAAGTTCTCCATGGAATTTTGATGGCTCAAGGGTTGGCCTTCCTAACACCCACATTGTTCAAGGGTCAGCTGTATGTCCATGAATGAATGAATAAGATCCTTCCAAGAAAGGCTACCAGTTGCTCCAATCACACAATGGGGAGCAAGGGGTGCCTAACGTCAAAGTGTACCCCAAGTCAACAAGCAAACCATTACCAGTAGGCAGAGCTACCCTCTCTGGGTACAGAAATGCGTGTTATTTCTCAAAGGGTAGGTGCCCCAGGTGTCAAACACACTGTTTGGCTACAAGGTGAAACAGACACAAGCTGGCAAGGCTGGAGGACCTATCTCCAGGTTCTGCCCAGGCCTCCCCCAGAAAGGCCCAGGAGTCTGTATGCACAGTTTCCCACATAACCTGGAGGCCTTTGTTTTCCATTCTGACAAATCAAATCACTGTGCAAAGCAGATGGGTGGTAATGAGCTTTACATAGGGAAAGGCCCTTATGTTGATATCCACAGCTGTACCACCCACCAAGCCAGTTACTTCCCAAGATGGGAAATCAGACTGTGCTCTGCACGTGGTTGGAAGGTGCCCTGGTGTGTGAGTCCCGACAGAATCAGCAGACAGAGCCAGAACAGCCACAGTGGTGTTGTCATTACTCATAGTAGCAGGACCTAAGGTGCATGGAAGCCAAGCTTAGCTGTGGTGTTTCTAGATCCTTTAAGAATGGCACTGTTAAATGATACCATCCAGTAGCTGTGTACAAGCAATTAAAAGGTGAGCCCAAATACTGAAATAAGATATTAGTCTCTTGAAAATAATAGGGAGATAATTCTGCCAACAACACAGTAATCCTGACAAAAGGTGCTTTCTTAGGAGATGAAGAAAGACATGCAGATCTAGACTACAGATGAGAAATGGCAGGCAGTGGGGCGGGGGGCAGTGTCAGAGTTTTGACAACTGTCAGACCATTACAAATCTTTTCTGTTGAAGTTTCCATCCTGCCATAGTTCTAATTCCGTATTTCTTAAATGCCAGGTACAGAAGAGAGAAGAAGGTAGAATTTCATGTTGGTTTTAATATATACATTCTTTCAGCGAATCTTTTCTGAGCACCTGCTTCATGGCAGGCACTTGATAGGGACACAGTGATGCAGTGTTACTGTGCCTGGGTGAGGACAGCAGATGTTCTGTTTTGTGGAACTTACATTCTAACGTGGAAAAAGAAGCCATAATACATTAATATGGATGGAGTTTTGGGTAAATCCAGGGCCATGAAGAAACAAGTAAGCAGGGGGAGCAGAGAGAAGGCCCTGGGGAAGGGGACCCCTTAACAAGATGTTATCTGGGTGAAACCCTAAGTGAAGTGAGGGAGAGAACCAAGGGGAGGCACTGGGGATGAACTCAAGATGTGCCAGCACCAGCAGGAAGTCAATGTGATGACAGCAGAGGAAAAGGTAGGAAGAACAGGAGATGAGAGAAGAGAGCCAGGAGTCAGAGGATGTCAGGCTAGAGGCTGTGGTAAGAAGTCGGGGCTTTCACTGAGGGAGGTGGGAAGGCAAAGAAAACCATGTATTAATTCGGGCTGAAGTATTCACACCCCATGCCATTTGGGGACCATCAGTGCCCACAGCACCCTAGGTGGGACATTGTGAAACCCACGCCCACGTGCCATGAGTCTGGTCTCCAGCTGTGCTCTTCTCGAGAGGGCTGGTCTGGCTCATGTATAGACCGAGGTAGGACAGATCCCTTTCAACCCAACATCTGCTCCCTTTGCAATTAACAAAGGACAGAGGGGCCCTTCCTGAGAAATTTTTAAAGATACTAACTTGAAACACGTGCTTACTTTTCTTTACAATCTCAAACTCGAAAGAAAACACTGAACATGGGCGCCTGGGTGGCTCAGTGGGTTAAGCCGCTGCCTTCGGCTCAGGTCATGATCTCAGGGTCCTGGGATGGAGCCCCGCATCGGGCTCTCTGCTCAGCAGGGAGCCTGCTTCCCTCTCTCTCTCTCTCTCTCTCTGCCTGCCTCTCCATCTACTTGTGATCTCTCTCTCTCTCTCTGTCAAATAAATAAATAAATAATCTTAAAAAAAAAAAAAAGAAGAAGAAGAAAAGAAAACACTGAACATTCCCATAGAGTCCCACATTGCCTCCTACCCTTTCGCACCCTCCCTGATCCTGGTGCAGCCAGCCCCAGGTCAGTTCCACTCACCCATTTCTCACTTGGAGAGATGAAGAGACACTTCCCAGCACTGGGAAAGATGGAGTTGGACGGGCAGAGCAGCTCTCATAGCGAAGCCCAGTGCCCTGACATCCAGTTAGGAAGCCTCCTCTCCCAGGATGCTGTGGAGGAACTAATTGAGAGGTCAATTTCACAGCCAGTTTGGCATGCCAGAGCTATTCTTGTCCATTGCACACAGCCCTAGGAGTTGGGGAGAACCCTAGCTGCTCGGCCCCATGCAGCAGCAGGTGGCTCGCCAGCACCTGGCAAATTTGAGTTCCTTCCAAGTAATAGGGCTGTGGAGAAGGATGAGGGTGAGAGGTCAGCCTAGAGGAAAGAGATCCCATTGCAGGGAAGCCCAGAGCACTGAGGGCACATGCATGGGTCATGAGGGAAGAGGTCGGGGTGGACTCAGGGGTGTGGCATTTGGCCAAGCTCCTGAAACTATGTACGGGGCAGGGGGTGGGGGGGCTAGACCGCAGAGGACGGTCAGATGGGATGCACACGTCTGCTGCTTTGGCTGATTTTGTTTACCCGGCAAATATGGTTTTATGGCTTAATATTTTGATTGAGGTTTTTTGTTCTTGCATAACAAATATTACCTCTGGCCCAGAAAAACTGTAATCCTTAAAAATCCTGGAATGCGCCACACTTGCTTAAAAGCACCTCAGAGGACTTTCAAGGTTCGTTTTCTTTAAGATTTAGTCCTTAATAACGGCTAGAAATGGCTGTTCCTAAACCCTCCTGTCCGTAATGAAGAAAATCCTTGAGAATGGACACTTTGGGGATGTGGCTGTTCAATGCTCCCCCCACCCCCCGCCACCTCCACAGAAAGCCGGCATCTCTACAGAGGAGGGGCTGGGCAGCTGGCTGGGTGGCACTGGTACATGGTACAGGGCGACTAGGCATGAGGGGATTTGCGGAGTGGTCTTCTGCTTGATGGATTCCTCCCTGGGTGATAAAGTCTTCAGTAAGTATCATTTAAGTTAGAAGACTTTAAAGCAATTCCGGCAGAACCCCTTTCAGGGTTTAGCTCATCCTTGCAGAGACTGGGGGAGAGAGACCCATCCACGCAGCAGACGTCTGATCTATCCCGGTGGCCTCTGGCAGAGACCAGCTCTGTTCCTACGACCACTGTGATGTGAGCAATTGCCTTGGTCCCCCTCCAGCACTCATTTAAGCAATTTCGCTCCTCATTTTATGGACAGAAGAAACCAAGACAGGGACATGCCAGTGACTTGGGACGCTTGGTTTTGAGTCAAGTCTGCAAACCAAGAGACCCAGTTTCCGCCACCATCGCTGCCAGTCAGTTTCCAACGTGAGTTTTCCACATGAAATTCATTATCCAAACAGACCACACACAGCTCTCTGACTTGACTTCTACAATTGGCGTGTGTGAGGGAAGAGGCGCTTCAGAATATTATTACCCTGATGATTATCACAGTTGTTGCTTTTGAAGGCAAATATTTATTTTGTGAGGATTGCAAAACTAAGAATAGTAGAATGTGGGGCTCCTCCTTATGTTTACAGAATAAACAGAACTGAGACACCGACAAATGCTATGTCCCCTGTTCTCGGAGCACCCAGCTATTCACCTCCTGCTTATAAAAAAAAAAAATGAAATAAAAGCAGGGGCCTCTGGAAAAGCAGGTATCTGTCGGGCTGAGCATCCTTCTGCCCACCCCACGGGGCTCCAGTCAGGAGGATGCAGGCTCTCTGCGGGTGCAGTGGCTGATGGGTTTGGGGGACATCTGTCCTGTTCACCCCGGTGGCCTGAACAACACTTCTCCAGGGTCTCCCTGGAGGTTTTCCTTGTGAAATTAGAGCGGCCACTGCATTTGCCATAGAATACCAGGCTGCAGATTTTGCTAGAGGTTTTGTAAGAAGAGCTAAAAGAAATGGAAGACCTGGCCCCTGTTCTTAGGGCACACAGTACCGAAAGGAAGAAGTAGGACAAACAGCCTATTCACACAAACAGAAAGACAGATTGATGTAAGAAATAGAAAAAAAACAGCACTGACCACGCTGCCTTGCATCATTCAGTGTAGGTCTCTGGTGTTGGGCTGCGTGCTGCTCTCTGAGGCAGGAGCACAGCTCCGTGGGGAGCATCCCAGAGCCTGTAGCACCGGGGATGTACCTGCCTCACACATAGTAGACACTCAGTTAATGTTTATATAAACCAGCCTTTATGAACACTTACTACTTTCACATTTGCATTTTATTTAATCTGTGTAACAATCCTGGAAGTTCGAAATTATCATCAAGGTGTCACAAATGTGTAGGAGAGGTGAGGTGACTTGCCCCGGAGCTCCCTCCTGGTAAGTGGCAGCATTTCAGCTGAGGTTCACAGACATCAACTTAGTGTCTTTTCCATGGGTTCCTTCAGAGATCAGGTCTGGGGTAGGTTGCTGCAAATTAGATTGAAATTTAACTTTATATCATAATCCTTTCAGGGGTGGGGCATGATTTTTCTTTGTCTAGATGTCTAGGGTTCTAGACATCTCTGAGTTCCCCAGATCTCTTTTTTGGCAGGGGAGAGAGAGAGTGGTGGGGAGGGACAGAGAGAAGAGAGAGAGAATCCCAAGCAGGCTTCACGCCTAGCATGGAGCCTGAGCCAAGGCTCGATCTCATGACCCTGAGATCATGACTTGAGTTGAAATCAAGAGTCAGTCACTCAGGGGGTGCCTGGGTGGCTCAGTGGATTAAGCCTCTGCCTTTGGCTCAGGTCATGATCTCAGGGTTCTGGGATTGAGCCCCACATCGGGCTCTCTGCTCAGCAGGGAGGCTGCTTTCCCCTCTCTCTCTGCCTACTTGTGGTCTCTGTCTGTCAAATAAATAAATAAAATCTTAAAAAAAAAAAAAAAAGAGGGTCAGTCACTCAATGACTGAGCCACCCAGGTGCCCCTCCCCAAATCCTTTGCAGTAGCCCTGTGTATATGTTATTTAGGGCAGCAGGATGCTGGGAACTGAGCAGAAAACAGAACCTCTCTTTCCATCCCCCAAGAGCAAGAGTAAACAAGGCAGCCAATGTCCTCACAATGGCAATGTTAGAACTGCACAAGACCCAAGACAAGTCAGATCCCACATCAACTTCAGAGGCCTTTCTTCCCTGATATTGGGCTGGACATGTCCTGTTGGGGTCAGACAGCAGTGGGCACACCATGGGAGGTGGACATAGCCACAGGAGGTGGCATGACTCAAGAAAGGATGCCGAGGCCAGGGGCTATGTGGAAGTGTGGGTCAGAGTGAGAGGGAGACATGGGCCCAAGTCCTGGCTCCTCCATGGGCTAATGATGAGATGGGACTGGTCGTCGGGGAACTATGGCCTACCGGTTACCCTGAGAAGGATAACAATACCCAGCTCATGCGATCTCTGTGTGGATTTAAGTGAGGTGAGGCAGGCAAAGCTCTGAGAACAGGACAGGGCACCTGTTAAGTCCTGCCGATAGTCTGCATGCTCTCATGGGCTGAACTTAATACATCAGCTAGACCTTGACTTTATTGGTCACTCACAGTGGTTTGGGGAAGGTCAAGGCCATCTGAGATGTCCATCTTTCCCTGGAATAATCTATCAGTTTGGCCAGGATCCAGAATAGCCCTGGGACCTGCAGTTTAGGTGCAGCTACACAGAGGACAGGGAAGAGTCTATGACCCCGTGGAGCATGGTATCTGGTTGGTCCCCCTGACGGCACTGGGGCCACTGCAGCCTCCCTGCTGCTCCTCACACATGCCACAAGGTGCTGCATTGCTGTTGCTTCTGCCCAGAATGTTCTTACCCAGGATCTTTGTGTCCTGTACATCCCCTTCCGGTCTCTGCTAACAAGGCACCTGATCCCAGAAACCCTCCCCAGCCCCACTCAGAATCAAAAAGTGGCTCCCACCTCCAAACTCCTGTTTCTTAGCGTTGGTCGCTAGAGGACTCCTTATACACACAGTGTAACCTAGGGATCATCATATGGATGTGAGCCTAGGACTTGGTGGGCAATCAAGTTTAGAGTCTCATTTAGAAACCCGGGTGGCTGCTGAGACCAGACAGGCGTGCCCGCCAACCTGGGGATGGGAATTTCCTCCCCGGCTCCTGACAGCCTCCCAAGGCAGGTTTCACTATGCCCATCCCTGCTGCGGTTTCAGGATGGGACTCTCGGGAGACTTCCTGGGAGCCTCTCACTGCAGCTCCGTATGGAATCAGTGAAGCAAGTAGAGGAAAGGATGGACCACGCGGAGGTGGAAGATCTACTAGGAGGCTTGGCCGCTGTTGAGTTTCCTTCCCATGAGGAATTCCTAAAGCAGCGAGTGTCCCATGCCCCACCCACACCCCTGTCCCCACGCAACCTACAGTGGCCGGCGCAGCTCTGCACAGGGGTGGGCACGGTCATGCACACACAGAGCAGGCGTGGGGGGCGAGTTACCACACTCTGTTACAGGTCGGGGGGCTTCAGTCTCCTCCCCACCCTACCCCCGCCTGCCTCCCTAAGTGCGTAGTCAGGGGCCCATTAGGAAACACAGAAGGTCAAGGTAAAAACACTTCACTCAAGGGGCCAGTCATCCTCTGAGAGCCGTGCAGAAGGGTCGACAGCTTTGCCTCCCCGTACACCCCGAACTGTCCTTTCACCTGTTGGCAGCCACCGTCTGAAATCCTCCACCTGTCTTCAGTTCCTGCCCTAATGCCTCTAACCCTGGGTGGCGTGGCGGCGTCCGGCCCTCGGCAGCCTGGTGGCGTGGCGGCGTCCGGCCCTCGGCAGCCTTGCTACTGGAACTCTCCCCATCTCCTGGGCCTTCTTTCCGTCCTTTCCTTCTCTTGTTCCTCATTCATCCTGCTTTGGCTAAACAGCTCTACCGCAGTGTGTGGTCCCTGCATCCAAATGACCAGGTGGGCAGGCTTTACCATCTCTGCTCCCCAGTCCCTGGCACCGTCCTCAGCGGCTCCGGAGTTGCACGTGGGGCGTGTGTGTGTGTGCGCAGTGCATCAACCAGAAGAGCTCAGGATGAGGCCGGGACGGGGCTGGGGTTGTGGAGGAGTGAGGGGCAGAAGCAGCCTGGCGTTGGCACTGGCAAAGGAGCTTGTTGGAGGAGCCGAGGTCCCCCCTATGGAGGCAGCAAACCTGGCTCGCAGTTTCTCCGACTGGATGATACCTTTACTTCCTGCACCTCTGGGGTCTAAGCTACAGTGAAGGGAGCTTAACTAACTGCAAGAAAGGTCTGTTCCTTAAGTGTGAGTTAAATACTTGAGAGGCATGACGAAGAAAGGCAGAGGGCGGGTGGGTGCATAGGTAAGAGTGCGTCGGCTTCCTCTGGTGGTGTGGTGTCTATGAGTTTCAGGTGAATCTCCTTTTCTACAACCCTGAACATCTTTCTTTTTTTTAATAAAGATTTTATTTATTTATTTGACAGAGAGAGATCACAAGCAGGCAGAGAGGCAGGCAGATAGAGATGAAGGGAAGCAGGCCCCCTGCTGAGCAGAGAGCCCCATGCGGGACTTGATCCCAGGACCCCGGGATCATGACCTGAGTGAGCCAAACGCAGTGGCTTAACCCACTGAGCCACCCAGGCGCCCCCCTGAACATCTTTCAATCTGGCACTTCTCTGGTTTCCAAGTAGACACCTGATCCCTCACTGGAAGTGGACCATCTGCTCCTTATGCACCACTCCCCTCCCCCAACTGAAAACTCTTGAGGGTTAATGGTTTCCTTTTGGAAAACTTTCAAATTGTATTCATCTGAGTTTACATTAGCTGCTCCCTTCTGTTCTGTGTGTGGAGTATTCTCCTGCTGGGTTTAATTTAACCAGATTCTCAGCTGTGCTAACAAATTCATTGATGCCCTCCTGCTTTCAGAATGGATTTTTCTGAGCCTTTTCTCTGGCTTTACTAATAGACTGTGTCCATACTGAACACGCCGTGTGGGGCATTGTTTGGTGTTCCTCTTGCTTCGAAACCCATTTCCTCTGACCATACTTCTCATCTCAGAGGCTAACAGGTTAGTTTTAATATATTAATGGTTAAAATTTTTATAATAATCACTGTTAAACACAAAGAAACAACATAAAAAATGTTCCTCTTAGTAGAGACAGCCTCAGCAACTCCTAGAGGGATCTGTGTGTTCCATAATCATGAAGACCCCCTGGGGGCCTACTTTTTAGAAATACATTGTGAAAGTCTGAGTCTTGAAAAAATATTTTAAACATGCCGATTGGTAAAGACACCCAGAACTTGCCAATTTTAATTTTTTTTTAAATTTTTTTCAATTTCAATATTTTTGGTGAATTTTTCTTAAATGAACTTCTTGCATTTTATTTGACTTGAGAAGAGGCCTGTCCACCTAACAAGATGGTGGTTATTGGGAGCCAGAGAAAGAGATACAATGGGGTGTTCTAGGCCCACGGGGTATACTTTATCCCTTGAAACACTATTCCTATACTTTGCCTGAGTCCTTTTGTACTTCAAAGACCAAAGATGGGTTTCTAAAAGAGATTCTGGGTGAAGGCAGCACCCCAGCAGGCATGCCCCACGCAGGTCCAGAGCTGGCCGTCTTCGGGCCCTGGCACTTCCCTGTGTGGACGCCCTTTATCAAAAGGAAGATTGCCTGCAGCCCAGTTCTGTTGGAGGAGGTTGGTTGGAGGTCTTCTATTGGAAAGAGACTCCTTGAGGGATCTCGTCCATTTCCATTGATGCCATGAGTCCTGTCTATGAGTAAGAATACGCATGTGCTATAGGACTCCAGTCCATCCTACAGTATCATGTCTTGGATTTAGCGAGGGCTCAGTGATTAGTTTGTGTGTATGAATAAGAGACTGAGTGAGAAAAGAAAACACAAATGATGATTTTTCCCTCTCAGCAGTTGTGCTAAGGCCCAGAAAAGCCTACTGGCCTTTCACAGATACTGAAGCCCCCTGAAGCTGCCACAGTGGGCTCTGAAGTCTTATGTTAATTAGAGTCTTGCTGGCTTTTTCAGCAATGAAAACAACAAAGACTCAATGAGAAAGTGCCTTGAAGTCAAGGAAGCAGGTATTAGGACAGGGGACTTGCAGGCATGCTGGGTCCTTCATAACACCTGGAATCACTTTTTACTTAAAGACTACTCAGAGAGGGCAAGATCCTCAAAGAGCCAATGGCAAGAGGCCATGGACCTCTGAGGGCAGCACTAATGAGCTGTGAAGGCAGAGCTCATGGTAAGCAGTCCAGGATCTGGAAACATGCAGGGGCCAGCCACTGGCAGGCTGCCAGCATCATCAGGGCACAATCACTGACTTGCTGTCACAACACCGTCACCTGCGTAGTGGAAAGCTGGTTCTTTCCTGCCTTGGGAGGTAACGGGCACCCTCAGATATCTCCCCACCTTGCCCCACACCCAGACCCACATTTCTAAGGCCATTTGCAAGTGGTATCAGAATTCCTTAGAGAGAGAGGGCTCATCACAGGGTTGCGGCAGGGAAATAAAGAAAAGCCTGCAGCATCCTCTAGTGCCAGAAAGCAGAGAAGGGCAAAAAACAAACAAAAATAAAAACAAAAACAAAAAACATGGGGTTAAGTCTGAGAGACATAGGAATCAAGTGAAAGAGCTCCCAGTCACCAGAGCCGGAATAATGGCGCAATAAGGTACTATTGGATTATAATCCAAAATTTGATGTACATATCCCTGCATCCAAAATTAATAATCATAAATGATTGCATGAATAGAGGACAAGATACAAATCACCGGTGCAGAAGACTGAAATAGATTATGTGGACACACCCGTCTCAAGGAGGTGGAGCATAACTCCCCAGCCCTTAAGAGTAGCAGCTCACAGTCATCACTAAGAGGGTACAAAGGACAGTACAGGATGGAGAAACGTAACTGGAGAGTGGGAGGGCCTGGCACGTGCTCCAGGTCAGTATCAGCAGTGACACAGGAGGCTGACAGGTTGTGCATCTGACAGGACGTGATGAAAAGGGTGCTTTACCCCTGTGGTCTCCCTCCCCCAAGCCCATAAACCCAGCCTGACCATAAGAAAAACCGAATGAACCCCTCAGTTGAGGGATTTTCTGCAAAATACCTTGACACTGTCCTTGACCAGACTTTCAAGGTCATCAAAGCAAAGAGAGTCTGAGAAAACTGTCATAGCTGGAGACGATGTGGAGATAAAATGTGCTGGAATATGCTGTCCGGGATGGCATCCTGGACAGAAAAAAACATGACGGGAAAACTAGAGACAGCTGAATAAAGTATGGATGTTAGCTACGTATCATGGACTAGTCAGGCCCATCTCTGGGTTCAGACCCAGAGCCCACCTTGCCCCTCTGGCTTTGGGAACGTTCCAGCTCCTGGGATGCTGGCCCAGGGTACTGCCCCATCTCGTGCCCCCTGAACACTGCCTGAGCCCTGTAGGCAGTGTCCTTGCACTTAGGTGTGGACTCAGAGGAAAAGCAAATTCAAGGACAGGTTCTGGTTCTCCAAGCCAGCTGTAAAGGCAGTCAGTCCTTGGGCAGGAGGCTACCAATGGCTGCCTGCAAGGTCTAGGGGACAACTGAGTTCCTGCCTCCAAGGGCTGCTGCAGCTCCAGCAGACTCCTGCAGGCTGCACGTGTTCTGTGCCTGCCCCAATGCAGGTGGTGACACGAGCTAGAATTCCACCTTTGCCACTTACATTAAATTCCTTCTCCTCTATGAATCCGTCAGTGAGATGAGAATAATGTCTACTTTCCATGGTTTAAGAATTGAAATAATGCTTATAAAGAGGGTACCTCTGATTCTAACCGATAATCCACCATCAATATGTGGCACCTGGTTGTTTCTTTTTTAAGGATCTTATTTGTTAATTTGAGAGAGAGAAAAAAAGAGAGAGAGAGAGAGAGCACAAGCAGGGGGATGGGCAGAGGGAGAAGCAGACTCCCCGCTGAGCAGGTAGCTGTACTCCGGTTGTGATCCCAGGACCCCGAGGTCACGACCTGAGCTGAAGGCAGGTGCTTACCTGACTGAGCCACCCAGGCACGCCTGGCATCTTTCATTTTTCTTATTCCTGTTTGGAGAATAAATGGACGGAAAGGGCTAAGGTCTCCTAGAAGCGGAATGTGGAGCCTTTTGAGAACAAAGCTGAGGCTTATAGGTCCATACTTCGTTGATGATGGGTAAGGACTTTGTGCTGAACATATCCTGGGGGGCTGATCTTAAACCCCAGGAAAAGTTATTAAGTTATTTTCATAAAAGCAGTGGCCAGTGGGGTGTCCAAAAGAGCCCTGTGTTAAGGGGCCTTTGAGAATCCTCATGTTTTTCTTACCAGGAGATGGAAAGCCAAGCTTGTGGCCAGATGCCAGGCACTTCGCTGCGTTCGGAGTCTATGGTGAACAAGTTATGAGTGCAGCCTGGGCTTCCCGACTGGCTCTTCGGAAAATGCATTCCTCGTTCCTTCCCTCCCAGAGAAAGCTAGTACGTTGGCAGGTAGAGAAGGAAAGGCAAGTGGTTCCCGGAGCCACTGCTTGTGGGCTGTGACTGTTCTAGCACAAAGTAGAGAGTCAGGGGCTTTGCTCAGTGCCAGGTTTCGGGCCCAAGATGTCCTTGGGCACCAGAAGTCTCTGGGCATCCCCACCTGTGCTACTGCTGGGACAGCTGGCCAGCTGCTGTTCACACCCCACTGCCCTCCTCCTCTGGCCACCGCTGGGAGGAGCCATCCCACTTCTAGTGGCCTATTTTCACGCAGGGCAGGTACATAGCATTATGAATACCTCGTGAAGGCCCTCCTAGGAAATGTGAAAGCCCAGCTTAGAAAGTTCACGAAGGCACAGAGAGAATCTCGCCAGCCAGGGGAGGTGGTGGAGAATGGGAGCAGGAAGAGGTATAGAGCCAGCAGCAGCAGGCAGCCAGGTGGCCACCACCTTTTCTCACACCCTTTCTGAGTCTCAGCGTCTAGTTTCTGGGCCACCGGCCATTGGGTGGCCATGAACAGATCAGCTGGGTGTTGTTTGTTTGCTTTTCAAATTAGCCAGACAAGTTCCCACTCCGGTGCAATCACAGCCATGGCTGGGAGACAGGCAAAGTAGGGGAAAATCCTTCCACCCTGCTCAGACGCTGGTCCTGCCAACACTTGGCAGGCAGGGCAGACATCCCGCTCCGAACCCAGGTTGCATCTCTGTTCTCCGACGCTGCTGGCACCTGCCCCAGCCCTGCCCCCAGCACTCCCGCAGCCTGGCAGGGCAAGAAGGGGCAGTGGCTCGGAGGTTGCCACCGAGCCAGCCAGAAGGGCAGGGCAGATGCCTGAAGGGCTTCTAGAAAGGAGTGGGAACCATAGCACGATTGCGTGGGCTGGGGCTGGGCGACCACACTGTGCCGGGCCTTGCCTCCCTCTGAGTTTAGATTTCAATGTCATTGTCTGCTTTAAACCAAAGCTTCTAAAGAACTGGGGTCAGCTTGTCTATTTAAGTTCTGTAGAATAGAGCCTGATGCCACACGATGTCTCTCCAGGGCGCAGCCCACAGAACGGACTCACAGGTGAAATAGATCAAAAGACCCCAACACTTAGCAACTTCAGACCACATGCCTTTGCCATCTCACGCCATTCTGGAGGGTCAGGCTCAGGTGTAGCTCAGAGTCTCACGAGGTTGCAGTCGGCTGGGCCACACCGCCTGAAGACTTGATGGAGGCTGGGGAGCCATGTCTACAGAGGCTGGCCAGCATGGCTGCTAGCTGGAGCCTCTCCATGGGCTGCTCCACGGGCTGCTTGAGCATCCCCACAACATGGCAGCCACACCGTCCAAGCCAGAGCAAGCAGGAAGCTGCAGTGCCTTTTAGGACTCAGTCTCTGAGGCAGCACAGAGCAACTTCTGCTTTTTCGGGTGGTTGCAGGTGAGTCACTAAGATCAGCCCGTAGTCATGGGGGAGGACATAGGCTCCACCTTCTGAAGGCAGGGTCAGAGTTTGTGTACACATTTGCAACCAGCACACCTGATTTCTAACGCTAGCTTGTCCCTGACTACTATGTGACCTTGGCCAAATCACTTCAAATCTGGAGGCTTCAGTTTCTTCTATAAAATCAGAGAGCTGACTAGGTGCCTCAGAGCCTCCCCTTGGCCCTCATGCCCCATTGTTCATTCATTCTATGTATTTGTTAACTAAACATTTACCCAGTTCTTCCTCTGTGTCTAGCTCTCTTTGCAATTCCCATCCTCATGCTAGAATAGCTGGAGAACTTCTAAAAAATGCTGGTGCCTAGAACCCACCCAAGAAACCCAGCTTTAATTTTTCCGGAGTGGAGCCCAGATCTCTCCCAAGGATGCCATTGTCCAGGAAGGATTGAGAACTGTTGTTCTAGACTCATAACCTTTAACATCATGAATCACCTGGGGATCTGGTTAAAATGCGGATTTTGATACTGTGGGTCTGGAGTGAGGCTTCATATTCTGCATTTCTAACAAATTTGTAGGTAATACAGTACATTCCAAGGACTATGCTTTGAATAGCAAGTTTGCAGTTGCTGGGGAAAGGTGAAGAAGTGCAAGGATAGTTCCCATCCCAAAGAGCAAAGAATCTAGCTCGAGGGGAAGACATAGCATGACAATGTAAACAGCACCCCAAGACCTCAATACCCCATATCTGGTCCAGATAGGATGTACCAGGAATTGTGTTTGAGGAGGTGAAGAGCATCCCAGGTGACCCGTTGACTCCTGCCTGGACTGTCACGGACATGACATCGTTCTCAACACCCCCCAACCCCCGTTTCTCCATCAGCAACACGGAAGGTGGAAAGAAAGCCTAGGTCCTTCTGTAAGCTACGAAAGTCTTTCACAAGTTAGTTTAAGTGAACGGTAGTTCTTTCCACAGGGAAAGGAAAAAATTAGCAAATCAATTATTTGTATTTGTTCAGTCTTGTAGTGTATTCCCAAGACACTTTTATTGTTTAGTAAGCCTGCTTTTATTGGCACCACTAACAAATTAAAATGTGTTTTCTGAACTTATGTTAATGGCGTGAAATTCTAGGTTTATGGAAATTCTAGTAAAATTACTTTTCGTGAAAGCTGCAAGTAACCATTGTCCTAGTTTTTCTTCTTTCTCTATCATGGCTTTTCTATTTGGTCTGCTGGGTTGTCTCCTGGTGCTCTGCATAGGAAGAAACTGAAAGATTCTCAGAACCTCAGTTCTTAGCAGAAGACCTGCTCCTCCTTGGTTACTCTCTTCCCTCAGAACTAGTCCTGACTCGGGTTCACTGCTGTGTGTGAGCTGACCACACTCACTCAGGCCCCGGCGTGGCTCCTGAGGGCTGGTCCAGCCGTGTCCACGTGGTGCCATGCTCTCTGTCAGACCGCATGACATCTGGAATGACCTCGGGCCCTCCTAAGCCCCGCAAACAGACTCCTAGTTGAACTCTGTCTTCCAGGTTCTCTTCCATTAACAGACTCGTTGTCCTGAAACAGTTCCTTTGCCCTATTCCTGATTACACACACTCCTGGCTCCTCACATCCCAACGAAGTACTTCTCAGATTTTTTTTAAGTGCAGTATAGTTGACATTCAGTGTCATATTGGTTTCGGGTGTGCAACGTGGTGATCCAACATTTCTACTCATTATGCAGTGCTCTCCTCAGTAAAAGTAGCTACTGTCCATCACCTTGCAACATTATTACAATATTACTGACTACACTCCCTGAGCTGGACTTTTCACCTCCTTGACTTACTGATTTTATATCTGGAGGTTTCTATCAGTGCTTCTCAGATCCTGAGGTGCACCACCTGGGGACTCAGTGGAGGTGGGGACTGAGCTTGCAGTGCTGACCGGCTCCCTGCTGCTCCCCATGCTGGGGCTGGGTCTGAGCTGCAAGCTCCCCCAGGGTGCACTCCCGAGGGTGGACCATCCAGGGTTCACCACCCTCTGGCCGAATCCCGCCCATCCCACAGGGAAGCACAGGGCTCTGCACATCGCCCTGAAGCCCAGGATCCACTTTGTCGCGAGCCTTTGCACCGCTGTCCCCTCCATGATCAGCTCTCCCGCTTTGTTCCTCCCATGTTTAAATCTGTGTCATCTCTGTGACCCGCGTCAAATGCTCACATCCCCTTGAAGCCTCCCTGGCTGTCGTTTCTTTTACCCTCTTGGCTCCCTCACAACTTGTTCTTGGCTGTTCTTTTCCTCTTAATCACACTCTGCCAGGCATTGTTATTTCAGATTTTTACATGTTTCTGACTGTCTTTCTAACTGGATGGTGAAGCCCCAGGGACTGGGACTTACTCATCTTTCACTTCTTTGTATTTCTTTCAGCACGGAAATGGTGTTGTGCATTTATTGGGCACTTAATAGATTTCTTTAAATGACTCAAGGTAAAATTCCTGCACTTAGTCAAAAATTAGTCTGAGAAATGGAATAAACAGCTAAATTGAAACAGAATCACCCTACTTTATAGCCGTCCCTGAATTGTGTAGTTGTCTGTGGACATTCCCCTACTGGATCCCCAGAGTGTGACCCGCCTATTGTCGGAGGCCTAGCAGGGTTCCTGGCCCAGCAAACATTTGGCAAATGGAGGGTTCCTGAGTTTGCTGACTCTTCTCTTCTTGCTGGAGGTTTAAGTCAATTTGTCTTCTGCTGTCACATTTATGAGTCGTACAAATCAATAGCAGCAAAAACAAGTCCAAGAGGAAAATGGGTAATTTCAAAGGAGATCTTAGAAAGACAGAATCTGTCTATCTTTTTAAAAGGTGGGGGAAGGGGTGCCTGGGTGGCTCCGTTGTTAAGTGTCTGCTCAGATCATGATCCCAGTGTCCTGGGTTCAAGCCCCATATTGGGCTCCTGGCTCAATAGGAAGCCTGCTTCTCCCTCTCCCACTCCCCCTGCTTATGTTCCCTCTCTTGCTGTCTCTCTCTGTCAAATAAATAAATGAAATCTTTAAAAAAAAAAATGTTAGTGGAGGTACCTTGGGACCCAGACATAGAGAAGAACAGAAGTAAAGGAAGGGCGTAGGGCAAGTCAAGTTCAACCTCGCACATTCTCTTTGGCACGTCAAACCAGAGGGGACGTTGTCCTTTAGGCTCGTTTCTCAAAACCAGTGCCAGATAACTGAGAGGAAGAGAAGCCCTAAGAGCAGATGTGTGTTCTTCATTGGGTCTTGTGGAATCTCATTGTGAAGGAGCTAAAACCGGGGCTTTTACACAGAAACAGCATGTGTCAGGGACTTCTTCTGCTCATTAGTGACGGGGTCCGGGAGGTAACAAAGCCGCTTCCAGAAGCATCTGAGGAGCTGGATGTTTAGAGGCATTTTTTTTTTAAAGATTTTATTTATTCATTTGACAGAGAGAAAGAGATCACAAGCAGGCAGAGAGAGGGGGGGAAGCAGGCTCCCTGCTGAGCAGAGAGCCCGATGTGGGGCTCGATCCCAGGACCCTGAGATCATGACCCGAGCCGAAGGCAGAGGCTTTAACCTACTGAGCCACCCAGGCGCCCCTTTTAGAGGCATTTTTAAGAAGAATGTTGAGGTAACAAAACTGCTTAGGGTTCTACAGAGCAATGAAACTGTAATCTTTGGGGTTACCTTTTCTACGAAGCCCAAATCTGCAAGCTGACATGTAACTTCACAGTGATGTGGCCTCCAGACAGTGGCTAGCAAAGCCCCCACCGGGTACCCTCACCTGGAGAGTGACGTCTTCGTGGGCGGTCCTAGGTCATGATGGCCTGCACCGCCCTTCCAGGTTGCTTTATTTGCAAGTGTTGGTTCTTTGATCAGGCTCAAGCTTTAGGCCAGGGTGACCCAGAGGGATAAAGGGAATAAGCCCCAAGAAGAAAAGAAATTACCTTGGCTATTACCAGGGGACTATGGATAGTCAGGCCTCCCTGAGGCCAGAATGCAGCCCATGGTGCTGCTCTCCAAAAGCTCCTCCCTCCAGCCTGCCCCCCAAGGGGGGGGGGGCTGGGCACAACCCAGCGGGCTGGTGACACGAAGGTCCTTCCTGCATCTTCTGCTTCAGCTCCCCAGGAGCCACAAGGGCAGCTCAGAAAAACCTGCCAGTTACTAACATGGAAAGCTACAACCCTGGTTTTCAAAGTTTAACAACCATAGGAGTTTTGCACCATTAGCAAATAAATAATTGCTTTTTTTTTTCATCTTAACCTCATGCTTTCACTTTCTGTATCTCTACATACAATGTACATAGTATCTTAGTATAATAAGATATCCCATATAGAGGATGCTTACTCCATCCAGATGCCAAAAAAGCTTGGAGACCTGTGTGCAAAGCCATTCCTCCTCAGGTAGTTCAGCATTTCTGAATCACCTGGAATCTTGTTGAAATGCAGATTTTAGGAGCGCCTGGGTGGTCCAGATGGTTGGGCATCTGCCTTCGGATCAGGTCCCGATCTCCAGGTCCTGGGATCGAGCCCCAGGTCAGGCTTCTAGCTGAGTGAGGAGTCTGCTTCTTCCTCCTCCCTCTGCCTCTCCCCCTGCTTATGCTCCCTTTGTCTCTCTCTTTCAAATGAATAAATAAAAACAACCAAAAAATTTTTAAAAAATTTTTTTAAAACGCATATTTTAATTCTTACAGGTCTAGGAGGGCAGAAACTCTCCGCACTTCTCATGAGCTCCCAGGTGATGCTGATGTAGCTGGTCTGCAGGCCACACTTTGAGAAGACAGCATGTTCTGGCTCCTAATCCATAGAAAGTTGCTGATTCAGTGCCCCCCACAGGGGCGGTGTGCACCCAGACACCAGAGCAGAGTGAAGTGCTCCCCAGCCTACCTGCTTTCAAGAGATGGGAACTGTGGCCGCGCTAGGGTTACCAAGCATGGGGCAATATTCCTAATCTATCACTCGCTGGTTATCATCACCTCAAATAAGTTATTTAGCCTCTCTGAGCCCCAGTTTCCTCCTCTGCAAAGTGAGATCAATAACAGTACCTCCCTCAGGTTGTTCTGTGAAAATCCAATGATACGGTTTCCGGGCTGTGCAGGGTGCGGGCTTCCGGGATGCAGGATTCTGTTTTGAACCCAGGAAAGCAGGATGCTTGGTCACATAGTCAGTGCTCAGCAGCGCATCTGTATGCTGTCTCCGTCGTCCAGGCTCCGCGGCTCCATTCTTGGGTGTTGGTGCAGTCATGGGAGAGAGCACAAGCTCTGCTCCTGCCAGAACACTGGCTGTTCTCAAAGCTGGGGCTGCTGGGCCAGGGGGCTCCATCACCCAGAGCTCTCTCTGACACATTTTAGGCTTTCTATTCTCTAGGGGTTTCCACAGTCTGTCCCTGAAGTTGCTGCTCTCGGTAACATTGTGACACCAGGAGAAATTTATCTTAATTGGCTCTTATTTTCCTTTTTTAAAAAATCCACACATGAAGCCCTCAAACAAACAGAAATCCATGGTCTACTTTTATTTGATAGATGGTGTTATCTGGAGCTCTGAGGGAGAAGAGGAAAGAAAATTATTTATGAAGTCAAAGTGAACCAATTAAAAGATCAAGCTCAGGTGCCTCGTTAGCGCAGTAGGTAGCGCGTCAGTCTCATAAAAGATCAAGCTCATCTTAACTTTTTCTACAGAGACCCACTTCTCCATGTACGGAGAGCACCCAGTTCTCTTCAAGTTTTATAGCCACCTCATTTGGGCAGAAAAATCAGGAAGTCACTTGCTGCACATAGGACTGTTATAAGCCTTTTTGATAATAATAATTTTTTAAGACAGATGAAAAGCAAGGAAGAAACCAGTAAACACTCATTTTAAAACCCGAAAGTAGTGGGCCTCACCTTTCCTCTGCTCCCTTTCTCACCTGCAAACCCCCAACCATATTTTCCACAGCAGTCACTGCAGCCTCAGGGAAACATGAAGTACTGGAGTAAAAGAAAATTCTAGCCTTTGATATTCTTAATGTTTTTTTTCTGGTTTTCTCTGTGAAATATGAACCCACCGCTGATTATCCCAGGGACTTGATCTCAAAAACACATGATGGGCCAGTGCCAGTCGGGGAGATCCTGGTGAAGGAGATCCCGCTCTCTGCCCCCTGCTTCTCTATGCACTTTGCCTTTGAGTACCATGTTTGCAGATTTGTCTGTCCTGTGTGGCCAGTGTTATAACAAAATGCCGTAGCTTGGTGCTCCTGAAAACAGATGGGTTCTCTTTCTATTGGGAGGAACTAGAGAGGTAGAGCTCTGTTATCACTGCTAGCCAGATGAAAGACAGAATCTCCCTCAGAGGCACTTGGCATCTTCTCGAGGAAGGCATGTGATGTGTGGCTGAGGTCACAGGCTCCATGCTATGGCCCCACAGGACCAGTGAGAGATCACACAGTGGGACTTCCTGTCCCCACGAGGAACACTGTCCCAGGGGACTCAAGCCTCAGTGGGCCTCCAGTGCCACCGCACATCTTAAATTCTCGGGGTGATCTCTTAGACCCTTCACCACAGCCCGTGCGTTCCTTGTAAAGATGACCCAGGGGTAGACGTTTGTAACAGACATGACAAAGATGGAAGTTGGAAAACTAGTCAAGGGCTGCCACAGATACACCGGTGAATACTTGGAGCGTAACTGGTGAGAAGAAAGCAGGGGCGAAAAAGACCAGGAGGAGAGGATTACATCCAAGTTAGTCTGATCTAAACCCTTGGTGTACAGATGCTACCAAGTACATCAGACCCAAGGATACGTGATGTCAGATGCTTTACCTGCGCACACTTGGAGCCCAGCGGGAGAGGGCAAGGCGTCACTTGCAGATAAGGGAACTGGGCCCAAACTCTAGAACCTAATTTAATTAGCACTGATCTGAGGTGGCTGGTACCCAGTTTTTCCAGTTTTCAGGAAATATATCTTGGCCGGGGGTGATGGGGTGCTGAGGGAGGGCGAGTTCGGGGAGGCTGGAGGGGGCTGGGCTGCGAGACTTGAAAGGCCTCGATATTGGATTTCACCTGTGATGTGATAAAACCTCAGGCCTCCCTCTCTTCACCTGCCAATGTGCACAGAGAGCCCCACCTATCCTACATCAAACATTCAATTACCATAAACCCCAAGGAAGGGCGAAGGAGACTTTCCACTGTGGCAGTCACTGGAAGGGAAATGATAGAAGTGCACAGACGCCCAAAGGTAAGAGGAAAATACCCAAATCCCTCTAAAGCCTGTGGAGCTCAGGAGGAGACCATCCTTAGGGGGCGAAAGCCTTTGGAGGATCCTCCTGTGTGTGCTCTCTCTTTCTGTCACTAGAAGACCCGTATCGGGGGACAACTGGGACATTTAGGATCATTAAAAGATAGAACACCTACACACACACACACACACACACACACACATTTTCTGGTCTGTGGGATAATATTTAGAGGGGGGTAATATGAAATAAGGAGTAAGTTTTTAGGGAATTAGTGTAAAACAAGCTGGTTGTGTTACTCAAGGTGAAGAAACTTACAATATTCAACATACATAGAGTATTAAGCTGAACCTTATAGGATTTAATTAGAGTGAATAAATTATTCCTTATTCTCAAAATGCTGTTTCTATTGTACTACATGGCTTGGAGAATTTCTGCCCCACGTGCTGTATCTGCCACCCTCTGAAAGCTCATGATGAAGGATGAGTCTCCTGGGGGAAGCCTACCCAGGGGGCTGGTGTCAACCCTGAATGAGCCAAGAGCTCAGCCCAAGGGCAACAGCGAAAATCTCTTATCTTTTGAGCTTTTGTGTGGCTTTATCTTCAGTGTTTTTCTTTCTAGAGTTCTTTGCTATTTACTGTTCCGTTTTGCTTACAGAAACCTGGTTCTTTAAATAGAAGTGTCTAAGTTGTCAAAGTCTTATCCTCATTTCAGTCTTTGGTTACCACATTTTGCCTTTTTTTTCCTCCCAAAAGTGCCTGTCTTTCTCTTAGTTAGAATATGAACTTTTATTGCCCATATTTTGGGTTTCATATTCAATGTAGGGGGAGGTTGGACAGTTGCAGGAGTCCCTTTTTTTAATCACAGTAAAATGTTGGTGGGGTTGCATTGACTCATCATGTAATACAAAGAAGGGGGGGTGATGTGGTCTAGAACTCACATGACTGTGGTGTGCTGCAGGCTCTAGCACAATTCACCAGTGGGACCTCAGAAAATTTCTAGAACTCTCTGAATCTCAGCTTCCTAAGGGTTAAAGCTCACCCCATCTCAGAAGGACAGCATAGCAGTGGGGCGGGGTGGGGGGGGACAATCTGGATAAGCTTAGATATTGTAATTAGAAAACATTTGAGAAGAGGGAGGAATCTGAAAGAGTTTCTCCTGTCCTGCCTGGTGGTATAGCCACTAACCCCATATGGCTTTACATTTAATTGATTAAAGCTAATAGGCATTAAAAATTCAGGTCCAAAGTCACACTTGCCACGTTTCAAGCACTCAGCAGCCACACGTGTAAAATGGCCATCTTACTGGGCAGCTCCAGCTCAGTGGCCCCATCTTATGGCCAAAGAAGAGGATCTGAGAAGAGAGTGCAGGACGGCCAGTGCTGGAGCCAGGGCTGATCTCTGTCTGGTTCACTGTTAGTGCAGAGGGTGTGGCCATCCCTCCAGCCAGCTCCCACTGTCCTCCCTCTGCCCACATCTTTTCACAAGAAGGTAGACTTACAGAAAGAAGGGGTCCCTCATTTGTAGTTTGCAGGTCAGGGGTGGGCACTTATATGAGAACTGCAGCCTAGGCATTGCCCTAAAGTTGTCACAATGTCCTGAAGAGCCCCGGTTCATTCTGTCAAAAGAGCAACCTGTTCTTGCAGATGATAGAGTTTTACAAAAGAGCCTCTAGAAAGTCTCATAACTTATCTGCATCCTGACAGCATGAAGGTCAGCGGCCGCTGTGAGGGCAAATTACAATGTAATTTTGCAAGATGAAACCATTGGGGTCTAGAGGACACCAGATCTCTGCAGTATTTCTCATGACTGCATGTGAAGCTATAGTTATCTCAACACAAAAAGTTAATTTTTTAAAGGATTTTATTTATTTATTTGACAGAGAGACACAGCGAGAGAGGGAACAGGAGCAGGGGGAGTGGGAGAAGGAGAAGCAGGCTTCCCGCTGATCAGGGAGCCCATTTGGGGGCTCTATCCCAGGACCCTAGGATCATGACCTGAGCCGAAAGCAGATACTTAACTGACTAAGCCACCCGGGCACCCCCCAAAAGTTTGATTTCTTAAAAAGTCCTTTTGCAGCTCTTACAATTCACATCTTTTTCAATTTAAGAATGTCTGCATTCTTAAACACCCTAGAAACAGATTGTGGACAGCCCCTAAATGCGAAGAGAATTTTCTTCTCCTAGCTCCTAAGGACCTTGGTTTTACTAAATTTAGATTTCATGATGATATTTCACTTACAGCAGCCATTTTGCATTGACACAGAATTTCAAATAAGAATACATAGCATAAAGCTTCCCAGTGCAGTTTTCTAAAACTAAAGCATCTCTATGATGGGGCTCGTGCACACGACACCAGTGAGCGAGGTGAGGGAAGGCACAAGGACGTGGGACCTGCACGTGGCAGTGACTGATCTTGACTGGCGCGCAGAGCCATGGAATTTTGTTCGGTTCCATTGAGTGTTGCTGCCAACAGGACTGGCAGGAGATGGGAGACGGCAACCATCCTCGGCAAATCCCTTTCCTCCGTATCTCTGCTGCCTTCAGTTCTCCCAGAAAATACTGGGATTGTTTGTGGACTTTAACACAACCATAGCAGAGTGAGGATCTTTGAATTTATGCTCGGGGTGCTGGATAAAAGGGTGATATATTTGGCCTTCAGAAGCGTGTGCACAATTGTCATGCTGGCAAGTGGAAAAGTGGTGCGGTGGCCACTGGCAAGAATCTGGGCCTCGAGTGGGAAGTCTTGGTTGGACTTCCTTTTTCATCACTTAGTATTGGTTGTGTGAACCTAGATAACCTCTCTAATCCTCCATTTCTTTATCTGTGAGACGGGCACAGCAAAACCCACCTATTTCATGGGATTGTCATGAGACGTAACTTCGGTTAATATGTGCGAAGTGGGGGCACCCGGGTGGCTCAGTGGGTTAAAGCCTCTGCCTTTGGCTCAGGTCATGATCTTAGGGTCCTGGGATTGAGCCCCGCTCCAGGCTCTCTGGTCGGCAGGGAGCCTGCTTCCTCCTCTCTCTCTCTGCCTGCCTCTCTGCCTATTTGTGATTTGTCTCTGCCATAGAAATAAATAAAATCTTTAAAAAAAAATGTGCAAAGTACTTGAAGGAATGAGTGCGGCTCTGCAGTGGGGAGTGTGGTTTGTGGGTTCACAGAACAACAAGGAAAGGCCAGGACAGGAGTGCCTTGAAGGCGTCCCATGCACTGGCCCCAGATGGGGTTCATATTCCCACTTAGATGTTTTTGTAGATTTCCCTTCTGTGTTTTACAGGCAAAGTCCAAGCAGGAGAAAAATCTCTCTAGGATTTTATCCAAACTGTTATATTCTGAGACCGAGTGTTGGGAGAAATAGCTCATGACTCATCTTACAGCTGCATATCCCTTCCTTGGTTTCCCTGAACACAGCTGGGGCTTTTCATACAAATATAAGCTTAGAAAAATGAGAGTTGGCCTGGCCATGTGTAGCATGGACACACAGCCTGTGCGCTTTCCCAGCCTGGCAACCACTCATGAGGCAGCGAGCCTAGCACACTCGGGCTGCAGAGCTGGGCCCAGAACCCCTTGCATGAGAACCAGTTCATTTTGATCCCAGAGCTTCAGAAAAGAAAACAGTTGTTAACACCTGCCTATAAATGCTCATTTAATATAAATATCTCTTCTTTTTAGCATCTCCACAACCAAAAAGGCAGCCCCACCTATGACACATAAATCTAATGTTTGCTCCACAAGAACTTGGTTTGTCTCTCTTGGGTCCCCTCTGCTCCAGGCATCTGCCTTGCCCAAGTCCACCAGAGAAAGAGTTCTTGGAAAGATTCCAGATGAGCGCCTGGCAGCAGCTCTCCTGAGTGAGTCCCAGAGCAGCTGAGCCCATATGAAGAGAAGCAGCTACAGCAGATCTGCTGCGAGAGGCCAGGCTGTGATGGAGTGGCTGGCCTCCAGGGGTGCTGTCCTCCAACTCTGCTTTGCCACACAGGAGCCCCCATCTGCGTGACCACAGCTAGGCCAGCCCAGGGCTGGTGGCTCAAGCAGGCAGAGGTGTAACCTTAGGCCCTAGCCTCCTTCCATGAGGATTTCCCTTCGGCTTATCTAGAAGGGAGAGAGCTGGATGGTGCCCCCTTGCTTCTATCTGATTCTTTGTTTCTGTCATTACAGATCATGCTCCCTTTTCTTCTTCCCTCTGCAACTCCAAAATCTAGTCAAGCACCGCCAGAAGTCCTTGGTGGTAGCCTTCCTGCTGCTCCCTGCCTGCTGGGAGAGGCTCTGAGGGAGGGACGGTAAGGTGGCTGAGGTAGCCTCCATCTGTGGATCTTTGACCCAACAATTCTTTCCCTGGAAATTTATCCCAAGGAAAGGATTAGAGTTCCTCTTACTGTGTGAGTTACGTATATTGTAATGTTGATTGTAACAGTGAAAGGGTTTAGAAGATGGGTCAGCTACTCGTGGGTGATCCCTGTTGTGGAACACTGTGCAGCTATGCTCCTGGAGAACATTTCATGACAAAAGGAGAGGTGCGTTAAATCAGTAAGCAAAAAGAATACAAAACTCTGGGGCGCCTGGGTGGCTCAGTGGGTTAAGCCGCTGCCTTCGGCTCAGGTCATGATCTCAGGGTCCTGGGATCGAGTCCCGCATCGGGCTCTCTGCTCAGCAGGGAGCCTGCTTCCTCCTCTCTCTCTCTCTGCCTGCCTCTCTGCCTACTTGTGATCTCTCTCTGTCAAATAGATAAATAAAATCTTTAAAAAAAAAAAAAAAAAAAAAGAATACAAAACTCTATGCACAAAATGATTCTTGATTAGACATATAGCTGAATAGATAAGATCATGAAATAAGATAAGATAAGATGAGATGAGATAAGATAAGATAGAAGATGATAATGAGAAACATCAAAATCTCAATAATCCTGGATGTTAGGACTATAGGTGCTTTCTAATTTTCTTCTTTATAGTTTTACATATTTGAAGGTTTCCTACGACTAGTAAGTATTGTTATTACATCCAGAGAATTATGAAAAACTGTCAGCGAGGCTGATGATGTGATGAATGAGATCATGATCCATTGTTCTGTTTGCTGGGAGGGCAGTGGAGACAGAAGTGTGAACCCCACCTGCTTCCTCAAGCTCCTTACAGACGTTCTAGGAGATACGCTTGATGATCTGTTTTTTTTTTTTAAGCTTTTTTTATTTATTTGACAGAGATCACAAGTAGGCAGACAGACAGGCAGAGAAGAGAGGGGAAAGCAGGCTCCCTGCTGAGCAGAGAGCCTGATGCAGGGCTTGATCCCAGGACCCTGGGATCATGACCAGAGCTGAAGGCAGAGGCTTTAATCCACTGAGCTACCCAGCTCAGATCATCACCCTGATTATCTGGTTTTAAGAAAGTCAGGTATCAAGTATTTTGGAGGAGCTTAACCATGATCTGCAAAGAAATTCACCAACAGCATCACCTCATGAGCTCAACCCATCTTCCACTAAAAATTCTAAGGTATCGATCACCTGTTCTGTTCTCTTTTTTAAAATTAAGGTATAATGTATTATTTGCTGTGAATCATCAGTCTTGTACAATTCCCAGCCCTCACCATAGCACATGCCCTCCCCAGTGTCCATCACCCAGCCGCCCCATCCCCCCACACCTCTCCCCTCCAGCAAGCCTCAGTTTGTTGCCTGAAGTGAGTCTTATATGATTTGTCTCCCTCTCTGGTTTCATCTTGTTTTGTTTTCCCCTCCTTCTCCTATGATCCTCTGTCTTGTTTCTCAAATTCCTCACATCAGTGAAACAATATGATGATTGTCTTTTTCTGATTGACTTATTTCGCTCAGCATAATACTCTCTAGTTCTATCCTATGTCATTGCAAATGGCAAGATTTCATTTTCTGATGGCTGCATAATATTCCATCCCAATCACCTGTTCTTTGTTCAGTCTCCCAGGAAAGCACCAAGTCAGGTCCCAACAGAGAGTTAGAACTTCGGGGGTCCAATGCAACAATGTCCACCAATGGAGAAATGAGCCCAGAGAAACTGATGGTTGCCTAAGGCAGCCAGCCTGGCCAGGATTAGGGCCCACCCTCCCCACTCCCAGTCTCCTTGGCACTGTGTCAGACCTGTAAGTCCCTCCCATGCGCAGCCTTCTGTCCTCATTGCTAATCGAGAGCATTTTGTCAGCAGCATTTTGTCAAACTGCCAGGTGCCTCTCCTTAGTGCATCATGAGATTGATATAGTGGGTCAAGACTCATGTTTATTCGTTTTGCTGGAACGGAATACGTAGTATAGCATTGTATCACATAGTGGAAAATATCAGGTAGAAAGTGTGGTTTGTAAATCTTTTATTCCAGTTATATGTGTATGTGCCTCTGTGTACCCATGTTCAAAATATGCTCATGGGGACAGACCCTTGGAAAAGTTAGCATCTCAGAAGACACATCTTCTTCATTTTCATGCAGCATTATGTGCCAAGCTGCAGAAAAGGTGTAGACATGCACTGAGGAAAGCCTTGGCCTCTGTCACCTCTGTGAGGCCAGCGTCCCACCATGACTGTGCCACTGGAGGGGCAGCCATTCACTAGGCACACGGAGCTGAGTGCTCAGGGTACACCCCACACCTAGGTGCTGGCCTGGCTGGGTGCCCCAGAGTGTGAGGCCCCAGCTCCCCCTCCGCCCAGGGACAATGGCTGCAACAGGGCTCCTGGAACACCTGAGACTTGAGTCATTTCACCCTAGGTTTGAATGTCACAGAAAAGCAAGCATTGAAAGAGGCAGTGTTCTGGTCATGAAAAACCAGAAGGACCCCATATTGGACCAGAGCAGGGGGAACTCCATGAGACAGGCCTGGGAACATGACACTTGAGCTTCTGCATACCAAGGTTGGCTTGCTTCTTCCCTCCAGGCCACACCTTCCTGGGACTTTCTCAACACCAGCTAAACAGTAGTTTGGTTCCCATTTTTTAGACTCACCTCCAGGCGTCTGGCTCCCTACATCCTCAGACAGTATCACAGACACCAGGAAACACATTTCCTTTGCATCCACTTGCTCACTGGGAAAGTTGATTGCCAACCTCATATCCCCTTCTCCTCTACCCGCTAGGCTATGTGAGCCCCCGACCTCAGGCCACAGGCGTCCGTGGAGCTTGGTTGGCCCTGCCCACACTTGGCCTTGCAATGCCTTCCTTTGGCTTCACCTGAGTCATCTCCACATCTATATATGCTGGCTTTATTAGGCACGATTCCAACATGTTCTCAGAGTCAGGAATTCCAGGGAAGCCACAGAGAGTTAGATGTTGACACAAAGGATTCTCTGGCTCTGGCCCATTTTCTAAGCATGACCTGGAGAGCACCGTGTTCCAGTCTCTGTGGGTGCCAATTTGAATTGCGTCAGCCCCCAGCCAGAGGCCGCTTTGTGCGGACTGGCCAGAGGAGGGTGGTTTGTCATGAGGGGGCCTTAGCTCCCAGATTCTTTCATGGCTCTGTTGTCATCCTGTCCCAAGTCTGGTGCCTTTTCTCAGCCAGCCATGAGCCTGGAGAGCCCACTCGCCAGACTGGTCTTTCAGATTGGCCTCAAGGTCACAGTGTCCCAAATAATCAAAGAGCTCGCTCTTGGGCTTTTAGGTTTCCTGAAGGACCTGATCTCTCAGGTTGTTAGGTCTGCTGCAAAGGCTCAAGAACCACACTCCAGCCCCTGACTCCAGGGGTGAGTGGCAAGAGTGGCAACGAGTCTTACCTCTTGGCTTTGCCATTTTAAGTGAGGGTCCTGAAGCATTGGAGGGGCTGTAGAGTGCCCCCCAGCTTCCTTTCCTATCCTCTGGGTCCTGTGCTGTGTCTGAGTCCTTCTGAACACTTCACTCCGTCCTCTGCTCTTTGCCTATTCTCCTCTGCCCCATGCTCTCACCCTCTGACCCCTACCCTCACCCTTTGACCCCTGCCCCCACCCTCTGCCCTCTGGCCCCTGCCCTAAGGAAGCCCTTCCCCACAAGCCTTCAACCTCAGCCCATTGAGTGTATTTGCCTGTTTTCTTTTCTTTTTTTTTTTTTTAACCTGCTGAAGGAAGGAATATTTCATGGTTATTAATGAAAGTGATAGCAATCCCTTGTGTATTTATCTTAGATTATGTGGTCGTTATAAGATGAAGTACCTCAAGCAGTCAGTCTGCGGTTGATTTGAAAACAGACGAGTCTCAACAATGAGCTTAAGGAAAGGTGTCAGGTATAAATCTTGTCTTCAAACAGCCAGGGTGCATTCCAGACTTCAGAGACACTTCTTTGTATAAAGGTGCTCCCCCCACCCCCCGCCTTTCTTTTCCTTGGGCCTGGAGGAGGATGAAAGTGCAGGGGTGTGTGCATTCGTTCGTTTAGTCTGATAATGAGGGCGAGGCTCACGGGCATGGTAATTTGGCAGCTTTGGCACTTCCTGTAACAGTTTTAATTTTTTTTTTTTATCCAAAGACTGCTTAAAGACAAACATTTTTTGTTAAACTGCTGGTAGTTCATTTTCTGCAGGAACCGTGCAATTAATCTTGTTTATATTAAAGAGACAGGTTGCCTTTGTCAGCTTTCCTGAGCTATAATTAATGAAGATCAAAAACATTACAAAGACATAATATTTAGCTTAATGCAGATGAGGCTGGGCAACAGCTGCATCAATTAGAGGAGCAAAAGGGAAAACAAATATCCTTTCCTTTGGAGTACCTCCGATACATTAAAAAGCAAGGGTCCCGAGGTATCCTCCCTCCGCCAGCCTTCCCAGGTAGGCCTGGTGAAAGACGGGGTTTGGATATCAAATGGTGGGTGATACCCCATCAATTACGCTTTAAAGGCAGTTGGAGGAACCGCACGTCTCTCTTCACTTAGCTGAAATGCATCCAGGTGTGTGGCTGTGGTCTGAGAATGTCCTCATGGAGGAGGTTGTGAGGAAACTGGGACGGCAGGTAGAACCTGGCAGAACCATCTAGCCCATGGGAAACACGAAACACAGCCAGACCACTTCACTTAGAGCCTCTGTTTGAGGGACCGTTATTGGGAAAGCCCGAACAGAACCGACGAGGTTGCTCCCAAGAGCAACATCAGCAGCCCCGCCCCGCCCGTGACTTCCTGACCTGGTGACTAAGACCTGTGGTCTCCAAACCAGAGCGTAAGAGGGATCGCCTCCGCCTCTAAACAACCTGGGCTTTCATCTGCTGCAAGAAGCCAGTGGCCTGGGAGCCCACAGCGGTACTTTGTGGAGACCTGGAGGGGCTGGGACTGGATGTTAGTGGCAGCCATGACAGACCCTTTCCCCCAAGCTCGGGACATAGGACTGGGGAAATTGGAGAAGATAGTGCAAAGTCAGCCAGTTGGAGTCATCACTTCCTCAGCTGGGATCCTAACTGCAAAAGTCCAGAACAAGGAAGAAAATGCAAAACAAACCATCAGCCAAAGATTTTCAGCAAATTCCAGTGATGCAGGATAATGGCTGAGCAGGTGGAAGGAGCTGCCCATAACTGGGTATCTACAAAGGAAAGGTCAGTCCATCAGCCAGGTTATAACCCTCTAACCAGAAAAGCCCCCCGTGGGACCCCTCGCATGACGCCACGTGCAGAGGCTACCTGGAGGGACTGACAAATGTCAGAAGCTTCCTATCTGAAGGACTTGGTGCACAGCTCGTGAGCAGTAGGTGGAGGACATGAAACGTTTTCAGTGGCATCAGGAACACCCAATGTTCAAAACCAAACTGTGTTCTTACCCGAAACTAAACCAGAGGTCTTGTCTGG
Source organism: Mustela putorius furo (assembly GCF_011764305.1). Classification (NCBI taxonomy): domain Eukaryota; kingdom Metazoa; phylum Chordata; class Mammalia; order Carnivora; family Mustelidae; genus Mustela; species Mustela putorius. The sequence goes on from NW_025421321.1 coordinate 2,527,208, forward strand.
GTCATAAAGGATGCCTATATAGGAACCATCCTCACACATCATGCCTTTAACTTTGTAATTGCCCTTTTATGGATCAGTGTCATCATTGACTATCATCAGACAGCCTTAAAGATGCTTATTGTTCAGTATTTGTAATAGTAAACATTGGAAAATGACCTGAAGATCAGATATTAGGGGATTTGTTGATTGAATTATGGTCCATCCATATAGAGGAAAAGTTCGGACCCATTAAAAAGAATGCAGTTTATGAATAATTAAAGCTATAAGGGGAAAAAAGGCAAATGCTGAGGAGCATGTATACTGCTATCCTAATTTCGTTCTTAGGGAGATCTATGTGCAAATAGAAGACTGAAAGAAAATGCATCAAAATGGATGGTTTGTGATTTTTATTTCTTCTATTTTTCTTTTATTTATCAGTTTTTTCATTGCAGAAAATTTCCAAAATTGGAAAATAGCTTGTGTTCATTAAACTTACTATGCACCAACCACTGTTAGCACTTTATACATCTCTTCTCTCTTAATTCTTGCATTCTGAGACAGGACCTAATGATATAATTTTACTAATGAGACACCTTAAACACAGAGAAAATTAAATGATTTGCCCAAAGTCACATAGCTAGCAAATGATCAACCCAGATTTTGAACCTAAGAAATCTGACTTAAGGGTCCTAAAGATATAGTCATCACCCTCTAATGCTATTATTCCAATCAGTTTGTGCGTGCCTTCCTGGGAAAGATGCCACAGTCACTTGCAGCCTTGTATGAATTTCTGCTTAAAATTATTTTCTTAGGGACAGTTGGCCGAATCTAAATCACGGAGGGAATGGGTAGAGGAAAGCAGGTAAAAACAGAGAATTCAGGGACCTGACAAAACACCATACAAGGCACAGGTCTAAGTGAGAAAGGCACTGACTGGAATGGAAAGACAAAGCATATGTTTCACAAGTTTGCCAAGAGGAGTTGGTAGGGAATCTTTTTCCAAATATAGTTTCTGGGTGGGTAGCCGTATGGATGGGGTAGAAGCCACACTTACCCAAACCTATCAGGGTCTCCAATTTGGAAGAGAGAAGACAAGTTGACTTCAGAAAATCTGTGAAATTCCATCAAGTCATTAACCATTTAAATGCTAAAAAGAAATTTCAGGCCATATATCCTTTGTTTCCATCCATAACCATCTGCCCAGCACACTACATTCATCCTGCTGGTTCTGGAATGGGTTTCTTGTTCTGAAGAGAACATGCTCCAAGACGCAGAATTCATGCCTTTAAATACTTCCTGTGCTCTTTGTGTGGCTGTAACTGAAGGATCTTATAAGGATGTGGTGAAGGAATTGGTGGGTCACAAGTGTTACATTTCTTCATCAACTTTCCTGAGTGATAATAGTTAGAAGTCTTGGACATGACAGTCTCCTACACAGAGAGGCTCCTTGAATTCTGTTTTTCTGACCCTAGAATTTTCATCATCCTTTTCAGGAGAGAGCTGAGAAGTGCAAGGATCTTGGCAATCTTTTGTGTCCCATTCGTAGTTTGTAGGAAAACATTATTTCAAAGAATAACCATGTTCTTGGTCCCTTCTACCTACCAGTCTGGTTCAACTTCAGTTGATTCTTGGACAAACAGATGACGGTAAAAGAGCAGAGAAAAGACTCGGAAACTCTGAACCATTTCCTTCTATCCAACTTGCCCCCTCCGTCAAGTTTTCTAGATGCTTCTTTTTTGTTTCCATTGCCACCACCCTACTTTAGGACTTTATTTTCATATACCCACCTCCAGTGTCTCATCACTCAGAGCTGTCCTGCAAGGACACCATCAAACTAATTTTCCTGTGTCCTGGCACATCAAAAAGAACTTCAGAACTGGACAGATATAGGAGCCAACTTCAACTGTTTTCAGGCATTGGGCAACAAACAACACAGTTTGTCTTGTGATCCTTAAGAGAAGAGAGACATATTCATTACCCAGCTTTCTGCTGGGAGGCACTTTCTATACCACAGTGAGACCAAGCAGAGAGGTCATCTCACTGAGATGAAAAGGCAGATGATATGGGAATTTGGGGCTGATAATGTATCTAGAATCTGTTGGACAAGACACCATATAGGAAAGAGCTACACTGAAGGGAACCCCATAAAATGACATGAGGGTTCCCCAAGGGTCCTTGGCTAAGACTCAACACAACACAGCAGAGAGCAGCTCCTACAGGGTTATGAGCTGAACAGAGCTCAGAAGTTTCACAAAGCTGGGAAAGTTTGGAGTGTTGGCACAACCAGGGTGGAAAAGCCTCACTGAGAACTTTAGGCCATCAAATGGCATTCCCAAAGTCCATGCCTTAAGTGTAAGGATCATGCATTAGGACTAAAGAGAAAAAGCTAAATAGATGTGCCCTAATAAAGAATGAAGTCCAGCCTGACGGTTCCAAAAGAATATGCCAGTAATATACACCTTCTGTAGTGAAACCCAACACTCTTCTGAAGTAGATGCTCTACAACAAATCATTATAATGTCCAGCATACAGTAAAACCACTACCAGACATAAGAAGAAGGATAATGTGACCCACAATTCAGGGAAAAGTAGTCAATAGAAACAGATCCAAAGACAACAAAAGTGTTGGAATTAACAAAGACTTTAGGACATTTAATATCCACATGTTCAGTGATTTAAAGAAGTTGGATGTAATGAGTGAACAGACAATAATTCTCAGCAGGGAAAGTGAAATTATTTTTTTTAAAAAGGGAACTCTAGGGCACCTGGGTAGCTCAGTGGGTTAAAGCCTCTGCCTTCAGCTCAGGTCATCATCTCAGGGTCCTGGGATCGAGCCCTGCATCAGGCTCTCTCCTTGGTGGGGAACCTGCTTCCCCCTCTCTCTCTGCTTGCCTCTCTGCCTACCTGTGATCTCTCTCTGTGTCAAATAAATAAATAAAATCTTTTAAAAACTAAAACAATAAAAAGGGAACTCTAGAATTGGAAAGTACAATATCTGAAATATATTCACCAGAGGGCTTAACAACATGTTGGAGATTGTAGAAGAAAGAGGCAGTAATTGAATTCAGATCAACTGAAATAATCAAATCTGAAGAAGAGAGATTTAGAAAACACATCCTGTTTTCCTGTTGTTCAGAAAACCCTTGTCTAGTTAATGAAAAGTAAATCCTATTATTTAAGGCCCTTTGCAATCAATCTCCAAACTACCCTCCAACCTAATCTGATAATACCTTTCATGTGAACACACCATTTCAACCAGAGCAGCAAACAAACTGCCCCAGCACCACCTTGTAACCTCCCCACCCTAACCCCTTCCACACGTCATCCCGACACCTCAAATTCTTTTCCCCACCTCAGATTCTTAAGACTATATCAAATGCCACTTCATAAATGAAATTTTCTTCATTCTGCCCAACCAGCAATGTAATTTTTCTCTTTTGATCTCCTCCCAAAAAAGCAAACAACAAAGCAAAGCAAACAACAACAAGAAAAAAACCCCGATGTTTGTGCTCCTTAATGGAAACATTCTTGATCCTACTTTCAAGGTCATTTGCCTGCTATCTAAGCCTTCTCGTTAGACTGGAAGAGCCTCAAGGGCCAGTCTGCATCTTACTCATCCTTACGTTCCTTTTGGTATCCCAGCAGCCCCTGGGAGGATGATGATGTTTGTTGAATTAATCAGGACATGATAAAGCAGTCCACAACACGGGTATTTGTTCTGGTAATAGTGTTGCCAAAAGTTTTCACTGCATATCATAGATCTAAGAGAACCTCATGGACTAGTAGAGATGGAGGAACATTTAGCTGTGATCTAATATAGTATCCCCACTTTACAGTTAACGAAATTGAGGCCTCTGGAAAGGAAAAACCATCCTAGTCCAGTGCTCCTTCCTCTAAAACCATGTTACCTCTATCTGTGTGCTGTGTCTATAAACAGGATTATGTATAGGATTTGAAACAAAGAATTTCAGTTTAAATTCTGGTAAGACTACCCTTCCCATCAAGATACGCTTGACATTGGAATTCCTTTTGATTCTAACTTTCACGATCTGGTAGAAAAGTAATCATCATACCCTTTCTGGTTGAGCTTTTGTCTGACCCCAGACACAGTGCTGCCCAGATAACAGAAATAACTGACAGATGACTTCTTTGTGATCATCTTCTAAGGTTAGGGTTCCTCTACTATAGTACTATGCTGTGGCCACTGGAATTAAGGTCCACTTGCCAGGACATATCTGCAAGATGGATGTTGACATGATTCTCACTCACCTGTGGGGTGACCAGGGAATGGGAAAGAGGGGCCTCTGCATGATGAGTCCACTGAGGAAGAGCACCAAGCTATACAGAATTCCTTCAGGATGCTGAGAAACCCCCAGATAGATGGGTCTCAGCCTGGTGAGCAAGCACAAGAAACGGGTACCTCCCTGAGGCTGGGACAATGCCTGGAAAATGGCTCACAGCTGGGTCCCCTAACCTGGCAACTGTCCTTGGAGGTAGAAGGCTGCCTCACCATGGTCACCCCCTTCTCCTGGGTGCATCCCACATCCAGTGCGTGGCTGATATGGGGGTGTAAAGGCCTGGTCCCACTGCTCCAAATCAAGAAAATTCTGTAGGTCCTGCCTGGCTCCCTTGAGGTCTTTCTTGGGATTGCCTTTGCAGCCCAACTTCTCCCATCCACAAGTGTTGATCCCCGAAGCCCTCTCTGATAAATGATGTGTACTTCAGTCTCCAGTTCAGGGAGCTTTTTGGAAAACATGACCTGAGAAGGGAGATAAGGCAGGGGAAAGTTCCAGAAGAGCAGAGGTGAAGCCTAAAGGCCATTTGGTACTTCAGAAGCACCACTCAGAGCCCTGTTGACATGCTGTAGGGAGTCATGTCACACTGCAATGTGAAGGAATAAATAGTCCCTTGCACTTCCCTGATTACTCTGGCCCTGGCCAAGCTCACCTGCTCTTAACGCCTTCAGCCTTTATGAAAGAAATACACATCTCAGAGGGTATTATTGTCTGTTTTGCCTTGCAGGGTTGGGTATTTCGCTATGGCTGTAGCATTCAGTTCCCCAGCTGGGAAGCTCCTTCCTGTGATCAGAAATTGCGCCATGGGGCCTACCTCCCCACAGAGCCATAGCCCAGGCAGAGCTCAGTGAACACAACCATCTGGTCATTGACTTGTCCATTTTGCTGCAGCCAATCCTCACAGCTCTTAGAGGGATGCATTCCACCTCCTCCCAGACACACTAGCTTCTTCAAAAACTGAAGGAAATGAGGGCATTGGCCTCAGTGAGCTCATAGACTCTTCAATTTAGATGGGACATATTATTCTTAGGTCATTTTCCAGTCACATCTGCTTCGAAGGCAGCATGAAGACCTAGCCCATGATAAATCATAAGCAGCATACGTCATTATTTCAAGTGAGTCACTCTTTGGTGTTCAGGAAGAAATGAGAACATCCGTTTTCCATATGGCATACGGGGCTGGGGTGGGTGGGGAGGGCTGTCACCCAAGTGGGCTCTCTGACTCCACATCAGTCCTCAACCCCAGATGATTCTTGTTTACGATGGAGAAAGAATTGTTAGGGAAAAACTGTTTTCATGATAAAGCTAATCACAAGTTGTGTCCTCTTCTCTGAGGAGCTATGGCAGCAGGAAGACGATATTCACTTAGAGTGGGATGCACTAGGCAATGTCATTCCAAAGTGATGGGCCCTAGGCCCCAGCCACACATGACTATTTGTAAGGAAAGGATGGATGGGCTCAGGCCACCCATGTTCTTCTGGTAACTAGAGAGCAAAATCGCCAGACACTTCTTGTGCCTTTGCTTTTTCCCTTAGAATAATTATTTATTGTTTTTATTCAAAATAGTGTATGCTCATAGAAAAAAATCAAGCAATATAGAACAATGTAAAAAGGAAAGTAAGAAAAATATTCCCAATTCTCCCACCCAGAAACAACCATTACCAACATTAAGTAGACATTCCAAGTGTATGCATATGTGTGTTTGTATGCGTGTGTGTGCATGTGTGTGTGTGTGTGTGTGTGTGTGTGTGTGTGTGTGTGTGTGTGTGAAGTCCTAGGGGTATCTTCAATACTTTTGCTTCTTACACTGGTGAAAATAAAGGAATCCATAGTACATGAAAGAAATATGAAGACCTCTATTTTTAAAATAGTCTCTTTGGAAAATAATTCACTCCAAGACCATTTTACTTTTTTTTTTTAAGGTTTTTTTAATTGACATGTAATTGACACATACCCTTCTATTAGTTTCAAGTACACAGCAGGATGATCCAATACATGTATGTATATATTGCAAAGTGATCTCTACCACAATACATTTCGTTCATACCCATCATCACACAGGTCAATTATTTTCTTGTGATAAGAACTCTTAAGATCTGCTGTTTTAACTTTCGAATATATAGTGACAATATTATTACTGTAGTCGCCATGCTGTAATTACATCCCCAGGACTAATTATTTTATAACTGGAAGTTTGTACCTTATAACCTTCTCAAAGCCCCCACCTCTGTCTGGTTAACTGCCCAGCTCTTCCTTCTATCTGGAGTTTGAGGTGGGGTTTTGGTTTGTTTTTAGATGCCCTCTAGAAGTGAAATCACATGGTATCCATCTTTCTCTGTCTTCTCTGCCTTAGTTCACTTAGCCTAATGCCCTCGAGGTTCATCCATGTTGTCACAAAGGGCAAGACTTTGTTCTTTTCTGTGGTCAAATAGTATTTTGTGTGTGTTCATGTGTGTGTGTGTATCTGCGTGTGTGTCACATCTTCTTTATCCATTCATCTCTTGATGGACATTTAGGTCGCTTCCCTATCTTGGCTATTGCAAAGAATGGTGCAGTAGACATGGGAGGAGGGCAAATATCTTTTCGACTTACTGTTTCTGTTCGCTTTGGGTAAATACCCAGAAGTGGAATTGCTGCATCAGATGGTATCATACGGTAGTGCCATTTTTAATTTTTTGAGGAACCTCCGTATCGTTTCCCATGATGGCTGCATCAATATACATCCCCACCATTTTTACTTTTTTTATTAAGATTTTATTTATTTATCTGACAGAGAAAGATCACAAGTAGGCAAAGAGGCAGGAAGAGAGAGAGAGAAGCAGGCTCCCCGCTGAGCAGAGAGCCTGATGCGGGGCTCGATCCCAGGACCCTGAGACCATGACCTGAGCTAAAGGCAACAGCTTAACCCACTGAGCCACCCAGGTGCCCCAATTTTACTTTATGATACATAAAAACTTTTTAAGTGTATAAGAGTTTTTAGCATATAGGCTCTGGACAGAGAATAAGCCCTGTAAGAACTGCTCAGTGCTCAGGATAGTCCTGCCATCAGTGCCCGGCAGGTTACAGTTACAGAGAGTTGGGCTCAACATACCCCCCTAAGCCCCGTACTGTGCGTGAGCCTCAGAGGGATGCTGAGTGTGCTCAGGTGTTTGGGTCCCAGGATCTGCCTCCCATCACACCACATGGAGCCACCCTGCCCTGTAGGTACTGAAATGAATGTCTGAAAAGCCTCCGTGAAGTACAGGGAGAAATGGAAAGGGGCGGATTCCGAGGCCTCAGAATATCTGGTAGTGCACCCAGGTTAATCTTGTACCCTGACGGCCCCTTACATCTGGAATGCTCCCCAAGTACATTTTCCAAGTCCTGTAGAGGACTGCCTGGAGGAGGAGGAGGCTGGCGTGTCCTCAAAGACACAGCATTTGGAGGTCGTCCCAAACAGCTGACTCATTCATGCCCAGGGGGTGGATGCTTCTGGTAACAATGCAGAGAAATGGAGGAAATGCACACACAGGCCAGGAGACATCATTCTGGCTGATTGTGAGTTAGATAGATAGAAGAGAGGTCAGATGGGAGGACGGGGTGGAGGGTCAACATACACATTACGAAAAAATTCTGTGAAGCTGGTAGCCTTTGCAATCTGACTGTTCTCTCCCATGGTCTGCACTCAGATGCACTTCAGCTCCCGCTGATCTCCCGCCCCCTCACTTCCTTCCCCTTGGACCTGAGGCTCAGTAAGCCCAGAATCTGTGATAGGAGCTTGTATGCAAACCCATGCTCTCTGCTCCTCAGGGAAAGTCTTCCTTGCCCTGCCTTTTCAGCTTTCTTTTTGATTTTTATTTTTTAAAAGCTTTTATTTCTGTATTTTACAGAGAGAGAGAAAGAGGGTGAGAGAGGGCACAAGTAGGCAGAGCAGCAGGCATAGGGAGAGGGAGAAGCAAGCTCTCCAGTGAGCAGGGAGACAGATGCAGGGCTCCATGATACCACTCTGGGATCATGCCCTGAGCCAAAGGCAGATGCTTAACCTACTGAGCCACCCAGATGCCCTGCCTTTGCTTTTATTCTCTATTCCCACCCCTCTCCACTTTAAAACCTTCTCACATCATACTCATCCTACCTGCCCCATGAAGCCAGGCAGACAAGGCCTTTTAGATTGCACTTCTCTTCCCTTTCTCTCTGCTCACTCTTCCCGGGGGCTTACCCATACAGCTGTACTTACATGAGGGTATGGCCTGCTGCCCTCAGAGGGGACACAGGTGGCCATGCAGGAGAGCAACTGTCCTCACAGACCTTCACAACTAGGCAGACTCATAGGCCCACACACCGGCCTGAGCCAGCATCTCCAAAACTCTGTTTTGCAAAGCTCTGGAGGGTTGCAAAAGTTCTACAAAGCAGCCATCACCACCATCCATCTCTGGAACTCTTCCATCTTCCCCACCGGAAACTCTGTCCCCATGACCCGCCAGCTCCCCATCCCCGCTGGTCCAGCCCCCAGCAACCTTCGGTCTGTCTCCAACTGGCAACTTGAGAGACCTCACATCAGTGGAGTCACCTGGTGTTTGGTCTTTGGTGGCTAGCTTGGCGTGGTATCCTTCAGCTGTGTGGCACACGTCCGTTTCCTCCTTTTATAAGGCAAACTAGTATTCCATTGCATGTGTCTACCATATTTGGTTTCTCCCTTTGGGATACACGCCATTTTAAAATATATATAGATCATTTTTATTAGCTGTATTTTTATTTTTAAATCATTCAAGATTCTTTTTCCTGGCACTCTTGCTGGTTGACATGTAAAACATTGGTGGTCCAAATAAACCAAGTTATATTCTTTCTACCCCGACCTCTAATTAGCTCCCCTAAAAACTCAAGAGACATTTTCACTATTTAAGAATTTAATATTTCTTTCTAATTACCAGGTTTCCAGGCTTTAAACATGTTTTTTTACATTTTAATACCAGTATATTCTAATTCCAAATCCTTTGGCATCATCTTAGGGCTGTTGGCATGGGAATAAATAGCATTCAGACTGCCAAAGTAATGAAATATGTAATGAAACACCTAATAAAAGGTGTCTTTAACTGTTATGTACTTGGATTCGTTGGCATAACATTCCTTATCAGCCCCTGGAATAAACAGAGAGCTCCACTAGAGCAAGAATGGGGAGTGGGCTCGGGAGGGGCTCAGCCACACACACTGCCTTGGTTTGGCTGATGGCCACACAGCCATTTATCCTCCATGAGGACTCCTGTCCCCTCAGCACAGACAGTGAGGCAGCTTGGGATGCAGTCACAGCTTCTGAGGCTTTCCCCAGGTCAGAAAGCTATGAACTGCACTCATGCACGTTCTGGTTTAGAAGGCAGGGTGCAATTTCTTGAAATCACCAAATTCATATACCATGGTGATCCTGGAAACCCTCACTTCTTCCTACGAGGGGAAATGTCAGAACTTATAAATAAACAGAGCCACCACGGGCCCTGTGCTTCCCCAGATGTCAGCTCCTCAAGGTTGGGTCCATATCCCTGGTCTGTGGAGTAAGAGTGTGGCCTCTGCAGCCAGATGTCTGGCTCAGCCACTCAGCCCAACCGTGTGACTTCAGGAAGGTCCACTCGTGCGCGGTGCTAGAGTTGCCTCATCTACACAGTGGGAACCCCGGCAGGACCACCTCATGGGCTGATGTGGCATCTGGACCAGTGCCTGCTCTGGGCAGCGCCCCAGGGGTGTGGGAGTCTGCACCCATCCTAACCCAGCACTGAGCTCAGCATGTCTTCACTGAGGTCTACTGAGTGTGTGAGTGCCAGCCTGTCGTCCTCCCCAGCAGGAGACCCTGCTTCACCCACTGTGAGCATAACAGCTGCCTCAGGTTAAAGGCAACAGTGTGGGCTCCATGGCCAACATCTTTCAGGCTTGGTCGGTCTATTTTACTTTTCTCGAAGAAAATACCATTCCCACGGAACAGAGGAGGACTTGCCCCTCTGTAGCTGGGCGGTGCTTGCTTGTGCACACTCCTGAGTAAGTACCTGCATGGAGCCTTCACATCAGGACGCTTCTGCATAAGAGTATTACTCTTATCCTCTCATCAGAGAAGCAGGCAGGCAGGCAGTGCTGTGTCCCCACCATTTGAGACGTAAGGTGACTGAGGCGCAGGGAGTTTAGCCTCCGTCAAGGGCACAGGGCTATGGCTCATGGGAAATAGCGCTCTGCAGAGCTGGCTGGTGGTCACCCTTGTCCCACAGGGCCTGGGGCACAGTGCGGGGCACACTCCATGCACATGCGCAGAAGGGAGCCCACTAGCCCTTCTCCCAGGCGTGGAGAGCGGACAGCAGCAGCCAGGACACTCAGAGCAAGGGCCGACTCCTGCCACTCTCCTTCCACGCCCCAGCCAAGGAAAACACGCCACAATCTAGGCTGGGAAGATATCCTTCCAAAAGCAAGCACTCCCCAGCCTGTGGTGGCTCTCCTCACGTGCGTCCTGGGTCATCCAGACTAGTCACTACCTGTCTGGGCGAGGGCAACGCACTACCTTCAGTCACTTTCTAAAAAGGATACGGTGACTCCAGCTCCTCCTCTTTGAAGAGAGGCACAGGGTGGGAGCAAGATGAGGAGGTGGTGACAGCACAGTCTGTGTCACATTCATGTATACCCTAGCCGTGCGAAGAGTGAAGGAAGCCATGGAGAAGGGGCTTCAGTCTCCGCCCCAGGGACTCCTTGGTGCCCTCTAAGGCTTGTCAGAGCAGATCCATCTCTGGGGGGCTCCGATGAACCCACAGGACGCCTTCCTTAGCTCGCCCTCCCCAAGGCTTGCCCGTTACTGTGCTTGAACACAGAACATTAAAAAAAAAAAAGAAAAAAAAAAAAAGAATCCTCTCTCAAACCGGTAGAACAAGACCTTGAGTTTGACAGGAAGGATCCAAGTGTACAAGTTGCTTTCTTCGTGCTGGGATTCCAATGCAGGCGAAAGGGCCTCTCGGAGGGGCACCGAGAGCAAGTTCCTGGCCCCGCACCCAGGTCAGCCACCGGCGGAAATGCCACCTGCGCTGGGCCGTTTCCACATCAGGAGACTAAGGCGGGAGGTGCAGCTGGTCCCAGTACTAAGAGCAGGGAGAGATCCATGGGCTCAGGAACAAACAAACAAACTCTGACTTCAAAGCCCAGGCACGTGAGAATGTCGGTGTTGCTGCCCGTGGGTTGTGTTAGAGCCAGCCTTCCCAGGTTCTCGGGGCACAGACTCTTCATGGGAGTCCACGGCATGTGTGCCCGGGAGTGAAGCAGCCGTGGTGCTGGCGCGGTGTTGAAAGGGGAGAGGAGATAACGGGAAGCCATCGCTGGAAGCCGGAGGCTGCAGGAGTCTTCAAAGGCCCCCTGTGGGAGGGGGTACAGAGCCCCGCTCCGAACAACTGACCCACTCAACGATGCTGCAGGGGCAGTGCCTCCCGGAGGACTGTCCAGCTCTCACGGGTCTCCATTCACATTGCACTGACACTGGGCTCCTGTCCTGACTTGTCCCTCTCACCCTGTCCCCTCCCTGCTCTCTCTGCGGCTCTCTCTGTGGCTCCCCTGATCCCAGGATGAGCAGAATGGTGGGAAGTAGAGCAAGTCTGGGTTTGTGCCCAGCTCTCCAACCTCAGTCTGTGTGGCCTCAGGCGAGTGACTCAACCTCTCTGAGCCTCTGTTGGCTCCCAAGTTAAACGGGGAATAGTGAGGACCTACCTTGCAGTGTTCAGAGGATTAAACAAGAGTGTGTGTATGAACAGGGCCTGGCGCTGGGTACACTCTCCATAAATACTCCCAATAGGCTGAGAGGACATCTGCCTGCAACAAACAGACCTGAGGGCTCCATTCCCAAAACATGATGCCTGAAGAAACCTTCCACTCAGGCGCTCCCCGGGTTTTCATCAGACAAAGGTCACAGAAAAGGCCCCTGCTTTCTCCAGCTGGAAAGGAACCTTCGAGGGGGGAACTTGCCTCGCAGCAGAGTTGGAGTTGTGCCCGCTGATTTCCCCACACTTAGCATGTAGCCCTGCTTCCACCTTCCTGGATACACACGCTCCCAGCCTCTAAGGTCCCCAGGACCACAGCGTCCTCAGAAGTGAGGACCACATGCACACGCCGTGTTTGCTTCTTCTCTGAGCTGGTTCCATGTGTGACCATAAAAGCATCACAGGATAGAAGAATGTTGTTGAGGATGACTATTTATGGTGGCCAATAGGCCATTGTCTTCAGTACTACACCAGCAATCTTTCCGAAGTGACCGGAAAGCATCACTAAATTAGCTCTGGACAAATGCTATCATTTTTCTTCTCCTTCGCTTTTGGCCACACTCAAGCTGGTGCAGGAGGGGCCTGCAGGTCTCATCTGTGGACCCTCACCTCCGGCGTGCTGCCTTTCTGTGGCAGCCATCAGTGGGGCTGTGGGTGGCCAGGGCAAGGGGTGGAGGGGAGCCCTTCGAAGGGAGCAGGTCAGTAGAAGCAGTTTGGAAGCTCTGGGGTGGTTCCTTCCAGACGGCTCTGTGACTAGAGGCAACTGAGAGTCCTTTTCTGGGAGCGTCTAGAACAGACTTAGACCAAGCCCTGGAGCATCCATGCTGGGAAATTGCCTCATATTTAGGTCACTCACTGCAGATGCGCCGTCCAGGAGACAACCGAAAACGACTTCTAAAATGTATGCTGAGCAAAAAGAAATCAGACAAGTGAATGAATAAACGTGGTGGTATATCAGTACCTAGACTATTTCCCAGCGAAGGAACAAACTAGGGACTCTCACACCTGGAGGAAGCAAGGAATTACATTCAGTGGAAGGAGCCAGATACAGAGAATGCGCATGGCATGGCTGCACTCCCGTGACAGCTCAAACAAGCAGAATCAATCCTTCCTTTCGAAACTGGCCCAGCGGGGTGGGCGGATGACAACAGGCTGCACCAAGACCTTCTAGAAGCGATGGAACCGTCCGTGTCACAACTGGGTGGTGGTTACATGGCGTACACGGCATTCATGGCCTCAGAGTCACCGCCCTGCACACGGGAAACCTGTGGGTTTTACTGTGAGTTAATTACACGTCAGTAAAGCTGATTGTTTTTTTAAAACACAGTCTTAGTGATAAGAACCTAGAAGTATGTACCCATAACCAAAACAGTAAGCCAGCGGCTCTTAGGAAACTCGTGGACTCTGAGACATGGCTTCAGTCACGCTGAACTGTTCCCCCTTGGATGTGCCCACCCACAGGTGGCCATAAGCGTGTGGCACACTGCACATGTGCGGTGATAGGGTTCACAGTCTCAGAAGCTGCCCTTCTCTCGCCCTGAGCCTCACTCCACACGCATGTTGCATGACGATGCTGTTGGGCTTTGGCTATAGACAATGAAGAGACTAGAAGCCCTGACCACCTCCAGCGTCTGTCTGAGGCTCAGGGCCTCCTGAGAGCCCAGAGTGCAAAGGCCTCCGCGCCAGGGGGCCATTTGTCTCTCTGGGCACAGACTTCAAAGAGAGGCGTGAAGCATAGAGCCCATTGAGGGTGCGGGGGGGCGGGGTGTAGGCACTGACGAGCGCCTGCCCTTCACCTGCCTTCTGCACACCCTCAGCTCACCTTTCCTCTCAGACAGCCGTCTGGGAGGCCCCCCTGCCCAGGCCTCTGCCACCCAAGTGGGAGCCGTCTCAATTACCCACAATAACCATCCTCAGAGAGTAGCAGGCTGTCTGAGGGCCCCTCGGGGGCAAATAATAATAGCAACAATTTTTGGATCCTTCTTGCCTCATTGCTTGCCACAGCTTTGTAGCTAATTTAAGATCTATTGATCCCAGTGCCAATAAGTGGTTTATCTCCTTCAACTTCCTTTACTTAAAGGATATCTTCACCGTCAAATTAATGTCTCTTACTTGGCTGACATGGCTTAGGATTCTTGCAGTGCGTCTTCCGGTGATTGTTTTTTTATGTTCTCATCTTTCCTGTGCTGTTGGGTAAAATCGGGTGCTTCCGATGAGTCTACACATCAGGCCTCACCTCCCTAACCCAGCCAGAGTCCTGTTCTCTCGTGGACCCAGGCCCAGGCAGAATGGCTGGATTCAGGACTGACAGGACGGCCTGAAAGGATTGCTTTCCAGATCTCACTGAGCGGCTGGGAGCAAAGAAACAAAGCCACTGAGCTGAGAGAGAACCGAGCATAGTAACCTCTTGCCAGAAAAGGAGAAGGAGCTTTGATTTCTCCAGAACTCAGGTTAGGAAATAACTCAACTCCCTGTTGCTTAGAGAAGGGGACAGAGCGGTGACCTGGAGGGAGTGCTCTGCAGCTCTCAGTGGCCCCAGTGGGGCACACCCTGCCCAGGCCTCAGGCCACGCCCATCCTCCCTCCTTTCCCTGTCCCTGGCTGTTGTGATGCCAGACTACCCCCTCGGCCCAACAGCCCTTTCCCGGTCTATGCAGGCTTCCTGACTCCCCCACTGCTCCCGCTGCCCCCATCCCTCACCTCCACCCGTGTCCACCCCACTGTGCCTCCTTCATGTGGCACCCTTGGCATGGGGACTATGCTAGTTTGTTTGTTCAGCCTGGTCTGGAGTAGGTGTCCAATAACTATTGCATGTACAGAAGGATGGGGAGATGGATGGATGGATGGACGGATGGAAGGACAGATGGACAGATGGAAGAATGGATGGCATGCCTATTGAGGCGCTGGAGAGTGGCTGTTATTACGTCCCAGCAAAATTTTATTTATACATTTATATAAGAGCCCTAGAAAATCTTGGTTGTGTCATTTAAAGCAATGGACTGGAGTTACAATAACCTCCTTGATTTCACCCTCAAAATGCCTTTTGCTGATTTTGATAAGGCAATAAAAGAGGCACTCTTTTAAAGCTTCACCTGGCTTTATCTCTTCTACAATATCCATTCAGCTCTGAGGCACAAAATGAAATAGAAATGAAATTGTGAGCACATATCTTTACAGCAGGAGCTCCGGGTAAGGATAATTGCTCTCCCTCTGAATTTTCCCGATGGATATTTGCTGGCCACATTATCTTCATGAGCGAGCCATCAGGACTGTGGAAGCATCCAGGCACCACATCCTGTCCCAAATGCAGGAGAGAGCCCCCCTCCTCTTTGGGCTCCAGCCCCAGCTCTCCCTGCACAAACGCAGATGCACCTGCTGAATGATGTAATTAGTATTCAGAGAAGCCGGGGCCTTGTCTGACAAACAACAATAATAATTTTGGTGTTTAGGGAGCGTTCTCGTGCCATGGCTGTCTAGAGTACTTCATAAACAATTACCATCAGCGCTGGTTTTTCTGTAGGAAAATGAAAACTGACAGGAACGGGTGAGTCACACAGAAAGATGTGATGTGAACAGAAATGCCTGAAATGCTGGTTTTCCTTGCTCTTTGCTGCCTTCCCGGATTCTGCTGCTGAAGAGCTAATGATCCCCATAGAATCTGAAATAGTTTGACTTGCTTATTTGTATTAGTAGTGATCCTTCAAAGGGAAAAGCTAAAAGTAGTCCAAAATAAAAAATGTTTCGTGTATTACATCCATCCTATCTGTGCAAGAGTGTCTATTTTCTGAGTATTATTTTGATTAAAACTGAAGAATAAAACGTAGGGGCTCTCATTTTCAACCTTCAGCTCAGAGCACCAGAGCCTTTGCCAATATCCTGTGGGAAAGCGCCTCCCAAGGGGTTTAGCCCAGCGGGTTATCCCAGCTGCCGGGTCTTCTGTGGGGGGGCCCTGTCTGTGGCTTGCCAGCAGAGTAGGTAGACTTCCTCTGGCCTTCCTGCCCAGTGGCTGCTCAGCCGGCCCCTTGCCCCTTTCCACTCTCGTCCTGCCCTCCCTGTGTATCACCCCACCTGCCCCCAGAACTCTGGGGAAAACAGGGTAACTTGTCCTGCTTCTCCTTGAGAACCCATCAACCCTGTGCCCTATTAATCTTTTTAGAGTACAAAAGGCATGAAATGATCATCTTATGATGAAAGCCCCCAACGGCCCCACTCCAAGATCCCACAGGCTGACACGAGAGGCAAGAGCTGGAGCCCTAGAATTATCCCAAGAGTAAATTCTAGTGGGTGCAGCTGGCTGGCACCAGAGCACAGTGCCTCCAACAGACATGGAAAGATCTTTGATCTTAGTAAAAATACTGTTATGTATATACACACATGTATGGATACGTATGTACATGTACATGTATATACACATATATGATGTGTTTATATTTTCAATCGGAATTATATCCTTGAGACAACGCATGGACACTGTCCCTACCCCAGAGATGTTGTTAAAGCTCAGTTAACCTGCCATGATCCTGAAACTTCTACCAAGGAGCTCTGGATAGAAGCTTCTCACTGCAGTGGTCAAGCATGGAGACTGGCCTTGGGACGCCTGGGAGGCTCAATGGGTTTAGCGTCTGCTTTCGATTCAGATCATGATTCCAGGGTCCTGGGGTCGAGGGGAGTCTGCTTCTCCCTCTCCCTCCAACCCTTCCCCTGCTGCTCATGCTCTTTCTCTCTCAAGTAAATAAAATCTTAAAAAAAAAAAAAAAAGAATGGAGGCTGCCCTTTAAAATCCTCTTGTGGTGTGATTTAAAGCTCTAAGATACCCTGACAAACTGCACTGCAGGAATTTCTCTGAGCCTTCCTTCTCGGCTCCTCTGGGATTGCATTCCTGAGTCCCTAGAGGCAGTGAGGGGCCTGTAGGCCTTGGCAAGGCTTTAGCACCTCTGCTCCTTTTCTTGTGCTCTTCCTGATCCCTGACTGCACTTTCCTGGGGCGGGAGGGTGTCCAGCAGCAGGCCCTGTGTGACAGCCTTGCCTGCCGGGCCAGAGAGGCCAAGAACAGGAGAGGCCATTGAACTTGCAGGGCCATGCAAAATGGAAATGGGGTGCCCCACCTTTAAAAATCACTAAAAAGTTCAAGACAGCAAGCTCGGGGTCTGCCCTATGGGCCGGTGTGCCTGCAAGGCCCCAGTCCCCTGTTGCAATGGGATGGCCTGTCCCAGGACATCTTCCAGACACTTCCAGTGAGACAGACCTGACTGAAACAGAAGTGAAAGACAATGAGTTAAGTGCTTCACAATCCAGCACTAATTAGCACTATCCAACTGAGGCGGGAGGTGGGGTGCTTCCTGAGAGCAATAAATCACATCAAATGGAAATGTTTTTAGCTGCTCTGATAATGACCTCCACAGGCTCCTGGAGGGTGAGCGAAGGTCTATCTCTGTTGGTGGGAAGTGGAGGCCTTCTGGGGAGTCTGGGGAGCAAAGGAATCCTGTGGATGTGTGGGGAGGAGGCCACCAGCAGCCTTCCCCCCAGGGCAGCCTTCTGTGGGAGGAGAGAGTATGGGAGGCCAGGGAGGAGAGGGTAGTGTTGGGTGGGCAGGGAGCAGGGAACAGCCTCCCCAGATCACAGGCGGCTGCCAGCACCCCGCCTCTCCACAAAGCACTTGTGCAGAGGACCAGGGTGGGCCGGCCACAGACCCTGCCGTCTCTGTCTCCCATCCCCCATGCTGCAATGTGGTCCGAAAGGACAGCACTGCACCCTGGGACCCTAGTGGGACCTCTGTCCCCAGTCGCTGCTGCTGGATGAGGATGAGGGGGCATAATCCGCTAGCACCACATTCTGAGAATTCTCTGGTAGGTGAGCCCATGGGAGGGAAGGAAGTGGCCCAAAACATGACCCTCATGCTTCAAAAGGTAACTTGGAAGCCCTCATTCATGCAAAGGCTTCCCCAGCCCCATGGCCTCTGCCCCCTCCCAAGGATTCAGGGTGGGCAGTGCCTAAGGTGTGGCTGTGTGGTTTATACCACCTTCCCAGGAGAGAAGCAGCCTTTTGGAAAGAAGGAACATCTTCACATTCCAGGCTGGCCCTACTGGATCAAGAAGGTGAAGCCATGGGCGCCTGGGTGGCTCAGTGGGTTAAGCTGCTGCCTTCAGCTCAGGTCATGATCTCAGGGTCCTGGGATCGAGTCCCGCATCAGGCTCTCTGCTCAGCGGGGAGCCTGCTTCTTCCTCTCTCTCTGCCTGCCTCTCTGCCTACTTGTAATCTCTCTCTGTCAAATAAATAAATAAAATCTTTAAAAAAAAAAAAAGGTGAAGCCATGAGACTCAACTGTCTGTTGGCCCCAGCCGTGACTGTCTGTTCCAAAGGTGATAGCTAATATGGAGCATGGCCATATTCTGCCATGGTGCCTACCAGCGACCTGAAGGTAGCTGTGATGACAAGTGTCTGCTGAGGCAGAGTTAGCCTTCTGAAGGTGAAGGTCATCCCAAGGGCAAACTGCTGTAGGGGAGGAGAATTTTTACTCTCCTCCTTTCTCGGTTCTTTGGCTGGTCTGATCATTAAGTTGACAAAAGACAGACGAACAGGGGGAAAATAAATTTAATTTTGTACCTATAGGAGCCCATAAAAACAGGAGACTCAAGTGGCCAAAGCAAGCAACTTTCTACCTTTTAGACGGAAATGTAAATGAGGGAGGAATGGACAAGACAAGGAAGTTTTGGACTTGGGCTGGTAAACAAGTAAAGGATTTGTTTATTCTGCCTTCTGGGCCCTGAATTCCCACCTCTGGCAATAAGGATGTCTCCACCTGTGCAGGGAGGGCACCTTTCACTGGGAAGCTTTGCCTCTGCTTTCAGGGGCACAAAGGAGGGTCAAAGTGCCCTTCTTGTACCAGCTGTTCCTTGAGTGACTTAAATTCAAAATAATATGTCGAAGTGGCATATGTGGGGGTGGCCCACCCTGAACCCCATTATAGCCCTGAATGAACTGATAGAGTGGCCCTAAGAAATGTAAGAAGTGGCCTGACATTCTATATGTAATTGTGTGTCCTATGTCTGTCTCCTGGGCAGACAAAGATGTCCTGGGCCACAGCCCTTATCTGTCTGTCACAGTCCCCAGGGTGTCTGTCACACAGGAGCAGCTCACAGCTGTTGTTGCATAAACAATAAATGAATATGACTAAGAAAGCACACGAGTGAGTCCCCATGTCTAGTGCATAGTACAGGGTTGGGTGAGACCAAGGACAGCATTTGTTCCTTGGGAAAACATCAGAATTGAAGGAGAGAGAAACCCAGAAGAAGCCCTTGCCTGGGTCTGCAAGGACAAATCAAACAAGGACTGAGTAAAAAGTTAGTGGAGGTCCTTAGAGCTGCACTCCTCAAGCTTTCAGGTGCATACAGAGCCCCCCCCCCACTCCCACCCTCACCTCCCCACCCCCTACCCTCCCACTCCCCTAGATGAGGCTGGAAAGCAGATCCTGAAGCAGCAGGTCCTCCAGGGGCCTGAGATGGCATTTCCACCCAGCTCCCAGGTGATGCAGCTCCTGTGGCTCCAGAGACTGCCCCCCCCCCGGGGGGGAGGCAGCAAGGCTGGATGGATACGATTTTTGGTATATTTTACCTTATTTCTGCCTTACCTGACTATCCAGTTCAGCTTGAGACTCAGAGGAAAGGTCTAGTCTGCATGTGGCTGTGTGAAGGGAAAGCCATTTCCACTCAGCTCATGTCCAAGGGTGAGATGGCCATGGCCTGAGGTCCATGGGCAGCCTCTTCCACCCCTGAAGGCTTTCAAAGACCGTGTTTCCCCATACCTCACATGTCCTGCCGGTTATCCAGTCCCCAAGGCAAGACAGGTGCCCATAATCCTTCCACACAAGCACGCAGAATCCTTCTGCTAGCCATGTGGCCTTACCAATGGGCAAGAATACCACAGGGAGCTTCTGAGAAAGAAAGGTAGGATGTCCTCTCCTGAAAAGACCACCCACATAACCCTCCTGACCTGCTGCCCTTGGAACACGGGAACCAACTGTCTAAGGACCCTTCTAGGAGCCAGTGTGGGAGAGAGTGAAACTGCCAAATGCTGTGAAAGAAAAAGTCATTCTTGTTCTTTCTAAGCCACTTGTGCAGAGGGCAGTAACTCCCAGCCTTGCCCTCAGTAACTCAGACCTGAGAAGGTCAAATCCCCTCCCACAGTCTGAGATGCAGCCACACAACAGTCAATGCTAAGAACATCATCAGCTTTTCCCTTAGTGGTGTTTCCAAGTCACTAAGCCCTGCCACACTTGGGGTCTCCTGCATTCCTCATAGCAATCCCTCAGTTGGAAAGGGAGCCAAATTTCCCCATTTTCATGGAGGAGAACGTGTGCTGCCCCTTGGGGTCATAGGACTACCAAGAGACCAAGAAAACAAAACCTGAGACCAGCCCCCAGGGGAGCCCACAGTCTTGTGGACCTTGTCATTCCCTTAGAATAAAAAGATATTTGGGGGACTTGGGTGGCTCAGTGGGTTAAGCCTCTGCCTTCAGCTCAGGTCATGATCTCAAGTTCCTGGGATCAAGCCCCACATCTGGCTCTCCACTCAGTGGGGAGCCTGCTTCCTTCTCTCTCTGCCTGCCTCTGCCTACTTGTGATCTCTCTCTCTGTCAACTAAATAAATAAAATCTTTATAGAATAAAAAGATATTTGTCTACATCACGGGTAGCCTGGACTGTGTTTGCTTACATCCCGGGGGGGGCAGTAGCAAGCAGTGGGAGCAGGTTGTGGGGACAGACTATGCGGGTTCAAATCCTGGCTCTGCCCCACTGCTGTGCAACCTTGGACAAGTTACACAGCCTCTCTGCGCCTTGGTTTCTGGCTGAGCAAACGGAGTTATAGAAGTTCCTACTGGCTCCGCAGCGGTGGGGATTAGGTGGCTAATACAGGCTAAAGTGCCCAGCCTACTGTCCGGGAGGTACCTAGCCCTCAGGAGGTGTTAGCGAGGAGGACGGTGGATGCTGTGTGCTGACACCACCAGCAAGCACCCCTGGCCTCAGGGAGTAAGTGAGCACAGGGTGTGCTACTGGAGAGGCCCTAGGCAGCAGGTCGGCACCGTCCGGCTTGTACAACTCCTGCACCCTCTGCCCAGATGGGGATCCAGCACCGGGGTTCTTGGGCTGCAGGGGCCAGTGAGGAACTCCTAGGGAGCCTGCAGCTCCACGAGTCCCCACGGCCTCTCTCTTCACAACATCCTGCTTCACATGCAACTACAGGCACAGGCCTCATTTCTTGTCTTCTCTGGAAGACTGGCCATGGAGCAATTTATCTCCAAACAATCAAGACTTTTCTTCAGCTCTCTGTTAATTGCAGTCGAGGTGAAGGTAGGTGCTGGCATGTGGCATCCTTTCTTTCCTTTTTATCTTGAAATCATTTCCAACTTACTGAAAGTTGCAAGCATTCATATCGTTTTGCCAGCTGCGGTGTCTGTTCATCCCTGGTTTCCCTCTCCATAGGCGCAGAGGGTTATGCCTCCTCATCTGTGGGAACCTGGGCTTTCTCCAGAGTTCCAGAAAGGCTCCTGGAGTGGAGGGAGTGATCAGTGGTCTCCAGCCTGGAGCTTTTCTATCCAGAGAAAAGAAGGCTCCCGAGGACGGGGGCTCCTCTGTTTCGCTCTCCACCCTCCCCAAGGCCCAGACCAGGGCCTTTTCTCACGAACAGGTCCTTGGCCACATGACAGCGTGGGACAGCCTATTAAAACTGACACTGTGACAGCCATATAAACTCTCCCTTGCTCAGATCTTTCTCCCAAGCTCAACTTATATGTGAGCTGCCAGAGGCTGCCACCTCTTGGAGGCCCTCCAGGCTTTTCAATGTGTTCACATTTGTAACACCTCCCGTCTGCCCCCATTTTTGTTCAGTAGGAGCCTCACACACCTCCTGCGCACCCAGGAGCTGAGCAGAGGTGTGGGCCAGCCTCGATGCTCTGTCCCCTCTGACAATCTGTCTCTTTAAGTCCTGGACCCTCCACGCCCTCCTTTCCACCCTCTGGCTGCCCTGATCCGGACACCATCCGCTCCTTGCAGGCTTCCTCCCTCCTGCCTTGTCTTCATCTAGACCAGTGGTTTTCGGATCACACGTGGTGGTTTCCCCAGTCATTTTCGTGGGCTGCTGCTACCGCTGTTGTTCCCATGGAAGGAGAACAACAGGATGGACTAGATCATAGTCCTCTGTGTGTGTAAGGTTTTATAGGCGAGATAAACACGACACCAGGCGAGGTAGGCACAAGGCAAGATTTATTAAAGGCACTCTCCGGCGAAGTTTTAGGGCTCAGGAGAAGGGGAGCCAGGAAAGTTGAGCAGGAGGAAGTGGGCACCCTCGGGCGAGGTTCCTCAACTCCAGAAAGGGGAGCGGGGAAGTCGCACTGGGAGGGAGTTCGTGGGGGGCGAAGGCAGGGCTTGGGCTCACATCCATATAGGTAGGGTATTTGGTGATCGGAGGATATGGGGTAGGGGGTCCTGATACTTCTGTTTCCTGCATAGGTATCGGGTTACCTATGGAGATGTGACCTGGGCATACATCCTTTTGGTGGGAGAGTCAAGGGTTAAGGAAGGGGGCAGGTAGGGTGCTGGAAGATGGTGGCCCCAGCGGTCATTTCTGTTGTTTCTCCTGCACTCCCGGAGCCCGCCGACCCAACAGTGTGCACTAAGGATACCGTTGTTTCACGTGACTTAGTGATACGTGTGTGTGTGTGTGTGTGTCTATGTATGTTGGGTGGCACTGTGACACATACTTCTTGCCAGACTGGCTCCTTCTGGCACTGCAGTGGGAAGGTAAGCTTGCCACTCTGTCACTGCCTTGCCCAGCCTGTGCACAAGGCCCATGACAGCCCCTGGACTTCCTCTGACCTTGTGCTTACCCCTCTGGTCCAGCCGTGGCTTTGCCTCCAGCCATGTGGGGCCCCTTCCTCCTACTTTCTGGGAGACCTTTTTCCTACCTCTTTCCATGAAAACTCTTACCTGCCCTTCAAGACCTTCGTGAGACTTTGGCTGCCCTGATCTCCCCAAGAATGGGTCAGGTGCTTCCAAAGGAGCAGGCCACCTGCCCACCATAGCTTCTTCCTAGTCAGTGGCCTCTGTGGGTAACTTCAGTCAGAGTCTGAAATGGCCACAGGTGAGGATCTATCACTGAAATAGCCCAACAGGACAAATCAGGCCCTTCCAGTCCTGCATACCACAGGCTGCCCCCGAGCTTCTTGGACTTCCAGGCCTGAAGCTATGGGTGACCGTCTGGCCCCCTCACTCCCCAGTCACCTGGAGGCCAGGAGGTGGGCCTCATTGTGTGAGTCCTCCACCTACAGCCCAGAATTGGCCCCGATTGGAAAGGCTCTGTAGTTTGGAATGCTATGAGAATGGCACCTCAGAGTTGATGTCTCAGCTGCATCCAACCCTCCAGGTTAACAGACCATAAGCTTCCTGAGGCCCGCACCTCTGCCAACTACCCGGAACCTTCTGGTTTTGTGTTAAGCCCCAAGCTCTCCCTGGAGCACTTCGAACCAGGTGCCCAACCGCACTCGTCCCAGCCCCGGGTCTCCAGAGTCAGCCTCCTTGGTGTCAGCCCAAGTCTTGCCACAAAGTGAGGATGTTATAGGAAAGACCTGTAAATGTCCAGCTGGAGCTGAGGTGGTAGTCACAGCAAGAGAGGCCAAGTTCAAGCTCAGGAATAGTCAGGCCTGCCTTCCTCTCCCACATGAGGTAGGCATTTGTCTTATGCCCATTTCATGAATAAGTTCTATATAACTGAGGCACTGAGTGGCTACAGAGCATTCAGCCCTTGCTCTGAATCACCACCCTTTTTTTGTCCTCTTTGGTTAGCGGCAGGTCTGAGGCTGCAGGCTGAGGTCCCAGAGGGAGAGGAAACGAAACATGCCAGTAATCCCAGCAGCACTCGTCCCTCCACGTGGGCCCACGGTTCCAGCCTGTTCTCCCCTGACCCTGATTGAGAGCTCATGCGGTGAGGGTGGGGGTGTGGTGAGGATTAAGCCAGAGTGGTGCCTGGTCAGGAGTCAGAGGTCCACAGTCACCAGCTGTCGTTTTCATGGTTGTGTTGTTGTTCTAGGAGGAAATAGTACTGAGGAAGGAATGGTACAGTCTGTGGGAGGCAGGGGAAGCCGTGAACAAGGGCCGGGTGGGCCACGCTTTCCTGCAAACGGCTCACCTGGTCCCGGGTCTCTGTGCTGTCACAAAAATGGCCACAGGCACGAGGCTGCAAAGACTTGGCCATGAGACAAGGCAAGTGTCCTTCCCAGACTGGGGGGGCGGTGGTCGACTCCCCTGCAGCCCCCTGAACAGGGCGCCCGGCAGCTGGACAGCTGTGCGGGGAAGCCAGAGCCTTGTCTCCCTGCCACCTGCGTGTCTCCATCACTGTGGGAGTCTACGCTCAGCTACTTCCGTTGGTACCTCTGACAGCCCGCAGGCTAAGATACTGCCCTCCTCGGGGCACTGGGAATCCCCCAAGGAAAGACAAGCAAGAGGTGAATTCTGGGAGCAGCTTGGGCCCCCCTGCTCCCAGGCCAGGCTGGCTCCCGAGGGCAGAGCTGCATCTCCAGGTGAAGTCAGGCCTTGGAAATGAAACCCTAACCAGAGGCCTCCCCCACTTTCCTCCCCCAGCCCAATCACCTTCTTGGAGACCTGGTAGACATGCCAGAAATGCACCGGACCCCACGGACTTCGTTTCCCCTTGTGTATTTTTTTTTCTTTCCTGTCTTCTTGGGTTCACCTGGAAACCTCCTTAATGAGCCTCTCAATAAATGCTCCAGGTTGACACTGAGGTGCACCCAGCCCAGCCCTTTCTCTATGTTTACAGGGAAGCCCTCCCAGACTCAGCTATAATTAGAAGTCAATTAAATTAGAAACCCTTAGTATTGTTCTTGGAAGGCCTCCAGGGCTGCAGCTCTCCTGGGGAGGGCTTCTGGCCCCGCTGCCTGCACTCCTTTCTGCTACCCCCCATTCCGAAACAAGGGCCAGGCTGTCAGTTGGGCAGAGAGCAGGTTCTTTTATTTGTAAGGTTCCCTTCCCCCTGGCGGGACTGCAGGTCAGGCCCCCCTCTTCCTCCCTCCCTGCCTGCCCCAGCTTGCTCCATTGCTAGAAGGAAAACACCCAGAAGTTCACCGCTGGCGTGGCTGGGTGCTTTAATCTTGCCTCAGTCCATTTAGTGTGTTTCAAACGTAAATGTAGCACTGAATTGCAAAATAGCAAGCATGCTAGCAGGGGAGAAAAAGCAGCTTTTGTATCTCTTCAAGAGTTATTGGAAACCTAACCCTTCCAAAGGCCCCCTGATGTTACTCTCACTGGTGAGAACATCTTCAAGGTAAGCAGGGGAAAGATCCAGGCCCCCAGGGCACTGCCCATTCCCCAGTGTCTCCAGTAGGTCCTCTGTCTCCGGAATCAGGCTCCGGACATCCTTCTCTGCCTGTTCTCAGAGCAATCAGATGCTTCACAAAGTTCACCCATTCGCTTGTACATCATTCTGAAGCTAAGAACCTTATGGAAAGGGAGACTTCCCCATAACCCTCCTCGGTCCGTAGTCACCCCAACTCTGTTTCACCCCTGCCAAAAAAGTCTTCGTTGAAAATTCAGTGGATATCACTCCAAGGGAGGAGGCCTGGATGGCTCAGTCAGGTTAAGGGTGTGATTCCTGGATTCAGCTCAGGTCATGGTCTCATGGCTTATGGGAAGGAGCCCTGAGTCTCCATATTTCACAGGAATCTGCTTGGATGTTCTCTCCCTCTGCCCCTTCTCTCTCTATGCCTTTCATAAATTAAAATAAATAAATAAATAAAATGCTTTAAAAAAAAAAAGATACTGTATTGAAGAACAAAGGTCAGGACTTTTCTCCAGAAACAAGAGTGAATTTCCCCATTCGTCAGGTCTCCTGCTTTGAACTATCCTCCACAGTCTTTTTTGTGTGGATTTGGGAATTAAGAGTTTCCATGAGCAGACACGGCTCACCCAGATAGAGGGCTTAGAGGGTAAATGTTCTTGGGAAGTCTGACTCCTGTCTGAGTCCATAGTTTATTCTGGAAGTTTCCTCACACAACCCAGCCATTAGAAGAGGGCATGCTGTTTTGTCTGAAATTGTCAAAGCAAGACAGCAGTGAATCAGCAGTGGCCACTGACGGACGTAAGCCCTTCCATGAGCCCATCTCTTGTCTTTGTACAGGCAGGCTCCCAGGTAAGACTGCTTTTGGTTAGAAACATAGGCCTCCCATCCTCACGATGGAGAGGTGACAAACAATACCTCCTCCTTAAAATCAAGCACCTGAACACCTGGGCCATAATCACCCTCTGTCCCTAAGTGGCTGTGTGGCCTTAGACAGGTCACTACACCCAATGGTCTTCCATTGTCTTGGCTATAAAATTAATTGGTCGGACTCGTGCACTCTTAACCACTTTGACTACAGCCTCTTCTCAACAGAGAGAGGAAGAACCTGGAAGCAGGGCTGGCAGTGGAGTGCAATGGGGCCAGGCCAGACTCTGAGTCCTGGCACCGTCCCCCGGAGCAGGAGGACTGGGGCCTGCTGGGACCCCCACCTTTACGCTCCGTGTAAGACCAGGCTTCTTCAGACTCGGTGCGTGGGTGAACATTTGGTCACTGCCCTGTCTTCCATGATGGGCCCTCCATGCTCTCTGGTCTTTTCTCCCTGGGATGGGTGTGATCTTGTCAGGGCCACTGATGAAGTCAGCCCAAGGGGCCTGGCCTCAGCTTAAAATCCACCTTTGCTTTTATGTTGTATTTGCTTCCTGCCCCGCTTTTGGGGAGACCCCTCATCCCCGGTGGGACATGGTGGCGGCCACTGGACTGAGGATGGGGGCTAGGCTGTAGCCAGGCCATGGAGGCCCCTGGGTGCTATGAAGTGTGTCTTACAGGCAAAGCAGTGGGAGCAGATGGCCTACGTGGGAGGCTGCAAGCGTGTGCCGTGGCTCCCCATGCTGGTGGTAAGTGCACCCTCCCGCTGTGAGCACCCACAGCAACCCGGAGGAGGCCCGGGTTGGGGGGGGGTTGGGGAGCTCCTCGGCCTGCCAGCCTACTGGAGGCCGGTTTCTCGGCCTCTTCTGTGTCAGTCTGCCCAGCTGTGCAGTGCGATGGAACCTGCTAGCAGCCCCTTCACTGCGCTCTGCTGAGCGTACAGAACCCTGAGCAAGACCCCCTTCAGATTAGACTGCTTGGTCGCTCCCTTTCTAGGGTTCCACGTAGAGAAAGGTCCTTAAATGCTTCTTTGTGTTGCAGCATACGGAACCCAACGCCTGTTGGTGAGCACCACGCCTGTGGCTCTACCGCCAGGAGGGACCCAGGCTTCTTGCAGAGAAGGGGCTGCATGTGACAGAAATCCACTGTTCCAGAGGGTCTGGGAAGAGGGCCGCCTCCTCCATGACCTTGGGGAGGGTGGAAGCAAGAGTTGGTGGGTGAAAGGAGTTTGGAACAGGCCTTGAAGATGAGATGGAGTTTTGATGGCAGGGTGAGGGGAACCCGCAGTGAGGCCAGCTGGCAGGAAGCAGGGTAGCCTGCCCAGTGTAGTGGCTGCTGTTAGAGGGACCCGAGCCCCAGGGGACCCCACCCAGGCTCCTTCCCCTGCAGTACCTGCTCAGGGTGCTCCCCTGAGGAAGCGTGCGTGTCTCCAAGGAGGCACAGAGGCCAGAAAGACACCCTTTCTCATGCAGGTGTCACTGCTGTGCTCGGCCAAAGCAGAGTACTCCAACTGCGGCGAGAACGAGTACTACAACCAGACCACGGGGCTGTGCCATGAGTGTCCGCAGTGTGGCCCAGGGGAGGAGCCCTACCTGGTAAGGCCCCTGCCAGCCACCCTGGGGCCCGGGCAGCTGTCCTCCATCACATGGCGGATGTCACTGGCGCGTGTGTATGGCTCTATGTGTGGTCCCCAAGCTAAATCAGGCTGGTTGCCTATGGGCCTCAGGCATCCCGGTTAAAGGGTTTGAGCAGTAGTGAGCCCAGGAATGGCGCATCCCTGACGCGCAAGAGACACAGAGTGACAGAGTGACAGAGAAAGCTGGCCATTGTGACAGATTTCTCAGGAGCTGTGTCCATTTATTTTAGAGGACAATCACTTGCCTATTGTACCTGGATCAGATGGGTTTCAGGGTGTCTGAAAAGGAGGCATGACTGATGTCCTGCAGTAGCGGCACACTGACTCCTGAGCACGGCATCTCCCTCTCCTGTGGGAGAGGCTCAGCTTGGTGTTCAGCCTAGAGAAAGGCCCCCAGCTTCAGCGTTCAAGGTTGTCATGGAGAGCTGAGAATGTCAGAAGCCATGGGCTGTGTCACTGGCAGGGCAAACCTGGCCTGAATCTATTCAGGGAATCTATTCAGGGACCCCGGGAAGCGCAGCAACATCTGAAGCCCAGGAGCACTGGGGAAAGGAGCTCAGAGTTGGAGCATGGGGGGCTTGCAGTTAGGACAGGTCAGGAAACCAAAGCCCAGCAAGAGAAGCTTCTGGAAGCAACCAGTGTGCCCGGCGTGCCTGGTATGCCAGTGACCCCAAAGACCATAGGTCCAGTCACAGAAGTGTGGCTGGCATACTCACCTGTCTTCCCCTGTCCTGTTCCTTGGCCAGTCCTGCGGCTACGGCACCAAAGATGAGGACTATGGCTGCGTCCCCTGCCCAGCAGAGAAGTTCTCCAAAGGAGGCTACCAAATATGTAGGCGCCACAAGGACTGTGAGGGATTCTTCCGGGCCACCGTGCTGACGCCGGGGGACATGGAGAATGATGCTGAGTGCGGGCCGTGTCTCCCTGGGTAAGCATGGCCACTGCTAGGCCTCCTCCCAGGATGCGTCCTGCAGAAAGGCCCGAATGTCCCATTGGCGAGGCCCCAGGAAATATGAACACCTCTGACCACAGTGTAGTATCACTCCCACTGGCTCTACAGGGGGCGGGTCCATAGGGAGAGGCACCTGTCTGGAGTCAGGAAGCATGGGGTCTGGGATGGCCAGTCCCGCCACCTAGAGGATGGGCAGCCCACCCAGGCTCAGCTTCCATGTCTCATAAGTGGATGTTAGTCAGAATCACAATAAGATCTTCCCAACAACCCAAATCAAACAAATATGTTAAATACCTTAAGATAACACATGTGGAATGCTTTGAAGAAAAGAAAATTAATAAACTGTATAATACACTGTATAAATCCAGTGTTTTTTGGTATTCTGGAAAAATCTGAGGGTAAAAGCTATTAATAGGAATATGTGAATTGTTTGGTAGCTATAATTCCACCACAATTCTGTTATGTATCAAAAGTTTTCTCAAAAAAAAGGAAAATGAAAATGTAGCTAGCTTGAAAGAAAGATAAACTCTTCCTTCTGACAGGCGGGACACATTACCAAGTTACGCCTGGAAGAGGGAAGCACAAGCTTGACACCAAGGATCTACCAAGCCTCGGCTCTTCTTGCTGCTGCCTCCCTCTAGTGGCCGCACAGCGCAGTGCTTGCAAGGGCTACAGAAAAAACCGTGGCAAAGGCTACAGTCTGGTAGTAGAGGTGGTAGATGTGGTAGAGGTGGTGGTGGTGGTATCAATGATGAAGGTAGTGATGGTAGTGATAGAGGTCGTGGTGGTGCTGGAGACAATGGTGATGATGGAAGCAGTGGAGGTGTTGATGATGGAGGTGGTGATGATAATAGAGGTAGTGATGATGGAGGTAGCGGTGGGGGTGATGGAGGTGATGGTGGAAACGATGGAGGCAGTGGTGGTGATGATCAAGGTGGTGATGTGATAATAGAGGTGCTGATGATGGAGGCAGTGGTGATGATGATGGAGGTGGTGATAGTGGTGATGGAGGTGATGGTAGTGTTGGAGACTGGTGATGATGGAAACAGTGGAGGTGTTGATGATGGAAGTGGTGATGGTGATGATGGAGGTGGTGATGATGAAGGTGGTGATAGTGATGATAGAGGTGCTGATGATGGAGGTGATGGTGCTGATGATGGAGGTGATGGTGGTGATGATGGAGGTGATGGTAGTGATGATGGGGGTGGTGGTGGTGACGATGGAGGCAGTGGTGGTGATGATCAAGGTGGTGATGGTGATGATAGAGGTACTGACGATGGAGGCAGTGGTGGCGATGATGGAGGTGATGTGGTGACATGGAGGCGGCAGTGGTGATGATGGAGGTGATGGTGCTGATGATGGAGGTGGTTGTGGTAATGATAGAGGTGCTGATGATGGAGGCAGTGATGGTGATGAGGGAGGAAATGGTGCTGATGATGGAGGTGGTGGTGGTGATGATGGAAGCAGTAGTAGTAATGATGGAGGTGCTGATGATGGAGGCAGTGGTGGTGATGATGGCAGTGGTGATAATAGAAGTGGTGGTGGTCATGGTAGTAGTGGCATTTTGAATAGCACACTATACTTTGAAAAAACCCATTTTGTGCACCATATCTTTCCAGATCACTGTACTGAATTAAGAAAAGAAAGAATGTAAGAAGGATATATTCAAATAAGAACACGAGGCATTAGTCTGTAAGAAAAAAGAAATACGAAGAAGGCAGAAAGACCCACCAACCTAAGAATAGATTGAAAGTGAATAACTCTTTAAAATGAGATCTTACAAATCTTAGTTCAGATTTGTTACAGAGAAGCATTGATTCCCATGGCTTCTTTCTGCTGGTGACCATCCCCCACCCCTACCTTCTCCAGTGTTCGATCTTCAGTTCAGAGCTTCCTCCAGAGCTACAGGCCTGCATTTCCAGATATCTGTGTGACAACCCCATGTCAGTGTCCCTGACACAGCATGTGATTCAAACACATCGGTAAAATGAATAAAGAAAGCAGGGAACCTTGTTGTAGAGCCTTATTTTTCAATATGCAAAAAAAAAAAAAAAAAAGCAGGTAGCTATACCTAGGGAAGATATTAGATGGTTCTCTTAAAGAATATGATAAAAATAAAAGTTCTGTAGCTGAAAGTCTTTAATTTGGTTGTTGACGTTATTGCATTAGTGCAGGCTTCACCAAAAGGAACATGTTAAAAGAAGCAGAAGCTAGGCATTCCCACCCAATGAATGGTACAAACATCCATTGAGAGACTCTGGTGCACAGGTGCTGTGCTTAAAGGAGAGAAATTCAGTGTTGTCTTCCCATTAAGTGGGTACTGAGAACCCGTGTGCTTCCTGAAACTTCATCACCACTTATTCTTATTGGTGCAGATGCATAATTCAGGAAAGAAAGGCAGAGTTTCATGGAGTAACTATAGGTATGCCAAGGAAAAGCGTGCACACATTGCCATGCTCACCTTGGAAAGCAAATAATCCTCTTTTAAAAATCCTCACTTATTTGAGAGCCCCTCAGTGTGAGGAGCTGACCTGACCATCACAGCCTAGCCTAACTGCTCCTGCATCTGCGTTAGTAAACTCGTGAGCTAAGAGCCTATCAGGTCAGCGCTTGTAAGGCCAAGAGGAAAGACATAGTTCCTCATTTCTGTGAGAGAGTGAGACAGGGAAATCAGTGACCCCAGCATCGTGCGGTGGATGCACATGGTGTTCTAGAAGTCCAGGAAGGACCCCTCCCTTAATGGTTAGGTAGGTGGGTCAGGAGGGGTCTCCGAAGACTTCTTAGGGTGACGTTGGGACGGTGGAGTTGGTCAGGCTAAGAACTAGGACAGAGCTCTCCAAGAGATTCAGGACAAAGCTCAAAGGGGCAAGCAACCTGGTGGGATGTGAAGATGAGGGTCCCTGTGGTGACATGGAAGGTGCAGCCATGGAGGTATGGAGAAACCAGTGAGGGGAGGTCGGGGCCAGAGAGAAAATGGCTCTGGAAAATGATGTGGAAGACACTGGTCTTTAGCTCAATGCTGAAGCGGGCCACCATGCAGACTTTAAACTGGGATAGGACACGATTGGGCAGTACCTTGGAACAATCTTCTTGGCAGCAGTGAGGAAAAATGTGCCACATAGGGAAGACATGGAGCCCAGAGGCATTGTGAGAACTGGGGCCAGATGGGAGCCTTGGAAGTCAGAGGGAGAGGAAAAATTTGAGAGTTCACTAGAAGATAGATAGCACAGATTGGAGTTGCAGACCCAGGGCATTGGGGTTTCGGAGGAGGAGATCTTGAAGAGGAATCTCAGATGGCAGCCTTGGCCCCCTGTGAGGACATTGATGCCATTTGCTTGGAGGTGGGATACAGGAGGATTAGGATTAGTGGAGAGAAGGGGGAGGGAAGATGGAGGATGCATATGTGCATTTGAGGTGGTTGTAGCCTCCAGACCAAGGACTCTGACACATAGATGGATAAACAGGTATGAAGCTCAGGTCAGATCTGGAAGTCATCTCTGCATTAATGGCGTGGGAGCCACTGGTCCAGACAGGTTCCTCCAGTGAGGCAGCCTCACAGAGGGGGAGCATGGGTAGGTACTGAACAGAGGCTCATCCTCAACCTTGCCAGCTCTGACCCAGCCGCACAGCTGCAGCCCAGACCACGCATACATCCCACAGTGGTCTGGGAGATACAGCCATGATACTATTCCAGGTGATCTAAAAGGGGCAGCCATTATGAACTTGGAGCAACCTGTTTCATCCTTACCTCGATCCACAGATACTTTCTCGCCAGAAAGCACAGCCCTGGGACCAGTGCAGGTGCCAGCGCTGTCACGAGAAGGGCTGTTCTGTGGCGGTGAATACAATTTCTTTGGCCCTCGTACATTTCCCAGAAAGAGGATTGCCAGTGGTTGTGCGTGCCCTGCCTCTAGAAGGCTTCAAAAGATAACTGTGTAGAATTAGTGGGGAAGCTGACATCTATACTCTACTCTTAAATGGGTGTTCCCAGCTCTGAAGTCTTGAGTAACTCCCTCCCTGCTCCATAAGAAGAGCGACCCGCTTCTTCCACACCTTGTCTCGGCCCCCAACACCCTCGCAGAGTAGGTGAGGAGACACATCTGGACTTGCATAGCAGTGTGTCCTCACATTGCTCCACGGACGTGAAGGTGTAGCTGGTTTCCGGTTTAACCTTGTGACCCCCAGCCCCCGAGGCCACTGCCACAAAAGGCCCCTGCTGTACCTCTCGTCCCCCAGCCTCCTCCTACAGGCTCTGTGGAGTTCGGTGCATGTCAGGGGAGGGCCGCGGGGCCTCCCACCTCCTGGTACCTGCCCTAGGTCTAGGGAACAAGTAAAGCTCTCATGCTGTGTTACAGGGGAGGAGTAAAGGAGTTTTAGTAAGCTGGTGTTGGTGGCCCGGTGAAAGGCTGTTTTCATTCCTAGTCCGCGTGCCTGCCAGGCTGCAGCGCAGGCCTCCTCAGAGCTGCCTTCCTAACGCCACAGGTTGCCTTGGCCCTGGCCCACTTGTGGTTTGGCAGGCACGCTCTCCCTCTCCTTTGGCCTCTGTGCTGTGCACCATTGTGTGGCTCAGAGGCTGGCAGAACAATGAGCTTTCCTGTGGAGAAGGCTGCGTGGGAGGACCAGGAACAAAAACAGGAGAAGAGGAAGACAGCTAAGGCTGGATTTCGTAGCCTGCCTCTGCCCCCTACCTGGGCATCAGCTTACCCAGGCTGGCTATGGCCCATCTCACCTTCTGCTGGCCGGCTTCCACCTCACGTCTACTCCCATCAGATGAGGCATTGTGGGGCAATTGGAGGACCAAGCAAAGACACGGGTCTACATACCACATTGTGTGGGAAGACAGAGCATCCGATGGCTCAGTGGCATCCACGACAAGCTTAGGAAAGGAAGTCTTTGGAGGAAATCTATATATCTATTGACATGGAGGAAGTCAGTCCCTTCATAGAAGATTATAGAGGTCCCAGTTATCTTTTTTTAAGATTTTATTTATTTATTTGAGAGAGAGAGAGAATGAGCAGGGCAGGGGCAGAGGGAGAAGACGAAGCAGACTCCCCGCTGAGCAGGAAGCCCAACATGAGGCTCGAGCCAAGGACCCCAGGATCATGACCTGAGCCAAAGGCAACTGCTTAACTGAGCCACCCAGGTGCCCCTAAAGGCCCCATTTAAACTGGGTATTATCTTCGTCTACTTACCTTAATCAACCTTCAAGGAAAAAAACAAGAAAGAAAAAGAAAAGGAAAAAAACTAAGAAAAGTCTAAACATAGATGGAAGTATAGGAAATTAAGCCTCTACAAAAGGACGGGGGGACCCAATACTCTTTGTCAGGGCCACAGACCCTGAATGAACGCCCAGCTTCAAACTGTTGGGAATGGGTCAGAAGGAGGCCCCCAAACAATTATTCTACACGTCCGCGCAGCTAGGATGAGAGATTTGGGAGTAAGTTGCAGCAAGAGTTGCTGAGGCTCTTCCTGAAAAGGAAGCACTCACAGCACAGCAGACCATGCCAGGAAGTGTGTGAGGTAGTCAACACCCCAACTCCAGCAGTGCGATCCCACAATGGCGGCCTGGAGCCGACTTGCTTTTTTTTAAATGGATAGTCCCGGTATTTTGTTTCTTGGCCAAGTTATTTAATACGTCACACAGCTTGGTCCGGACATACAGTCAGGACGGGAGGCCTGCTGTTGAGAGGCCCCGTGGGAGTCAGGCAGAGCCACTTGGGAGCGAGAAGGAGCCCTGTGCTGACAAGGGGCAGCAGACCGGACCCCCCAGCAAGGGTGGACCAAGGCCTCCCTGGAGCCCAAGGGGAGCTGTCCTGAGCCGGCTATGCCCCACCCACTGGGGGGCTATGGCTCTTCATCTAAGACTGAGCTCAGCCCCTGGGGCTCAGAATTCTGAGGTTCTGGTTTTTAAAAAGGGAGGAAAGAGGCACAGAACTCCCTCAGTCTGTGAACTTTGAACTTCCATGGAGAAGAATTTCGTCTCATTCATTTATTTTTCCAACCGATGTTGGCCTGAAACTGTCCCTCCTCAGTACCCAGCACAAAGGCCAGGAGGACAGCGATGAATGAGTCTGGCCCTGAGGAACTCCCTGGTCAGGCACGGAGACAGTCCTGACCTGGCAGCAGACTGTACTGGAGGTGGGGGGATGTGGCTCAGGGTCCCCCAGTGCCAGCACTGGGTCTGGATGTCAGACATCTGGCAGCTGACCTGGATCCTGTCACCCTTGTGAGGCCACACACAGACAGAGGCCGCCTCCTAGGAGCAGATACGCCAAGGCCCCATGGTTGCTTCCTGCGTCCCAGGCCCAGATGGCTTCTGGAGGGTGGCAGCATGTGTGTTTGAGAGAGGCTTTTTCCAGAAGGTTTAACTGGAAAACTGGCTGTTGTGGCTTCTCTGAGGGGTGCTTTGAGATTGGTTAAGTAATGTTTACGAGATACACAGGGATCTGAGGATAAAAGGCCCTGAGGAAGGGCAGGCAATTATGATCATAATGTTATTGGTAATGGTCCAGCTTATGGCGGCTGGAGTCCAAAGACAGCCCCCCGTCCCGCACCCCTGTCACGCTGACACCTCCCCCGCCATCAGCGGGGGCCTGAGTGTGCACGGCTAGTATAAAAGAGATTAAAAACCAACCATGGAAAAATCCAGTAGTGCAGAGGGATTTTTCATCTCTTGAATTGTACTGAGGGAAAACTTTGGCACCAGCTTATGTTACTTAATCGACCTCTCATGATGTGATAAATGGCTCCATGATCATCGCCGAATGTGTGTTTATGGAAAGCAGGCACGCGCCAAGAGAAGTGCCAAAGTCTGAGGGTGGAAAGGAGCCAGAGCTGTGAGCGCTGGAAGCGAGGATGGCTGGGTCGACAGGGTCGCAGGTCCCATAGGGAGCTCTGACCCAGGGTGCAGAGCCCAGCAGGGAGGGCATCCTGAGGGTGAGCACGGTCACTGCAGCTGCCACATTGATGCCACATCTTTCGAGTTTCCCAGTGTCAATGGGGGGAAAGGACTTCCTGTTTTACTGGGAATGATTTGTCCTCTTCCTTCACACTCCAGCCCCGGTGTGAGCGCTTGCCCTCAGGCAAAGGAATGTCAGTCATGACCTGGTTGTAAGCCAGGCCACTCCGAAGGCCTTCTGTGCTGACCTCTCTAGATGCTACTGCTGTCCTTCTGTCCACTGCGGACCCCCTCTGTCCAAACTCAGCAGGCCTGCAGGAGGTCTGGAAAGTGCACGTGTCTGAGGGGCTCAGAGATGCATTCACCAGTAATCCCACCAGGCTAAAGGCTATGAGATGGGCACTTGCTGGATTGAGCGTCCTCCTCCTACAGGGGGTTCTGGTTCGCTGTCTGGGACACCCAGAGAGCTAATTGGGGTCTCCTGGCAGATACCCCAGTGACCAATGGTGGGGACAGGATGATCACTCACACTCTGAGCAAATCCATCAGTGAAAAGAGCCAAACAGGAGAGGAGACGGAAAGGCCCAACGTGCCCCAATATTGGAAAAAGAATGTTCCATTTCAAGTCATACCAAAAGAGCGCTGGGGTGGCTCAGTGGGTCAAGTCATACCAAAAACTCCTGAGGAAACTCAGTGGTAAAAATGGGCTGCTGGCTCTGAGGGCTCCTGATTCCCAAGGTGTATGTCTCATTTCTGACTTTGGTGATGCTAGGATCATGCCTGAATCATGGGCATGCCAAGTGGTCAGTGATTGCCTATAGTGACACCAGGCTCAACTGTCTGCTTTGTCTTGTCTCCCCCTTCCTGCAGCTACTACATGTTGGAAAACAGACCCAGGAACATCTATGGCATGGTCTGCTACTCCTGCCTCTTGGCACCCCCCAACACCAAGGAATGTGAGTGCTTTTATCCTGCCATCAGAACTGTACTGCTTCTACACTGTATCTCTCATTACCCGGGGAGGGAGAAGAAAACCAGTCCCAGCACCTGGACAGATGAACTACAGTGAGGGCAAGACCAGGAATGCTCCGTGGACTGGTCAGCTGGGTGCAGGTCCCTGAAGGGAGGTTTGCTATAGCATGAGACTTAGGTCAGTCAGTCACCTGCCACCTGGAAAGAGTTTTCTCATCTGTGACACGGGGACACAAAAATCTGAACCCCCCTCTCATGCAATTATTGGAAAAACCAATGAGATCACAGTTGCTGAGGTGTTTTGCCACGTCCTGCAAAGCACTAGATGATCCTAAGTTCTCATACATGTATTTTCAAAGCAGGTAAGGCCAAGGGAAAGGTGAGGAGTGGTCACAGTGAATGAACCAGATTCAACGAAGCCCACATGAGCAGTGAGGCTCACGAGTTCTGAGGCCAGCTGTGGGCTGGTGCTTTCCTGTTTTCCTTCTGGTTAGTCCTCACTGCATGTCTCTGTGAGGAAGGGAGTTCTGCTCCGGAGAATGTAGTGTGTGGCCGCTTGGAGCTGTGATCTGGAGAGACACCATGGAGGTGGGTGGGTGGACAGCTGTCCCTGGCCGCAGGAGCCCTTCCTTGCTCTCCTCCAGCCCCACCCTCACTGTGAGGGGTGCACCCCCTCTTTCCTAGGTTGCTTCAGCAGATGCCCCAGCAGTCATGGATTTGTGTGTCTTTAAAGTGGAGCTTTATACCCAGCCACATGCTCATTAATTCACAAATTAGAGGAGGCCCAAGGGCTCCAGGCTGCCAGCAGATCCTGTGTTGAAGTCAGCTGCCACACCACGGTCTCCTGCTAAGGAATCCTGACCAATTCAATACCAGATAGTTCTGGGATGAATGGAGCCCTCACCAAGATGTCAGGCACTGCCCACCCATGTTGAAAAGGCCCTCGGCCTGTGGAACCTGGAACACAGCTCACACGCAGGTTTTGTCCCTATGCGAGACTTCCATAACCACCTGGCCAGCTGGAAGGTCACCTCCCTCCTCACGCCATCTCACAGTGGGGTCCATCACATGGAGAGAGAGCTAAGCCCCTGAGCCCTGGACACTTCAAGGAGTGCATCCCTGCCCTAACTTCACCCTTGAATTGCGTAACTGAAAACCAGCTCCCAGTAAGGCCTCACAGCAGGTTTGTAGCAATCATCCCCGAAAGGGGCCAGCAAAACCACTGAAACCTAGAGTCAGGGTGCAACCAACCAGACCTCTGTGTGTCCGTGTGGGATATGGGGAGAGGCAACGGGCTAGGTCTTGACAGATGACTTGGTGCACGGAGCCCCATCTGGGTCAGGGCCTCAAGTGTGGACATGAGGGTTATCCTCTCCAGCTCTGGGCTCTGCACCCCTCTGCCCCATCCTCAGTCCAGGGACCTTTTGACCCCAAACCCCTGCTCAGGAGCAGCAGATGGAACCAGAAAATCTGGTTGTGACTATAGCCTCCATGAAAACCTTGGGACTCAAACTCCCAGGCCTGCCCCTGACAAGGTCACCCCAGGAAAACCAGGAACTCAGGGAAACCTCATGCATCAGACCCTGATGTCGTCAGCTGGCTGCCCGAGCCCCACCAGGCACTGTCCTTCTTGAGCCTGCAGTCAGTGGCCAAGAGCGCCTTGGCCTCCAACCTGAGACACTTCCCCTGGTTTTGATGTGATGTCCCTGGGCCCTTGCTGCACAAAGCTACGTTGAGTCAGTGAGTACTGGACTGTGCAAACCCGTGGTCAGAGAAGCTGGCACAGACCTGGGGAAAGCGTGCGCTGCGTGTATTACATCTGGAGCAGCCAGGGACAACAGGCAGCTCCCAAGAAGACACCTGTGCAAGGGGAACCCCGGGTGCCCTGGTCGGGAGCTCCTCAGCACAGACAGCTGGCCAGGTGCTGCTTCCTGGAGAGCTGCTCCCCTCTTTCTCTGTGTGGCAAGTGCTCTCCCATCTTGGAGTAAGAGCAGGTTCAGCACATGGCTCTGTGAAGTGTCAGGCCATGGGGCCATTGGTTACGAACTTTGGACCCGTGGTCATACCTGATGGAAACAGAAGTTATTGGAAGTTGCTCCAGAGCCTGGTACTCAGGGGACTCTAAAACACCTTGCAAGCCACAATCCCTCTGT
This sequence comes from Mustela putorius furo, assembly GCF_011764305.1. Taxonomy (NCBI): domain Eukaryota; kingdom Metazoa; phylum Chordata; class Mammalia; order Carnivora; family Mustelidae; genus Mustela; species Mustela putorius. The sequence goes on from NW_025421321.1 coordinate 2,566,050, forward strand.
CTATTTCCTCTCCTGGACCATTGAGAAAATACCAATAGGGCTGACACAGCCACGCCCCAAATGCTTAGAGTATTGATACCACAAAGCACATGTAAAGGAGGACTCTTCTCTAAACCACCAGAGCCCAACAGGAAGGCCCCCAGATGCCTGGGGCACCCCCAGAGTGCTGAAGAGCCTTGAGAGAAAGGCTTCCCCATCTCCCTTGCTTGTGACTTGCCCATCAGGAGAGCGTAAGGCTTCCTTCCACACACCGCAGTGACCGCAGCCACTTCCATCACACCACTGTGTGTCCTGGCAAATCAGCACCAGATGGAAGAGAGAGAAGAAGCCCTTCGGTTATTTTTCAGTGAAGTCGAAGAGCGACATCCCCTTGGTGAAACAGCACTGTCTGGCTTTCTTTCTTTCCTGAGAAATGAAGTCATGAGAACTCATGCCAGAAAGCTGGCATGGAAGGGATCCGTGTTGTAATGACACAGGAATGGCCTGGGGTCATAGCAAGGAAGAGATGGTGTGCTTTCAGATTTGGATTTCGTAGCTCTTGGGAAAGTTACTTAATTTTGTGCCTCAGTTTCCCCATCCTGGGATGGCACGTCACCTGCTGCCACAGTGCCACACATGGCACTTAGGGAGCAGGAGGCAGGTCCCCAGCCCGGTGGGTGGGCATGGCTCCAGCCCAGGCCTCCCAGGCCTCCCAGGCCCCCTCAGGCCACACATCCTGTCCTCCATCTGCTCTCCTGGGACCCCACTGGCAGAAGCCCTCCCTCACAGAGTGTTGTAGGGACCAGCACGGCAGTTCACTTGTCCCATCGTCATCATTTTTATGAACACTCCTCTTAATTTTTATTTTGACACCAAGCCGTGTGCCAGGCCCAAGATGGACTCATCTTTTGGAAAAGTCTGCTCACGAAAGCAGATGCCATCGTGCGAAGCCCAACAGCAATGCCACTCAAATGTGAAGCCTTCATGTCCCCAAAGACCAGCGGCCAGCTGTTTCTAACACACTGTTTCTCCAACTTGAGTGCATACACCTGTCACCAGGGTCCTGTTAAAAAAAAAAAAAAAAAAAAAGATCCTGACACAGCAGGTCTGGGGTGGATTCCCAGGCTGTATTTCCAGTAAACTGCAGGAAAATCTCACTTGGAGCAGCCAGGTTCCAACAGCTCTGCCCATTGTTCCAGGATCCGCCACTGGGGGGCGCTAGGCCGCCGCAGCAGCCGGGGGACACCCTCGCCAACGACACTTAAGAATCAATAAATCACTCCTGAAAATCCAGTCTGCTTGCCCCCTGCAGAGAATCCCAGCAGTTTTTAAGACGTACAACATATTTATAAATTGTGTGGATTAACAAACCTCAAAGGCCCCGTAAATCCTGTCATCGCACTGAATGCAAGCATTACTGCGTTAAGCCACATGCTTATAGCTCTCAAAGTCCTCTTGAGGAAGGTGGATGAACACTGCCCGGGGCGCCAGCTCCTGCACCGATTGTCCCAAGTCAGTGCTGGCCCGAGGACACCAGTGAGCCGGGTGGAGTCAGGCCCCACCGACTTTCGTTTTAAGGTAGCCTGGTGTGGAAATCCATGCCGATTTTCCGGGACCACAGTTTCCATCAACCCTCCCTCACTCCTCTCCTAAAGGGTCTTCCCTCTGCTTGCTCAAAGCTAGGCTCCAGTGGGAGCATTATGCAGGGAAAAATGGATCGGGAGTGGACCACCCAGGGGAAACAACAACTGAAGAACACTTCCATCTAATGCTCTGTTCCAAGGAGACCAAATGAACCCAAAACACAGCACATATCAGAGTGCAGGGGGAGAGGAATGTCCAGACACCAAATACTCATTAGACTAGAGCGGGGGAACTTGCCATGCAGGGACCTGGTGGCTGTGGCATGCTGTCCTGGAGGCACCTGCCCAGATTGATAGACGTCTGTCTTCCAGCCCATCCTCCCCCTCCCTCTGGGATGTGCTCAGAACAGAACGTTCTCCTGGTCGGCTCAGGGATCATGGAACAGCCGCGTACACCCCACCCAGCACCTGCAGCCCAGGGCTGTTCAGTTGACCCTGGCTGGAGCTCAATTAGGGGAACGTCTAGTACACCTGTGGACGTGCTCCAGCCTGTATGCGGTGTTTGCTGCCATGGGAGCAGCCCTGCCAGCCGGCGCAAAGGCATCTCTCGAAGTCTGCGTGCAGCCCGGCTGTTCTCATTGTTCCTCCCTGGACCACAGGCCTGGGCACATGTGTGTCCCCAAGCCCAGCCCCTGTCACCCAGCCTTGGCCAGCAAGCCCTGGCAGAAAGGGACAAGAAGAGACAAAGATGACAAATCCACAAAGAGAGCCCACGGGTATTTTTTTTCCCCTGAGGAATAGCTTAAGCTCCCTTCAGTCCCTTACCAAACCGATAGATTAGCTTTGTTTTCAGTGTCATGTTTTCTTTTAAAAAGGAAAGCAGGTTCTGCTTGAAGCCATGCCCCATGTCACTTCTAGCACTTGACTGGATGCCATTGAAATCTCCTGTCCCACACTGGAGGGGAGCCTCGTGGTCTGCACTGAGAGCTGTCATGACTTTAGGGATTGGGGGGCAGGAGAAAGCTTTGATCTGTCCTCCAGAAAGGCAAAGGAACATCTCTAAGCTCTGGACACCAGCAAGGCCCCTCCCAGGGAACCGCAGGCACAGGAAGGCCCAGTAGAGGAAGCAGAATAGTCCCTTCCAACTGTCATCAGCAGTGTTCCTGCTTCAGACATCCTCCCACTCCCATGTCCCATTGTCCGGCTTCCCATGGCCTCAGAGGGCAGCCACTAAAGGAACAAGGGGTGTGGCCATGGGCCTGAGAGCTGGTGGGGGGCCTGGGCTAGGATGGGCGGCCTCTGTTCTGAGCAGGTCAGCTCTGCAGTCTGCGTTCATTCAAGGGCTGCCCATGCTGGTGAGCACTCTTGTCCCGCGGGCAGGCCTGCTGCTTCCAAACCCGTTGCACCCCTCAGCATGCCTCTCTTATGGTGGGAGGGCTAAGAAGTGAGCCCAGAGACCAGTAGTTGAGAAAGAAGGAAAGAAGCAGGAGCCACAGAACTCGTGGTGCCCTGCAGGAGGCAGAGACCACCCCGTTCACTGGGCAGTGGTCTGTGCCCGCCAGCATCTACACCTGAGGCAGGAAGAGAGACCCGGTGAAGGACCCAAGGCCAGGACCTCCAGATAAGCTGGGTCCCTGGGCTCCGGAAGCAGCAAAGAGGAGATGCCTCTGCTCTTAAACTGTTTGGTCACAAGTCTTTACAAAAATTAATCACAGGAAAATCCTAAAGGAAAACATACCAAATTGTAATCTCAAGTGGTAACGCTGTCAGTGATTCCTATTTTCTCCTGAGTTTTAATGATGACACATATTACTTTTATAACTAGAAAGGGGATTAAAAATGCACTCCTGTTTTACATAGCTGAAGAAATTTCTCAAGTATTATTTTCCTCCTACCCTTTTGTATATATACGGACTCTTCTCGTCTCTGTAGATGGCATATATTTTACTTTCAATCATAGAAAAGTGAAGTTGGTGAGACACCACTGTTTAGTCTTAGCAGATTTACTTATGTGTCTTCTTCCTGAAGAACAACCCTTGGGAGGTCAAAGTGCTCATTAAAGATTATGACACACACTAAGAAATGAACACGTTCCCTGTCCGCCGACCCCGCTGCAACACCCATGTAATCTAGAATTCTAGATCTCCCGGATCTGCGGCCACACCTTGCTTCAATCCTCGAAGGTGGGGTCTGTCCAGGTCATCCTGGGGAACACGCAGTGACTGGGTTTCCCTTGCAGGTGCAGGCGCCAGCCCTGGAGTCTCAGCCAACTTCCCCAGCACCTCCGGCAGCAGCACCCTGTCTCCTTTCCAGCATGCCCACAAAGGTACGGATAGTGCTTCTTCAGGTAGCCAGCTGCAAATAAGGGGCTAAAATGAACGCAAAGTGGGAGCCTGCAACGGCACTGGGGCTCCTCGGTGCCCCCAGGAGTGGGAAGTCGGTCAAGATCTCTGCAAGGACGGAAATCCATCTCTCCGTGGGCGCCCTGGGCCCCTTAGAACACACTGGCAAGAAAGGCACACCTAGAGGGGCGGGGTGGCGCTCCGGAGAAGGGCGCCTGGGCGGCAAAGAACGAGCTTCCTGGCTGTGGCTGGGCCTGATGGCAGCAGCCATTCTGTTGCTGGCTTTCAGATCAACCTGCAGAGCCCAGCACTTGCCTATGCGTTACCAAGAACTACATTTTGCTCTCCAATCCCTTAGGGATGGAAAGGCTTTGAGGAGGGAGGAGGCCCCTGAGGCTGGTCCCTCCTGCTGTCTCACGCTGCTCCTTTCTACCATCTGGCAGTTTCAGTGCCGTCCATTATTTAAGCCTATTTAAGGCCCAGGTCGCCTTGAGGTTCGCCCACCCGAACCTGGCCTTCCTGCACATTTGCAGAGCATCAGAGCAAGAAGACTTGGCCAGGATATAGAACTCTTATTTCCACCAGGCCCCCGGTTGGGGGCAGGGAACAGCACACAACACAGCAAATATTAAATCATTTATAGCATCCATTCCTGGGGTCCAAACAGTGAATTCTTGCAGGCACACCCGCCCGGGAAGACAGGCACGGAAACCAGCAGCGCCGGGCCTATGAGCCCTGGCACATCTTTACAAAACAGCCGCTGCCTCCTTCAGGGAGTCCCTGGTGCTTTAGATCTTGTCCCTTCCCTGTGGAAATGGTGGGTCACCTGGGTCCTGCCTCATGAGGACCAGAATCCTGTTTATTTCAGAGAACGAGTGTCAGGGTATTGTACATGTTGACAGCAGGGATTATGGGGGAAACCAATGAGAGCCCCCTGGGGAAGGGCACCCAGTGGTGGGGGTGACAGAACAGGGGAAGAGCTGCGGCAGCGCCTGCCCCACCTTTGCCCTGGGAGGCTGATTATTGACACTTAGGCTGAAATTGCATGAGACATGGGACAGCATCAAGCCAAGGTTCGAATCTCTGGCTCTCAGAGGCGACTTCTGCTTGGATGGGACTAACTGTCTTCAGGACACGTGCTCGTGGGCTGCTTCCTCTCTACATCCCAACCCACCCCGGGCTCCCAAAGTAGTAGCACCAAGAGTAAGCACCTCAGGAACAACTGAGCAAACCCGAAGCCCGGCGTTCCAGATGCGTCATCATCAGCCTCAGTTAAGACCAGCCAGGGTTCCGGAAATGGTAGCCAAGGCAAACCTGAGGCTGAGCAAGCATTTGGGATTCTGAGGGTCTCCCAGACGCGTCCCCTGCCGTAGGCACTGCAGTCTTCTTGGAGGGCGGACTCTGTGGGCCTCAGGGGTGCCTGTAGGGAGTCCTGAGCTCTATGTTGCCCTCTCTCCCTGCCTCCAGCAGAGCTCTCAGGACAAGGACACCTGGCCACCGCCCTGATTATTGCCATGTCCACCATCTTCATCATGGCCATAGCCATTGTGCTCATCATCATGTTCTACATCATGAAGACAAAGCCTTCTGCTCCAGGTGACTGGTCCCCGATGTCCCTACTCCCTCCCCGCACACCCTTGCTCTCTGATGGTTTTGCCAGCTTACCCAGTCCACAAGCCAGACTCCTCACACCTTCCCTTTCTCCAACCAGCCTGCTGCACCAGCCACCCAGTGAAGAGCGTGGAAGCCCAAGTGAGCAAGGAAGAGGAGAAGAAAGAGGCCCAAGGTCTGCAAACCGAACCTCCAAAGCACGGGTGTCCATCTAGGGTGGAGGTTGTGTGCCCCCCTTGACCCCCCCCAGAGAAGCCTGGCCTCCCAGCTGCTGGCACTCTCATGCCACCTAGAACACGGCTACAGGGAGAGGCGTCGGGGGGCCCCACGTCACGCTTAGCCCTGGGGATGGTGTGGCTTAGTCACTGAGAAGGCCTGCTAAGGAGGAAGTGAAGGGGAGCAGGGACGGATGAGTTCAGAGCCAGGGGCTGACTCCAGTTCCCACCCCCACCCCCCAATCTTCTCATTTGCCTGCAGACAGTGTGGTGATTTTCTCCGAGAAGGACGAATTTGAGAAGCTGACGACAGCTCCAGTAAAGACTGCCAAGAGGTAAGTCAAGCCAAAGCAGCCCCTCATCATGGGGTGGAGCAGCCTCCACCCCCAGGTCAGGTCAGGGATCCTCCTGGGGTCCTGAGCAGAAAGAGGAGTAGGCATGCCAGATGGGGAGCATCCCAAGAAGCCTGGCCACTGGCCTGGAGGCTCCAGAGGGAGCAGGGCCCTGGGACCAGCAAGGCAGGAGAGTACCAGGCCTCAGGGCCGCCTCTGACCTGCAGCAGGGGCCAGGCAGTGTGAGGGGCAGTTGGTCAACACCTTGCTTCGGGGCCAGCTGCCTGCCACCCCCTGCTCGGGCCTTCCTCTTCAACACCCACTTTCTGACCCAAAGCTAGAGAGTGCCCCCTTCTTCTCCAGCAGCCCACCATGGCCAACAAAAACACTGGTGTCACTAGTGCTAAAGCCAGAACTGGTGTCCCTAAACCCTGAACAGCGCTGGTGATGATGATGGCTAATGGACATCCGGGACTGATTGCCCACTGGGTGCCACGCTAAGTCTGGGAGCACCCCACGTGCAAGGTCTTCTTATTACCCTGATCTGTGGGAAGCTGAAGTTTAGAAGCTGTCATGTTTCTGAGCACATCCAGGAGCAGCAGGGCCGGGGAACCAGTCCAGGCCGTCTGGCCCCACAGCCTATATTGTGCACACTCCAGACCAACCATTAACACTTGTGAAGTAAGGCCTCTTAAGGAAGAACTGGGACATGTGAGATTTTTTCCATATTTACCACACATTAGGATGTAGAATCAGCTCTGGCTTTAATATCCAGGATAGAGGGAAGTCAACTTTTCCTTTGCCCCCTTAGATGGTCATTTAGACTCTGTCCTGCTTAGGTTCCACAAATCCGCCCCATGGTGTTGGTCCCCTGTCTCACCTCTTGCCCAGAGGCCATGCGGAGCCCCAAACTAATTACAGAAAGAGCAGAGGAGCACTGTCTCCTGGCCTGGCCTCTGGCCTGGGACCTTCCCGAGGTTGGTGGACTCCTGCAAAGCCTTTCGTTTGTAGGAAGGGTCCTGAATCCAGGGTTCGTGGAGAGCTTTGGCATTCACTGAGCACTTCCAAAGTTGTTACCTCATTTAGAAAACTCCAGCATCTCTCAAGACCCCTGACGCAAGGGCAGGAAGCAGACTTAAATCATGAAATCTGGGCATGCTGGGAAAGAAAAGAAAAAAAAAAAGAAAGTGTGGATCCCCCTGGGCAATCCCTTAGGTGGGGTCACTTCCTGTGAGTGTTTCTGTTCCCACCAACTCCGTTTCCGAGCCCCAGGCTGGGCCAGGCTGGGCCAGACTGCAGGGGATGGCTCTGCAGTGTGCATCCCCTGGACGAGGCTCTCCTCCACCCTCCCGTCTGCCCCAGCCTCGTGTTGTGGCAGCCTCTCCCCTTCTGGGTTCCAGCCTTTGCTCATTCTCAAAAGTAGGAGAGAAGAGTACCCAAAGGGCAGAGATGTATCCCTAGGTCTTAAGTGTCGTCTAAGGACTGGGGAAAAGGGGGACTTGGAAGAACGTTTGGAAAAATAATACTTGTTTCATATGTAAATATCAAATAAAAATGAAAACAGGACAGTCACTCTGTAAAAGACAAGGCACAGAGATCCTGTCCTCTCTGTTTGCTCTCGGGCCTTAGCGGAAGGACCTGGGGCTGTCAGTAGTCTCTGGGGACAACTGTGCTTTTGTTCCTAGCCTGCTGTCGGGTGGGGACAGCGGCAGGCCAGCCAGCTCCGAGAGAGCCCTGAACTTACTGGGCCTCACCGGCATCCCCCTCTAGGGTTGCATTTGACTGTGGGCTTCGTTACCGTAACCCTGTGGCTAGAAAAGAAGAATTCTTTGTAATTTGTCAGCCAGACCACAGGAAGCAAACAGGATGCCTTAAAAAAAAGAATGTTGTTTTTCAGATATTTGGAATGATTTTGAGAGTTTCAGCTCCAACCCACATGTGCCTAGGGCTGTGGACGGTGGACCGTGGTGGGACGTGGGCCCACCTGGCTTCCTGGGGGAGCTCCTGAGGCCCCTTGCTGTGACCCCACCCACAGTGCACATGTTTCAGCAGGTCACCCCCTGGTAACAGGGGGGCTCCCCAGGAAGGCTCATTCAGCTTTGTTTTGGGTTGTTCTGGAGAACTTGCCCAGATTCAGCGCCAGCCACATAAACCTGTTTGCCTCTGGACCCATGGCTGAACTTGGAGCAGGCCTGCATTGAAACAGGAAGCTGGGACCTATTCAGGAAGGCTTAACTGAGCCAGGTCAGGGGGACAGATAAGCGGAGGCTGTATCTGTACCCCAGCCCTGTAGCGGACCCCGCAGCCACCCTGCAGCCAGGTCACTAGTTGGGAGGAGAGCAGAGGACGAGGAGTAGCGGGTGCGGCGTGTCTCTCTCACCTGGTGCCCAGGAGCTGCTGGTCCCTGCACCCCAATCGATCGTCTTCCCACTGGGAGAACGTGTCAGGGACACTGCTAACAAGCACCCTCCTGTTCCCGCAGCGAGAACGACGCATCATCGGAGAATGAGCAGCTGCTGAGCCGGAGCCTAGACAGTGACGAGGAGCCAGCCTCTGACAAGCAGGGCTCCCCAGAGCTGTGCCTCTTGTCGCTGGTCCACCTGGCCCGGGAGAAGTCGGCGGCCACCAAGTCAGCCGGGGTGAGGCCCTAGTGCAGTACCTTGCACACTCATTGTCGCCCAGGGAGACAGAGGCATGAGGCAGGCGGCCACAGGAACCTAGATAGGGTGGGGGGCTGAAAGCAAAAAAATAGGAAACTTGTCCTTGTATCATCTAGCTTTATAGAAAAAAATGGAAGCTAGTAAGCAAAGGGAGAAATGTTAAAATTGCTTGGAATACTGTAGGACAAAAAAAACCTTTGTAAATGTATGGGCATGTGTCTAAGCAGACCAAAGAAAACCACAAAAAACACACACACACACACTCTCACATACACACATACACCCAGTGTGCACACTCACACATACATATACACCCACAGAGTGTACACACATTCACACTGAGTGTACACATACACACACACCCAGAGTATTCACACTCACACACACATACACACACCCAGAGTGTATGCACTCACACATACACAGACACTGCTGAGTGTACACACTCATGCATACATAATATGCATTTTGCATGTGAAATGGTCCAAAGAGCTTGTCGCCCAAAGCAGGGCACCGAGAAGGAGCCATGGCAGGGTGCACGGGCAGAGGGCACAGCGCTGCCCAGGCTGCCTGAGTGTGTAGCACGTGGTTCACTGGCAGCCTGATCCAAGCATAGGTCAGTGTGTGCCTAGGTAATGTTGTTAGTGGTGAACATGTCCCCGCCTGGGAAGCTGGTCCGGACAGGGATTCCACACTGTGCTGCTCTCAGTCCGGGGACATCTGTCATGACAGCCATCACTTGCAGGGACCCTGGAGGTCTATGGAGTTGTTCTGAGAGGTACCAGCTCCTGTGGGGCATGGGAACTTTCAGCCAGGACCCCTCCTGTGCCAATCCAGCTTGGCCTCATGTCCTTATCCAGAGCGGTGGGCTCTGGGAGAAGAATCTGTGGATGGCTGCAGACACAGCCATGGCGTCTCAGGCCCCCACTGGCCAGCTGGGGTCCCCACCACTCACCCTCCCACACAGACTGATGCCAGGTGTCCTGTGAGCCTGAACGTCCAGGGCACTCTACAGAGCAGCTCCACCTCTGTGAACACGGAAGATGCTTGAATTTCCTGATGAGACGGTCATGTGAGGGCGCCAGTCAGCATTTCTGACTCAGTCGGGAGAGCAGCTGCCAGCACTGCACTGGAGAACGGGCATTTTTGTGGGCTTCCACTTTCTCTTATTCTGAAAATTAACATTCCCTTAACTTTTCCCATAGATTCAAAGTCGAAGGAAAAAGATATTGGACGTGTACGCCAATGTGTGTGGAGTCGTTGAAGGTAAGCCATGGACATGCTGTTTGGGGATCTGTATGCCAGATCTCCCAAGAATCTTGTCCCAACCGTCAGTGTGGAGGAGGTGGCTCTGGCAGGAGTCCCAAGGTCCCACGGGGACCAGAAAGGCCACCCATCCCAAATTGTCACGTTCCTCATTCCAGTGGCTGGCAAACCCACGTCACGTGTGGAGGGACATGGAATTTGGCATCAAACTATTTAAGGCCTTTTCCGTGGCACTCCCCAAGCCCCTTTTCCTCTCAGGACCAGGAGATGACACCCAGCCAGCCCTGGGACACAGCATCCCTGGGGGACAGACCATGGAGTCAGGAGAGAACAGTAGTGGAAGGAGCCGGCGTCCTCCAGTGTCCGTCAGACGCTGCCCTGCACTGGTCTTTTCAGTCACTTACCCAGTCATTAGCAGGCCTTTTCCTTGGGTACCTGCTTCCCTCCTCAAAGATGCTTCCCGAGCCAGCAGAGTCAGACTGTTTCACAACAACTACATGTTGTGTCTGGGCAGCAGGACTAGAAATATAAGCATTTCAACCTAAAATCAGAATCCACAGTTCCCATTTCTTCCAAATCTAAGCTCTAAATTACCTTTGTCTTCACAAAACCCCTTATCGCTGAGGTTAGGGAATGCTCCCCAGCCTCACCAGGCCACTTGATCCTGGTCTCACGGGCATCCCTCCTTGGACTTCTGGGTCTGGCCCAGGCAGGAGGAGTGGAGCCAGGGGGCTTCTCATTTCTCCGCAGAAGTGGAGCCCAGCACACCAAACCCAGGGAAGCTTTGCTGGCTGAGTGCTCCTTTAGCCAGAAGTAACTTCCAGGGGCCAAGACCTCAACTTGCCTGCCTGTTGAAACACAGCATCTCTCCAAATGAACAATCCCCATGTCTGATAAGCCTGGCATGGCTGCCCTATGATGGATGGTCTGAGGTTTGCTTTCCATCACCCTGGAAAGTTCTTCTCTGTTCCAAAAGATGTCTTGGCTTTTAGCACCCACCCCTGGGACAGTGGTTTTCAAATTAATTTCAGGAACCCCACAGAAAAGAGGAGACTTTCCAGTGAGACTGGGAGGATGAAGTGTGTGAGCCCCATGTGCCTGACCACCCTCTCTCAGCCTGGGGTGTGTGGTATGCTTATCAACCCTTAGGGACCCTCACATCACCAAGGCAGAAAACCTTAGACCAGTGCCCAGTCTTGGGGAAATAGTATATTCATCCAGACATTCACCCAGAGTTTTCCACTATCTGCCCTCTGCCCAGCCCAGCCCCCAAATGCCCCAAGATCCTGATCTAATTTGGCTGGGGTGAGTCTCCGGCATCCATTTCTTTTGTTTGTTTGTTTAGTTTTTTTTTTTTTAAGATTTTGTTTATTTATTTGACAGACAGAGATCACAAGTAGGCAGAGAGGCAGGCAGAGAGAGGAGGAAGCAGGCTCCCTGCAGAGCAGAAAGCCCGATGCGGGGCTCGATCCCAGGACCCTAGGATCATGACCTGAGCTGAAGGCAGAGGCTTAACCCACTGAGCCACCCAGGCACCCCTCTTTTGTTTGTTTTTAATTAAACTTGTAATTCTGAGATCACAGCAGATTCACATGTGGTGGTAGGACACTATACAGAGAGTTCTCGTGGACCCTTTCCACAGTGTTCCCCAATGAGACCACCCACCTGAACCATCTCTGAAAGTCACAATCAGAACATTGACATTGATACCCAAAGGCAGAGCCCATTTCTTTCACCACAGGATCCCTCTGGATACCCTTTTTAGCCTCACTCTCTCCCCCACTCCCCGACCTCTCCTTAGCCACAGACTACCGCTAATCTGTTCATTTCTACAGTTTTGTCATTTTGTGAACATTAAGTGGACTCAGGCACCATATAGCCTCTTGCCAAAGGCCCTTTTCCTCCACCTAATTCCCAGGAGACTCATGCAGATTGTTGTGTGTTGTGGATTTTTCCTCATACCCCTAGTGCCTGCCCACATCATGGACGAATCACAACTCGTCAAAGCATTCATCCATTTAGAACATCTTGGTTGTTGCTATTTTGGGGCTATTATGAATAAAGTCACTATAAAAGAGCCATGAATATATTTTTATGTGAATATAAGTCATCGTTTCACTGGATAAATGCCAGGAGTACAGTTGTTGGATTGTATGATAGATGTATGTTTTATGTTTTTAAAAACTGCTGGGGCGCCTGAGTGGCCTGGTCGGTTGAGTGTCCTACTCTTGGTTTTGACTCAGGTCGTGATCTCAGGGTCGAGTCCAGCCTTGGGTTCCAAGCTTGGCACAGCACAGAGTCTGCCTGTGATTTTCTCTCTTTCTGCCCCTCCCACTCATGCTCTCTCTGTCTCTGTCTCTCTCTATCTCAAAGAAATAAATAAATCTTTAAAAAAAAAAAAAACCTCCAAATGGTTTTCTGAAGTGCCTGTACTGTGTGCATCCCCACCAGCAATGTGTGAGTCATCCTGTTTCTTTACTTTCTTGCCAGCATTCGGTAGTGGTGCTGTTTTTTATTTTAGTCACTCAGTTGTGTTTTCTTATCTCATGGTGGTCTGAATTTACATTTCCCTAATGCAGCATCTTTTCATGAGGTCACTGCCATCTGTATGTCCTCTTCAGTAAAATGTTTCACTCTGTCTTTTGCCCATTTTCCAAATGGATTGAGGGGGGTTGCTGTATCCTTTATTGGATATGTGATTTGCAGTTATTTTCTCCACTCTGTAGGTTGTCTTTCCATTCTCTAAATAGGGTCTTTCATAGAAAGGTGAAATTTTGATAAGATTGTATTTTTTATAAATTGGGTTTTTTGTATCCAGGCTAAGATCTCTTTGCCCAGACCTAGATCACATAGATATTTTCCTGTGATTGTTTTCTAAAAAGCTTTATCATTTTGCTTTGCCTTTGAGTCCATGATCAGTTGGAGTTAATTTTTATAAAAAGATGTGAGACTTAGACTGAGGTGAGTTTTTGTTTTGTTTTGTTTTGCTGTTTGTTCATTTGTTGTTTTTGCCTGTAGATGTCCAGTAGCTCCAGCACCATTTTTTGGGAAAAACTATATTTTGTCTGTTGAATTGCTTTTGTGCCTTTGTCAAAAATCAGCTTGGGCATATTTGTGTGGGTCTAGTTTATCATTTAAGATTGCTACTTTATTTTTTGTTTACTCTTTTTTGTTTGTTTTTCATTTTCTCTATTTTCTTTTTCCTGCTTTCCTTTGGGTCACTTTAACATATTTTAGAAATCCATTTTGGTGTTGTTTTGAGCGATGCATTTTATAAGTTCTGAGTACATAGCCTTTTCTGTAGTTATTTTAGGATGATTGGGGCCATCCCTTTACTAGTTTGAATGAAATATAAAAAACTTCCCTTTATGTCCTTTCCTGTTTAAAGTTGTCTTAAATATTTCCTCTACATATATTCAGAACCACATCGGTTGTTTCAACTAGCAAACATAATTCAGAAAACCTAAAAGGAAAAGGAAAGCTATTGTGTTTACCAATATTTTTGCTTACCATGCTCTTTTCTGATGTTCCAAGTTTCCTTCTTTCATGCTTTCCTTTCTGTTGAGAAACTTCTTTTAGTCATTCTTTTAAGGTAGTTCCGTTGGTGACAAATTCTTAGTTTTCCCTTAATCCTGAGATTGCCTTGATTTCCCCTTCATTCCTGGAGGCTATTTTCACTGGGTATGGGACACTATGTTGACAGTTCTTTCCTTTCAGTAGTTGAAAATACTGTGCCATGTTCCTCTGGTCTCCAGGTTTTTGATGAGAAATCCACTGACCTTCTAATTCTTTTCCACTGTAGGTAAGGTGTTGATTTTTTTTTCTTCTGTCTTCAAGACTTCTTTGTCTTTAGCTTTCAAGAGTTTATGATGTGTCTTGATGTGAATTTCTTTGGGTGTACCCTGTTTGGGGTTTTTTCAGCTTCTTGAATCTGTAGGCTTATGTCACTTTCCAAGTTTGGGAAGTTTTCAGCCATTATTTCCTTTTTCATCCATATTCTCTCTCTCTCCTCTTCTAGGTCTCCATGGCACAAATGTGAGATCTTTTGTTTCAGCCCCACAGGTCCTTGGGACACTGTTTTTTAGTTTATTTTATATCTGTTGTTCAGATAAATAATTTCAAATCTATTATCCAGTTAACTAATTCTTTCCTCTGTCTATATTCTGCCAATGAGCTTATCTACTCAGCTTTTGATCTCAATTATTGTCTTTTTGCAGTTCTAACATTGCCACTTGGTTCTTCTTTATATTTTGTCTTTTGTGAGGATTTCATTTTTTCATTTTTTTCAAGCATGCATGTAATTATTTGTTGAAACATTTTTTATCATGACTTCTTTAAAATATGTATCAGATAATTCTAATACTTCTGTTATCTCTGGATTTGTCTTTTTTCGTTCATTTGAGATCTTCCTAGCCATCAACAACAATAGAGGATTTGGCTGACTTGCCTCACATTCTTTACCCCTTTTTGGAAATATTTTTAAAAATAAAATTAAGAACATTTGAGATCTGCCTAGTTCTTGATGTGATGAGTGGGTTTCTATTGAAACTGGAAGATTTATGTCACATTATGAGACTCTGGATTTTATTTAAGCTTTCTGATATAGCTTGTTTCTTCTGATATCTCTATGGCGGTAGATGTCTAGGTTCCCATTCACCCTTCATTGACACCCAAGTAGGGGCTTCTTTTTGTTCCTGGCAGGGGGGTGGGGTGGGAATCTGTTTCTCTGTGTGGTCTCCACTAAGACACTGGAGTGGGCAGGCTCTCAACTTGGCCTTCCCTAACAACTGGTACAGTGTTACAGCCTTCTGAAGGTGGACCTCCAGACCTTACAGCCTTTACTGGCCTTAGTGGGGACTGGGCCACAGTTTTCTCTGTGGTCTGTACAAGTGGGTATCATCTATAAATGTTTTCTTCTTGATGAGCTTCTCTTTTCCTAATGCTTTGGCTGAGAAAGCAGGCCTCTGTTGGGGTTATTTTTGATTGTTATTGGTATTTCTGGGTTTCTGGACTCTTCAGCTCTACGTCTGTGATAATGAGGCAAAAGGAAACCAAGGAACTCAGCACTATGTCACGCATCATTGCTCTACTCCCAAGACCCCCACGAGTCTGTCTTTTTTCTCCATAGAGTCTCTTTATGATTGCTTTGTACATACCATTCAGGGTTTTTAGCTGTACTTACCAGGTGGAAAAGGGAAAAACATATTTACTCCATCATCCAAAAGTGAAAATACATCACTCCCCCCGACCAATATCCCAGGTAATCCTAATGTGCAGGGAAGGCTGAGAACCATCAGATGGTGGTGACTTGGCTCAGGTAGCACCAACTTCAGGCTATCTTTGAAAGTACCTTCATAAAGGTGATTGCTATCCCCATTAAGGAATGTGATACTCCCTCCTCAGCACAGCTCCAGAGGAAACAGGGTCACCCAACTAAAGGTAGCCCATACTCAAGACTTTGGTGACTGTTGACAGTGGTATTGAGGGGATTACTCTAACACTGTGGTGGCTATTTTCCTAGGAGGGGAGGGGGCTATTACTGAGGTTAGGATACTTGGGCTTCTCTTGGGGCTGGCAAAGTTCTGGGTGTAGTTAACCTCAAACTATGCACTTATTTTGTGTGGTTTTCTGCATCTGTGTTTTATTTTAAATTTTTTTTTAAAGTTTTTAAAATAATTTTTAATTGTGTTGTACTTCTGTTAATTGCCATTCACAATGTCTGATGGTGGCCCTTTGTCTCTGCAGGTCTCAGCCCCACAGAGCTGCCATTTGACTGCCTTGAAAAGACAAGCCGAATGCTCAGCTCCACGTACAACTCCGAGAAGGCCGTTGTGAAAACATGGCGCCACCTGGCCGAGAGCTTTGGACTGAAGAGGGATGAGATTGGGGGCATGACAGATGGCATGCAGCTCTTTGACCGCATCAGCACAGCAGGCTACAGCATCCCAGAGCTGCTCACAAAACTGGTGCAGATCGAGCGGCTAGATGCTGTGGAGTCCTTATGTGCGGACATACTCGAGTGGGCTGGGCTTGTACCCCCGGCCTCCCAACCACCCACGACATCCTGAGGAGCCGGCCTGTGGGCTGTCCTCCCTGGGAGGCACCAAGGATCCAAGAAGGGCTCTGGAGTTGTGAGTGCTGCCAAGAGACTGCTAAGAATTGAGGCTTTTTCTGCTGTCACAGGCTTTGCCCTAGGCTGTTCCCAGGAACAAGAGGAAATGAAGCCCATCTTCTAATCTAATCAAAGATAAAATATTAAAGCTGGGATGTTCCCAGCTCCCCACCTGTACCTCACCAGGCAGGATGAGTATTTATTCATGAACTCATTCAAGGGACATTGCTGGGTGCTCAGATGAACCAAACAATGTGGGGATGACAGAGGTGAAGAATCTATTCCTGTCTTTAAGGAGTTTACAACCTAGGGAGAGATAGAAGATGTGTTTACAAACCACCTTGCTAGAAGACATCAAAGAGTCTGGGTGAGGGGACGCTAAGAAAACGTGAGATAAGTTCTGAGGGAGGAGATGACTCCCCAAGCATGATGAAGGAGGGCAGCCTCATGAGGAAAGCAGCTTGAAAGACTGGTGACATGTCTACAAAAGGCAGACACCCACTCCATCTAGTGTGTCAGGTTCGGTACTTGTCTATGGCTTCATTGGGATAACTTTGCCTGTTCTTGAGGCCATCCGTATTCCTACAGCCCTTCCAGTAACTGATGGAAGAGTTCACTCTGTGGTCTGCCTTCTGTCACTGATATACAAGGTATGTGTTTGCTCAGTCAGGTAGACCTGTGTCCAATCTGTGGCCAGTTTCTACTGCATGCATCCCGGGCCTGGGACCGGGTGATTTTGTATTACACATGAATTGCTTTCCACTCTCATCCTAGTCAGGTTTGACCCTTTGTGGGAAGCAATGCTCAAGAACATTATCCATGATGTGTCAGCCTGTTTTAGCTTCAAACAGAAAGGAGTGGTCTGCTGTATGTATAAAGAGAAATGGTGACTTTCTAAGAGTTCAGCCAAGCACAATTGTGGAATCTGAGCATCCAAGACTTGTGGATGAGATTTGAGGCATGAAAGCTTCTGAACCAGTCAAGGAAAGTGGGGCCTCACAGCACAGGTACGGCCTGGGCTTGGAATCAGGGACCTGGTTCTAGTTGTGTCAACTTGGACCATTTTCTTCTCCCTCCCAGGCTTCAGTGTCTCTTCTGATAAGGAGAGGTTAGCCTGTGGCTCTGCAATCAGGGGAATTAAGGTGCAGGTGGGCAACAGGGAAGTAGGGCTGTAGGAAATCCCAGGCCTTCAAGGTGTACATTCAAGTGAATACCGGGAGTCATCAAGTAAGATGAGACTAGAAGCAGAAGAACTCAGAGTAACTATAGTTGTTTGACATATGTTTAGAGATAAATAAACTGGCATTGTTCTTGGAAGATTCTCTTACCACACATGCTGTTGCCAAGAGCGTGGGAGCCAGTGTACTAATCATACCAGGGGGTTAATTTGGAGTTCATGCTGAGCTTCCTAATGACAGATCTATGGGTTATTACTAAATTAAAACCAGTCTCTGGCTTACAAAGTGATGTTTTTAAAATTACAAGTCGCATGACTGAGCAAATGCTTTGGGGGGAGGAAATCAGTCATATGTTCAGAGCCAACAAGCAATTTCCCACCAATGAATGTAGAACATCCTGTGATAGGATCATAATTAGGTCCTGAGTATTTAATATCATCATTTGCTGTGTCTGTTTGCTGCTGTTTTTCAGAACCTATCTGGTATATCCTTGCAAGCTAAATAGTCCATGGCAAAACTTAATTATCCTTTTAATTCCTCTTTGAAATTCTATGGCACCCTTTTCTCATGCTTTGTGATGATGAGGATGAGAGGCTCCCCCTGAATCAGGCAACAAATGTCACATGTGATGAGCGTACCATTCCAGGGAGACAGCCTGCAGTTTCCCAAGAACAACATTCTCAGTGAAGGAGCAGGGGGTGCTGTTCCCAGGCCCGGAGCTTGGCCTCATTTCATGGGGCCAGATGTCCAGCCAGCATCACACCACGTTTTGGTGACTCTAAACTTGCCATTTTTAGGGAGCTCGTCCTTACAGAGTTAAACATTCCTTTGTCATTCACTTATTTGGAAACAAATCCAAGAAAAGTCTATTTTAATGGACTTTAGCCTACGTTATGAAATTCAAATCAATGAGACCACAGTGATTATCACTGACCAGAGCCGGGAACTCCACCTTGCCATTCTGTATGGGGACAGGCATGGTTTTGCTATCCTGAAAAACATTTAGGGAACATCCGAGGCTAAGAGCTATGGGTCTAGCCAGTGAAGTCTTAATTTTCAATAGTTTTGTCTAATTTTGTATATATAACTTATTATATTTTACAATTTCAATAAACTAATAAAAAGGAGATCAACAGATTGCTACAAAGTGAGTTCTTTCCGGGGGTGGATGGAAGGAGGAGGTGGGTGAGTGGAGAAGCCTTTGATTTCTCTGGTCCTGGTTATTGCCCGTGTATGATGAGACTGTAGGATTGTGACCAGCCTAAATGAATTGCCTACATTTTTTATGGTCTAGGTCATGTGTTCGACAGAAGCAAACATTACAATGAGATTGTGTAAATAAACTCCTGGAGCATTGCTTTCCAAGTTGCCATCACTGTATCACTTAGCTCCTGCTGTGTAATGCTAAAATGCCCAGAATTCAGTGGCTTAAAGTGACAATTTATCACTATAGTTCAGAGGTCGATAAGGATCTCAGCTGATGTAAGGTGGTCTCAGTTGGATATGGCTCAGTGGGGGCCACTGTCTGTTGGGATACTCTCACCGCGCGGTTGCTCTGTTCTGTCTCCCCCATCCTAGGCCTCAGACCGTCATTTAGATTAGGCCTGCCTCCATGACGACAATGAAAGAAGAGCAATAGTGCGCAGACATACAAAGTTTCGTCAGGCTTATACCCAGAACTGGCACATCATGCCTTCTAGCTCATTCTTTTGGCCAAAGCAAGTCATAACCCTAACTCTATGAAGAACAAAGTCAAATCACAAAAGGTAAAATATTAGGCCAGACAATGCAAATACCCACAGGTATGTTTGTTTCCTATGACTGCAGTAACAGTCATAGGACTGTTTTTAAACCACAAACTTAGTGGTTTAAAGCAACAGAATTTATGGTCTTACAGTTCTGGAGGTCAGAAGTCCTCAAGTCAAAGGTTGAATGGAGTTGTGTTCCTTGTGGAGGCTATAGAAGAAAATGTTGCCTGTTCTAACTTCCAGCCTCTGTCCATATTTGTTGGCTCATGGTTCCTTTCCATCTTCCAGGCCAGCAATCCTGTCTCTCCAACCTCTGCTTCCTTTGTCACATATCCTTCCCGGTCACCCTCCTGCTTCCCTCTCCTTTCCCTTGTGATCACATGGGGCCACCCAGGTAATCTGGAATCATTTCTCCATCTCAAGCTTAATCACTTCTACAAAGTGCATGTGAGGTCACATGGTCCCAAGACATAGGGTTGATGGACTTTAGCCTACGTTATGAAATTCAAATCAAGGGTAAATGTTTTTGAGGAACCATTGGTTCTGGCAATGGTTGGATTTTTTTTTTTTAATTTCCCTTCAGTTTATTTAAATTAAAAAAACAAAGAGACAAAAAACAGTTAACTCATCCATTCCTCCCACTCCCACCCTCAATTCTCGGAACCACCGATCTGTTCTCTGTGTTTATGAGCTTGCTGGGTTGGGTTCTTTTTTAGAGTCCAGGTAAAGTGAGATCATACAGTACGCTTGTACAGTTCTTTGGGCATTCAAGGTCTTTTGTGGTTCCATACAAAGTTTAGACTTTTTGTTCTATTTCTCTGAAAAATATCATTGTAATACTGATAGGGATTGCATTGAATCTGTACATTGCTTTAGGTAGTATGACAATTTTAATAATATTAATTCTTCTAATCTCTGAGTAAAGAATATCTTTACACTTATTTGAGTCTCCTTCAATTTCTTTCACTAATATCTTGTATTTTTCAATATACAAGTCTTTCACTTCTTTTGTTAAATTTATTCCTAGGTACTCAACCTATAGTAAATATATGAAAAACCAACAGCTAATATCATGCTAATGGGGAAGACTGAGAGCTTTTCCACCACGGTCAGGAACAAGACAGGGATGTCCACTATCACCACTTTTATTTTACATAGTATTGGAAGTCCTAGCCTCAGCAATCAGACTACAAAAAGGAATAAAAGGCATCCAAATCAGCAAGGAAGAAGTCAAACTTTCACTATTTGTAGATGACATGATACTCCAGATAGAAAACGTGAAAGATTTCACCAAAAAGCTGCTAGAACTGATACTCAAGATCAGTAAAATCCCACAAGACAGGGGCACCTGGCTGGCTCAGTTGGAAGGGCATGGGACTTGATGTCAGGGTCAGGAGTTTGAGCCCTACACTGGGTGTAGAGATTACTTAAGTAAATAACAATTTTTTAAAAGGTGGTAAGATCCAAGATCAATATACAGAAATCTATTCTATTTCTATATGTCAATAACAAGGCAACAGAAAGAGAAATCCAGGAATCAATCCCATTTACAACTGCACCAAAAACTGTAAGATACCTAGGAATAACCAAAGAAGTAAAAGAACTGTACTCTGAAAACTATAGAATGCTTATGAAATATGTTGAAGATGACAAAAAAAAAATGGAAAAACATTCCATGCTCATGCATTGGAAGAAGAAATATTGTTAAAATATCTATACTACCCCAAACAAATATTTTGATATCTCTATCAAATATTTTGATATCTCTATCAAAATAGCACCAGCATTTTTCACAGAGCTAGAACAAACAATCCTAAAATTTGTGTGGAACCACAAAACACCCCAAACAGCCAAAGCAATCTTCAAAAATAACAGCAAAGCTGGACGGTGCCTGAGTAGCATAGTCATTTGGGTGTCTGACTCTTAGTTTCAGCTTAGGTCATGATCTTGGGGTTGTTGAATCAAGCCCCATGTTGGGCTCCTTGCTCAGCTTGGAGTCTGCTTGGGATTCTCTCTCCATCTCCCTCTTCCCCTACCCCCACCACACTCTCTCCCTCTCCCTTAAATGAGCAAATAAATCTTAGGAAAGGAAGAAAGGAAGGAAGGAAGGAAGGAAGGAAGGAAGGAAGGGAGAAAGGAAGGAAGGAGCGGGGAAGGGAGGGAAGGAAGGATGGAGGGAGGGAGGGAGGGAGGGAGGAAGGAAGAAAAGGAAAGCTGAAGCATCACAATTCTGGACTTCTAGTTATATTGCAAAGCTATAGTAACCAAAACAGTATGGCATTAGCACAAAAATAAACATACAAATAGAACACAACAGAAAAACCAGAAATGAAGCCACAACTGTATGGCCAATTGATCTTCAACAATGCAGGAAATCATTTTCAATGGGAAAAAGATAGTCTCTTCAACAAATGGTGTTGGGAAAACTGGAGAGGAACATGGAAAAGAATGAAACTGGACTACTTTCTTACACTATACACAAAAATAAAATCAAAATGGATGAAAGTCCTAAATGTGAGATAGGAAATCATTAAAATCCTAGAGAACACAGACAGTAACTTATTTGACATTGGCTATAGCAATTTCTTTTTAGATATGTCTCCCGAGGCAAGGGAAACAAAAGTAAACATAAACTATTGGGACTATGTCAAAATAAAAAGCTGCTGTACAGTGAAGGAAACAACAAAACTAAAAGGAAACTTATGGAATAGAAGAAGATATTTGCAAATGGCATATCTGATAAAGGGTTAGTATCCAAAAATCTATGGAGAACTTATCAAACTCAACACCCAGAAAAATATAATCCCATAAAAAATGGACAGAAGATATGAATAGATGTTTTCCCAAATCAGACATACAGATGGCCAACAGACACAAGAAAAAATGCTCAACATCACAGATTATCAGAGAAATTCAAATCAAAACTACAATGAACTATTACCTCACACCCTCACATCAGAATGGCTAAAATCAACAACACAAGAAACAACAGGTGTTGGGAAGGATGTGGAGAAAAAGGCACCCTCTTGCACTGTTGGTGGGAATGCAAACTGATGTGGCCATCTGGAAAACAATATGGAGGTTCCTCAAAAAGTTAAAAATAGAAATACAAATAAATAAATAAATAAGAAATATCATATGACCCAGCAACTGTATTATTAGGTATTTACCCCCAAAATGCAAATACTAATTTGAAGGGATACATGAACCCTGATGCTTATAGCAGCATTATCTAAAAGAGCCAAATAATGGAAAGAATCCGATGATGAATAGGTAAGGAATATGTGGTATATATGCAAAATAGAATATAGCCATTAAAAAAACAATGAAATCTTGCCATTTGCAGCAACATGGATGGAGCTATAGAACATTATGCTAAGAAAATGTGTCAGTTAGAGAAAGACAAATACCATATAATTTCACTCATATGAGGAGTTTAAGAAACAAAACAAAAGAGTGAAGGGGTAAAAGAAGAGAGAGAGAGAGGCAAACCAAAAAATAGACTCTTGATGATAGGGAACAAATTGATGGTTACCAGAGGGGAAGTGGATGTGGAGTTGGGTTAAATAGATGATGGGGATTAAGGAGTACACTTTGATGAGTACTGAGTGTTGTATGGAAGTGTTGAATCACTATATTGTATACCTGAAACTAATATTATACTATATGTTAACTAACTGGGATTTAAATAAAAACTTTAAAAAAATTATTCCTAGGCATTTTATTCTTTTGGGTTTAACTGTAAAAGAGATTATTTTCTTAATTTCTCTTTCTGCTACTTCATTATTAGTGTTAAGGAATGCAATAGATTTGTGTATTGATTTTTGTCTTCTACAACTTTACTGAATTTGTTTATTAGTTCTCACAGTTTTTTAATGGGGTATTTATGGTTTTCTACATATAATATCATATCATCGGCAAATAGTGACTATTTTGTTTCTTTTCCAGTTTGGATGCTCTTTATTTATATTTTTAATCAAATTTCTCTGGCTAGGACTTCAATACTATGGTAAATAAAAGTAGTGAGAATGGACATCTTTGTCTTGTTTCTGATATTAGAGGAAAAACTTTCAGCTGTTCACTATTGAGAATGAGGTTAGCCATGGCCTGTCATATATGGCCTTTATTACACTGAGGTACATTTCTGCCTATACCCACTTTATTAAGAGTTTTTATCACAAATGGATGTTGAATTTTTCAACTGCTTTTTCTGTATCTGTTGAGATGATCATGTGACTTTTATCTTTAATTTTGTCTTTGGGATGTATTACATTGAGTGATATGCACATGTTGAACCATCCTTACATCCCTGGAATAAATCCCACTTGATCATGGTGTAAGATCCTCTTAATGTACTGTTGAAATTCAGTTTGCTAATATTTAGTTGAAGACTCTTTCATCTTTGCTCATTAGGGATATTGACCTATAATTTTGTTTGTAATATCCTTGTCTGGTATTGGTATTAGGGCTGGCCTAATGCCTCATAAAATGTGTTTGGGAGATATTCCCCTCTTGTACTTATTTGAAGATTTTAAAAAGAAGTGGTATTCATTCTTCGTTGAATGCATTCTAGGACTTTCCAGTGAAGCCATCTGGTCCTAAATTTTGCTTGTTGAATGGTTTTTAACTATTAATCTATCTCCTTTCTAGTTCAGATTTTCTATTTTGTTATGATTCATTTTTGGTAGGCTACATATTTCTAGTAATTCTTCCACTTCTAGACTGTCCAATTTGTTGGCATATAATTGTTCGCTGTAGTCTCTTAGGCGTCTTTGTATTTCTTTTTTTTTTTTTTTAAGATTTTATTTATTTATTTGACAGAGAGAAATCACAAGTAGGCAGAGAGGCAGGCAGAGAGAGAGAGAGAGAGGAGGAAGCAGGCTCCCTGCTGAGCAGAGAGCCCGATGCGGGACTCGAACCCAGGACCCTGAGATCATGACCTGAGCCGAAGGCAGCAGCTTAACCACTGAGCCACCCAGGCACCCCGCGTCTTTGTATTTCTTTTTTTTAATTTATTTTTAAACTTTTTATAAACATATAATATATTTTTATCCCCAGGGGTACAGGTCTGTGAATTTCCAGGTTTACACATTTCACAGCACTCACCATAGCACATACCTTCCCCAATGTCCATAACCCCACCACCCTCTCCCGACCCCCCTCCCCCCAGCAACCCTCAGTCTGTATTGT
This sequence comes from Mustela putorius furo, assembly GCF_011764305.1. Taxonomy (NCBI): domain Eukaryota; kingdom Metazoa; phylum Chordata; class Mammalia; order Carnivora; family Mustelidae; genus Mustela; species Mustela putorius. Next base: position 2,590,266 of record NW_025421321.1, read on the forward strand.
GAGATTAAGAGTCTCTTGTGGTTTGTCTCCCTCACAATCCCATCTTCTTTCATTTATTCTTTTCCTACCCCCCAAATCCCCCACATTGCATCTTCACTTCCTCATATAAGGGAGATCATATGATAGTTGTCTTTCTCAGCTTGACTTATTTTCCTAAGCATAATACCCTCTAGTTTCATCCACGTCATCACAAATGACAAGATTTTATTTCTTTTGATGGCTGCATAGTATTTATATATATGAATTATATGATTATATTCATATATGAAATATATTCATATATGAAATATATATGAATATATATTTTATATATGATTATATATATATATATATATATATATATGAAAATCTCACATCTTCTTTATCCATTCATCTTTTGATGGACATCTAGGTTCTTTCCATAGTTTGGCTATTGTGGACATTGCTGCTATAAACATTCGGGTGCACATGCCCCTTCAGATCACTACATTTGTATCTTTAGGGTAAATACCCAGTAGTGCAATTGCTGGGTCATAGGGTAGCTCTATTTTCAACTTTTTGAGGAATATCCATGCTGTTTTCCATAGTGGCTGCACCAGCTTGCATTCCCACCAACAGTATAGGAGGGTTCCCCTTTCTCTGCACCCTTGCCAGCATCTGTCATTCCCTGACTTGTTAATTTTAGTCATTCTGACTGATGTGAGGTGTTATCTCATTGTGGTTTTGATTTGTATTTCCCCGATGCCAAGTTATGTGCAGCATTTTTTCATATGTCTGTTGGCCATCTGGATGTCTTCCTAGCAGAAATGTCTGTTCATGACCTCTGCCCATTTCTTGACTGGATTCTTTGTTCTTTGGGTGTTGAGTTTGCAGAGCCCTTTATAGATTTTGGATACCAGCCCTTTATCTGATATGTCGTTTGCAAATATTTTCTTCCATTCTGTCAGTTGTCTTTTGGTTTTCTTATCTATTTCCTTTGCTGCGCAAAAGCTTTTGATCTTGGTGAAATCCCAATAGTTCATTTTTGCCCTTGCTTCCCTTGCCTTTGGCGATGTTCCTAGGAAGAAGTTGCTGTGGATGAGGTCGAAGAGGTTGCTGCCTGTGCTCTCCTCTTCATTGAGGTCCTGCATTCATTTTGAGTCTATTTTCGTGTGTGGTGTAAGAAAATGGTCCAATTTCATTTTTCTGCATGTGGCTGTCCAATTTTCCCAACACCATTTGTTGAAGAGGCTGTTTTTTTCCATTGGACATTCCTTCCTGCTTTGTCAAAGATTAGTTGACCATAGAGTTGAAGGTCTATTTCTGGGCTCTCTATTCTATTCCATTGATCTATGTGTCTGTTTTTGTGCCAGTACCATACTGTCCTGATGATGACAGCTTTGTAATAGAGCTTAAAGTCTGGAATTGTGATGACACCAACTTTGGCTTTCTTTTTCAATATTCCTTCAGCTATTTGAGGTCTTTTCAGGTTCCAAATAAATTTTAGGATTATTTGTTCCATTTCTTTGAAAAAGATGGATGGGATTTTGATACAGATTGCATTAAATGTGTAGATTGCTTTAGGTAGCATAGACATTTTCACAATATTTGTTCTTCGAACCCATGAGCATGGAACATTTTTCCATTTCTTTGTGTCTTCCTCAATTTCATTCATGAGTACGTTATAGTTTTCTGAGTATAGATTCTTTGCCTCTTTGATTAGGTTTATTCCTAGGTATCTTATGGTTTTGGGTGCAATTGTAAATGGGATTGACTCCTTAATTTCTCTTTCTTCTGTCTTGTTGTTGGTGTAGAGAAATGCAACTGATTTCTGTGCATTGATTTTATATCCTGACACTTTACTGAATTCCTGTACAAGTTCTAGCAGTTTTGGAGTGGAGCCTTTTGGGTTTTCCACATATAGTATCATATCATCTGCGAAGAGTGATAATTTGACTTCTTCTTTGCCGATTTGGATGCCTTTAATTTCCTTTTGTTGTCTGATTGCTGAGGCTAGGACCTCTAGTACTATGTTGAATAGCAGTGGTGATAACGGGCATCCCTGCCTTGTTCCTGACCTTAACAGTAAAGCTTTCAGTTTTTCTCCATTGAAAATGATATTTGCAGTGGGTTTTTCATAGATGGCTTTGGTAATATTGAGATATGTGCCCTCTATCCCTACACTTTGAAGATTTTTAATCAGGAAGGGATGCTGTACTTTGTCAAATGCTTTTTCAGCATCTATTGAGAGTATCATATGGTTCTTATTCTTTCTTTTATTAATGTATTGTATCACATTGATTGATTAGCAGATGTTGAACCAACCTGGCAGCCCTGGAATAAATCCCACTTGGTCGTGGTGAATAATCCTTTTAATGTACTGTTGGATCCTATTGGCTAGTATTTTGGTGAGAATTTTCACATCTGTGTTCATCAAGGATATTGGTCTGTAGTTCTCTTTTTTTATGGGATCCTTGTCTGGTTTGAAGATCAAGGTGATGCGGGCCTCATAAAATGAGTTTGGAAGTTTTCCTTCCATTTCTATTTTTTGGAACAGTTTCAGGAGAATAGGAATTAATTCCTCTTTAAATGTTTGGTAGAATTCCCCTGGGAAGCTGCCTGGCCCTGGGCTCTTGTTTGTTTGGAGATTTTTGATGACTGTTTCAATCTCCTTACTGGTTATGGGTCCATTCAGGTTATCTATTTCTTCCTGGCTCACTTGTGTAGTTTATATGTCTCTAGGAATGTATCCATTTCTTCCAGATTGTTGAATTTGTTGGCCTAGGTTTGCTCATAGTATGTTCTTATAATTGTTTGTATTTCTTTGGTATTGGTTGTGATCTCTCCTCTTTCATTCATGATTTTATTTATTTGGGTCCTTTCTCTTTTCTTTTTGATAAGTTTGGCCAGGGGTTTATCAATCTTATTAATTCTTTCAAAGAACCAGCTCCTAGTTTCATTGATTTGTTCTATTGTTTTTTTTAGTTTCTATTTCACTGATTTCTGCTCTGATCTTTATGATTTCTCTTCTCCTGCTGGGTTTAGGGCTTCATTCTTGTTCTTTCTCCAGCTTCTTTAGGTGTAGGGTTAGGTTGTGTACCTGAGACCTTTCTTGTTTCTTGAGAAAGAATAGCTTGTATAGCTTGTAGTGCTATATATTTTCTTCTCGGGACTGCCTTTGCTGTGTCTCACAGATTTTGAACCAATGTGTTTTCATTATCATTTGTTTCCATAAATTTTTTTCAATTCTTCTTTAATTTCCTGGTTGACCCATTCATTCTTTAGAAGGATGCTGTTTAGTCTCCATGTATTTGGGTTCTTTCCAAATTTCCTCTTGTGATTGAGTTCTAGCTTCAGAGCATTGTGGTCTGAAAATAGGCAGGGAATGATCCCAATCTTTTGATACCGTTTGAGACCCGATTTATGACCCAGGATATGATCTGTTCTGGAGAATGTTCCATGTGCACTGGGGAAGAATGTGTATTCTGTTGCTTTGGGATGGAATGTTCTGAATATATCTGTGATGTCCATCTGGTCCAGTGTTTCCTTTAAGGTCTTTATTTCCTTGTTGATCTTTTGCTTGATCTGTCCATTTCAGTGAGGGGAGTGTTAAAGTCCCCTACTATTATTGTATTATTGTTGATGTGTTTCTTTGATTTTGTTATTAATTGATTTATGTAGTTGGCTGTTCCCATGTTAGGGGCATAGATATTTAAAATTGTTAGATCTTCTTGTTGGACAGACCCTTTGAGTATGATATAGTGTCCTTCCTCATCTCTTATTATAGTCTTTGGCTTAAAATCTAATTGATCTGATATAAGGATTGCCACCCCAGCTTTCTTTTGGTGTCCATAAGCATGGTAAATTGTTTTCCACCCCCTCTCTTTAAATCTGGGATTGCCTTTGGGACTAATATGAGTTTCTTGTAGACAGCATATTGATGGGTTTTGGTTTTTTATCCATTCTGATACCCTGTGTCTTTTGATTGGGGCATTAACCCATTTACATTCAGGGTAACTATCAAAAGATATGAATTTAGTGCCATTGTATTGCCTGTAAGGTGATTGTTACTGTATATTGTCTCTGTTCCTTTCTGATCTACTACTTTTAGGCTCTCTGTTTGCTTAGAGGACCCCTTTCAATGTTTCCTGTAGAGCTGGTTTGGTGTTTACAAACTCTTTTAGTCTTTGTTTGTCCTAGTAGCTTTTTCTCTCTCTTGTTTTCAATGATAACCTAGTTGGATATAGTATCCCTGACTGCATGTTTTTCTCACTTAGTGCTCTGAATATATCATGCCAGCTCTTTCTGGCCTGCCAGTCTCTGTGGATAAGTCTTCTGCCAACCTAATATTTTTACCATTGTAATGTTATAGACTTCTTGTCCTGAGCTGCTTTCAGGATTTTCTCTTTGTCACTAAGACTTGTAAGTTTTACTATTAGATGACAGGGGTGGGGTGGACCTATTCTTATTGATTTTGAGGGGGATTCTCTGCACTTCCTGGATTTTGATGCTTGTTCCCTTTGCCATATTAGGAAAATTCTCTACAATAATTCCAATCCAGTGCTTTTAAAGCCCTTATTAATTTTCAGACTGCTCTAATGTCTGTGCTCCTGTTTGACTCAAGGAGGCAGGTGGTGAGTGTTACTGACTATTGTTGTCTCCTGCTGTAATGCCCTGTACTCTAGGATAAGCAAACCAAGAATTTTTGTCTTTCCTAGTGAACAGTGTACCTGTTTGTCCACAAAACTTGGCTCTGACAGTCTAACCAAAACAGCCTTGTCAATAGAATGTCTCCTGGAAGAAGTGGGCTGAAGGGAATTTCCTTTTGGGCATTTGGAAACTAGAAACTGATTATTAAGGTCCCTCAGGTTGGACACTTTGGTGTCCAACCTGGAGAGAGGGCAGCTTACCCCCACCCCCGGGGCTGATGCCTGATAATATTCTATAGGGTTTCACCCTCTATTCCTCAGTTATTTCTGATTGTTCCTCATTTCTTATTGCAGAGTCATTAATTTCAGTGTTTTAAAGTGTCACACCATATAAAGAAAAATATTAGATTTTAAAAGTTGCTTAAAGAACTGAAAAATCTTCACGATTCAAACAAGCTTGAATAATGGGATTTCAGAAATATCAGATGGGATGGAAGCTTTTTATCTCTCCTTCTATTTTCAATGATAGCCTAGCGGGATATAGTATTCTTGGTTGCATGTTTTTCTTGTTTAGTGCTCTGAATATATCATGCCAGTTCTTTCTGGCCTGCCCGGTCTCTGTGGATAAGTCTGCTGCCAATCTAATATTTTCACCATTGTATGTTACAGACTTCTTTCCCCGGCTGCTTTTAGGATTTTCTCTTTGTCGCTAAGGCTTGTAAATTTTACTATCAGGTGACAGGGTGTGAACCTATTCTTATTGATTTTAAGGGGGGGTTCTCTGAGCCTCCTGGATTTTGATGCTTGTTCCCTTTGACATATTAGGGAAATTCTCTACAATAATTCTCTCCAATATACCTTCTGTTCCCCTCTCTTTCTTCTTCTTCTGGAATCCCAATTATTCTAATGTTGTGCCATCTTATGGTGTCACTTATCTCTCAAATTCTCTCCTCGTGGTCCAGTATTTGTTTGTCTCTCTTTTGCTCAGCTTCTTTATTCTCTGTCCTTTGGTATTCTATATCACTAATTCTTTCTTCTGCCTCATTTATCCTGGCAGTAAGAGCCTCTATTTTTGATTGCACCTCATTAATAGCTTTTTAAATTTCAACTTGGTTAGATTTTAGTTCTTTTATTTCTCCAGAAAGGGTTTTTATATCTCCCGAGAGGGTTTCTCTAATATCTTTCATGCCTTTTTCGAGCCTGGATAGAACCTTGAGAATCGTCATTCTGAACTCTAGATCTGACATATTACCAATGTCCATATTGATTAGGTCCCTAGCCTTCTGTACTGCCTCTTGTTCTTTTTTTTTTGTGGTGAGTTTCTTTGCCTTGTCATTTTGTCCAGATAAGAGTATATGAATGAGCAAATAAAATACTAAAGGGCTGGCAAAGACCCCAGGAACATGCGCTTTAACCAAATCAGAAGAGACCCCACCCCAGATCATGGGAGGAAGAAAGGAGATAAAAAGAAGCCCAGGAAAAAAAAGTTAAAAAAAAAAGAAAACAAATAAAGAAAATACATTAAATGTGTGTGTGTGTGTATGTATGTATATATATATATATATATATATATATATATATATATGCCTTGCCTTACAAGCTCATCTGCTTGTACTAAAGCCTCAGTCTGAGGGACAGACATCTAATTTAAAACACACATTGGAGTCTTCTGGAACACTCCCCAGGCATGGAACTGTAAGACATCATATTCACATTTTCCCTTTGCCATACTCCAAAGCACCAGTATCTTCTGGAAAGGAACCTTTATGTATGTCTGCTGCTCCAATTTTTGTAGCTCCACCTAAAAGATGCCTCTTGATGCCTGGCTCTGAAGACCAGGGGACTTATGCTTGTGCCCCTTAGGACTGTATATATTTGTATACTTTTAAAAGCTTCTACTTGGGTATCTGGTTTCCTGTCAGCCTGAATCTAGGTGCTGAGATTCTCCCCTTTGGGATATTGACAGCTCTTGGTACATCTTCAGCTACTGGGAGCTATTTAAAAAGGGACCTTTTAAAAAATAGGTCGCTTGGACCAACACAGATTTGAGAGATAACCAAGTCCTGGAGTAGTGTTGAATGACAAATTTCATCTCTTACAGGAGACGGGAGAGGTGGTTTCCTCTCTCTTCCTACCTATATCTGTCTCTTCCAACACAGACAATAAAGCAAAATGAAAAACAGAGGGATATGTTCCAACTGAAAGAACTAGATAAAATTTCAGAAAGAAAAAAAAAACTTAATGAATTGAAGATAACTTGCCTTATAAAAAGTTCAAAATAGTGATCATAATTGAGTTCACCAGACTGGGAAGAAGAATGGAGGAACAAAGGGAGAATTCAACAAAGTGATGGGAACTATAAGAAATGAACTAGAGTCACAGAGCTGAAGAATACAGTAATTAAACTGGAAAATACACTGGAGGGGGTTCAACTGCAGCTTAGATGAGGCAGAAGAAAGGATAAGTCACCTATAAGGCAAGGCAGTGGAACTAACCCAATAAGACCAGCAAAAAGAAAAAAATGTGAAAATAGCTTAGGAAATTTATAGGATAACATCAAACAGATGACCATTCATATTATAGGCAGTCTAGCAGGAGAAGGCAGAGAAAAGGGGGCAGAAATCTTATTTGAAGAAATAATGGCTTAAAATCTCCCTAACCTGGGGAAAGAAACATACATCCAGATCCAGGAATCCCAGAGAGTTCCAAATAAGAGGAACTCAAAGAGACCCACATCAAGACACTTTATAATTAAAATGTCAAATTAAGAACAAGGAGAGAATATTAAAAGAGTAAGCAAGAGTAAACCAACTTGTTATATACAGGAGAACCCCATAAGATTATGGCAAATTGTTCAGCAGAAACTTTGCAGGCCAGAGAGAGTGGCATGATATATTCATAGTGCTTAAAGAGAAACCTTCCAACCAAGAGTATTCTACCCAGCCAAGTTATCATTCAGAACTGAAGGAGAGGTAAAGAGTTCTCCAGAGAAGCAAAAGCTGAAGAAGTTCATTATTGTTAAATTGATCTTATAAAAAATGTTAAAGGTATTTCTTCAAGCTGAAAGAAGAAAGGGTACTAATTATTAGCAAGAACACATATGAGTGAATGAGTCTCACAGGAAAAGTAAATTTATAGTAAAGGTAGTGACTTAATTCCTTATGAAGCTAGGATGGGGGCTCCTGGGTGGCTCATTCAGTTGAGAGCTCAGACTCTTGATTTCAGCTCAGGCCATGGTCTCAGGATCATGAGCCTGAGTCCCCTGTCAGGCTTGAGATAATCTCGATCTCTCTCTGGCCCTCCTCCCCCCTCATCCTTTCTATCAATACATAAATAAACAAATAAATAAATATTGAAAATAAACTTGGGATGAAGATTCAAAGACAAAGTAGTAAAAATAACTATGATTACAATAATTAGTTAAGAGATACACAAGGCAAAAAGATGTAAAATGTCACATCAAATACATTAAATGAAAGAGGGGAGACTAAAAATGTTTAACTTTAGAATGAAATCAAACTTAAGTTTTATCAACCCAAAATAGACTATTACAGATATAAGGTTTATTATGTAAGCCTCATAGTAACCACAAAGCAAAAATCCAAATACACAAAAGATACCACTAAAGAAAGTCATGAAATCACAAAGGAAAAGAGCAAGAGAAGAAGAAAAGAACAGAGAGGAGCTACAAAAACAGCTAGAAAAACAATTAACAAATGGCAATAAGCACATACTTATCAATAATTAAACAGAAATGTCAATGGACCAATTTGCCAATCAAAAGACACAGATGGCTGAGTTAATTAAAAAAAAAACAACCATCTATATGCTGCCTACAGGAGACATACTTTGGGTATATGGACACACATGGACTGAAAGTGAAGGGTTGAAGAAAGAAACTCCATGCGTATGGTAGCTATTATTTTTATCAGACAAAATAGATGTTGTTTTAAAACAAAGATTGTATTGGGGGCAGTTGGGTGGCACAGTCAGTTAACTATCTGACTTCAGCTCACATCCTGATCCCAAGGTCTTGGGATTGATTCCCACGTGAGGCTCTGCGCTCAGTGGGAGTCCCCTTGAGATTCTTTCTCTCCCTCTGTCCCTTCCCTCACTCTTGTTCTCTCCCCCGCTAATAAATAAGTAAAATCTTAAAAAGAAAAACAAACACTATACTAAGAGACAAAGAAGTGATCATTCTAACAAGAGGATACAACATTTGTAAATACCTATGCCCCAAAGGAGCACCTAAGTACATAAAGCAAATATTAACAGATATAAAGGAAGAAATAGACAGCAACATAGTAACAGGGGATCTTAACAGCCTACCTATATCAATGAATGGATCATCAAGGCAGAAAATCAACAAGGACACATCAGCCTTAATTGAGAGACCACATGGACTTAACAGATATAACAGAACATTCCACTCAAAAGCAACAGAACATATATTTTCCTCACATGCATATGGAACATTTTTTGAGATAGACCATGTTAGGCCACAAAACAAGTTTTAATAAATTTAAGAACACTGAAGTCATATCAAGTATCTTCTCTGACCACAATGGTATAAAACTAGAAAATAAGTACACAAAGAAAACTGGAAAATTCACAAATAAGTAGAGATTAAACAACAAGCTACTGAATAACCAGTGAATCAAAGAATAAATCCAAAGGGAAATCAAAACACACTTTGAGGCAAATGAAAACAGAAATAGAACATACCCAAATTAATGGGATGCAGGAAAATCAGATCTAAAAGGGAAATTCATAGCAGTCAATGCCCACGTCAAGAAACAAGTCTCGAATAAACAACTTAATTTTATAGCTCAAGAAACTAGAAAAAGAAGAGTCAAGTCCACAGTTGGTGGAAGGAAAGACATATCAAGACCAGAGGAGAAATAAATGAAATAAAAATTAAAAGACCAAAAAAGATCAGTGAAACGAAGAGCTGCATTGGTTGTGAAAGCAATCTGCCTGGGCAGCCTAGATAGCTAATGCCAAGTGATGGTGATATCTCAGAACAAAGCAAATATCTTACAATTCATCGGCAATTCAAAGTTTAGTGTATAATACAGATGAAAGAGAGTACTTAAAAACCGCACTACATCAAAAACCACTAAGATTGCATTACATCCAGAGTTCAAATGACAGGTGCCTGTAGGCCTTTAATTCAGGGAACAGTTCAGGACTGGTTTAAGAAAATTACCCAAACTCCCTCTTGATGTTAGTAGGGGTGTTTAAAATGTAACCCTTCCAGGGGCGCCTGGGTGGCTCAGTGGTTAAGCCGCTGCCTTCGGCTCAGGTCATGATCTCAGGGTCCTGGGATCGAGTCCCGCATCGGGCTCTCTGCTCAGCAGGGAGCCTGCTTCCTCCTCTCTCTCTCTCTCTGCCTGCCTCTCTGCCTACTTGTGATTTCTCTCTGTCAAATAAATAAATAAAATCTTTGAAAAAAAAAAAAAAAAAAAATAAAATGTAACCCTTCCTCACAAGGTCTGTGTGGCTTCAGATCCAGTTATGTAGAACTGATCTCCAGGAGAATGGACCACATGTTAAGAATTTATGTAATATTATTAACAGCTCGTGTGGTCCTTATTAGTGTCAAATAAAGCAGGAAGAAGAATAATTACACAACCACTTACATTTACTCACACAGGCTAGGAGTAAGCCCTGCCCTTTACATGTGACATGAAGTCATGGATGATCCACATTCAAACTTGACAGTGCCCATAGGGGAGAGCACACCCTGTGGGGACAGGTAAAGCTGGCTTGCCTTCTTCACACTCGCATCTTAAAATACAGTCATCTAAGGGTTATTTGGGTTTTACTTAGGGCATTGGCCAGTGGCTGCTGCTCCTTGTCTTTAATGAAGTGGGAAAGACTGGAAACGCCAGCCTTCGTGGGGCTGCATGCTGAACCATTGCCTTGCTGTTCTGTCACCCTCTCCATCATAGAAATTACTCTTGGCACCACCACCTGAGGCTCCGAGGACCAGAAGCTGACCTGCTGCTTCCTGCACATGTTTTGACATAGTCTGTCCTGTTTCAAACACCACTGCTGCAGAGCTCCCTCTTCAGTAAGAATTCACAAATTCTAGGGAGCTCATGATCCTAACTCAATATCTTTGTTTTTCTGCATTATTCCAAAGCTCTGACCCTTTCTTTCAGAGTACACAGTTTTAGAGACATGCAGATGTGTAACTGAGCCAAACTAAGCTTACTTAATTCTCACTAACTCTTCCTTTATAAATCCAAGCTCCCATGTATGTAATTAGAATGTGTGATTCAGCTCTGAACTTTCCCCACCATGGTGGGTCTTCTAAGTGCCAGGCTCCCTGAAACATGGCTGAGTGTCTGTGCCCCTGCTGTTGGCAGGCGCTTACCAAGAAATGGAGACCCATGCCTCCTCTCTTAATGTAGCAAATTTGTATGGAGCTGGATCCACAGGAAATATACAATACTATAGGTTGGGGTTTTGGTTTTTTGATTTTTTTGGTTTTTTGTTTTTTCACTTAATGCTACTTCATTTAACTTTTCCCATGCATATAAGCAGTTGTTGAATTTATTATGTGAATGTTTGCATAATACTTCCTCAAGTAAACCATTAAACTTTATGCTCTATTATACTTAGATATACACCATATTTCTAGGGATATTTTTCTATCACAAATTATGTTGCCAGAGACACTTTTAACATATCTTTCTTCTTTGAAGTTGGTTATTTAGGCTAAATCTCCAGTCTAGAGGACTCACTCTAATACATTTCATTAGTATATTTCAAGGATAAAGTGGACAGATGAGACATTGTTGTAAGGAAAATGATTATAGATATAAATTACCAGACTGATAGGGTTAAAGTTGTACTTAGAAAGTATTAGAACCATTAATTCCAAAATTCCAAGTTGGAAAGTCAAGTGAGATATACTTTTTACAAAGCCTATATACATTAAAGAGATAATTTCACAAACCAGATACCAAAAAACAAAGCAAAACAAAACAAAAACCAATCTAGTTTAAAAAAAAAATAGGCAGAGGAAGGTACCTAGCTGGCTTAGTCTGTAGAGTATGTGACTCTTGATCTTGGGGTCTTGAGTTCCAGCCCCACATTCAGCATAGAGATTACTTTCAGAAAAAAAGTCTAAAACCCCCCAAAATCAACATTTTCAGTAAAAAATTAAAATTAAAATAAAAAGTAGAGGATCTGAACAAATATTTTTCTAGAGAAGACACACAGATAGCCAACAAACTATCTTATTGGCTTTTCATGTGAAAAGGTGCTCAACCTTTCATCATGGAGATTCAAATCAAAGCCATCATGGAGATTCAAATCAAAGCCACCATGAGATACCACCTCACACCTGTTAGAATGTCTATTAACAAAAAGACAAGAAGTAACAAATGTTGACAAGGATGTGGAGAAAAGGGAACCCTTGTGGACTGTTAATGGGAATGTAAATCGTGCAGCCACTATTAAAAAAAATAGTATGGAGGTTCCTCAAAAAGTTACAATAGAATTACCATATATGATACAACAATTCTACTTCTGGGTATCTATTCAAAGGACATGAAAATACTAACTCAAAAATACTCCACCCCCATGTTCAGAGAAACATTATTTACAGAAGGCATGGAAACAATCTAAGTGTCCATTGATGGATGAATAGATAAAGAGATTATGGTGTATATACATACATATGGTATATATATGTATACATATATATATGTACATAATTTTAAATATTACTCAGTTATAAAAAGAAGGAGATCTTGCCATTTGCAACAACATGGATGGACTTTGAGGGTGTTATACTAAGTGACTAAGTCAGACAGAGAAAGACAAATAAGACAAATACTGTACAATCTTACATTTTGAGGAATCTTTAAAAAAAAGAACTCGTAGATACAGAGGACAGATTGGTGGTTGTCAGAGATGGGATGCGGGGATGGGTGAAATGGGTGAGGGGATCCAAAGGTGCAAACTTCCAGTTATAAAATAAATAGTTCTGGGAATGTAATGCACAGCATGGTGACTGTAGTTAATAAGATGGTATTGCATATTTGAAAGTTGCTAAGAGAGTAAATCTCAAAAGTTCTTACCACCAGAAAAAAAGGTAATTATGTGTGATAATAGACATTAACTAGGTATATCGTGGTGATCATTTCATAATAGATACACATATTAAATCATTACTTCATATACCTGAAACTAGTGTACTATGCCAAACATATCTCAATAAAAATAATCTCAACAAAATGACATGGATAAAATTAAGTTAAAAATCAAATATGGTGACCACCAAAGCAAAAGGGTAACAACTTCTTGGAAAGATGTCACACAAGAAAAAAGTTAAATACTTTATCTCTAAAACTAGAGATAAAAACGACCTCTTGTATTCTGAAGTCTAAATAAGCAAAATGTATTAATAGAAGTCTTGGTTATCTGTCCAAATGGGTCTAGAGACCTGAGAGCGGAAGGTAGCTGGACTTCTTGTGCACATTTCTCATTTCATCAAACTAAACATGAACTCCGAGGAGGAGTTCATCTCCCAAGAGACTAGAGGTAGAGCAGTCTGAGGTTCGTGTTCAAAGGGCCTAGCACCCTGGGTGCGTGCTAGGATTGTTCCCAGCTGCCTGCTGCAGTGAGGCAAGTACGGTGGCAGAACCCTGGGTTTATGCTCACCTGTGACAGAAGTCCAGAGGGAGCAGCCCAGTGTCGCCAGCAGCAACGTGGGCTCCCCCTGTGTTTATGTCCTGCATCAAGTTTAGAGACAATGACCCAGGCAGGACGTTGGTGGGTGAGGGGCGGGTGATAGTCCCAGTAGCTGTCCTGGAAGCCGCTAGCGACTTCATTTCATCCCCAGGGTGAGTCGACAGCCACCCTAACAGCAAGGCAATCTGGGAAGTTGAGTCTTTTCAGTAAACCATTACCCTCAATTAACTCGGAATTTTCTTGGGAAGCAGAAGGGAAGAGTGGGTATGGGCTAATGGTAGTGTCTGCTGTGTTCACTGCATTCCTGTACCCCGAGCTGGTTATTCATCAGAAATCTATCTCCATTTAGCCCTTCAATTTACAAAACTTCATGAGGAATAGCTTACATTAGACACAAAGTCATCATCCTCATTCAGAGCATTTTCCCCAGGAAGACAGGACAGTCTTCCATGCAAAATGCAGCTAGACAACTGTTCAAAATTTCCAGTGTGTACAAGTCACAATTCATTATTCAGTTAGTAAATAAAACACACCTAAATAAAGAAAAACTGCTTGAGGACCTATCAAGTTTGGTTCTTTAACTTTTATACAATGCTTATGAGATGTAAAGCCTATTTGTTTAAAACATCTATAACACATTGACAGCCATTTTTTAACAATAATTTTTAAAAATGCATTCGGTTCCTAAGCAATAAAATGTTGGAGCCCAACTTCATCTTCAGGAGTCAAGCACCAACGGAGTGAACAGGGAGAAAGCCCGGAGGCCTGAGCTCCCATCAGATTCCCCAGGAAGGACGCACTGAGGAGTAAACTACACCCGCAAAATCGTAATTCCGCGTCTCTCCGGCATCCGCCCTCTGCAAAGGTTTTTGTTGGCAGTATTCTGATTAGCTGCTTGGGAAGGAATGTTGGTATAGCTGTTCTCATTCTACAGACAGGGAAATTCCAGAAGCCTCTGCTGACAGGGAGTGGGGAGGTGCTGAAACACCTGGCCACGGAGCAAAGGTTTTTCAAATGAGGGAGTTTGGCTTGGCAGACACATCTTCCATTCCTGTGCCTGCACCCAGGGGTGGCATGCCTGGGCTCACGGCTGCCTGGCTTTTGAAAGAGAAAGAAAAAGACCAAGTGGCCCTTTCCAGCTTGAAGACCTCCACGGCAGCTGTGGCGAGTTCTAGCCAGGCAGGGCCGTGATATGCCCTCTGGCACGTGCTCTCTGAGAAGGGACCTGCTAGGACAGCTGCTGTGCGTTTACTTTGCTTCTCAGCCAAGATCATCACCTTAAATAGAACCAGTCCCAACTATCTGACGTTTTTATTATGTGTAGCTTGTCCACAGGGTCCTAAGGAAAGAGTCTTTTTAAATACAACAGCACTGCCACCAAAACAAAACAAAAAACAAAGCGAAGATCTCCTTTACTCTTGTTCTCTTCCACAATATTCTTTCCTCTATTTTGCTCTTTAGAATAGAAATGTACTCAAATTCTCAGAGGCTCATTTTTTCTCACAAAGGATGTTCTAATTCAAGTCAGGTTAAGTGCCGCACAGAATTTCATTGCTAGCACACATCATTTCTGTTTTCCAAAGTGCCTTTCCACCTGTTATCCTCTTCAATATTCACAGCAAGCGAGGCCAGGCATCATCATCCCTGTTTGACAGGTAAAGAAAGTCAGGCCCAGGGAGCTTAAGTGCCTTGCAACTTCACATAATTCCAGAGTGAAGCTGGTGAACTGGTCAGGCTCCTAGCAGGAAACAGATGGCCCACTCAAGGCAGGTGATTGATGACTCCCTTACAAAGAGAGGAATGGAGTCTAAGGAAACCACAAGGAGCAGGGGAGGCAGCAGTTTCAGACCTGGGAGCCAGAGGGCACCATGCAGAGGGGCAGCCTGACAGGGCTGTGACCTGGGGTAAAGGGATTCCCCTGGCCTCAGGGACTCAGCAGGAAGGAACCAATGAATGCCCTCCCACCTCCCAGTGATGCTCCCTGCTGGCCTGACTCAGCAGGAAGCCCACACCCCTCAGTCTCCCCAGCCCAGGTGAGTGGATTAGCAGGGGCTAATGGAAGATTCCAGCACGACCAGGCTCTGGAATCTGACACACACAGGGCCCATCCCAGCCCCTGCCACTTACTGGCTGTGGGACCTTGGGGAGAGGTTAGATTTAACCTCTCTAAATCTTGGTCTCTTCATGTAGGTGGAAGGGATGGTGTAAGTACTGAGCTCAGACTGGAAGAGGTCATAGCTGAAAAGCACTTGGCCCAGTGCCAGGTAAGGGCTCAGTAAAC
Organism: Mustela putorius furo; assembly: GCF_011764305.1. NCBI lineage: Eukaryota > Metazoa > Chordata > Mammalia > Carnivora > Mustelidae > Mustela > Mustela putorius. The sequence goes on from NW_025421321.1 coordinate 2,605,863, forward strand.
AGTGGCTGTTCTGGTGGCTGATCTCATCTGCACCGCGTCTCGCAGACCTATGAAGTCCCTGGAGTTCTTCCAGTTTAGTCTCCTCTCAGCTGGGGGCTACAGATTTGCTATGAGATACTTCTAGAGCTTTGAAAAAATACATGTAGACTTAGTGAAAGAAATTACTTGGACAAATTTTGTGGACTTAAAGCTATATCCTAACTTCCTCTAGATACGTCTAAAGCCTTCAGATTCATGAAATGAAAGGGATGGGTTGAATCCACACTGAAACGAAATACAGGTTAGGGGCACCTGGGTGGCTCAGTTGATTGAGGATCCAACTCTTGGTTTTGGCTGAGGTCCTGATCTCAGGGTCATGAGATTCTCTGTATCTGCCCCCTCCCTGCCCTCTATGAAAATAAACAAAAAAATCTTAAAAAAAAAATACAGGTTAAAATAGGAATGGAACTGTGTACTACTGAATTTGGTAATGAGTTCTAGCTTTATGGGAATCATTAAACAAGAAAAAGGCTTTTTCTTAGCCAACCTCCAACTGCACCACCCTGGAACCCCAACCTCACATCTTTCAGCTCTCCAGGTCTGTGCATGACTCTTCAACTGCAGGGGACTAACGTTCCTTTAGAGGCTCACCTTTCAGTGCCTGGCCAGGTCAGCTTAGGCACTCAAGAACTGAGGGAATAAAGAGTTAGAAAGAGGCGGAAAGAGAAGGAGAGCGGGCCCAAGAAGAGAGGAATGTGAAAGGCGTGTGGCATCAGAGGGGTGAGGAAGACGGCATGAGATGGGGGATGGAAGTGGACAGAGGGGGTTAGTGGAAGGATTTGGGGGCTTCATCTGTGCTGACAGCAGTTGGGTCCACAATGGGTGGAAGGTTTGAATAGGTAAAGACAAGAGAGAAATAAAGCCCATGGGTTTGACCAGTAACATCTTTTCAAGAGTTTCTGCTTCTGGGGTGCCTGGGTGGCTCAGTGGGTTAAAGCCTCTGCCTTCGGCTCAGGACATGGTCTTAGGGTCCTGGGATCGAGCACCGCATCACGGTCTCTGCTCTGCAGGGAGCCTGCTTCCTCCTCTCTCTCTGCCTGCCTCTCTGCCTACTTGTGATCTGTCAAATAAATAAATAAAATAAAATTTAAAAAAAGAGTTTTTGCTTCTGAAGAATTCTCAACCTTGAAAACCCTTCACTGGCACAGGAAAGGCTCTGAGACCAGTGTACATTCATCAGCAGGATGCCAACTCTGCATTTTGCACACATTCCACTGCTATCCTGTGGTCCTCTGATGTCTCTGCACCAGGTACAGCAGTGACAGTGAGGGGCTCACTCTCAGGCATCGTGCCACCTGCATGGCATGGCTTCCTATCCACCCAGGGCTTTCCTTGCCTTTAATTTTCACAACAATCCTGTGAAATAATCATTTCTCTCATTTTATTTAAACCAAAACTTTTGTGTGAATATAACACACATGCACAAAAGTGCCCACCATGTAAATGCACAAGTTCATACATTATCAAGTGAGGGTCTGCATAACTGCCTCCCTGTCATGAGATTTAACACCGCCAGGCCCCAGAAGGCCCCCAATTTCAAACCTCTCCCCGACCGCACAAATTGTGACTCAGAAACGTGATTGCTTGGGTGGTACCTGGGTGGCTCAGTTGGTTAAGTGGCCAACTCTTGATTTTGGTTCAGGTTGTGATCTCAGGGTCAGGAGATCAATCTTCACGTTGGGCTCTGTGCTCAGTCCTCTTGAGATTCTTTCTCTCCCTTTCCCTCCTCTGCCCCTCCCCTCACTCACGCTTGCCCTCTCTCTCGCAAATAAATAAATAAAATCTTTTTAAAAAAGAACTGATGCACTGGAACACTGAATGAGCCCTGAAGAAAAAAAGCTCTCCAAGTACAGAGAAGAAAAGGATAGAGGAAAAGATGAGAGGGAAAAAAAAGTTATGAAATAATAGAGCTAAGACCTAAAACATAAATATTTCAAAACAAAAACAAACTAGAAAAACTGGAACAGAATAAATAGTCCAACATGATTAAGTATTCTGAGAAAACGAGGTAAAGAAAGATACAAATCTAAGTAATTACCACATTTCAAACAAAATAAAGGGTCCCTGGATACACTATGAGTAAATTTCTAGGTTTAAATGCATGTACTACTTTTTTCCACTTCCTAAAGAAACAATATTCAAGCTGGCCAGTAACTTCTACTACTTTTCACTACTAATATGAGACTTTGTGTTGTCTCTTTCTTGTTGACTATCGATCTTGTCAGAGATTTATTTTAGCCTTTCAAAACACCAGCTTTGTGTTGATCCTGTATCCTTGCTTTGTTACATTGCTTTTTTATCTTTTTAATATTCTTTCTTTTCACTTTATTTATATTCACTTTTTGTTCTTGTTCCATTATCTCTAGATGTTTGGTTCACATATTTTCAGGTTTTTTCCCTTTCTGATAATTCAATCCCACATTTCTGTGTAAAAATTACTTCAGTTAGCTGCATAAGGTTTGGTTAAGTAGCATATATATTAATTGTTAAACATATTTTCTAATTTCTGGTATGGTTTTGTCTTTGATCCTTCTGTTATTTAAAAGAATGCTGTAAACGTACTAGTTTTTATACTATCTTTTTTTTTTTTTAATTTGACAGACATCACAAGTAGGCAGAGAGGCAGGCAGAGAGAAAGAGGGAAGCAGGCTCCCAGCTGAGCAGAGAGCCCCAAGTGAGGCTCGATCCCGGGACCCTGGGATCATGACCCGAGCCAAAGGCAGAGGCTTTAACACACTGAGCCACCCAGGTGCCCCTACTATCTTTTTGTTATTGACCTCTTGTGATTGTACTGTGGTCAGAAAATGTGCTCTTCTTGATACTAATCTCATTGAAACTTGACTTGATTCATGCCCATGTATTCATGGTTAACTGTTGGAAATGTTTTGTGTGCATGTAAAGAATGTGTATTGTTCAGTCAACATGCTATATAAAGCTTATTGCCTTGTTCAAATTTTTCAGATGCTTAGTACTTTTCATGACATGATTGATTACCTGAAAGAGACATATGAAAATCTCCACTTATGATAATGGACTTGTCTTACACCAAGTCTTTAAAAAATTTTTACTTACTATGTTTAGATCTTTTTTTTTTTTAAAGATTTTATTTATTTATTTAACAGAGAGATATCACAAATAGGCAGAGAGGCAGGCGGGGGGGGGGGCGGGAAGCAGGCTCCCTGCAGAGCAGAGAGCCCGGATGTGGGGACTTAATCCCAGGACCCTGGGATCATGACTTGAGCCAAAGGCAGAGGCTTTAACACTGAGCCACCCAGGTGCCCCCTATGTTTAGGTCTTAAGCATATATGTATACAATTGTGATATTCTGATGAACTAAAATTTTTATCACTAGATCATGACCTATTTCTGATTTTAAAAATTTGCCGTTTGTATTTTAGAGTCGTACTACGTTTTTTTTTTTAATAGGTCTTGTCCACACATCTTTCTCTCCCCGTTTTTACTGTGTCCTTACAGTTAGAATGGCTCTTAAAATAATTTATAGCTGGATTTATTTTAATCCACTCCAATAATCATTGCCTCGACTGGTGAGTTTAATCCCTTTATCTTGATCGTGACTACTGATACAATGGGTTAATTTCTACTATCTTATTTGGTTATATTTCCCTTTTTTCCACACTTATATTTTTCTTACCTTCATTGGTACGGTCCCCTACCTCTTTTATAAGTTTAGATATTACTCTGTATTTAATCTTCTTGCAGATTTTCTAAAAATTTTAACATCATGTTTAATTTAAAAGTCTGAATTATCCTGCTAGGCAACATAGTAACTTAAAACATTTTAACTCTAATTCTAGCTACCCCATTCATGAGTTCTTGTCCTGAATTTTAGTTCTTTTATAACTAAATTAAATATGGCTATTTCATAAGTCAATCAGAGAAAGACAATTATAATATGATCTCTCAGATATGAGGAATTTGAGAGGCAGGGCTGGGGGTTATGGGGGGTAGGGAAGGGGAAAATGAAACAAGATGGGATCAGGAGGGAGACAAACCATGAGACTCTTAATCTCACAAAACAAACTGAGGTTGCTGGGGGGTTGTGGGGGGGTTGGGATAGGGTGGTTGGGTTATGGACATTGGGCAGGGTATGGGCTATGGTGAGTGCTGTGAAATGTATAAGCCTGATGATTCACAGATCTGCCCCCTGTGGCAAATAATACATCATATGTTAATAAAAATAATTTTTAAAAATATGGCTCTTTCATAGATTTGTTTTATTCACATATTTACCATTCTCTTTGCTATGTCATCTCACCTCTTCAATTTCCTGAGACCATTTTGCTTCTTCTTAAAGTACATCCTTTGGAAATTCCCTTAAATGTAGTTTGCTGGTAGTAAATATTTAATTTGCTTTCTCTGAAATATCTTTATCTTGCCACACTGGTCTTCAAAGTTATTTTGATGAGTAGGAAAACTCCAATTTGATAGCTCTTGTTTTTCAGTACATTAAAAATATTCCACCATTTAATGGACCAGTTGTGAAAGTCATTTTCAATCTATATTGCCCCTTTGAAATTAATCTGTCTTATCTCTGGTTGCTTTTAAATTTCTACTCTGTCTTTGGTGTTCTTTCATTTTCTATCAACATGATATTTTTATATATGGGTGTATTTTTTTAAGATTTTATTTATTCATTTGATATAGAATGGTTATAAGCAGTGGGAGTGGCAGCAGAGGGAGGAGAAGCAGTTACCCTGCTGAGCAGGGAGCCCGATTCAGGGCTCAATCCAGGACCCCGGGATCATGACCTGAGCTGAAGACAGATGATTAACTGACTGAGCCACCCAGGCACCCCAATACTGGTATTTTTTTAATCTTCCTTTTAATTTATTTGGATTCTTGAACTGGGGTTCATATTTTTCATCAGTTCTCAATAATTTATTTTCAGTCATTATTTTTTTCATGTTATCCCTGCCCAGTTCCCTCCTGGAACCCATTTAACATGTATATTAGATCTCCTTATGTTTTATCCTTCATGTAACATAATCTTTCAGATTTTTCTTGTTTCTCTATCGGCATTCTATGTAATTTCTACAACCAATTTTCTTTTAAACTGTATCTTGAGTTTCTAATATTGATATTTTCACTTCTAGAAGTTACTTTTCAAAACTTTCTAGTCAATTATTAGTCTTCTGCTTCATTATATTTCTAATTACCGCTTATTTCTTTAAAGCCACTGAAGATAATTTATATTGTATTATGGTATTTCAACTGGGAGTCTCTTTTATTGTTTTACAATTTTCACTCTCACTTTGTGTGTGTGTGTGTGTGTGTGTGTGTGTGTGTTCACTGTGAATTCGTGTTCCTTGGCACCTTATCTGAGGAAATTTCTAAGGTCTGGGATGCTTCTATCAGGCACCTGAGAATAACTAGTCTGGGTCTCATTTCAACCAGATTCTCTGCTTAACTGTTTTGACTCCCAACATGGTCTGAATTCAAGCCCCATGTCCATATAAATGTGGACCAGTAGTTAGGCACTCGAGGAGAGATTTGCTCCCCAGAATCAAAGCTGGGACAGGCATTCCCACTACCTCCCTCTGCAGAGCAGGGTTTTCTCTCATTCTATCACACAAACACCTTGCAGGAGTCCTAACGTTATGCAGGTATCATAAAGATGGTTCAGTCTACCATCTTGATTGTTCCAAGTCTTTTCCTTCTGCCCCCTATGGCTACCCTGGCTACTAGGTATCAGCAGGTACCTGAGATCCTCAATTACTCTCCAGTCCTCAATTTCCCTTTTGATTTTATGTTCATCATAATTTCTGGCCTCCAAAGGATTTTTTTATTTTGCCTACTGCTCAGAGGTGTGTGTGTGTGTGCGCACACTCTTAGCTGTACTGCACCTGGTGGATAAGTATTACAACACATCATTGAAAACAAAAACTTTCTATTTAACTTTACTTTAGAAGTATTACTTCTCTCATTCCAATAGATTTGGGTGTTGGGTGAGAAGGAATATGCATGGACTTGAGCCACAAATATAATATGGGTAAAATTCTAGTATTGCAAAATTCACTCTTATCTCCCTTCATGTAGCAGATTAAGCTCCAGTCAACAGTAGTGACAGTGGCTTAGTTCAGCTATTCAGGTTTCCCTGAGCCCGTTTCTTTTCAAATCTGTTAAATGGCAATGATTTTAACCCCTCTCAAAATTCTTAGAAGCATTTAAAAAAAAGTTCTTAGAAGGATTAAATCACACATGTAAAAACTCAGCTCAGAGTCCAATATTTACAACACTTAACAAATACCAGCTATGGTTATTTTCAAAAAGGTTCTCTCTCTAATCTTGCTGGTCAATTATCCAAATTAGCTTTAGAAAGATTTTTTTCAATTTCTAAAGAGAATTCTTTTGGAATTCTGACTGAAATTAATTTTCTTTTTTAACAATGAAGTAATTTGGGGAGATCTGACGTCCCAACAAAATCAAGCTTCTTTAGCCAGGAACATAACGTATGTCTCCATTAAGTCTTCTTTAATATTCCTCAGCAAAGTTTGACAGTCCCTTGCTTAGGTCCTGAACATTTGTTATATTTCTTATTTTATAAAAGTTTAAGTTTGTTATATATACTACTAAATATGTAATTTAAATAAAAAAAATTTCTGATTAGTTATTGCCAGAATATGTAAAAGTTTTTGCTTTTTATACGTTTATTTTATAAATGGCTATCTTGCTGAAGTTATGTAAAAATCTTACAGTTCCTAGGTAATCACATCATCTGCACATGATGTTTTTTTCCTCCTTTCCCAAAGTTACACTTCCTCAGTGGACTCCTTTATTCCTCATAACTTAAGCATGTATATAGTGCTTAATAGTAAATTTGTTACTGATTTCATATTCTTTAAGTACACTGTAATAATTTTTATCAGGGATATAAATTGAATTATACAATTTTAGGCATTTATTAAGACAATGATTAATGGTTTTCTTCCTTTACTCTAAAAATATGGTAAAATATCCTTTTCTTTTAAAAAAAATTATTTAATTTAATTAACATATACTGTATTATTAGTTTCAGAGGTAGAATTTAGTAATAACACATATTTTTCCTACAAAAAGCAAAACTTGTATTTCTAGAATGCACACTAGCCTACATGGTCATGGAATGTTCTAGTGATAAATGGTTGGTATTGATTTGCTCATAATTCTTTAGACATTTCAATCGATTTAATTCTTTTCTATTCCTTTGTCAATTTTTGGTCCTGGGTTCACACTAACTGTATAAAATGAATTAGGATGCTTCTGCACTCTGGGACAATTTACTCTTGGACGATTTAAATATTTCCTCCTTGAAATGATAAAACAATTTGCCTATAAAAAACCTGGACTTGGGTGCCTGGGTGTTTCAGTGGGTTAAGCCGCTGCCTTCGGCTCAGGTCATGATCTCAGGGTCCTGGGATCGAGTCCCGCATCGGGCTCTCTGCTCAGCAGGGAGTCTGCTTCCTCCTCTCTCTCTCTCTCTGCCTGCCTCTCTGCCTACTTGTGATCTCTGTCAAATAAATAAATAAAATCTTAAAAAAAAAAAACAAAAACAAACACCTGGACTTGATGTTACTTTTAAAAAGAACAGATCCATAATTCATCAAAGACTTCAATGATTTTCTACTATAGATTTCTTGATAAGTTGTTTTCTAGAAAATATTTCATCTAGATTTTCCAATTTTTCAGCAGAGGATAATACAGAATTTATAATTTAAAAACACATTTTTATTTATCCTAATAAATATTTTTGTTCTTTACATGTTTCTCGACTTCTATTTTTTGCTATGACTATTTTATTTTTCTTCTTCATGTTCTGAGAATATTTATCCTACCTTTAATTTTAATAGTAGTTACCTCAACATTTTCCAAAAGCATTCCTTTATCCTTCATTTCTCTATCAAAGTTACTTCTGAAATGGAACATTTGGACAAAACATTCAAAACATTCAACATTTCTGATGAAAATATACAAAATTTTACCCATGAGCTCCTCCATCTGTACCTCAATCTCAGGACCACGTTAATTCTTAGTTTTTAACATCAGTTAATACAGTTTACCCAAATACCGCTAAATGATTGCTGTTCCCACTATCTATCCTTTTGAAGAATTTAACATTTCTCTCCATTTTATAAAGAGATTTACAATTATTTAAATTTATTTATGTTTAAATGGTTTCAGTTCCACTACAGTCTTTTGGTATGAGGTGGATTTAATAATCCCAACTTTCTTTCGTGTCTAAATGGGTTGGAATCATCTAAGTACCTTCTTTTCTCAAGAAAAGGTGTAATTTCTGAACACTTGCATATCTGAAAATGTCTTTCTTTCACTGTCTTCACCTGTGAAGGCATCATCATGAGGTATAAATTCTTGGATTAAAAACTTCCTTCTCTAAAATGCGATGGGGTAGTTTCCTATCAACACCTGGCACGGCACAAGGCTGGCTTGGTTTTTCTTCTCTTACAGGTTACTGGCTTTTGTTTGTTCTTGCCTTTATCCTCATAATTTAATACTTTAAATTATAATTTGTGTCTAAATTACAGGATGTGTCTAATTATAGAATGCTTTTCTCAATGATCTTTCTGGAACATGATGAGTTCTTTCAATCTCTACATGAAGATCTTTCTTTGGTCCCCCCAAATCTTTATTCATTCTATCTTTGAAATGCTTCTGCTCTACCTGTTCTGTTCTCTTTAAGAAACATCAAACACTCCATGGTAAAGTGCCAACCTTTGTTCTACCTTCGACTATCCACTCTCTTGTCGGTACCATCTTCAGATGCTCTGCATTCTGAGAGTTGCTTTTTGTGTGTGTGTGACACTGATTCTATCTTCTGAAGTGTCTGCTGTGCATTTTTGCTTCTGCATACTTCAGTTCCTTTAAGTGTCACCATGCTCACCTTAGCCTGTTCTCTCTTTATGGCTTTCTGTTTCTGCTTCACAAGTAGCATACTTTCTTATAGTCTTTTGAAGAGACCAAAAGTTTCCTGAAAATTTCACCCAGTTTCTGGAAATGAGATTATATAGTCACAGAGCATAATTTTATAAGTGTTTAGGACCATGCTCCTTCTTTTTGTTCTGCAGTATTTTGCCCAAAGTCTCACCAAACCTCTGCCTCACCCAGACTTGTGGCTATTTCACTCCTCTGGCTATAGCAAGACATATCACTGGGTGTTGGGACTAAGATTTTTTTGTTTATTTTTCAGTTTTTTTTTTTTTAACTTCTGTTGTACGCATATACTTTGGTGATAATTGTTTTGGAAAAAAATAAAAATAGAAAAAATTCTTTTTTTAAAGTACTCTGAACAGCACAATAAAAAAATCACTTTTGTGAATCTAGTTTCTATACAAAAGTTATAATATGAAGATGGCAAGTTAGAAGTTATGGATTTTTGCTTCTGAAAGGGGAAATTGCTAACACGTTAAGAAAGAATGACAACATGATCTAATCCTCTTTCCCACACAAACACCAATTTTATTCCAAATAATCACATAATTTAAAAATTTTCCTAAGACACTCTTACAAAAAGTAACCCCACTGTCATTAATTCTGGAAATTCCATTTTCTACATTAGTAGTACTTACTAAGTACTACTACTGATTCAGTTCAACTTAGTACTTACTAAGTTGAACTGAATCAGTCCAAAAAGTCCACAGCTTCTATAGATTTCATTTTAAAAGTTAAAAAAAAATCTACTTTTCATGATAAATGACGCTACTGATAACTTTACTTGGTAGACTTTTAGTTACTTTGGTAATTTTCACAATCTTACAAATAAGAAACAACATACCATATACATAAAATAATAATAAGCCAGTCTAATGGCTTGCATTGGAGGCCAGGGAGTTGCATTTTGTCAAACCCAAATTGAACAGAGTTGAATTTAGGTTAATACAGAGAAAGGCATGCTCTGGATGTGTTGTCCTTTGTAATTCTTGAAGCATCAGATGAATAGTAAAAAGTTCAAAGAGCTTCTTGTTACTCCTGTAAGAGAATAAGTACATTAACTTAGCGCACACTCTCAGGGAGTTTATCTGAAATGACAAGGAGAGATCATTTACTTGTAAACGTGAGCAAATGGCAACTGGTTCCAACATAGAGCAGAACATAGGTTAACTAAAGGATTAATACGCCAAGACAAACAAAACAGACTTTAGGAGATAAGTTTAAAGTCGCAAAGTATTCAAAGAAGAAGAGAATATGCTTTATAATCCTGAAAACTGTACCTTAGTCACCATTAAAATGCTTGAGAATATTTTTTTCCCCTCACAGTTAGAAAGAAAAATACTTGATCATCTTATTTTAAGTAAGTAGCAGAGTACTGGGTTACTTTCTGGCTTAGCTCCAACATACCTTTTCAATTATCCTCCTTCCAATAATGAGTCAGTAATTTGATTTTCAATCAGAATATATCTGAAATATATTTATTTCCTTGTCTCCATGTATTTACGTCTTGAAAGAGATTATCAAATAACTTATGTAACCACCCACTTAATGCAAAACGATTCACATCTCTGTGCTATTAAAGCTTTATTTTAAGACCTTCTTGCGCATTATTCCCCACCCTCTTGCTGGAGCTTTGCTCTCCTTCTGAAATGAACGTAAGCTATAACACACATCAATAGTAAAATTATTTGGCTCAAGGGAGTACATTAAAAAAACAACTCTGAGACTACATAAAAAAATCCCACAAATTAAGAGCTAAGACCCAATTAAACTTAAGTAATGTTACTACAGCTTCGTGGCACCACAGGTAAATTATAACAGGTCTTCCTGAGAATTCACCAAATACAAATCAAGACAACCATGATACAGTCAGTCTGCAAATGAAGGAAGACAATGAACTGATAAGCTTAACTGATGCCAGTCCAAAACTTGCTGAGTATGAGATTACAATTTGACAATTAATAATTTACTGTGATGTGATATTGTATGCTAGGCAGCAAGGAGAACATATGGACCCACTGTCACATATCTACAAATAATTTTAAGAGGTGTTGTATTTACTATTCAAGTATACTGAGGTCTGGTAAAACACCAAAGTTCACACCATGCAAATCACAGGTGAGGGGAAAGGGAAGGGGCAGAGGAGCTAAACAAGACCGAAATTTTACTGTTATAAACATGAGATGAGACAGGTGTTTAATTTGCCTCAAAAGAAACATGAGACTCTACCAAGATTAAGAAAATAAAGCTTAAAATCTATGTTCTTTATTTATAATTTAGTATCAATGTTTGCATCAGAGGAAAAGAAGAAAAAATGCAAAAAGAATTATAATAAAATCCAATTAGTGGCATAACAAGCCCATGGTTATTTCCTAAAATAAAACCAGTTACCAGTTATCATTTTAAATCTCTCCTGCTTGCTTCATTTTCATTCCCTAAATTCAGTTCAGTACATCAATAGGATCTGTAGATAGACAAGACTTTTAATATCTCTTTTAATTTTCACCTGTGGTATTACAGAATATCAGTGTGCAGTAATTCACTCTGATACTGCCACATGGATGCTAAAAACTGCTCTTTGTTTTTGCATACTCTGTGGTATAACCTTAGATATAAGGTTCATTTAGCAGAAATGAATTACAGAAACAAGACATTCCTAGATAATGCTCTAATTCTCATTTGTCATTCCAAATGTATCTTAGACATGCATTAATATATCATGAATCTCAAGATTCTATATTTACTGGAACCTGTAACTTAATAAACAAAGTTGATTCAGTATAGGATTCAGAAAGGCCTAAATGATTGCAATAAGAGATCTTCCAAAAAAAAAAATCTTAGGAAACAAAAATATTCTTACTTTATTTTGGAAAGTTTCTGCAGAATAATACTGAGCTTTTCTAGTATTTGAAGATCAAGTTTTGGGGTTCGAAGTAGCACAGAGCAAGTACGAAAAAATAAAGTGTTGCTACAGGCTTCCAGGAAAGGCTGCAAGGATTCTGCAAAACAAATCACCAGTGCTTCGCTGTTAGGGTGTAGCTAAAAGGAAACTGATAACAAACCAGAACTATGTAAGGTATTCATAAATACTAATTTGGATTTTCATTCTTTTTACACTTAAACTTTGAGCAAAAATACCTTCATTTGAAAAATGAAAATCTCCCTTGGCTCTTGTTGAACAATGTAAAAACCAAAGATAAGACTATTTTCCCTAATATCCAACTTCCACTAGATAGTATTTAGCAGAAATCCCATGTTTGGAAGAATGGGGAAAGATCATTTCTTCAAAAAGTTCCTAACAGTAGGCTGAGTTTAAATAATTAACAATAAGAAATATTTGTGGATAGCAATCTTTTTAAAAACCTTACATTTAAGAATTTCATTTAAGTGTCAGTGACAATTTACATAATCAATGACTAGGGAATAACTTTTATTTTTGTAGAATATTTTATTTTTTAGTTTTTTTAAATTTTATTTTTTTCGGTGTTCCAAGATTCATTGTTTATGTACCACACCCAGCGTTCCATGCAATACATGCCCTCCTTAATAGTGGGTTACCCATCCCCCCACCCTCTCCCCTCTAAGAAGATGTGGTCCATATATGCAAATGGGATATTACTCAGCCATCAGAAAGGATGAATACCCAACTTTTGTATCAACATGGAAGGGACTGGAGATTATGCTGGTGAAATAAGTCAAGCAGAGAAAGTCAATTATCATATGGTTTCACTTACTTGTGGGACATAAGGAATAACATGGAGAACATTAAGAGAAGGAAAGGAAAAGTGAATTGGGGGAAATTGGAGGGGGAGAGGAACCATGAGAGACTGTGGACTCTGGAAATAACTCTTTAAGGACAAAAGCCAAAGGGTGAAAAGATTCATAAAAGGTTGAAAAATTTTACAAAGTATAAAATTTTATTGCCTATTTAAAAAAGTTACAAAATTTAAAAGGCAAAAGCTCTAAAAGACAAAAGCAAAACAAAAGGGAAATGTCAAACTTGAAGCAGAGACACTAAGAGGAAATCCCCTTGTAATATATTTACTAGAAGACTGATAATGTTAAAAGAAGCTCTTATAAATTATTAAGAAAAAGATGGACCGAATATTTTTAGTAATGAACAAAGGGCACAAGCAAAAAATCACAATGGAATAAATACAGAAAAAATATTCAACCTCAGTAGGAATAAAATAATTAGAATTGACAGATTTGTATCAAAAGGCTTATAAGCAGGTATATTCTTTGATTCAGCAATTTTGCCTCTAAAACTGTGTCTGAATCTAATTTATGCAAAGGTTTGAGAATAAGGGCCACAGTAAAGTTTGCAATAGTTAAAACTAAAAGATCTGTTAAAGTGGTTATGAGTTGAATACAATAATGCATAAAAATGCTTTGTAAGGTGTAAATCACTAATAATGGTAATTAGGAAACTTGAAAAGAAGCAAAAATCATAGAAAAATAATAAATTATGGCCTTTACAGTAGTTAAATTCCTATGTAAAAAGGCTCTGTAAAATTCAGAGGAGTGAATACAGGACTTTATTTCACACAGATAAATAAGTCAATAACAAAAAGGACAAAGGACATAAAAATATGATAGCTATGTATTCATCATTCTTTTTGAATCTATAAGCACAGCTTAAAAGGCTGTCTTTACTGAGTAAAGTAAACTATTCAATAATGAAACCAACAAAATCCACACTAGTAAAGTCAGAGCAATGTTGTGGTAACAGAAAATGAAAGTTGGTGCATGCTAGCAGTGGAATGCAAGAGCAATGGTCACCTGTCCTCTGCATTTTACCAAGTAGTAAAAAGTAGGAGGAAAAAATGTAATACTACCCCCACAGCACTCTAACCCAAGTACGGACTACACTTAGTTCACCAAAAGTCGTGTGTGTGTGTGTGTGTGTGCGCACGTGCGTGCATGTACATGTATGTATCTCAGTTACAGAATCTTCTTAGAGAATGAAAATGTAGGTTACAAATATAGCACACATAATCTACAAAGAACATTTATTACTACTTTTTTAAAGTAAGCTCCACACCTTGCATGGAGACCAACAACCCCGAGATCAAGAATCAGAGGCTTAACCAATGGAGCCAGCTATCATTAGAAATGGACTAACTGATATTTCAAGCTGCTTCATTAAAACTGACAGTCTTCTTTTTTCAGATCCTGACACATATGATTTATGTCAACTCTGAACAAGAAAGGTAACTATATTACATGACTAACAGATTTTAATTTTAAAGCAGCGGATAAAGAACAATCATGTAAGTCACTACCAGAAAGTCCACTGAGGGTTCTTAATATACCGACAATCTATAATATTGATCTACAATATGTTCTCAATTTAAAAACCTAAAAACCACATTAAAAAGTTACAATGTTTTTTTTGTACAGTTGACCCTTGAACAATTTGAGTTTGAACTACATAGGCCCATGTATACACAATTTTTTCCTCAATAAATAGAGTACTGTAGATGAATTTTTTCTTCCTTATGATGTTCATCTGATGTTCTTTAGCTTTGTTATAAGAATATAGCATATAATACATGACATAAAAATAATATATGTAACATAAAATAATACATATAACATAAAAAATATGTGTTAATACTGTTCATGTTATCAGAAAGGCCTCAACAATGATCTCAAGATTTTATTTATTTATTTGACAGACAGAGATCACAAGTAGGCAGAGGGGCAGAGAGAGAGAAGAGGAAGCAGGCACCCTACGGAGCTGAGAGCCCGATGCGGGGCTCAATCCCAGGACCCTGGGATCATGACCTGAGCCGAAGGCAGAGGTTTTAACCCGCTGAACCACCCAGACGCCCCAAATAAAATCTTAAAAAAAAAAAAAAAAAAAAAAAAAGTGAACTCCCTTGTATGACCTATATAATGGAAAAGAGCCAAGACCATCCAAAAACTTTAATATATCAGCACATTTAAAATGTGAAGCTTATAAAGGTCTTTTAGAAGTAAAGTAGATTCACTAGTTTGATTTCCAACCATACTTTTAAATCTATGAGAAAGGCATAAAAAGAAAGAAAATTCTGATATTCTTATATGCATTGTGTTAGGTTTAACTCTAAGACTGAAACACTGCAGTTTTAACATTTTTTCATTACTCCGATGTTCAGATACATCTTTTATGCTTAGAAGAACTTTAATTTGAATAAAGGTGGCTAGTACAAAAGTGTGGGGGGGGAATTGAAGGCCCAATAAGCCAGATGACTTGTCTTCTAAAATTCATGTAACACAGGATAAATTACTTAGCATGATTCCTACATTCTTCACTAATTCACTGATTCCTACATTAAAATGGGAAGATAAAAATGGTTGATAAAATTTCTCTCCCCTAATACTTAGTCATAAGGATTAAAACTTTAAAGCAAAAAAACCCCCCCCAAACCCTCACCAACAACAACCAAAAAAGGGGCAGAAGTTGAAGTCACAAACCTTAAAAAATGTTCTAGGATATAAACAAAGTTATAGAGTGGGAAGAGTTAGAAATGTGGCCAGGGTCCACCCCTCCTTAAACATATCTTCCATATCATATACTGGGGTTAACAAAACCTTGGGAATTCTTACTAACACAGCCCCCAAACCTGAAGAAGAACAAACTAAACAGCTGTTGTTACCTTTTCAATCTTCTGACTGGAAAAAACAGAGAAAGGGGCTGGCTTCCAGGGTCTATCTGAAAATAATGTTCCTGAGTACAGACTGCAGTATAGTGTAGAAGCCAGTCTAAAGCCAAAAGAATTTCTCTGTGAGAACAGGATACTCATACCGCCCACTTTCCTAACGTGAAATGAACCAAACAAGATATTTAGTCAAATCTCAGAAGTAAGAACAGTCCTGAGAATCTAACAGCATGTTATTAATACACCCATGGGGCACTGAAAAAACATATATATTAAGGAAAATGGCTTTTAAACTGTAGCTTGGAAGGGAGAAAATGAAAACTGGACTTGGCTATGGTAGTATGAAGAGAGAGCCCCATGCCTTCTATGAGGGCACACAGAAAATGTGGACATGGAGGTCCAACTGAAAACAAGAGGAGAAACAGCATGGCAACATGGCATACATATTACATAAATCAATCAATCAGTCAATCAATCAATCAATAAGAAAGGATTATGGCAATGTACAAGACAATAAAATGTAAAAGAAAACACAACTCAACAGAACAGATTTCCATAAGACTTTTGAATTATATATTAACCTAATAAAAACATGGCTAGACAATAAGAAAAGATGATCAACAAAAAGATTTTTAAAAGACAAAATTTAAAAACCACCATTAAAAAATGTATATTTAGGGGTGCCTAGTTCAGTTGATTAAGTATCTAACTTGACCTCAGGGTTGTGAGTTCAAGCCCCACCTTGGGCTCCACGCTGGGTATGGAGCCTACTTAAGCAAACAAACAAACAAACAAAAAACCCTGATAAATCACAAAACTGAAATAATATAGCTGAAAATTTGATTACTATCATAAAAATTTGAGATAATCCTAAATCATACCAATGAAAATGCTATAAAGAAATAATCAGAAAGAAACCAAGATATGGAAGACTATCAAAAAAAGATCCGAAAAAGGATAATTTGTATTCTTGATATCAAGTTAATAAAATAATACATATTGCAGTTTACCCTTGAACAACATAGGGTTTATGGTGCTGACCCCTCCCAACCCTACACAGTCAAAAATCTGTGTACAGAGGGAGAGGCAGGATGGCGGAGAGATAGGAGATCCTGTTTCAACCAGTCACCCTAAAGTGAGCTAAATATCTACCAGAACACTCTGAATACACATGAGATGTAGGATTATACACTTCTGGATCTCTAAGGTGGTGGAAGACGCCAGTGAAAAGGTAAAACACAGTGGGAATGTTCGGACTGATATCAGAAGATAAACAGAAGGGGAAGGGAGCCACCAGAAGCAACCCACTGGAAAGTAATACCCCAATATGAGAGTGCCCTGTAATTGGGGACCAGCATTAACTTGGAGTCTGGTTAAAAGCACTCAAAGAAATTCCTTAGGTATAGAGGAAAGCCCATTAGAATAACGTCAGACCTGTCCACAGAAATCTGGCAAGCCAGAAAGGGCTGGCAAGACATATTCAGGGCACTAAATGAGAAGAACATGCAGCCAAGGATACTTTATACAGCAAGGCTGACGCTCAAAATGAATGGAGAGATAAAGAACTTCTAAGACTGGCAAGGTTTATAAGAGTATGTGACCACCAAGGTGGCACCACAAGAAATATTAAGGGGGGTTCTATAAAAGAAGAAAGAACCCAAGAGTGACATAGAACAGAAATTTACAGAGACAATGTATAGAAACAAGGGCTTTACAGGCAACATGATGTCAATAAAAACTTACTTTCAATAATCACTCCCAACGTGAAAGGCCTACATGCTCTCATAAAATGGCACAGGGTTGCAGACTAGATAAAATAATAGGACCTGTCCATATGATGTCTACAAGAGACATCATATGTAAAGATGCACCCAGACTGAAAGTGAAGGGATGGAGAACTATCTTCCATGCCAATGGGCCTCAAAAGAAAGCTGGGGTAGTGATTCTCACATCAGATAAATTAGATTTTAAACCAAAGACTGCAGTCAGAGATAAAGAAGGACATGACATCATTCTTAAAGGATCTATCCACCAAGAAAATCTAATAATTGTAAGTATTTATGCCCCCAATACAGAAGCAGCCAACTACATAAGCCAACTGTTAAGATAGTCATACTGATACTAATACATTAATAGTAGGGGATCTTAACATCTCTAAGTAACAGAGAGATCATCGAAGCAGAAAATCAATAGAGAAATAAAAGCATTGAATGACACATTGGACCAGATGGACCTCAGAGATATATACAGAACATTCCACCCTAAAACAACAGAATACTAGTTCTTCTCGAGTGTACATGGAACTTACTCCAGAACAGACCACATACTGGGTCACAAATCAGGGCTCAACTGAAACCAAAAGATTGAGATTATTCCCCACATATTCTTAGACCACAATGTTTTGAAACTGGACCTCAGCCACAAGAAAAAGTTTGGAAGGAATTCGAATACTTGGAAGCTAAAGGCCACCCTGCTTAAGAATGTTTGGATCAACCAGGAAATCAAATAAGAACGTAAACAATTCATGGAAACCAATGAGAATGAAGACACATTGGTCCAAAACCTATGGGATACAGCAAAGGTGGACCTATGGGAGAAATACGTAGCCATCTAAGCCTCCCTCAAAAAAAATAAACTGAAACATCCAGAATACACTTGCTCTCTTTACACCTTGAAGAACCAGAAAATCAACAACAAAATAAGCCAACCCCATACACAAGAAGGGAAATAATCAAGATTAGAGCAGAGGTCAATGAGATAGGAACTAGAGATACAGCAGAACACATCAACAAAACTAGAAGCTGGTTTTTTGAAAGAATCAATAAAATCGATAAACCACTGGCCAAACTAATCCAAAAGAAAAGAGAGAGGACCCAAATTAATAAAATTATGAATGAAAAGAAAGAGATTATGACTAACACCAAGGAAACAGAAACAATCATAAGAAATTATTATCAATAGTTATATGCCAATAAGTTAAGCAACCTAGATGAAATGGATGCATTCCTGGAACCTATAAACTTTCAAAACTGAACCAAGAAGAAACTGGCAACCCAAATAGGCCAATATCTAGTTAAGAGATTGAAGCAGTGATCAAAAGCCTCCCAAAAAACAAGAGCCCAGGACCTGGAGAATTCTACCAAACACTCAAAGAAGAAATAATACCTATTCTCCTGAAGCTGTTTCAAAAAACAGAAACAGAAAGAAAACTTCCAGACTCTTTCTATGAAACCAGCATTGCCCTGATCCCCAAACCTAGCAAGACCCCATCAAAAAGGTGAATTTCAGACCAAGATCCCTGACGAAAATGGATGCTAAAATTCTCAACAAGATCCTAGCTAATAGGATCCAACAGTACATTAAAAAGATTATCCACCATGACCAGGTGGGATTTATCCATGGGATGCAGGGGTGGTTCAACATTTGCAAATCAAACAATGTGATAGAACAAATCAATAAATGAAGAGAGAACCACATGGTTCTCTCAAATGATGCAGAAAAAGCATTTGACAAGATACGGCATCTGTTCCTGATTAAAACGCTTCAAAGTATAGGAATAGAGGGAACGTTCCTCAACTTCATCAAGTGTAAGAAAAACATGTAATACCCCCAATACGAGAAATATCACAGCAAATATCATCCTCAATGGGGAAAAGCTGACAGCCTTCCCTTTGGGATCAGGAACACAACAAGGATGCCCACTCTCACCACTCTTGTTCAACATAGTATTAGAAGTCCTAGCAACAGCAATCAGACAACAAAGAGAAATAAAAGGTATTCAAATTGGCAATGAAGAAGTCAAACTTTCTCTCTTCACAGATGATATGATACTTTATATGGGAAAGTTTTATTTTGGGTTTATTTGGGTTTTGGGGAAAATCCAAAAGACTACACCCCCAAAAACTACTAAAACTCATTCAATTCAGTTACTAGCATTCATTACAGCAATTCAGTAATGTGGCAGGATACAAAATCAACGTACAGAAATCAGTTGCCTTCTTTTACACTAACAATGAAAAAACACAGAAAGGGAAATTAGAGAATCGATTCCATTTACTATAGCAACAAGAACATCAGATACCTGGGAATAAACCTAATCAAAGAGGTAAAGGATCTGTACTCGAGGAACTACAGAACACTCATGAAAGAAATTGAAGACACAAAAAGAAGGGCATTTTATACTCATGGATCAGAAGAATAAACAGTGTTGAAATGTCTATACTGCCTAGAGCAATCTATACTTTTAATGCCATCCCAATCAAAATTCCATTGGCATTTTTCAAAGAGCTGGAACAAACAATCCTAAAATTTGTATGGAACCAGAAGAGACCCCGAATTGCTAAGGAAATGTTGAAGAAGAAAAACAAAACTGGGGGCATCAGGTTGCCTGATTTCAAGCTTTACTACAAAGCAAGGATCACCAGACAGCATGGTACTGGCACAAAAACAGACACATAGATCAGTGGAACAGAGTAGAGAGCCCAGATATGGACCCTCAATACTATGGTCAAATAATCTTCGACAAAGCAGGAAAAAATATACAGTGGAAAAAAGTCTCTTCAATAAATGGTGCTGGGAAAATTGGACAGCTATGTGTAGAAGAATGAAACTCAACCATTCTCTTACACCATACACAAAGATAAACTCAAAATGGAAAAAAGACCTCAATGTGAGACAGGAATCTATCAAAATCCTAGAGAAGAACATAGGCAGTAATCTCTTCGACATCGACCACAGCAACATCTTTCAAGACATGTCTCCATTACATTCTAATACATACTCCAATACATTCTAGCTCCATCTACATTGTTGGAAATGGCAAGACTTCGTTCTTGTTGATGGCTGAGCCATATTCCATTGTGTGGGTGCATCTATATATGCACATATAGCCTATATGGATATATGGGCTATTATTGATAATGCTGCTATGAAGATTGGGGTGCATGTACCCCTCAAATCTGTATTTTTGTATCCTTTGGGTAAATACCTAGTAGTGCAATTGCTATGTTGTAAGGTAGTCTCTTTTTAACTTGTTGAGGAACTTCGATACTGCTTTCCAGAGTGGCTGCACCAGATTGCATTCCCACCAATAGTGTAAGAGGGTACCCCTTTATCCATATCCTCACCAACATCCGTTGTTTCCTGTGTTGTTGATTTTTAGCCATTCTGACAGGTATGAGGTATCTCCTTGTGGTTTTGATTTATATTACCCTGATGAGTTACGTTGAGCATCTTTTCATGTGTCTGTTAGCCATATATGTCTTCTTTGGGAAAATGTTCATGTCCTCTGCCCATTTCTTAACTGGATTATTTGTGTTTGGAGTATTGAGTTTGAGAAGTTCTTTATAGGTCTTGGGTACTAGTCCTTCACCTGATAATATCATTTGCAGATATTTTCTCCCATTCTTAGGCTGCCTTTTAGTTTTGTTTTTTCCTTCACTGTCCAAAAGCTTTTTATCTTTATAAAGTCCTAGAATATATTACGCTAAGTGAAATAAGTCAGTCAGAGAAAGACAAATATCATATGATTTCACTTATATGTAGAATTTAAGAGATAAAACAGATGAATATATGGGAAGGGGGAGAAAAGAGGGTGGGACACAAACCATAAGAGACTCTTAATGAAAAATAACAAACTGAGGGTTGATGGACGGGAGGCAGGTGGAGAATAGGCCAAACAGTAATGGATATTAAGGAGGGCACTTGTTGTGATGAGTACTGGGTGTTGTTTAAGTCACAAATCACTAAAATCTACTCCTGAAACCAATATTACACTACATATTAACTAACTAGAGTTCAAGTAAAAATTTGAAAAGAAAGAAAGAAAACCATAGGAAGACAAAATACATCCACAGTACTATAATATATTTACAGAAAGAAAAAACAATCCATGTAGAATCCATGTAGGCACAGTTCAAACCTGTGTTGTTCAAGGGGTCAATTGATGTATGAAATGGTAAATGAACAAAGAAGTGGATCTGCGGATTGAAAAAGCACAATAGTGACCCAGGAAAATTTGCCTCAGAACATTAAATAGCAAGGAATACCCTAAACTTCAAAGATAAAATAGTCATTAGCCCTCTAAGCAAAAGAATAAATTATCACTAACCCCAGGGAAAAATATCAGACTGTCTTTTCACTTCTCTGTAACAGTAAAAGCACAGATTGCAAATTTTTGAACAAAAGAAAGCAAGTTTTATACCTCTATACTCAGCACTACGTTAACTGGGGAGGAGGGGTGTGGGACTCATATGGGAGAGGGAACAATTAAGAGATTATTCAAAAATAAGAACACAGAAATGTGGATGTTATGGTAAAAGAGCTATTTCTGAGCACTGAATATAAACTGATGTAAAACTAATATAAAGCAAAGTAGTAAGAAAATCAACATGAAGCACATTGCAAATTATGGCCACAGAACAGAATGAAAAATATAAACTGTGATAATGTTAAAAAAAAAAAAAAACCCAAAACAACTAAAATGTGAGGAAGTCAAGGAAGGGGAGATG